>NC_079971.1:5247696-6447696 GCF_029852145.1 Microplitis mediator | reverse complement strand
AACATAAAGTGAATTAATTGTCTAAAACAGAAAAAAAATATAAATATAGACATTTGTTGAAAGGATGACAGACGACCGAATGATTCTACTTGACATCCATACGACTAGATACGCGATCAAGGGTGGACGGTTGATCGCGCAAACAAGATTGACCAATAATAGGTCTCGTTTACAAGCCGACAAACGTGTATATATCCGATGCATGGTCATTGTGTCCTCTGGACAAGAGTATGAGAGAGATATCAAGTGAGAGTAAGAGTAAGGGAGAGAAAGAGGAACAGAGTAAGAGCGAGAGGGAGAATATGTGGGAGGGGAAAGGTCGCGTGTGCAGAGTGTAAATTTGCACCATCGATCGATATACAGTTTGCATTGCCATTCTACATTCGGCGCGAGAGCATGGCCATTCGGATTCAAATTCAAATTCACATTCACTAATACTATACTCGCGACTATCCGTCTACTGTAGTCTCTTCAATTCGCTTTGGTACGCATGGAATCCCTTAATTACGAAGATTGCCAAGGCACACTTGTACACTAGCTGGACTCTACCGATTATTCTCGAAATTCAATATAAATCTCGCGACACCTCCACGACATCCTCGATACTAATTAGTTTTTGGTTCTATCCAACTGTCCTATTTGTTAACACTCGGCAAAAAGCACTAACAGATTACCCCATTTGTCTGATACTTGAGATTCTCTTCGAAAATTTATCGTTGATAATTTCCAGTAAATAATTAATATTGTAGTTAGCATTTTTCAAATATAGTTGAATTTAAATGAGGATCTTAAACTGTATTATCATTCAGTTTTTTTCGATAAAACTTTTTGTATAATGTACTGTAAAAAAAACCGGTGTAATGCCCGATTTCTTCATGAGAGAGATAAACTGGAGTTTGTTATTCGGCAGATAAACTTATTCCGGGTTTGAAATTTCAATTGTCTTCAACATACCAATGGGTCGCCTACTACAGGGGTTCTATAGACCAAAATCTCATGTATGTACACTGTAACAAATTTTGAGTCCGCGGTGCTGAAAAAAATTTTTTCCTTCATTTTTGTGGGCTAACGTTTGTCCTGAAAACTTGTCTGATATCCCCGAGGCCTTCAGCATCCATCTGACGCCTTAATTTTAATCAGGATCGCCGTCCAAGAAAATCTATAGAAAATCTAGACTCAGCTCCCTGAGTTCGAAAACGGCGGGAGGTTTTGGGGTTTTCCCGCAGGGTCAACCGTTTTTCATATTTTTTTGTAGTGCAATTAAAACAAAAATTGTAATCTGGTTAGGGGTCGGGGAAAATTTTTTCTATTTACTTTTAATATCATTAAAAAAAAAAATATTTAACGTATTTGAGACCTCGAAAATTCGGTATTTCCTTAAGTATCTCGTTTTGCCCCCCTATATAACATGTTATAAAATTTTTTTTCTTACCCATGTAAAAAAAATTGCTGAAAAAAGGTTAAGAAAATGTTGATTATTCTAAACTTCAAAATGTGACAAAATGACGATCTTTTTTTTAAGTGCAAAATATGTTCAGAAAAAACCGATTTTGAACTATTTCTCAACGTTTTTTGTTTTAGCATATCTTGATAATGTTAGGATATTTATTGATTTTTCTCCTGAATTTTTAAAAATTTAAAATACGTTGAGAAAAAGTTCATCGTTGTGTCACGTTTTGAAGTTTAGAATAGTCAACACTTTTTCAACCTGTCTTCAACGATTTTTTTTACGCGGGTATATTTAACTATAATTTTATTTTAAATGTTTATGAGAGCAACATTCTCAATGCTCTCAAAAAGGCTAATTACGAGCTTACAATAATTACCCAACTCGTCAAGAATCTTTAGTCAGTGTAATTGATGTTTGATACCCAATTTTCCAGATCACACTTGTATGTAATGTAATTGAGTAGGAAAATCCTCTAATTAGGAGCGCCCGGTGTTTGCCAAAGGTTTCAGCTGAAGCTAAAGCTATTGGGGTTGAATCCAATGGCATGTTTTGTGATGAGGTAGCAAATTATTCGTGTTGGCTATGGCTCAAAGAGTACAGCTAAGCTCAATCTTGTACAGGATGGTTTACCGAAAAGCCCACGGCTCTTACCACCATCATAGACTCTTGATCAAAAGCACCTTATAAATGAAAACTCTCCTCTAGATTCCTTGAGCTCGTAGCTCTTAGTCACGTTCATCCTTTTTTTAAACCATTATTCCTTCCTATTTATTACCTTGCTTTGTTCTTCTTTGTTTATTTTTTTTTTTTTACTATTATCTTTATTATACTGTAGGGTACAAAATAGAAGTAGTACTGAGTGTGTTGTGATTTTAGTATTCGTCTGCAGCGATCTGCTATGAAGTAAATAATTAGAGTACTACATTCGAGGTTTTAAATAGAATAAAATAGACATACAGATACGTGAAATGAGAGTGAATAAGAATTGAAAGATAATGATAGGATTCATGAATAAAAAAAAAAAAACGTAAATTTATACTTATTTGAATATCGTGATATGAATATAAAGTTAGTGAGTTTTATTTATTTACTTTATCAATACGAGAGATCTAATTGAATTTTAAATCACTGGATTGTATGGAATTGTGTTTAAAATTGTTTATATTTATTTCGATTGGATGTTAGGGTGTTGATTTTTTTTTTTTATTATTGAACATAATTTATTTTATTTGAAAATTTAGTTTGTCAATTTTTAATGATATTTATTAATTATTAATACTTGAGGGAAATTAGTACACTTTTCATATGACGTAAGTAAAGTATAAAAACTGAGTGGGAGGTGAAGTTCGTGGATTCAACTGAGTTTGTTTTGGGAGAAATTGAGCATAATTATCGCTGTACACTGTAATGTAACAAATTTGTGGAGTGATAAATTAAAAAAAAAATTAATTCCAAACCATACTCCGAGGAGTTAGGATCATAAATAAGTTGATATTTGATTACTATTTAGCGCAACGTTTCAGAATTTATTATTCCTTCTTCAGGCGTCTGTGGAAACAATTCAAATAAAAGTAAACAAAACAATACATTTGATTTTAACAGTTCAATAACACATACCATAGATATATCACGTTATCAACCATGTCAAAATCTAGTGCTTGCTTTGTCGTTGCTATACTAGTCTACTGATTTGGTCAAAATATAACAGATCTTGAATTACTTACCAAAACTAGCTCCAATACAACAGTCACCTGCCAGATGAGTGGCAACAATCAGCAGTTTTAGTTATATATAACCTGATGTTTGTTTATTAATGTCGATTGAATTAATTAATACATATCAAGTTGAATTGTGACGCTACCCTGGTCAAAAATATAACTTGATTTAGACATGGTCGTCTTAAATTGTGACTAAGTAAGACCAGTTAAGTCAAAACCAAGGCGAATTTGTGTGAGTTAAATTTGTAGTAATAAATGAAAATGTTTATAAATATAGAAATTTTTAATGTTATTATAACAATTATTATTTATATTTGTGTTTAAAAAATGGAGATGGAGAGCGTAGCACCCATATAAAAAATGATATACATTTGGTACGTAGAGAAATTTTAGTAGTGAGTAATTTTGGTTTTGAGAATTTTTGTAGCAAGAAATTTTTGTGTCAGATCAATTTTTGTTTGAGTAATTATTGCTGAGAAATTTTCGGATGAGAAATTATTCCGGATTTATAAAGGCAGGGAGCCGGTTTGGAATTAATTCATTGTCAGGATCGGAATCATTTTTTAAATGTCTAAAAAAAAAATATTAAAAAAAATTGCACTTATAGGTTTTTTAATTTTCTATATGTGCATATTTTTTTTTTTTTTTTTTTATTTAAGTTGTTGAAAAAAAATCGATAATTGTTAATCATCTGCTAACTTCCGGATCATGTTAATTTAAATAAAATCCGTAATCACTCCAAATTCTCTCCCGATTTTTACATCTACCCGCATATAATTTTTGAGTAAAAATTACCCATAAAGTTTGGTACTGTAAGGACATCGAGCCAGTAATTAAATTTTTACTTGTTGTTAGTAGCAATTGCACTTGATTTACATGCTATCGAGTAGTATATTTTACAATGCTCATGAGAAAAATTAATATATGTACCACATGTCCCCACAGTATCAAACTTTTTGGATAATTTTTAGTAAAAATTTCTCTGCATGTACGTAATTTTAAAAATAAAAATGTTAAATAATGAAAATACAGATTACATTAAACAAATAAGTAAACAATAGCATTAAAACGTAAACTTCTTGGGTCAACGTACACATAAGTTAAGCTTTCCCTAATTGTACTTGTTGCGATTCCCCTCTGACCTGAGCGTAGCCAGTCTGGCATTCGGCCAAACCATTGACAAACGACATTTGGTATCGCTTTAAACTCACGTCCGTTATTAATTTAGGACAAGAAATATTTATTTGGTAAAGATTAAAATAACTGATGGAATGGAAGGATTATATATTACATACTGTGCAAACAAGGTCTACTCAAAGATTTTGTTTGATTAGGTGAAAATATTTCCCGACTCATGTCCCAACTCAAATCCTTTCATAAAGTACACGGAGATGAAAGAGATGGGAAAAAGAAAGTTTAATATAGCGGAGATGAAAATCTCATGACAATGATATTACCAGTGAGGAAAAAACTCAACACTCGTAGAGTTTAGTCTCAGCTGTATCACGTCTCTATGTGATTTACTAATTACGCTATTCCTTGCTCTTCTCTTCAGCGCTTATTATAAACATTCGTCTTATTTTCTCTCTTACGTTATACTATTATCTCTTAATGAACACTCATTATATACATTCTTCTTATTTCATGTGTATGAGTAATTGATTCATATTTTGAAATAGTTATATATGAATACATGTTTTTTATAAGATTAATAAGCCAGTAAATCGTTGCATAATGTAAGACATTATAGCTGTCTATATACTGAGCAAAAAAAATTCTTGTGACAGAAGATTTCTTGTGTGATCATAAAAATCTGTTTCCGACATTTTATACAATAACATTATGATCCTGAAGTTAGCAGGCAATTAATAATTTTCGGGTTTTTTTTTCAACAAATTAATTACGAAAAAAAAAAAAAACTAAAAATACGCACATGTAGAAAATTAAAAAAACTAAAGGTGAAATTTTTTAAAATATTTTTAACTTTCCGCTAAGAAAATTGAAAATTTGAAAAAATTCGGGAAATTATTGGTTTCGGTCCGATTTTCGAAAACCGAATTTCTATCAGATCTTGACGTTTTGAGGTTCTAGGAAACTATTCTGACTAATTTTACAATGATGTCCGAGTGTATGTATGTGTGTACGTACGTATGTACGCATGTAAATACCTGTATCTTTTGAACGGATGAACCGATTTTGATCATTGAGGTGTCATTCGACGCGGCTTGCTAGAATCTAGAGATAGACCGATTTTTTTTTATAATTGACGCTTTTTAAAAAAAATCAAACATTAACATTTAACTGTAGGCAAACATTTTTTGAATTTTTCGGTCAATTGATAAATCTGTCATATCATTAATTTTATAAACAACGAAAACGTTTTTTTGTACATGAAATCCAAGTCGACTTCTGACAGTTCAAAAAAAAAAGTTCTTTTTTTCTAACCGGGCTAGTGTAGACTCACACTGTTCTTTTTTTTACAGTGCAAACGTATAGAAAAACATGTTTAATTTTGACTTTTCAATGTATAATTAAGTGCTTGAAAATGAGATATATATTTATTAAACCCCGTAATAAAATTCCCAACCCCTGGTTTGATCAATTTTCTTTTCTTTTTTTTCTTTTAATAAAAAGTGACAGCTCATTGTTTTCATAATTTTTAATCTTCGAAAACTATAATGTCGGTTCTATTTTTTGAGTCGGAAATTTAGTGCTCATTATCTTAAACGCGACGTTAATTATTGTCAGATTAGAACATACCCTGAAAAAAATCAGGAGTTAATGCGTACCTCGAAGTTCTGGAGTTTGAAAAAAAATCACTCAGCATATGGAGTAAACAGATAATTTTTTCTCAGCGGAGCGATTTCGTAATGACGCGGATTTCATTTCAATCTGTATTCACTCCAGTCCAGTCTTTTAATACTTGAATAAATTTATATTCAATATATAATTTATTTTAATAAATAATTGACTCAGGTATCAATAATTGAACATAATATGTGTTTTTTTAAATTTATAAAATGTTTTCATAATTCACTAAATTATAATTTCATATATATAATACATAGTGAAAAGATTAAATATAGTAACAGTTTTTATAAAAAAATATTTTATATTCCCATGAATTATTTTATTTAGAGTCCCATGAATTTTTCCCAAAATTCTTATAAATTTTCATGTGGATTTTTATGATAATGATGTTGAAATTATTTATGGATCAATACATGCGTGAAGTTTAGTGTTCAAAATAGAATAACATTTTTCAGAACAGCAGTCATTATCTTCGACACACTACACATAAAAGACATTAATTAATCAATTAAAATTATTGAATAAAACTTTTTTTTCGCAATGTCAATAATTGACTTTATATTGCATACATAATGTCCATTCAAAGCACAGTAATCTGAATTTTGATTCGATTTGGTTGTCACGGAAGAAGAAGATGGAGGGTCTATTGTCCATGTTTTATTTTTTGGAAGATAAATGCATAAGTCAATTCCAGTAAACCCTATAGGAGCACAAATCTTTACACAACATCGGCTAAAATCATGGCACTGAAAAAAATAATTTTTTGGTGAATGATGGGCTGTGGTACTTTATTTTTCTAATATGCACATACATCATGATTGTTTGGCGTACAATAATCTAGAGTACTGTTTAATATAGTTATTGTAGAATTAAATGAATTTTTTACTGGAGTGTCAACAATCATCGTTGAGTTAAAACAAGCTTTGATAGAATGATATCCTATGGATACGCATTGTTGGGAACAACATTCATTGTGAGCGGAACACTGTAAAAAAAAAAGTTGTAGACTGTAAATAATTTTTGGTCTGAAAACCCGGGTAAATAAACGACTTGATTTTGACTTTTTTATTTATTTGACTTGCATTTAACTTACAGTCGAATCGCATTATGAGTCCGCCTACAGGGATGTAGGGGAATATAATTCTAAGAATTCCTGTACCCCCATTTCTGCTCAGCAGTCGAACCCCGTAACTCATACTTCCTCTACTTTGCAAGCGTGTGAGTGTGTACATGATTATTTTTGTAGTCATAGAGGGGGAATGTCTTCCAAGAGATATAAGTCGGCGGACTCATAACGCGATTCGACTGTAGTTGATTTTGGCTACACTTACTTTTTTTGACTTCAATATGGCTTTTTTAACTTGAAACTTCGAGTAAAACTAAAGTCACGTTGACTTGGACTTGACTTGAATGACAAATTTAAGCTAAGTCAAATCCAAGACGTAACTTTAATTTGACTTGGGTGGCGTAAATTGGTACTAAGTAAGACAACAGTCAAATGTAATAATAAGTCAAAACCAAATGTCTTTTCATATCTTAAAATGTGTTTTTCATTTATTAAAAACATAACTTAAACTTGACTTGATTTTATTTTCCTAGATTTGCTTTATTTCCAATTTTTATAATCACGCCAAAATTACGTTATTTTTTTGATCCGAGAATGGTCCCCGAGGACTTTACACGGTCTGCTCGGAGTTAAATTTTTTTGGTCAATAAGTAAATAAATTATTTAATTTTTCTATTACATACAAAGTATCCAGTTGATCGACATTTAACTTTCGGCTTCTGTGATCTCGGTGTTAGAGAATAGGGTGAGTTTCCTACTTCTGGTTCATTAGGATCATATTTACTCATGCAAAGTTGATTCATCAATCCTACAACTACACAGTACTTAGAGCAACATTGACTTTGTTGTGTACACTGAAAAAAAGTATCTAATTTTTAGGTGGTAATTAAATATTTCATACAATTATTAGATATTGCTTTACGCAGATGAAAAATTAGTCAGTTTTTTTGTTGTTGTTGTACTGTAAAAAATCGAGTGGATATGAATCTTATTCCAATCCAAATTTACTCCATCATACGGAGTTTCAGGCTTTCAAAAAAATCAGTCTGCATACGAAGTAACTAGGGATTTTTTTGTGAGCGGAGTTGGAAGATTGCCAACTTATATTTAATAGAAATAACTTTTTTATGAAAAGTATATTTATTTTAATAAATAATTGATTGAAGTATTGATTTTTCACTAGATCTGTACCTGAAAGTTTACATTTTTGTTTCTGTTTGTGGGAAGAATGGTGCATAAAAGGAAAGAACGCCTTTCTTATTAAAAATAAATCCGGTTTGAAAAACTAGCCCTAAGTAAGGAAAGGGGGCGGGGTAGGGTAGGAAAAACGGGGTACTCCCAAAATTTTATTTTGTAATGCTTTTTGCACATTCCAAAATCACTTTTGTAAATATAATTGAGCATCATTTTTAATATTTTTTGCTAAACTTTTTCAAAAATCGAGTGTCAGTCGAAAAATGTTAATGGCTTTTGTTTTACGATAACAACCAATAAAGTTTTTTTTTCTTCCTTTGATCCAATAATTGTCTAAATAGTTATTTTCGATACGTATGCGGAACGGTAGGGATTCTGACGGCTTGAAGTGACGTCACGAGTTTGAGGCTATGGGCGCTTTCTTATCAAGACCGGATATAGTACGAGGTCTTGATGAGAATGTATCCATAGCCTCAAACGCGTGCCTGCACTTCCAGTAGGTCAGGGTTCCTACCTTTAAGCATAAAGTATCGAACAAAATTTTTTGTCATATCAACAGCGGAAGTTGAATTTAAGAAAGAAACAGTCAAAAATGTTTCAAGTCGTGTAGGAATTTAGAGACAGATAGAGAGAAAGAAGCTACTTTTCGATACAAGTTCGAGGAAAGTTAACCAAACTATAGATTTCCAGAATCCGTATAATTTGCGCTCTCTGCATGTTGCTTGAAAATTCAACTTTCGCGGTTGATATGATAAAAATGTATTTTTTCTTTATGTAAATTATTTACAAAAAAAATTAAATTTAATCAATTTTATTTAATATGCAGAAATTTTTTTTTTTTTTTACACCTTTTTTAGGGAGTACTCTATTTTGCCCGCGAAAGTGAAAATTTTTTTGTTTTAACGGCAACTGAATTTTTTTCTATTTACTTTAAATATCATTAAAAACAAAACGATTTAGGATATTTGAGTCCTCGAAACCTTAGTATTTCTTTCAGTACCCCGTTTTGGCCCCCTTCCCCTATACACGTTCAGAGTATTAATTAATGAGCAATTTCACTTCATTAGTTACTTTTTTTTCTTATGTTTGCAGATCTTCAAGCTCGGCTCAAATAAATATCCCGGTTCAAAAAACTGACCCTAAATCGACATAATTATTGCTACCATATTTTTTATGCTCTTGTATACATACGTGATTCCCATTGGTAATGCACATATCGTCTTTTTTTTTACGGTCTTCTGTTTCGATAGAAATAGGTGACTTATTTACCACTAATGAATTAGGGATGCATCTTTTAATAGGTATGGGGTACACTCTGGATTGACATAATTTTGAACAACAGGCATTGCGGTTTGTACACTGAAACATAAAAAAAAAATTATAAACGCTGATTAATTTCGATTAATAGTTACATCGGTTAATAAGGGACATTTTATCTATTATCTGTTATACATACAGTTGAGCCATTTTCTAAGCACTCTTTTCGTTCCGGCACACATTCCGCTAGAGTCAGTAAAAAAATGATATTCATAAAAAACATTGCTTTTTTGAAACTATTTTTTTTCATAAGACTTTACACTTTACGTGGCAGACACTCGAATGCTATAACGCAATAGCTACAATAAAAATCGAAATAACTGCCCGATAATAGTTATATTTAGATAATCGTTAAATGAAATTTTTACTTTTTATTTCTAATAAAATGTTTAAACTTCCGGTACAGAAATAAATACGGTGTTATTTTAAGTATCTAATTAAATTTATATTTTTACTGCTTAACATTTTTCTTTTTCAAATTACATAAATTAGTTAACAGAAGTTTTACAATTGATTATAATAACTTTTCATTTTGGATCATACAGTGAAAGAAATCCATAAGGACTCCCGAGTCAAAAAACAAATTCGGATTTAAGTCTCAAAGTTCTCAATGAGATTTTTGAGGATCAATTTAGAATTTAGAGACTGTCAACAGTGTAGAAAGTTATCCTAGTTTAGTCCTCAAAGTAGTAGTTACGACCCATTTTACCACTTTGAGAAAAAAACTAGAATATCATAATCTGGATTAGAGCCTCAAAATACTCAAAACATACAGGAATAATTTTATCCGCATTTGAACCTCAGAAGTCTCATTCGACGTCGTTCAAAGTCCGAACTATAGCTTTTCATTCGTTGAGGGTTTGGAGGTCTTAGTTATAATTTAAAATCGTCAAACTATTCGCATTTCGACCTCATAGTTCTCATTGAGGATTTTGAGTATACTAGAGTAGAGTTACTTTTTGAGCGGCAATAAAACATCGAAAGAATTGAGGTTTTTGAGGGCTAAAATAGAATTTATTCTTTGACTCGGGCTTTCATGGATTTATAGATTCATTCCTAGATGGATTTTCATGGTGTTTTCGGCCAAATTCTCATTGGAATCCATATGAAATCATACTGAAATAAACTGGTGTGAGCCCCCGCTATCCTGGTGTTTAAATTATCAGTGTTAAATTTAACACTAAAACGGTATTAAAGTAACACCGGTAGCGGTGTTGAATCTTATCCCAGCGAAATGGTGTCAAGAAACTAGTGTTTTTATTTTCCAAGTATCAGAAGTCGAATTGTATTTCAAATACAAAAAAAAAATGTTATTGTCTCAATAATTAATGATACGTTTTTCGTTAATTTGAAAATTTAAAATTTCCGCCATTTTTAAACTAATTGAACGATTTTGCTCATCTTTGAACTTAACCGAATTTATATTTGTATTTGTATATACATGCGCACCTAAACTTTTGAATCAATGGTATTTTTGGAACCTACTCGATGCATTGCAATAGACTATGACAAAATTCTTCGAAAATTTCACCATGAGGACAAATACAATCGATAGATTTCTACTAAAAAAAATCAGATTATGCAAATAATGTTTTTTGCAACAAAGAAACTCAAAGTCATCAATTTCATGTAATATATCTATGAATTCTTTAAGCGAAATCAAGACGTTTGAGACCTTGCCTAGTGAATCTCCATTCACATTTAGTTTCTTCTTAATAAATAAATACAAAAATAAATGATTTACTTGCATTCATTCACTATTTATTAGCACTAACTTTTTAAACAACGAGCGAATGATCAGCAAATGAGTACCGTTAAAAATTTTCTCTTTACTTTCTGAAGAGTCATTTCATTGTCAGACTATTAACCAGCAGTAAACCTCCTGCGTATTTTCCACTGGCAACTCCCTTTCTTCCTTTATTTCTTCTCACCCCTAATTCCCTTTCTCTTTCTCTTTCTCTTTCTCTCATTCCTCTTGGTACAACTCGTAAACGGATGACCGAATAAATTTACCTCTTTCCCTCTCCAGCCACTAGTTCACATGCAATTTAATTCTAGAATTCCAACTGGCAAAATTTCGCTTTTCAATTATACACACATCTCACACCTAAAACACTCTTCATGCGTTTATGGTGACTAGCACACATATACGAACCAGACAAATGTACTTTAATTATGAAGTGGTTGAAAAAAAAAAATTGTTAAACGTAAAACAAAAATTAAAACAAAGGTATATTTACCGCGTAAACTTTTGAAATTAAATGGATAATGACAGGTACTGTGTATCTGAGTTTAGAGAGTCATGAATCAGTGAATGGTGTAATCATCATTCTCAAGAGCTTTTAGGTGGACATGGAATAAACTTTTTGATATTTATATACATATATATCCATACATAGTTAACTCAAACACTCAAACTCATGAAGTTTATAAAGAGTTGGTTTTGATTGTATTGTTTGCTCTGGTATACGCATACTGATGCTTATAGTTTCCGGTAAACTAGACACTGAGTACTTACACGTAAAACAGAAGCTTGTACTGTTGGAACAGTAGAAAATAGTACATATGTATGTATAGAATTGAATTCGCGTATACAAAACCACTTGTACTTGTGTATATACTTGTCACCCGTCTCTTTCTGGCGCAAAACTTTTGCAAAAGTACTTCTTGTTGTCTAAAGTCGATACATATCTAGTTTTCTTCTTTTTATTTTTTTTTGTTAACTTAATTGCCAAGTTTTAGAGGCTGCAAGTTGAAAATAAAAGTATGATTTTGAGTGTCCCAAAATTTTCTTTTAGAATTTTTCGGTGGACTCAATGTATTGCTAGCCACAAAAAATACATGCGGTGTCTTCTTTACTGTATTTAAGTTTTATATAAATTATTTATCTTCACACGCAAAAAAATGAATGATAAATTTTATTCGGATTTTAAATTGATTTTTATTGTTTGAACAATGAACCCGCATCAAAGAAGGTAATTCATAAATAATATAATACTGAAAGCAAAAAAGTATAAGAATGATTCTCTAAAATATATTGATATGAAAAAAAAAAAATAGTCACTCTTGTTCTTTAAATTTTATTGTTTGAAATGATAAAATACGTCATCTTGCCATATAGATATAGCCGCGCATCAGTAATACTTTAGGTTAATTCTTTCACATTCATTAAAAGCTTACAAACACAAGTAAAATTGTATTGTTTCGAACTATAAAAACGGATGCGCTTAAGATATACTTTTTGACAATTTCAAAGAAGTAATACACTGAAAAAAATAATCGCTAGCTGCTAGCGATTTTTTTCTTTAGCAGCTAGCGATTTTTAATCGTTAGCTGCAAGCGATTATTTCGCTAGCGGCTAGCGATTTTTTCTTTAGCAGCTAGCGATTTTTAATCGTTAGCTGCAAGCGATTATTTCGCTAGCTGCTAGCGATTCTTTCTTTAGCAGCTAGCGATTAAAAATCGCTTGCTGCAAGCGATTATTTCGCTAGCTACTAGCGATTTTTTCTTTAGCAGGTAGCGATTAAAAATCGCTTGCTGGAAGCAATTTTTTCTTTAGCAGAGAGCGATTAAAAATCGCTTGCTGGAAGCGATTTTTTCGCTAGCAGGTAGCGATTAAAAATCGCTTGCTGGAAGCGATTTTTTCTTTAGCAGGGAGCGATTAAAAATACTGTTTTTATCATTTAAATAAATTTATAAATATACATATTCATATATATTTATACATATATAAAAATATATATTTGTATACACACAAAAAAAGGAATTCTTGGGTCAAGAAGAAAATCGTTTCCAAAAATAAATTCTTAAATTAAAATATCCTCTTTTCTTGTTTGAAAAAATTTTCTCTTGGTAAAAATTTTTTTTTTTTTTAATTAGAGTATATAAAGCTCTTCAATAAAGAAATTCAATTTTGATTTAAAAATATAAATTTTTGCTTTAAATGTTTTTAGTTTCTCCGAACAAGAAAACAACTTGGTTGGCTCAAGAAAATTTAGCTCTTGGTTTTAGAAGATACCAACTCATTCTAAAAACATCGTTCTCTCGAATGTAGTCGATATCGATTCATTTCGATACATCGAATTTTTAAACGGAGGCACATTTAACTTACTCCAAGTAAAAATTAATTTATTTAAAGATTTGATAACATTTAGTTCAAAATAAATGTAGACTTCATCTTAGAACGATTAATTTTAGATTTAAAAAATAAAAAACTCATTTTAAAACTAAATTATACATCAATGTAAATAAAAAATACTTTTATTTTAAAATATAATAAATAAGTTCAATTTCAAATTAATTGTTTTTATTAAAAATTCAATTCTCAGAATATATACAATTAATTATCAAAATAAATTTTGATTCTTTATTACAATAAGAAATTTTTTTTGTTTATGAAAATAAATTAAAGGTTATGTTATTTATCCTGGCTTCATTGACACTATGAACTGCATGATACCACACTAAAAAGGAAACAATTTTATATGAACTTAGGATTAGAAATGAAAACAAACTTGATTATCTGATATATGATTAAAAACAGCATAAATAAAAATTAACTTACTTTTTTCGCGATTGAAACGACACCCTTTAACTTAACTTAAATCAGGAAATAACACCAGATATAATGACTAATAACTACAATAACTCACATTTTTACCGAACACTTCAATTCAAAACAATTTATGTATATGAATTAGTTAATTGTATAATTAATAAACTAATACTATTAGAATATTGGTGTGTAATATATAATTGCACATATACGGCGCCAGCGCTGAACAGACTCGTTTCATTTTTTTGGGATCTTCGGGCGTCTACGTGTATACACAAAGTAGTGTCCGAAGTAGAGAAGCTGCATAGACCCGAGTGCTCCTGTTATCCGAATGCTGCTATGGAAAAAAACCAAGAGCTTGATTTTCTTGACTTGAATTTTTTTTATTTTTGTTTCAAGCAATAGCCACTAGTTGGTTTAAGAAATCTGACTCCTTACGTAGAGAAGTTAAATTTCATAGAATAAAATATTCAATATACATGAATGAAGAAATTCAAAATATTAATTCAAAAAACAATTTACTTTCTTAAAATATTTTTTCTTTTTGAACTAAAATCATATATTTTTAACTTAAAACATTAACCCATTTGAGTCGAAAAAATAACTTTTTGAATCAAAATAATCAAAATTAAGAAAAAATTTTCTTCAACCAAGATTTATTCCATTTTCCTAAATATTCTCTTGACTCAAGATAATTCTCTTTGAACCAAGATAACCTTTCGGTCAGTGTATTTATATATTCATATATATATATATCTAAATATATCTATATATATATAAATATATATATATATATATATATATAAATATATGTATAAATATATATGAATATGTATATTTATGAATTATTTTAATGATAAAAACAGTATTTGTTTTATTTTCGAGTTATACCGATGCTTACCTTTTTTTATACAAGGAACAAATGTGTAATCTGCTAGTAAAGAAATCGTTATCAGCGAGCGAAAAAATCGCTTCCAGTAAGCGATTTTTAATCGCTCCCTGCTAAAGAAAAAATCGCTTCCAGCTAGCGAAAAAATCGCTTCCAGCAAGCGATTTTTAATCGCTCCCTGCTAAAGAAAAAATCGCTTCCAGCTAGCGAAAAAATCGCTTCCAGCAAGCGATTTTTAATCGCTCCCTGCTAAAGAAAAAATTGCTTCCAGCTAGCGAAATAATCGTTTCCAGCAAGCGATTTTTAATCGCTAGCTGCTAAAGAAAAAATCGCTAGCAGCTAGCGAAATAATCGCTTGCAGCTAACGATTAAAAATCGCTAGCTGCTAAAGAAAAAAATCGCTAGCAGCTAGCGATTATTTTTTTCAGTGTAATTATATACCGTTGTACATAAAATCAATTGTTCGACATTTAAAATTTTATTTATCATACTGAATGTTTTTTTACTTTTTTACTATAAGCTTAAATGTTCCGAACATCGAATGTTGAAGCTGAAACGTTAAATTATTTTTTGCAACTCATGCTAAGAAAGCATGTCTCTGATTGGTTAAAATTGACACTACAAAGAATAAATATCGCGAAGAATGTCTACATTGTTCGTGAAAAATATGACAAACGTACACTTTTTACATATATGTAGATTAGGGTGTCCCAAAAAAAAAATATATTTTTTTTTTAACGTCTTATGGGCTCAAAAGTTACTTCATATTATAAAAAGAATCCTCACAAAATTTCAGCCAGATATCATTAAAATTGAGCTATCACAAAGGGGGGTCCCCTTTCCCATTTAAAACACACGCGAAAATTTTTCATTTTAGTTTTTCGTTATTAAGACTATAAAAAAAAATTTTTATTTAATTTCGCTCAAAATGATTTCGTAGGGAATTAAATTCTCTACAAAAAAGTGCTGATGCATTATGTACGTCAAACGAACTGGAAAAAAGTTACGGGGCTTCAAAAATCAACAAAAATTTAGTTTACTCAGTGTTGAATTTTTTGTTATTATTTTTCATTTTTATTGCATCAAAAAATTTTTTGTTCAAATTTTCACGAGCATGCTCATGTAGGAAATTTAATTTTCTACAAAAAGTATCTGGTATCATATATACGTCAAATGAATGAGAAAAAAGTTACGAGGCTTTAAATGTCAACGAAAAATGAAGTTCACTTTCCGTTGACATTTTAGTTCAAAAAATTAATATTTTTTAAACTTCACTTTTCGTTGACATTTAAAGCCCTGTAACTTTTTTCTCATTCATTTGACGTATATATAATATCAGATACTTTTTGTAGAAAATTAAATTTCCTACATGAGCATTTTCGTCAAAATTTGAACAAAAAATTTTTTGATGCAATAAAAATGAAAAATAATAAGAAAAAAATCAACACTGAGTTAACTAAATTTTTTTTTTTATTTTTGAAGCCCCGTAACTTTTTTCCAGTTCGTTTGACGTACATAATGCATCAGCACTTTTTTGTAGAGAATTTAATTCTCTACAAAATCATCTTAAGCGAAATTAAAAAAAAAATGTTTTTCATAGTCTTAATAACGAAAAATTAAAATGAAAAATTTTCGCGTGTGTTTTAAATGGGAAAGGAGACCCCCCTCTGTGATAGCTCAATTTTAAAGATATCTGGCTGAAATTTTGTGAGGATTCTTTTTATAATATGAAGTAACTTTTGAGTCCATAAGACGTTAAAAAAAAATATATATTTTTTTTTGGGACACCCTAGTGTAGATATACTATTTATTAGTCATTAAACGATCCACCAGAAAACCCAATTAACAGCTGTCTCGAGTTAAGACAACGGAAAGTCTCAAACTATAGAAAATCATCTTACTATATTTAACTACAATTTACAATTCACTAACTGAACTTTGACTCGAAACTCTAGTTATTTTTTGCTGAGTATCGATATTTTTAAAACAATAAAAATAATTTTAAATTATTATAAAAATCAAGTAAATCATGTTTAATTGTTACTATTATTATATAACAATCTTTTGCATCAGAAATAATATAGGAATTAATTTTATATTAATAAGATTGAATATTATTTTAGGTTAATTAAACGATTAAATTTAATGTAGTGTCCGTTTTTACCAATAAAAGACATTCTTTTTTACCATTCGATGCAAAAACTATTGTAACGGACTGAGTAGGAAGGGCTTTCGACACTCGTGTGTTGGCAACACTCGTCTAACGGCTCGTGAACCAATCACACTCATTGTCGAAAGCACCTTCCACTCAATGCGTTAATATACTAATAATTTAATTTTTTTATCTACCAAACAGTAATTTTTATTACTTGTAACATGATTTATTTACATATAAACTATAAATTTCAATATTTAAATCAAGATTATTATAATGTATTCAATAAAACCACGAAATTACTGTTTGAAATGATATTCAATTGTAACCACATTCTGAATTTTTAGTTATCGATTAATAATTTTTATAATTCATTTTTTGGCGTGCAATAATTTTGTTGTTTCGGCATCTTTATTTACTAACAGTATTAAAATCTTTGAAAATTTTTACTCGCTCGAAGAAATTTTTCGAATCATGCATTGAAACCGAAACTTTTCTTGGGGTGAGAAAAAATGTCTTATGCCAAAAAAAAAATGTATATATAAAAATATATAAGGATGATAGTAATTTAAATTTCATCTAGTTTTATTTCTAGGTCTTGTTTATTCTTTAAGGTGTAAGTAGTATTTTGTCTGGTGATAAAAGTCATGTGAGAATGAGAATAAATGGTTGAAAATGGACTGCATGAGTAAAAAAATTTACCATTGGTAATACGACAGTTGTATTGACATTCAGGATGGACGTAAAGAAGAAAAAGTCGTTGGATAGGAAGTTAAGAATTATGGTGGGTCTAGAAGATGAGGTTGTCGTGGGACATGGATGTTAAAGTCACTCTCGGGCGACGAGTGAGTACGCGACTAAAATGTCTAATGCTGATCTATAAAGCCTTGTCGATATATACTTTCTTCAGTTACTAACTTCATCTTAACATATTTCCGGCTGGTTGAATTATGGATAAAAATAATATATTTCTACGAAGATTATATTCCTAGTTGTTATTGATTTTACTTTCTTTTTTTTTTTACGATTAATTTTCTGTGTACCGTAAATTTCTCTTCGTGTACACGGACGTACGTACAGTATTTTAAAAATTTTTAATTCAAATTCGGTGTCTTCATTAATCCTGCACACACGGAAAGAAAATTATGGGAACGGTTCCCATAGTTCTATAAACTTTTTCCTATACCAACATAGGAATTATGACCACAAATTATGGGAGCAGTTCCTATAATTGTAGGAATGTTTCCCATAATTATAGGAACAGTTCCTAAAGTTATGGGAATGCTACCCATAACATTATAGGAATGGTTCCTATAATACTATGGGAATCATTCCCATAATATATAGGAATGAACCCTATATTTTATAGGAACTATTCCCATAATATTATAGGAATGGTTCCCATAATGGTATAGGAATTGTACGCATACTATTATAGGGATGGTTCCCATAATATTGTGGGAATGCTTCCTATATTGGTACAGGATCTATTCCCATACCATTATGGGAATAGTTTCTATAATATTATGGGAATCATTCCCATAATATATAGGAATTAATCCTATATTTTAAAGGAACCATTCCCATAATATTATAGGAATGGTTCCCATACTGGTATAGGAATTGTACCCATACTATTATAGGGATGGTTCCCATAATATTATGGGAATGGTTCCTATATTGCTACAGGATCTATTCCCATACTATTATGGGAATGGTTCCCATAATGGTATGGAAACTATTCCCATACTATTATGGAAACTATTCCCATATACTATGGGAACCATCCCTATAATAGTATGGGTACAATTTCTATACCATTATGGGAAACTATTCCCATAATGCATAGCAAAAGTTCCCATAATTTTCTTTCCGTGTAGGATATTTATTTTGAATTGGTCACGTTGTATTTTCATATGAGAACATGCGTAAATTTTTGTAATTATGTGAAAATTAGATATCCAGGGAAAATAAATAAATTTGACTAAATTCCGATGATAATTATCCGTATAAATAAAATAAAAATTTAATAGTGTACAGCTGAGTAATAATAATCCTCATTAACATAATAAATTAATTAAGAACAACGATAATTAAATATTAAATTCTATATAATTAATTCATAGAACATAAAAAATTTTTTTTTTTCAACTTTCCCTGCTGTCCTATAATTGGATCAGGTTTTATTTTATTTGTTTGCTAGAATATTTCATTTAATAATTAAAAATAAGATGGAAATCTTATAATTTTTGAATATTAATTAAAATACTGAATTTAGATGAAATACAGTTGACTTGATGGCGATAATTATTCACATAATTATTCAGAGAACTAGTGAATTCCTAGTCCTCCTTCGTCAGACGTAACACTCAGCATCTTTGTTAAGTAGTTTCGGTACTAATCAATTAGTCATTCTTGACGAGAGTAAACTCCCGGTAACGATACTCGAACGAACTTGAGACGCTAAACTACACGATTAGACGGATGGAATCTCGTTGATGAAAAATTTTGTAAAAAAAAATTTTTTAAAAATCGATAATATCTAAAAAATAAAAATAGAAAAGATTAAGGGCTTATTGAAATCCTGAAAATTTTTATATTTCAGACACATTGTAAAAAATTTTTGGTTCGCGATGTGGTGCGAATGATTTGGTGTTGAAATTTTCAACACCGCTGCTGTGAAAGTTATACAAGGCACGCACAGAAAAAATTTTCTTGAATCACGAATGTTTACCTTCAGTCGAGATTTTTTTTTTTCAGTGCGGTGTTCAATTTCACATTTCGTGGATTAGAATTTTCATACTGCCAACGGTGTAAATGCACTGTAAGAAATTTTGGTGTGAAAATTACGGTAACCCGGAATGGTGTAAAAAAAGTAGTTACACCGCGTGAAAATTACACGGATAGATAATTTACACTGAGGATTTTTTACACCGTTATTTTACACTCAATGGCCGTGTAAAGTTCTCGGGGGCCATTTTTACACCAAAATTTTTAAATTATTGATACTGAAGTTAACAGACAATCAACAGTTTTCGGTTTTCTTTTTTTCAACAAATCGATTACAAAAAATAACAACTAAAAATATGCACATATAGAAAATTAAAACAACTACAAGTGCAATTTTTCAAAATATTTTTTTTTTCATGATTTATAGTTTTAAAAAAATTCCAAAAATTATTAGACTAAGTCTAAATTCAGTATCATTGATCCTGAAGCTAACCGACAATTAACAAATTTCTTTTTTTTTTTTTTTTCTTCCCAACAAATCAATCATAAAAAAGGAACTAAAAATATGCACAAGTAGAAAGTTAAAAAAACTACAAGTGCAATTTTTCAAAATATTTTTTTTTTCATGATTTATAGTTTTAAAAAAATTCCAAAAATTATTAGACTAAGTCTAAATTCAGTATCATTGATCCTGAAGCTAACCGACAATTAACAAATTTCTTTTTTTTTTTTTTTTCTTCCCAACAAATCAATCATAAAAAAGGAACTAAAAATATGCACAAGTAGAAAGTTAAAAAAACTACAAGTGCAATTTTTCAAAATATTTTTTTTTCATGATTATAGTTTTTAAAAAATTCCAAAAATTATTGGATCCCATCTAAATTCAGTATCATTAATCCTGAAGTTAACAGACAATTAAGAAATTTCGTTTTTTTTTTTTTTCAACAAATAAATTACAAAAAAGAAACTAAAAATATGCACACGTAGAAAATTTAAAAAACTACAAGTGCAATTTTTCAAAATATTTTTTTTTTTATAATTTATAGTTTTAAATAAACTCCAAAAATTAGTAGACCTCGTCCAACTTTAGTATCATATAATAAAAGGTTTTTTTGGCGCTAAAAATTTATACTCGTCCCCACAAAATTTGTATTTGCCCGAAGAATTTTTTTGCACCTTAAATTGCATTATAAATTTTTTGAGGCGAGAAAAAAATTCTCCAACCAAGAAATCCTTTTTTTCTGTGTACTTAAAGTTTTTTACTTCGGTTTAGCTCCCATGTTATGATAGAAATACCTGAATTACCTGAAATAGTATATATAGGAAACGTTGGAGAAGCTTTTTCACTAGGTGTAGTGAGGTAGAAAGCCCTATCCTCTCTTTGGTATAATTGGGTCGCTCGGTCAAACCACAAGCGAAATTGCGGACGCGAGAAATCCTATGAAATAAAGTGCCGGTGTCTTAATAATTAAATAACACCCGAGAGAGTCTTTAATAATAAATTAAGTTCAAACAATTACTCTTTAACTTTTTAAAAATAAAACATTATTTTATCATTAATATTAATTAGAAACCCAAATTAATTAATCAGTAAAAGTTACAAAATCCCAAGTTTTTATTTGAATTTAAATGAATAAAATTTTTAATTCTTCGACAATAAAAATTTTATTAATTTATAAAAAAATATAAAATAAAACGTGACCTGGACTCAGACTAAATAAAACGTACGGGGAATAAACTCCGGGGATAAAGGATTCACGGCGAGCGTGCGAGTGAGATCGTCTGATAAATAGATAAGGACACTAAATTGTATAGTAAATGTTGAATAAGGAAGAGAACACGCGCGGGGAAAATTTAACCGGCGCGAAAGCAGTTGCGCAAAGTGACACGCGCGCGGTTACTCTTTAAAGCCGGAGTCCGCTGTGCGCATCAAGTTCACTTCAGTGTTCAGTCAGTTCACGTTTATCAGCTGAACGCGGTCGTTGTATTTAAATTTTCAAAACCCGGGAACCGCGTGAAAAAAATAATAATTATTTTAAAAACGCGTTGTTATAAAAAGTTCAGTGACTCGTGGAAGCTTTGAACGAGCGGCAAATTATCTTGTCTATTAAATTATTTTTTCAAATAATAAAAAATATATTTAATATTTTGTGACTTGAATAATAATTAATAAAATTAATAATAACGTTTGTTGAACGTAATAAATAAATAATGGAAGTTATAATTTTATAGAAAATTATCGTGTACTGGTGATTAAATTTGATCTGTATTACGTGTCTGTGAATTAATCCCAAGTGTTTTAATTATTCGCTGTTGTTTATTTTCTTGAGGATATTTTTGTTTTAGTAGTAAAATACGTGTAATAATAATAATTAAGTGGCTTTTTAATTTAGCAGATATTTATCTACGAGAATTGAAATTTTTTTTAGGTGAGTCAGTGCATAAGTATTTTTAAATTTATTATTGTTGTGATTGATTGGATTTTGATACTAGTGATATTTTATTTTGATATTGAAATGAGCAGTCTTGTAATTTTCGGGTTTTTTTTTTTAAATGAAACTGAAGTTAGCCGATGTCTATTAATTTTTGAATTTTTTTTAAACAATAAGTTATTAAAAAAAAAGGTATTCGAAAAAATTGCACTTGTAGTTTTCAAAATTTTCTACATGTGCATATTTTTATTTTGTATTTTTTCTTAGTTGATTTGTTGAAAAGAAAATCCAAAAATTGTCAGTTGTCTGTTAACTTCAGGTTCATTTTTTTAAATCATAAATTATGAAAAAAAAATTATTTTAAAAAATTGCACTTGTAGTGTGAGTGTGAATGTAGCACACATTAGACAAATTTTAAATTATTAATAAACAGAGTAAATAATTAATGAAATAAAATTTTTGAAAAATGCGCATTAAAAAAATTTTGAAATTAACAAGTGCATTTTTTATAAATATTTTTTTTTTAATTATTTACTCCGTTTATTCGTAATTTTAAATTTGTCTGATGTCTGCTACATTCACATTCATCTTGTGGTTCTTAAAATTTTTTACATGTGCATATGTTTAGTTTTTTTTATTAAAATGGAATTGTTGGAAAAAAAAATTCGAAAATTTTTAATTGTCTGCTAACTTCAGGTTCATAATTTTATGATACCGAAGTTAGCCAACGTCTAATAATTTTCGGATGTTTTTTTAAACAATAGATTATAAAAAAAAAAATATTTTGAATAATTTCACCTACAGTTTTAGAAATTTTCTACATGTGCATATTTTTATTTTTTTTTTATTTTTGAATTAAACTGTTGAAAAAAAAATTCGAAAATTTTTAGACGAGTGTGAATGGACCAGACATCAGACAAATTTAAAATAATAAATGAATCGAGCAACAATTCAAAAAATAATATTTATAAAAAATCCACTTATTAATTTGAAAATTTTTGAAATGCAAATTTTTAAAAATTTTATTTTATAAATTATTCACTCTATTTATTAATAATTTTAAATTTGTCTGATGTCTGCTACATTCACACTCATAATTTCCAATTGTTTGCTAACTTCAGGGTCATTTAATTTTCCCTAAGTTAATGATAACATAAATATAATTTCTTCAATGAAAATTGAAATTATTATTCGGTTATTTATCGTCAGACTGTTGATTGCACGAAGGGTAAACATGAGCCGAAAACGGTAGGAAAAGAATAAAGAGAAAGACAGAAAGAGAGAAAGAGAGAGTACTTTGCAACGTCTTCTCGGCACGACACGAAAGAAGTTGACCAACTCGTCGATGAAAGCATGTTAGACCGGATTTCTTGAAGACCGATCAAACGATATCAGAATCCTCTTATATTCAACAGACCGATATCGTTGCGCGCTATATATGGTCCTTTATTTTTTAGTCTTCTTTTCTTCTTTAAATAAAATTACCCGACTAATACAGCTTTTAAAATGTTCAATTACAACTTTTATATAAAAATCCTTAAGACCGTCTTTTGAATTTGAATTATATTTTATAAAATGATCCTGAAGTTAGCAGACAATTTTTGAATTTTTATTTCGACAAATCAGTTACAAAAAAAATCAAAACCAAAAAATGCACGTGTAGAAAATGCAAAAATCTATAGGTGCAATTTTTTTGAACTTTTTTTTTTTATGATTTATCGTTTTAAAAAAATTCAAAAATTATTTGACGCTAACTTCAGAATCGTTTTTATGAGCGTAAATGTAGCAGACATGAGTCCATTTTTAAATCGCGTACAAAAAAATTAATTAATTAAAAAAACAAAATTTAAAAAAATGCACGTACTGATTTTTTTGTTTTCTAAACGTGCATTTTTTTATTTTTCTTACATAAAAATTCTATTTGTTATTATTTCAAAATTTGAAAAATTGTCAGCTGTCCGCTAACTTCATTCTCTTATCATTTTTATAAAATATCACGAGAGAATGCAGCAGACATGAGACAATTTATAAATTTGGAATAAATAAGTAAATTAATTACAATTACGAAATTTAAAAAAATGCATGGACGGATTTTTTAATTATCGAAATATGCATTTTTGAATTTTTATTCTACTATCATTTTATTTATTTATTTCAAAATTAATAAATGTCAGCTACATTCGCATTAATAAAATTAATAGACATCGGCGAACTTCAGTATCATTTTCAATTTTTATTTTTAGTTTTTCAGTACCTAAATTAATGTCATATTTGTAAATAATGCATCCTCGGAGGCTTTTAAAATAATGTCTTTTTTCATTTATTTTTTACTAGAACTTTTTACTTTTAACTTTTATAGTATTCGTGTTGTTGCATTAGCGTTTACAAAAAAAAAAAATAAAAAACTGTTAGACAAATGGTACGCGTAGTTTGTGGCTTCTGAAGTCTTCCGGACGATCCATTTCCGCGGGTAGAAACGCACTTACTTTATATATTTACTTCTTTTTCTCTTCAGTCTTTACTTAGCTTCTATTTTTTACGTTGCTTCTTTCCTCGTGTTTTACAGGTGTCATCAGAAGGAATAAATGTTAGACCGAGAATAAAAATAAATCATTTTTTTTTTTTAATGATTTATCTTTCAGTAACTATTTACTTGCTTTACATTAAAACCTCATAAAACTTTCTTTCATTGGTACTACCGGTTTTTTTTTTTTTTTTTTTTTTAATTAACTGTGTTGTTAATTATTTTTCATTGAATAAAAATAAACTATTTGTTGTAATTTTTTCATAAAAAGTAATGCCAGATTTTTCTGTAAAAATAAATCTGGTGCACGGAAAGAAAATTATGGGAAGTTTTCCTATGCATTATGGGAATGGTTCCCATAATGGTATGGGAATAGTACCTATACTACTATAGGAATGGTTCCCATATATTATGGGAACCATCCCCATAATAGTATGAGAATAGTTCCCATACCATTATGGGAATGGTTCCCATAATGATATGGGAATGGTTCCCATAATATTATGGAAACCATTCCCATATCATTATGGGAACCATTCCCATAATGGTATGGTAATCATTCCCATACTATTATGGGAATGGTTCCTATATTGGTATAGGAACTATTCCTATAATATTATGGGAACTATTCCCATAATGTTATGGGAACCATCCCTATAATATCATAAAATTTTTTTTTTGCAAAATAGTGTAGAAATTTCCCAAAATTTGAATTTTCTTGAATGTTTTGTGCTGACAAAAAATTCTTGTTAAAACTTTTTATGTTTTTTTGCCAAATACGATTTTTTTTTTCAATGTTTGAATTTTTGTTTTTATGTTTAATAATATTTCTGTGTATTGTAGAAGTGATTACCACACTTCTCTAAATTAATTTTTTCATGATAATATGGGAACCATTCCCATAATATTATGGGAATGGTTCCTATAATAGTATGGGAACTATTCCCATAATATTATGGGAATGATTCCCATAATGGTATAGGAACCATTCCAATTGCATTATGGGAATCATTCCCATAATATTATGGGAATAGTTCCCATACTATTATAGGAACCATTCCCATAATATTATGGGAATGGTTCCTATAATTTATGGGAATGGTTCCTATAAATTATAGGAACCATTCCCATAAATTATAGGAATGATTCCCATAATATTATAGAAAGTATTCCTATAAATTATAGGAACCATTCCTATAATTATAGGAACCATTCCTATAGTGTTATGGGTATCATTCCCATAATTATAGGAACTATTCCTATAATTATGGGAAACATTCCTATAATTATAGGAACCGCTCCCATAATTTATGGTCGTAATTCCTATGATGGTATAGGAAAAAATTTCACATAATTATGGGAACCGCTGCTATAATTTTCTTTCCGTGTGGTTAAAACTTTTTATAGTAAAGATTTTCAAATTAGTAATAAAAAATTTTGTGTAAAATTTGCATTTTATTTGAATATTAATTTGATACAAGAAAATTGATGTTTTTGAGCCGAAGAAAAAAAAATATCAATAAGTTCGATTTAAAAAAATTTATTCGTAAACGATGTCCGCGCTTTGAAGTCTTACTTGCAAACTAGTGATGTAAGAAAGTTTAATGGGATTGTTATAGATGTAAACAAACTTTAGTTACGATATCTTTGGAATTAGTTAATTAAGTTAATTAACTCTTGCGGTAATAATCGAAAGGGCTCATAAAATCTAAAGCTTTAGAGATCAGGTCAATTTATTAAGTAACTTTAGAGATAAGGAAACATGAAGTTTAAAAAAAAGTCATTGAAATCTAGTTGACAGCCCGGGGAAAAAAGTTTAGATCTGTCTGGATCAAATTAGATCAAGTCTGATTGAATTTGATCAGGTCTGATCAAAATTTATGTACAAATAGGCATGAACAGATATGATTTGATCTGGGCAGACGTAGACACCATGCAGATCTAAACTGTTTTTCCCGGGAGGTTGATAAGATTTCAAAATTAATCAGATTTACGTACATGAAGAAATTATTCTTGTTTGAAATGCTATGGTGTCATAGCAAAACCGGACCATGTTGGCCACCTGACGGAAATTGAAGTAAACGCATACAAAAATTTCTATGTCCATAGTAAAATGTATAGTCGTTACAGTAATTCGTGATACAACCATTGGTAATTTTACTATGGCCGTAGTAATTTTTGCATGCGTTTATTTCAACTTCCGTCAAGTCCTGAGTCAAAAAACAAATTCAGATTTGAGTCTCAAAGTTCTGAATGAAGTTTTTGAGGATCAATGTAGAATCTTAAGATTGACAACAGTATAGAAAGTTATCCTAGTTTAGTTCTCAAAGTAGTAATTACGACCAATTTTACCACTTTGAGGACTAAATTGGAATAACATAATCTGGATTAGAGCCTCCAAACACTTAAAACATGCAGGAATAATTTTATCCACACTGGAACCACAAAAGTCTCATTCGACGTATTCTCTCCCCTCCCTTTTCTATCTAAAATTTTTCAAAGCCCGAAATATAACTTTTTATTCATTGAAGATTTTAAGATCTTAGTTATAATTTAAAATCGATAAATGATTCGAATTCAGACCTCATAGTTCTCATTGAGGATTTTGAGTACTGAAATAGAATTACTTTCTGGGCGGCAAATAGAACATCAAAGGAATTGAGGCTTTTGAGGACTAAACTAGAATTCGTGTTTTGACTCGGGGCGGCTAAGGTGGTCCGGCATTACTATGACACCATAGAATTTCAAACTAGAATAATTTCTCTGCGCATCGACGAGGCTCTTTGATTGCCTCAAAATTGATGTTAATTAATCGAATCATTGACAAAAATGTTAAACAACAAATATCACTTTAATTTTTACCATTTGCCTAATAATGTCTTCCGAATGAATCAATTGATTTGATTGAATCTTCCGGTAGCCGGGAACCATTATTTGAATCTCATTTTATTTTTAAATTACTTGAACTTATAGATTACTCATTATTCAGAAAATTGAAACTTAAAAAATATGAAATTTTGTTTTTAACATTTTAGTGTCCGAATTTTATCCGTTCGTTTTTCTTTAAAATCTTTTGATTGCAGTAAAAAACATTTGAATTTATCAGTTTAAAAAAATGTAGACGTCGTTCGTGTAAAAAAAAAACTTAAAAAATTTATCGTAAATCCTTCTTGAGGATAAAAAAAATTGAAAGTTAATATTTAATATTCTTAAGTTGTTGGTAATATTTAATAAGCGTTTCTATAACGGAACTAGTTTTAGATTTGCATGATTCATTTTTTCGATACAAATTTTTTTATTTAATGCATTAATATATGCAAGAGAATATATTATATCCGAGACATAACTTAATAAATTTGCGTAACTATACATGAGCTTACATGTTTTTTGCTTGCCCATCATGTTATTTAAATGTTTACATTATAATATAAAAAAAAAAAAAAAAATAGAATTGAAAAAACGAAGGATACAAATAGAAGATATGATTTCATGGTTTACTTCACAGCATGCAGGTCGTTTAAAATACTTGAAACACTATTCAAATAAAATGCTAGAATACATACGTGTGTATTTAAAAAAATGTATAGGTGTTTTTTTTTTAAAAGCTTTTTGAAATTATAGCAGTTAATTAATTTTGAAAACAGTTGAAAATACATCAAACATACAAATTTTAGTTACAACTGATCAATTTTTTTCATGAAGAAGAAAAAAAATATAGAATGATTCTGTGACTATGCTCTGAAATTTATCACTTTAGATATTTTGCAGTTTTATGAGTTAAAAAAAAAAGTTATTTTTTAATTACAGTATTCAAAAGACTAGAATTCAAAAAGAGAAAATATAATCGTGATCAAGTTTTGTGGGATCAGTTTCTGATATTTTTAACAATAGTGATATATTCGAACTTTTTTTGAAACTTTCATTTTTCTTTTATTTTATAAAGGCACTAATTATAAAAGTTCAAATAGGAATTCAAGAGTTTATAGAGATATTTCCTAGAGGATGAAAAAAAAAAGATAGATTCTCATGCCTGTATATTTAAAGTGGATACCATTTTTTATATACAACTCATTTACTCTTATAAATTCTCTATAAGAATTAACAAGAATCTTTTGAACTCAATAAGATTTTTTACTTCCCGTTATGAAAATTTTCACAAAAAGGAAAGTTACTGGTTTCGGTTCGATTTTTGCGAATCGAGTTGTCATGTACTTGAAGATCGTAACGTTTTTCGCGCAACGAAAATGAAAAAAAATTATGTAATTTCACTGCTTAAGGGGCAGTTCCGGTTGGGGGTGGCCTAAGATTTCCGGTTGACATACCAGCATCTATATGCGAAACATCTCTGAAATCTAGACATCCGGTAGATTTCTTACTACTTACTCAGGTACATGAGTTGTCTTCAGACCTCAACGTTTTGAGTCAGCCACTAATTAACTGTACATAGAAATTAGAAGGCCCACTTTACCCCAAAATGTCTATTTTGCTTTTCGTACAATCCTTAGGAAAATATCTTGAGAACTCATTTCTCTTCTTTCTTCCTCTGTATTATTTTAAAACGCACATAAAATCAGTAACTATTTTTTTTTTTTATTTTAAAATAAAGTATTTGAATTCGAGAATTGTTGGAAAATTTATCTGTATCATAATATAATACCAGAATAACGTTGGCAAGTAAACTTTGAAGTACGTTCATTAAAGTAATTAACAAATACAGTTTAGTAAAGCATACTTACACAAACAAACACGTCATCAGAACAACTGATTAATTAAAAGCAAATGTTATAAATTATTTTTCATAAATATTAAATTTTTGTTCATAGCAAAAAAATAAACATATTTTTTTCTTATCTAGAATATTATTTTATCTAAATATGAAAGTGTATAAAAAAAAAGTTTAAGTCTTTGTTCTCGTTGAAAGTCTCGGTTCTAAGATATCTCGGATACCTTTTTCTTGTATCTTTTTCTACATCTCAATTTCTCTCACTCGTTCTTGGTCTTGATGCTGTGGTACATCCTTTGGGTTTTAACTCTATACTACTCTAGTGAGTAGAGACTATGGCATCTCTAAGCTCAGAAGCTTGCAAAGTTCTACAGAAAGTCTGACAGGAGTATTCACGCTCTCGCTTTAATTTTATACTTTCTCTCTCCTTTTCATCTACACTATGGTACACTACCACTACTGTTACTTATACTACTAGCTTCACTCTTGCTGACTTGACTCTTGAGACTGGCATTTCCGGTGGAAATGCCGTCGGACTTCCGAGGAGTTCCGGAACTTGCGGGTACCCGTCATATCATACGATATCTTTTAGAAATCTCTACATCTTCTGCCCATTCATTTTTATGAATTTATATATTATGATTATTAAGAAAAATAATTTTATTATTTTCTCTATTTTGTAATTTCACTGCTAATTTTTAGTAGATTTCATAGAAATCTTGCAATTGTATTTGTCCTCATGAGGCAACTTTACGAAAATTTGTGCGTTTTTGTCTCAGCTAGTCGAGTCCACTGTAAAAAATTTTGGCGTGAAAATGGTACCCGAGAACTTTACACGGTCTGCTCGGTGCGAAATTTTCTTGGTGTAAAATATCAAGCAGTGTTCTTTTAACACAGTATAAGTGTTTTCTTTTACATCGTACGGTGTTATTACTTCAAATATAGTCCGATATTGTCGAAGTAATCACGAGTTTTAAATAAAGAACTTATGCATTTACACCATTGGCGGTGTGAACGTTCTAATTTACGTGGTCCAAAATTTAACACCATGCGTCATGTGACTTTCACACCGTCAGTGTTGAAAATTTTAACACGAAATCATTGACCCCACATCCCGGACTCAAAATTTTTTACAGTGTAGGTTCCAAAAATACCATTGGTTCAAAAAATTATATACATTGTAACGAATGTGAAACTGATATTTTAAAATATTTGAATAACTAGAAAACAAATACCTTCTTCTCTTGTTTTATAGAAGCGCGACTAGAGTCAGTCAGTCATATATTGACAGCTTAACAGCATACGTCTTGTATTCAATAAGCTATATCTTTGATTGTCTTTTTTTTACTGCTGTTACTTGTGGTGTTATTATTTCTAATTTAAGTATATTGTTATTGTAGTATACGTGATATTAATTATAAGTTACCAGTTACTACAATATAGAAATATGATACAATACACTGTTTTTCCACGATAGGGACCACAATTCTACGCATACCTGAAGATCGGAACGTTTTTCGCGCAACGAAAATGAAAAAACTTTATGTAATTTGACTGCTTAAGGAGTAGTTCATAAGGTCGGGAGTGGCCTAAGATTTTCGACTGACGTACCAGCATCTATATACGAAACATTTTAGAAATCTAGTCATCCAGCAGATATTTTACTTCCAATTTTTTTTTCCATTGCGCAAAAAACGTTTCGATCTTCAGGTACATAATTCTAGACCGATCTTAATGAAACTTCGTATACTTATTCTTTAGTTAAAGAGCTCGGTTCAATTTTCTTTACTATACTTCGATAACAGTCTTTTCCTAAAGAAAAATTACCTATTTACACTAAAAAAAAAAATTTGCTATAATAACAAAAGTCAGGATTACGCAGCTATTTATTATGATAGCAAAACTATCTTGGTTAACGCAACGAAGTAACATTTGTTGTGGTAAGTAAAGTGAATTTCCTGTTGTAACAAATGATATGTGTTGAGGAAAAATTTTTTGAATACGCATAGAATTTTGTGCTTGAATTAGGTGAACAATATCATTAAGAATTTATCACGAGTTTTGGATTTTGGACATAAATTGGTTTTGTAAATAATGGCTAAAATATTAAACGCTATTTATTTTGAAAAGTATACCAATATGTCTAAGTATAGTTAAAGGCGGGCGCCTTGAAGAAGTGATTTTCTTGACTCAAGAGAATGTATCGCGAAGCGATAATATCTTAGGTGAAGTAAAATTTTCTCGAGTCAAGAAATCTTTATAAAACCTAATTTAATATTTAGCTCAACGCATGTCATTTGTTATAACGGCAACTTCACTTTACTTACCATAACAAACGTTACTTCGTTGCGTTGACCAAGATGGATTTGTTATCTTAACAAATAATTGCGTAATCCTGACTTTTGTTTAGATAACAAATTTTTTTCTTCAGTTGTATTTATCGAAATTTAGCTGGTGCATTTGCTCACCTAATTTTCCCTGAATTTCTGAGACTGTTTTAATTAAGTTTATTGTCGTGTAACACTTTTTATACCTGAACATCTCAATTTAAGAGCTAATAAGTAACTTTGTTTCATTTATCATGTATTTGAAATTCTTTGACCTCGAAATATATAAAAAATGCCGATAGTAACTCTCTTTTAAATCTTATCTTGAAAATTTAAAATAAATAAACAACATGAAATCTACTTCCATTTCGGATGCCGAATAGTATTTTTTTTATTTTTAAATATTATGTACATGATATTTATACAGCACTATTAATCTATTTCAACAATTTTTTCCTTTTTTCTGGTATTGTTTCATTTTCCGTTTGTTTTTATTTTTTGAATTTTATTTTAACGTACGGTTTTTTTCATCCTTGACTGAGTCTCGTGTTACTGAGTTTTATTTTTAAAAAATGAAAAATGCCATGACGTGGAAAATTAAATCGATGAAGCCGAAGAGGCGTAGAAAGCACAAGGATCGGTAAAGTGAATAAATAAGTAAATAAAAAAATAAAAAGTAAATAAACTAGAAGACATGATGGAACACAAGATGTGTATTGTATCGAAGAGTTATCGAGATAAGAAATGGGTGTATTTGACTTTGATAAACGGAAGTTCAAGGGTCAAATATTTCATAAAGTATACCTGAAAATATTAAATCAAAATAAATAAAAATACGTTATTTAAATTTTCTTACATACTTTTACATTCAAAATTTTTTTTTCTTAGCATTCTGTTATAATTTTTTTTTAAATTCCAACATCGAACTTATTCAATAAAAATTATACAATAAAATTCTTTATAGAAAATTTTTACAAATATTTTTTTATGTACTTTTTTTCTGCATTACATATGGACATAAAATACCCGCAATTGTATTCCACAGTCGATAACAAAAAATAAAAATAATAATAACTAAAAAGTTGAATAAAGGATATATGTAAAAAGTCCGAATCGATTTAGGACAGTGGACACGAATAAAGAATTGAATAAAAAAAAAGTATATCTCAATTTCCTGTAGCATTTATCCCGAGGGTATAAAACTTGAGAGCGTGAGTTTTTCCACCTTCTATTCCTGAAACATTTTCAAGAGTATTGACGATTCTTTCAAGCAAAAAAAGATAAAGAGAAAGAAGGAAAGAACAAATAAAAGAATACGGCTAACACGTGATGAGAAGACAAAAAGAAAAGTTTAAGAAATTCCATGAGTACACGCGCGCGCGATAAAACTTGTAAGTGCCGCGAGAACCGTCGAAGCAATTCGCTGGATTAATCGAAACAGTAAAGAGTAAGGAAGATAGTTACTGATGACAAGAGAGATAGTGATAGACATGACGTAAAAGAAAGAGAGAATGAGATGAATTTTAAAATTTAACATAACATAAGTGAGACGAAAAGTTTTAAGTACTGATATGAGTGGAAACAAGATATGAAAAATAGTTTAGATGCGTTCGTATTACTGACGATAGCTGGGCATAAACCACAAAGTCGGGTATCAGAACTGGACGGGTCTTCTGATTAGACGAATATAATTAATCCCGTGAAGATTACGCTTTCATGCTGTGCCAGTGAATAGCCAAGTAGTTGTATTATATATATATATATATATATCTTGGTATATAATATAATACAGTGTAGTGCAGGTTCACGAGAATTACTTAAGATCGATAATTTGCTTCGGTTCACTCGAATATAGCTTCTAATTTAGACTGCTGTTGTTACTGAAGTTAATGTTTAATGTTATAGTATACATTATATATCAAGTATATATATTTATATTTGGTATAAATATAAATACTATGATAAATAGATGTGATAGTACGATGATTTCATCCGCATTCTTGTCATGGCTTTTATTCAACAAACTTTCAAGGCCTAGTGTAATTTTGTGTATACATATATTTATACACGATAACTAGATATATGTGCTCTTGTCTGCTTATTCGTGTACCTATATTTGAGAATATTATACATGTTTTATCGTAGACATATCGCGCCCACAATCCACCAGCTTACGAGCGTTAACACGCAAACTAAATTTTTACTTGGTCTTAAACTCTTTAATGTAGAGAATACTTTTGTTAGAATTTGATTTTGTATAAATGCCTAATTGCGGGTTGTCCATTCAAATTTACTCGCACGAGTTTATGTTTTTTTGTCGATAGCTGTCTGATTAGGGAGTAGAGAAAATTTTTATTTGCACACGAGAAATTATTCTTATGGGAAATGCTATGGTGTCATAGCGATTCCGGACCATGTTGGCCACCTGACGGAAAGTAAAATAAACACATGCAAAAATTATTGTGGCCATAGAAAATTTGACAACGGTTACATCACTGATTACTATAACCATTGGAAATTTTACTATGGCCGTAGTAACTTTTGCATGCGTTCATTTGAATTTCCTACAGATGGCCGACATGGTCCGGGATTACCATGACACCACAGCATTTCCCATAAGAATAATTTCTTCGTGTACGGTCATATAAATCTAATTTTGACAATAAACTTTCATTATACAAATTTTTAAAAATAAATCGCGTCGCAAATTCTAAAAGGACTTAAATTTTTACACGCAAAGAATTTTTGAGAACCAATTACCCATCATATTTTGGTACTGTAAGGACTTCTATCTACTAACTAAATTTTTACAGTGTTTTTAGTAGAAATTGCACTTCTTGTACATGCTATCGAGCAGTATATTTTACAATGTGCATGGGAAAAATTTTGATATTTACCACATGTCTTCACAGTATCAAATTTTTTGGGTAATTTTTACTAAAAATTTCTCTGCGTGTATACTTTTGGTTCTTGAAACTAAAAGGGTATTTTTTTTTTATTGCAAATCGCTTTGTAGACTAATTTGAAAGCTAAAGCCCTTTTGGCTTTCAAAAATTTTTTAAAATTTTGAGCTTTAAAATAAGTCTCCCAAACGATTGGTAATAAAAAGAATGTACATGCCCTTTTGGCTTTAGGAAGCTCTCTAAGCCAACAGAGCGTAGAAAAATACGTTCTTCCGGAATCCGTAACGCGATATATTTACTACAATTACTTAATAATTAATCTTTCCTCTATTTATTTTATCTTAACAGCTTTCACGTAAACTCGAATGAAGTTTGTTTTAGTACAGTTAAAGTTTAAATTGTAACTAAAGACAAGCGAAAATTGAAATCTCTCGGGATTGTTAGATATTAGCATGCTAGATGCACGTTTGTAAAGAAGGTTTTGGTTACTCGTTCGGTGTCGTTGGTTCATCAAAGCAACTTAGAATCGTAATCGCGAATAGTACGCGCGTATATACATTTACATTCATCCATATATACATATACAATACCTGTACTACGTCAATGGAATACAAATAAAGTAACAGGGTGAGAAAGGGAGAGAAAGAAAGAGAGAGAAAGTAAAATAGAGGAATATTGCAAATTGATACTTCGGTTTTCTCTCTTATACTCTTTTATATATATATTGAATGCTTTAAATCGACCTCGTACTTACTGAAGCACTCCCTCTGCTGTCATTATCCTTATTGCTTTCTAGTAAAGTCGTTAAAAAGACATATATATTTCTGACTTCATACTAATTTATTTACTATTTTTTTTTTGTATTTCTCACTTTGTCCATTATCGTGTTGTTTAATTTATCGTTTCAGTACAAGCACGCAATAGTTTGTCTCCATGGTGTCTTTTTAGTAAATAAAACAGGTCATATTCTTACGTTATATTTTAAATGTATATGTATATATTTGAGCACTGATTATGAATGATGATAGTAATAAATAGCTTGTATATTAATCAGCGTAAATGAATATGTTTAAGTATGATGAAAAAAATTTTAACTGATAAGTATTGAATTAGATTATTTTTTATTTTATTTTTTTTTTCGTTTTCTCTTATCGTCGTGAATTTAACGAGTTTGTTGGCGATGAGCTCAATATCCTAATGGTCTGCCCGCGAGGTTACGTCGAGGCTTACGGTGTTATTAACTCGGGTTCGTTATATTGGCCGATGATGGATCGAGTCGTTGCTCACCGAGACGAGAATGATTCATCGATGCTTCGCAACTTGCGTGTAGAGATAAATATCGTCGAAAAACGATCTACTGAGGCAAGGATCACACTTCTATTCGCTGAATTATAATATACATTATATTATTTTGTTATCTTTTATCTAACCTTCTATTTTTGTTTTATTCCAATTACATTCGACGAATTATCTGGTCAGCGGGTTCTTTATTTTATTCATTATCTACTGAATTAATGTATCATTTTTTTTATCATAGAATACAACAATAATTATAAGTTTTTGATAAGGACTTGAAATAGTAGACTATTTGAATGAATAAATATTCAAATGAAATGATAAAACTGGATAAAAATAAACTTACTAAACTGCGGGATCGATGTTTCACACAGTTAGAAATTTTGTGTATTTGTAATGAAAAATTATTTGGTTTAATTTTTTGTGTTGGTTTCCAACACAGAAAGCTGTTAATTCAACACAAACCGTTTGTGTTATTTTACTTTAACTGATTTTTTATGTTGAATGATTAGAAAATCTGTAATGTAACACATTTCTTGTGTTATTCGAAAATTAACAGAAGGTTGTGTTGTTTAGCTGAACACTCCCGCACGATTCTTCATTACTGTAACCAAGCAAAGCATCGTAGCAGCATTGTCTGCAAGGAAACTTGGATTATAATTGATTTACAATTAAATATAATCATAGATAACTTAAATATTTCCATGATCAGGTTCAATGATTTTTTTATTCTAATTTTACGGAAGATAATTCATAGCTCCGTTTTTTAAAAAAATCACTGAAAATCGAACTAATTGTTTGCTAAATTGACATCAGTTGTACTAAGGGTAGATCAGTATACTTGAGTTGGTTAGATTCCCGGATCGAAAAATTAGATCTGATTTTAGTGTAACTGGGCTGCATTTGGACTAATTGGTCTGTATTTGAACTAGTTGATCTATTTTTGAATTTTTATAAAAATTCAGCTGTCTTTGATCTAAAGACAATCGAAAACAGACTAAAAAAAATAATACGCAGAAAAAGTCTAATTTTGGTCTGAATAAAAGCAAACGAAGGCAAAATATTTTGAGAAAAAAGTCTGATTTTGATCTACAGGCGACCCAACTTAGACTAAACATTATTGAAAACAAGTCTGAAAACAGTCTAAATAAGGAATAGTACGAGCAGAATTCGATTAAATTTCCCAGGTTAATTAAATAAAAATAAAAACTAAAATTTAATAATAGAAATAACTTAAATTTTCATTTTATTTAAAACCGATCAAATTTCTGACCCGGGTTATGTGCTCATATTTATTGGTTAATTTTAACACGAAAAGTCTGTTAAATTTACGCAAACTTTCTGTAAAAATAACAGATTTTGTTTTCAATTATTTAACATAAAATTTGTGTTAAAGATCGTCACAAACGCAATGTGTTGAATTAACACTAAAATTTGTGTTGACCGTCTACGACACATGATTTGTGTTGAATTTAACACTAAATATCTAACTGTGTAGTTCTACCAAAAAACTTATCTTTTATCAGTAGTTACAATTTAATGAATTTTGAAATGTCATAATTATATAGTAATTATCCAATAATTTATCAGCATAAATAATTTTTGAAAATTGTATCGGTAAAAATGTCACAGTCATGCTCAATAAACGTTAGGGTCAACGTAAAAATTATTTAAACACTTTCACCCTATCGGAGCGGCCCCTCATGCGACCCGCAATACAAAAACACGAAACAGAAAACTCTGGTGTTTTTTTTTATTTTTTTACCTCTATTCAGTCTATTCACTAAAAATAATGAAATTATTTTATCAATTAGTCTAATCTCTGCGTGATTTGTTTGGAATAATTTAAAAAATACACAAAAGTTGTGATAAAACATTTCCACCATCGATGTAAAAATGTTGATATTTATTTACTAATTGAAAAAATTTTAATAATGGATTGAAGAGTAATGGCTTTTATCAAGATTACAATTTGAAATATTGCGCATTTGACGAAACTCACTGACTGGTAAAGTTTACACGTCGACGGGGTTGTAATTTAGCAACAGACCGTCACCATATAATGCTTCCATCCATAGGGTGGAAGAAAAGTACATAGGCTAAAAGCGAGCGAGAAAAGGTACATTACATGGGCTTGGGGAAATGCACATGGAGGCGTGAAGCCAAGCTGGAATTACGGAAGCGGTTAGAGAGAAACGAGTGACCTATTGTGGTCCATAGAGGATGTATAATGTATAGTCTCTGTTTATATTCTAACCGTGTTATTGCAACTAAGGGTAATAAATGTGGAGATATGTTTGTGTGTAGGTGGGTGGGTGGGTGGGTGTGCTACCATCAGGAATGTTATATGGATGATTGTTTTTCTTTTTTTAATCCACCAGAGTATATAGTAAATTAAAATTCACATTGCAATGAAAAAAATATCATTTAATTGTCGAGGTAATATATATTCTATGAAGATCATGATCTATGATCTTTTATCTATGATTCGATGATGTTTTAGATCCATTTTTATATTATTTGCTGGAAAAAGTTCTTGAAGATTATAGATTATTAGATAATTAATCGAATGAACCTTTTCACAGCAGCAGATTTCCTTGACAGGATTCTAACTTATGTCGCTTCGCGTTTGGTGTGTAACAATAAATCCTTCTTGACTATAACTTTAAAAAAGTTATTTTTTTTTCCACGAAAATTTTCGGGTAACCCACTTGTCTTAAATATCCAATTATTCATGTACCTGAAGATCGGAACGTTTTTGGTGAAACGAAAATGAAAAACATTTATGTAATTTGACTGCTTAAGGGGTAGTTCCAGCCCGCATGAAAATATCATATATGATAAACATATATAAAAAAATATGTCACAGATATAAATATATATGTGACAATACATTAAATCTTATATAGAACTATATATAGATTTTGGCCGATTTTATTATATTTCTATATATGTTTTCTCTTATATGATTTCATATATTTCCGTATAACTTTAATATATTATTTATATATTTGAAAACTTATAATTTTAGTATATTCAAAAATAAATGTTATTTATATATGGATACAAATAAGAATACATATATAATTCATCATTATATGGCACGATATATGTACCATGTATTTAACTTTATAAATTTTTGTATATTTTTCGATATATAGAACTATATAAGTCTCCCCATATATGTAAGAATAAACAAAATCTATTCTTTTCTGTCTTCCTCTCTCTGCTCTAAGATTCGAACATTGTGTTCAGAAAATATATATACATATATATGCGTGCTAGCTTACAAATTTACATAGATAATTTTCAATATATGTAATACATGTATGTGCTAACTTATAAGTTTACATATATGATTATAAATATATATAATACATGTATTAACTTATAAACTTACGTATATAATTAATTATATTAAAACTTACTATATTATATATAAGAAAATATATATCGTTTTTGGCCACTTATGTTCCATATTGATTATATATTTTTTCATATATATTTATCATATATGGTATTTTCATGCGAAAGAGCTTAGGGTTGGCCTAAAATTTTCGACTCACATCCAGTAGATTTTTTACTTTTCGTTTTATTTTTTTATTTTCGTTGTGCGGAAAACGTTCCGATCTTTAGGTACGTAATTTTTCCAAGTTCTTCTTTTTATTACTTTTTAAATATTCACGATAGTCGAGGGTTTTTCAATGATTTTTTTTCCCAATTCGTCTATTTTTTTTATTGATAACTTGTAAAGGTTATAGTACTAATACTCATATTTTAGTCTAGTTTTATCACTTGAAATTCATTTTGCGGATTATTTGCTGGTTTTTTTCATTTCACTTGTTATCTATTCACAAATATTGTAAATATGCAGAAGTAGGATTTCACGTGTGTTGACCAAATATGTAAATAAATTTTTTTATATCACCGGCATTGACACTACCAGTTTCAATGCCTGTATTTTCCACCACAACCCAATTTCAGACCAAAGCGATTTAGCGGACTAAAAATAATTGGTTTCTTCTTTAGGGTAAAAACCGCATTTTTTTTTTTATTTTAAACCTCAGTCAAACTAATTATACGTAAATCTAACCAACTAATATGATATATGCGCTATTAGACTTCAATTATCTTGATTCAATTCACTCGAGAAATTTATGTACCTGAAAATCGGAAACTTTTTCTCAAAATAAAAATGAAAAAAATTTATGTAATTTGACTACTTAAAGAGTAGTTCCAGATATTGGAGGTGGCCTAAGATTTTTGGCTGATATACCAGCATATAAATTCGAAACATTTCAGAAATTTAGTCATTCAGGAGATTTTTTACTTTCCAAGTTTTTTTTCCGTTGAGTGAAAAACGAAATGTAAAGTAGAAGTTCTATTGGATCTAGATTTCTGAAATGTTTCGTATGCCAGCCGAAAATTGCAGCCACCTTCTAATTACCCCTTCAATCACCTTTAGTAATAAAATTACATAAGTTTTTTTTCATTTATGTCGCCCGAGAAACGTTCCGATCTTCAGATACTTAATAATTTTTCGTATGAGCAGAATAATTTTTTGGATGCTTCTCTTCCTGTTTCAAGTTTGGTCAACATTATAATCAAAATTAGTAGGTTTTGAGCCAACTTTTTTCTCCGTGTACATGGAAATTTAAACTCGAAGTTTTAATCAACAGGTAATTACAAAAAATATCTTGTGTCACAAACAATACTACTGTTTATTTTTTTACATAAAATAAGCGATTACAAATTGAATAATTGCAAAATCAAAATTCTTTACACGGAGAGAAATTTATGGTAACAATTACAATATATTATGGGAATGGTTCCCATAATGACGGTAACCAGTTTTTTTGAAATATCGATTATAGGAACGGCACCCATATATTTTATAGTTATCATTACCATAACATTATGGTAATGGTTACTATAATATTATGGTAATGGTTACTATATTTTATGGTAACCGTTGCAATATCTTATGGCAACCATTACCATATTTTATGGTAACCATTACCATATTGTATGGTAATCATTACCATAATAATATAGTAATCGTTACCGTAATATTATGGTAACCATTACCATATTAAGGTTATCATTACCATAACATTATGGTAACCGTTACCATATATTATGATAATGATTACTATGATATTATGGTAATGGCTACCATATTTTATGGTAATCATTACCATAATGATATAGTAATCGTTACCGTAATATTATGGTAACCATTACCATGATAATATAGTAATCGTTACCATAATATTATAGGAACCATTTCTATAACATTATGGTAACCATTACCATATATCTAGTAACCATTATCATAATATATGGTAACCGTTACCATAATATTATAGTAATCGTTACTATAATATATGGTAATCATTACCATAGTTCTTTCACATGCGATATGGGAACTGTTACCATAATAATGGGAATTGTTCCCATACTTATGGGAACTATTCCCAGAAAGTATGGGCCTATATTCCATAATTCCAAATAATCATTACCAAAACGGTATGGAATGATATTTCATAAACGTACTAGGAACGGCTACCATACATTTCTCTCCGTGTAGTTAATCACGAAGGTTTTAATAGTTAAATTTTTAGCTTTTTTTAATTATAAAACCGAGTTCAGATTCAGTTATCACTTCGTTAAAAAATATACGATGCTTAAAATTTTTATTTTGCTGAAATTAATCCTTTTTTGGATATGCTTTTCAATTTATATGTATTTGAATATAAGTATCACGTGTGTACGTTGATATTGTATATGCATACAGTAGATAGAGAAAAATACAGAGAGAGAGAAAGTACAAAAAGGGTCGAATGAGTGAATCAGAAGTAGCAGTTGCACAGCCAGTTACTGTGAGATTAATCGGATACCATTTTTTTGTTTGTTTCTCTTTGTTTTTTTTTATTTTTACCCTAAACGTTTTTTGTATGCCTTTCACTGCGATTTTTCATTCACGCGCATTTTTTTCAAATTCTTTCTTGTTTGTCGCGAAATAAAATACATTCTTTGTAAAACAATTTCATTTCATGATGAATTTATGTAAAACTAAAAAGAACAAGAAAATAACAATAAAACAATAATAATTGAAGAAAAAATAAATATGAGAAGTTTTATTTAAAACTATGTATAGAAAAATAAAAATGAATGATTCTAGTTGTAGAAATCGCTGGTAGTTCAAAGCTGTGACAACAACCCAAGAGAATTCGTTTTCAGTTTGTTAACGTCGAAAAATATAGATGAAAAAAAAATATATATGTATATATATATAATAGAAAGCAGAAAAAAATTATAGTAAAAGAGAAAGCCGGAAAAACTGGATATGGCGATAAAACGGAAATTCGTATGAGCTTTAAGCTCGTCGAATTCAATCGGGCGCGTTGACGACATACGAAAAATTCCGTGGCATCGCCCAATTTAACTGGGTTTTGTTCGTTGGTCAGGAGAGGACTAGACGGTCGATACTGTACTCTACGACTACTATACGTCCGAGAGTGATAGAGAGAAAATAGTTTAAGTGAGTGAGACAGGCTGATGAGAAAACGAGCCAAGCAGACAGGTCGCGTGTGGGAGCGAATAGAAAAACCGGAAACTGCCAAACGTTTACCAATTTTCAACTCGATCCATTCGTCGATCTCCCATTATATCCATGGTACTTGTAAGGTTTTTCTTTCATACTTTTTTATATTTGTATAAATACCTTTTTACATATTTCGTATTTTTGCTTTGCGTTCAATCAATGAGAGTTGACGGAAATATAAAAAATTGCCAATTACGAAACCATTTTCTTGCAGTTTCATATTTGCATATTATGCTTATCATTTTTTTTTATTTATTTTCGTCCAATATTTACTTTTTGTGTCTACAATGGAATATTATATTTTAATTTTATTCATTTTTTGTGCGATTTATAGATTGAAAATTAAAAATTTCTCATATATTAAGTTGGGGAGACTGAAGGTAAAAGTTCCGAGGGCGGGTTCTTCCAATCACTTTATTTTCAGAACGAAAAAAGATACAAATACTTTTGAAATTGATCGCGTTTGAAATACTACGGTGTCATAGTAATGCCGCACCACGTTGGCCACCTGACGGAAATTACAATAAACGCATGCAAAAATTTCTATGACCCTAGTAAATTTTCAATGGTCGCATCAAGATTTACTGTAACGACTGTAAATTTTCCTATGGACATAGTAATTCAGCATGTGTTTACTTCAATTTTCGACAGGTGGCCAACATGGTCCGGCTTTACTATGACACCAGCGAATTTCAAACGAGAATAATTTCTCCGTGTACTTAAAGCTGATCAATTTTTAGATCTTGAATCAATCTGTCAAGTAGGTTTCAATGAATTTTTTTTGGTGACCGAGATGGTCTGGTTTTACTACCCTTTAAAAATGAATCAGCGAAATTCAGTGCGAATTAGCGGATACGCACTGGAAACAAGTGAACCAATGGTTGAATTAGTGGTATACTTATACAGTCGAATCGCGTTATAAGTCCGCCCACAGGGGAGTAGGGGAATATAATTCTAAGAATTCCTATACCCCCACTTCTGCTCAGCAGTTGAACGCCGTAATTCACACTTCCCCTACTTTGCAAGCGTGTGAGTGTGTACATGATTATTTTCGTAGTCATAGAGGGAGAATGTCTTCCAAGAAATATAAGTCGGCGGATTTATAACGAGCGAACTTATAACGCGAGTGGTATGTAGTTGGAGAAACAGTGACCATCCGCTGATTCGTAGCGAATTTCACCAATTCATTTTTAGAGAGTCTGAGACCGTTGCATTTCAAACAAGAATAATTTCTCCGTGTACTAATAACTACAGATAACCTTAAGATAACATAGGTTTAAATGGCATTACACTACAATATATAATAATAAACTTTAAATTAATAAAATCATGTACACGAAAGCGATCTTTGTTGGATATACAATTCGAGTATTGTCAGATTCATAAATTAAAAAATGTGATAAAAACGGCGCGTGGGCGTTGCTAAGGACGGACCGGTATAAATACTGCACGCAATTTTTATTTTTACTTTCGATTCTAAATGATAGGCAACTATTTATTTATTTTTTTTTAATTGAATATTCAAAATTTAAGGTATCCTGTGTTCTATAAAAAACAGTAGCAGTTTCGCGGTTGATTTTGCCGAGACGCATACTTGGCGCGAGACACTACTTAGTTTCTTCATATATCTCATGTTTACTTGAAGTAGCGAACTTGTAAAAAATTATTTTGTGACCCAGGTCGATTTAAATCCTTTCCTTACAATATGAGATCCTCATAATTATTTTCCGGAATTTATTTCTTATTCTCTTATATTCTCGTGTGTACTTGAGTGCAAAAGGAGTTTGCCACGAGGCGGTGACAACATATCATTTATTAGACTTGATCATACTTTTCTCTAATTGGTAGTAAGGGTTGGATTGTGAGTTGTAAGGTTGAGGGGTTGAGTTAGATGGGAAGTTAAGCCGTTTCGTTGGTTTCAAGCTCGGCTCGTTATCAGGCTCTTTTGCAAGGTCACATGATTTATCGAGGTAACCGCCTTTCCCAAAAAACTAAACTCCAGATCTAAATTTGTAGGAAGAAAAAAGAGGAAAACAAAAAAGAAGGCTATACTACATTCACGATTCGCGAATAAGTAGAGTATTAGCAGACGAAGGATGATGGCAGTTCCTCGACTTGCTAAGATAAGTAAAAAGGAATGTACCTTACTACGAATTGAAGTGAAATAAAAATAAAAAATAAATGAAAGACGTGCAATTTCACTTGGTGAACTTTTCTTTATTCGATCGTTTCTACCGTCTCATCATCGAGAATTCAGTACGAAACTCGATTCAAAGTCCAACTCATCCGATTGCTTTTCTATTTTTTTATTTTTTTATTCATGTCTTTTCTTTCTCCTTCGTTGCCTCGTGTTTCTCCTTCATTTCGCTCCTTGTCAATTTTCATTCGTTGCTTCTTATTTGATAGATAAAAATCTACTGAATTTTATATATATGTACGATATATACATTCATATATCTCATACACAGTCTGTAAAAATCAGTGAGCGATCGTTGGTAGTGTAGTGTAGAGTGTAGTTACCAACTACAATTTTCTTCAAGTCTGATTCTCATCTCTTTTATACTCACAGTCTTGTATCTCTTTTTCACTTATTTTTCTTGTTCGTCTTGCGATCCCTGCTTGTGCACGCATTTGACCCTACAACGAACTTCTCGATTGGCCTCGTTAAGAGAAGTCAGGCACGTCGACTGATGTATTATATAGTATATTGTTATATTACTCAAGCTTCGATATTATTTCTCTCCACGAAAATTGTCATCGATTTCTCAGCCTTGAGCATCGTTGTGAAAAATTTAATTCTATTATTTGTATTAAAGGTTTTCAAAGTTATTTTCTTTATATATTTTTTTCTATTTAATTACAAACAATATTGTCTTGTAACTTTGGGTGTTTTATTATTATTAAGATTTTTAAAATCAATAACTTCTATTTTGCACACCTCTATTCTCACTTAAAATTTTTCACTGTTTCATTTACTTTAATTCCTCATTAGAGACCCTTATAATCTACAGTAATGGTGTAATAAGTATTCTATTTCAACGAGAATATCGTTATTCACAAGTCGAGTACATTTTTATTTTGTTTACTCAAAAATCTATACACTATAAAAAATTTGCGAAGTTAACACGGATTAAATCCGGAGTGGATGACTGTGTATTAGGGTGCTTCTTTTTGCGGCTATTTTTTTTTTCGCTCCCATCTCGAAATTTTGTTGGAAATACCCTCAAAAAAATTCCCTGAGAGTTTGAGCCCTTAATATTAATATTAAGTACTCGACCACAGCGTGTAAAGATTCCCCATTTAAAATACACGGGAACTTTGATTTTTTTTTTTAATTTTTATAGCTCAGCGGCATTTTATGGTATCATCTTGTCCAAAAAGGGAATTTTCTCAGAATTAAATACTCTACAAAAGTGCCCATTGTCGCTAAGTCGTAACTCATATTGGTGAGGTAGTACGGACCGCTAAACCGAATTTTTTCATAGGATTCTTGTTTTTTCTCATAAACAACAAGACCTACAGAAAAAATTTAAATGATGATTTTATAGGAAATTCAATTCTCTACAAAAAAGGTCCTTAACACCGAATCACTAAGATTGATATTTTCTGAGATATTAGTTAAATAAAAAATCAATATTTTCTAAGAATTGATTTGACATTTTATGGGAATTCAATGCCACGTAAACTTCAATGACTAATATCTCAGAAAATATCATTCTTAGTGATTCAGTGCTAAAGACCTTTTTTGTAGAGAATTGAATTTCCTATAAAATCATCATTTACATTTTTTCCGTAGGTCTTGTTGTTTATGAGATAATGTGAGAAAAAACAAGGATCCTATGAAAAAATTCGGTTTAGCTGTCCGTATTACCCCACCAGTATGAGTTACGACTTAGCGACAATGGGCACTTTTGTAGAGCATTTAATTCTGAGAAAATTCCCTTTTTGGACAAGATGATACCATAAAATGCCGCTGAGCTATAAAAATTAAAAAAAAAAAAAAATCAAAGTTCCCGTGTATTTTAAATGGGAAATCTTCACACGCTGTGGTCGAGTACTTAATATTAATATTAAAGGCTCAAACTCTCAGGGAATTTTTCGGGGGGTATTTCCAACAAAGTCTCGGGATGGGAGTGAAAACAAAAATAGTCGCAAAAAAAAAGCATAACTTTTTTCGAACTCGGAGAGCTCAAAAGTGCATCCACAATAATGTTTTCAAGCTCCTCAAGCTCGAAAACAAGGAAGTTTTAGGACTGACCCACAAGATCTGTTTCCTAGATTTTTTTTTACGATGTAATTCTTCAGTTGAAATATTTATGAAATTATATGAAATTTGTTTGCAATATGTTTCATTTTAGTAACTTGTAAATTTCATAGTTCGATTCAAATAGAGGATATTTATTTAAAGTTTACATAGAAACGTATACATCGAAGAGGAAGAGAACAATCGTGTTTACAGTCGATTATAGTTCTTGATCATACAAAATAGAATGGAGGGTTTGAGAGACACATTGAAGGAGATGGAGTAACTGTTAGGGTCAAGTGCCTCAGGGATTGTAAGCCAGCACAGTAGTTTCAACCCTACTCGCAGAAGTCTCTAGCCGTGATTACAAACTCCTGCGTTCAATTGGAGCTTTCACAAATCCTTAAAATTCACCCTTGTCGACTATTTTCTCGTGATTTCAAATTCTCTGATTCTTCGAGTATTATCATCTCTAGTACTTTTACACAATTCAACACAAAAGAAAAATAATTAGGAGAAAGAAAAAAAAATAATGGAAAAACTCACTGTTAAGAAAATTTTTATGGGTTAAAACTTGTTCTGCACTATTTCTTTCTTTTTTTTTTACCACACCTCATTCTTATCTTAGTTGCCGCGATAAAATTGCCGGTGATAGAAAAGAAAAACCCACCGAGAGGGAGAAAATGTTGAAAGAGCGCGGTCACGATGGAAATTCTATGGCTATTGATATACTCGCGGACTGAGTATAAAATTGAATGAGTATTCGCGATAAGAGGGTGTGAAAGTCAAGTATATAGAGGGGTCGAAAAAATATCGAGGGTGAAAGACAAATGAAAGATATTAAAGTCTATCAACTTTTTCACTTATATTTTTAACGAAAATTCATTTAGGAACAAATAAAATTCCAAGTGAGAATCCAATTGTTTTCCAATCACCCCATAGCGTACTCTCTAAAAATGAATCAGTAAAATTCACTTCAAATTAGTGAATATTCACTGAGAACCAGTTATAAGTATACCACTGGTTGAATTAGTGGTATACTTATAGCCATAGAAATAGTGACTATCCACTGATTCGCGAGAATTTCACTAATTCATTTTTAGAGAGTAGAAAAATAAATTACTTTTGAATTAACAAAAATTATCAATAAATGATAAATACGGAATAAAACCGGAGAAAAGACCATGATAGTCGTACTGAATTTTTCAGGTTAGAAATTTTTGAGACATCACCAAAATTATAATTAGCACTGTCGAGAAGAGATGAAAAAATTTAATTAAAATTTTTATACTTATGCACACAGAAAAAAAGGATTTCTTAGTGCGAGATATTTTGATTTGTCCTAAATAAATTTTTACTTGCCTCAAGAAATTTTCCGAATTATAAATTGAAAACTTGAAATTCTTGGAGCGAGAATACATTATTTTAGAGCAAGAAAAAATTTTCTGAACCAAGAAATTTTTTCTTGTCTTTCTTGCGCCAAGGAAATCTTTTTTTCTGTGCAGAAGTGGGTGTAGAAGTTTTTTTTCTTCAATGATTTTAATATACGCGGAAACTGAATATTAGAAAAAAAGGAGCATGTTAACTCTCTTGAAATAAATCAGTGAAACATTTTGAAAGTCAGTGAATATTCATTGCGAATCAGTCCCAAGTATATCTCTGATTGAATTAGTGACATACTTGGGACTATTTGTGCAGTGAATATTCACTTATTGGAGTACTTTTCACTGATTCATTTTAAGAGAGAACATTTTATTTTTTATTATTATCCTTAAAAATGCAATATTGATTTCTGTTTTATCAAATATTCACAGCTTAAAATTTACGAAATCATTAAAATCACATTTCTAGATTAATATCTGTGTTAATGTCCAATAAAATATTTTATTTTACGGTATTTTATAGGCTGATAAATTTCAGTACCTTCATTTCAACTTATATAAGCATTCATAGAGTGCGATAATTGAAAAAAAAAAAAAAAAATTATTCAAAACTATTTTTCATTTGTTGCGAAAAATGTTCGAGAATAAAAACTTGTTATTATTTGAACTAATGATGAAGATGAAATAAAAACTGTTATATCGACTTTTTTACTGCAATAGTCTGTTGTGTTAAATGAAAACTTTATTACTTGCGTGAACACATAAAATGATTGTGGAATTATATTTTTACTAGCAGAATAGTACTATTCTGTTGATCAAAACGTGAAAAATCTTTTTAACTGCTGTTAAAACTGTTAACGTAAAAAACGGAAAGCTATTGATTTCGGTCTGGTTCACAAATAATTTTTTATTAGATGTAGACTTTTATTGAGGGCTGAGGAAATGCTACATTTAGAAGTGTTATACTATCGCCAAAATGTGGTGGCCGCCAAACAGAAATTAAAATAAAAATGTATCAAAAATTACTATAGTCGGGTAGGAAATCACACTTGTGGGTTGGAATGTTTCCTCTCTTGTTGCGTAATTTGCTATTATTGAATCTGCTTAATCATAAATATCAAATGACAATTTACGCTTACGCTAATAGTCGATCGCGCCACCCGGGTTAAAAAATTTGATCTGTTTTTAATCAAATTAATATTTTGAGTTATTTCTATTCACTTTCACTTTTTATTTGTATTTAATTAACATGTAAAATTTAATCAAGTTTTATCCGCATTACCCAGGTCGAAAAATTAGATCTGATTTTAGTTTAACTAGGCTGCATTTGGACTAGTTGATCTATTTTTAAATTTAAATGAAAATTCTAAGCGGTTTTTGACCTAAAGACAGTTGAAAACAAACTAAAAAAAATAATACGCAGAAAAAGTCTAATTTTGAACTACAGGCGACCTAACCTAGACTAAAAATTATTGAAAACAGTCTAAATAAGGATTAGTACGGGCAAAATTCGATTAAATTTCTCAGGTTAATAAAACGAAAAGTAAAATTAAATAGAAATAACTTGAATTTTCATTTCATTTAAAACCGATCAAATTTTTCGACTCGGGTATTATCTATTTAGAGTATTTTCAGACTTGTTTTCAATCATTTTTGGTCTGGCTTTGGTCGCCTCTAGATCAAAATTAGACTTATACTGCCTATTAATTTTATTAGTCTGTTTTTGATCGTCTTTAGATAAAAAACAGCTTAAAATTTAAAGACAGACCAATTAGTCCAAATACAATCTAGTTAGACAATAATCAGATCAAATTTTTTGAGCCGGGCATTGTTCTTAAATTGACTTATTCCTGACTGGCTGCTGACTTTAAGTTCCAATGCAGGTAATCATGAAAAATATAGTGTGTGACACAGGATGACAGACGATTTCAGACTGCACGTGATGTCAAGCAACTTCACCCTGGTCTGCAATCGTCTTGTTTCATCCTTTGTCATTCCTTATACTACTGTATCCTTATATAATAAAGATGACTAAATATAAATAATAATTTCATACTTAAGACAGTATAACTTATGAAATTTCAATAGCGTTTTAACGTCACAATACACGCAGAAAATTTTTGAGTAAAAATTACTCATAAATTTTGATACTGTAAAGACATCTAGCTAGTAACCAAATTTTTACTATATGTTGTTGATAGAAATTTCACTTTATTTACATGCTATCGAGTAGTATATTTTACAATGTGCATGGAAAAAATTTAGATATTGACTACATGTCCGCACAGTATCAAATTTTTTGGATAATTTTTACTAAAAATTTCTCTGCGTGTATCAATTTAGATCTTTTAACCCAAATTTTTCAGTAGATCTCACGTTCTCTAAATATTTTTCTGATAATTTTCCCACTAATGATTTTCTGAAAATAAATTTATATACATAGACGGTATTAGAATCAGACATGTTATTTAGTATATTCGTAGGGGTGCAAAAATCACTCAAGGGAAATACAGATATTTGTCGTGAAAAGTGAGATATACGTTAAAAAGGAATGAGTGTTGCCAATGGAAACGGTTAAAGTGTATTCGCATAAAAGGCGATCGTGTGAGAAGAAAAGCTCTAAGAATACAAAATGAAGAAAAGAAAAAGAATCTATCTTACGCAGATAGTAATGCACGATATCGCGTCCAACAAATAGCATTCTATATCGATACCAATGCTTCTATAATACGAACGTTGGATCAAAAGACTTTTATTTGAATGATTCCATCATATAATATACATATACGGTATCTTCGTTCGTCATTGGTTCACTTCTTGCACATTCATCGCATCTGAATTATTCTATATTAAGATTCACTATATGTGAACAATAAATTCAATAACTTTTTGTTATATTACTTTGAGCGCACATATATTCCATTATCGTTTGAGAACAAGCATTGAAGAAAATGAGTTTTAAAAAATCGTAAGAACGATAATAAATGTGGCATTTAAAATTGATGGATGGACACATTTATTAAATGTTGGTGCATTTGCGTAAAAGAGGATAAATGACAATATTCAAAAAAACGATACTACTAGTATTCATAGCACTAATGGCACCTCATTATACCATTACCGGCGCGTCCATTACGCGTTTTCGCGTCCAATTGAGACGATAATAATTTCATAGTAATACCCTGACAACAACTCTCGCTTTGTTAACATTCCTTTTCTTATGGGCATCGTCATCGTCTTGGTCTTCCGTGTTCTGTAAAGTACATCCACAAATGTAAGACTTACATTACCGTTGGATTATTCGTTGTCTGAGGTCTCTTTGTTTGGGATTTTATATCTAACATCAACTTTACACTTTAAAAAAATAATTTAGCTACAAAAAATATAAAAAAAAAGTGAAAAGAATAATAAAATATGAAAGAGCGAAATTCTGTTTTTCTAAAGATGAGTTTTCATAAAAGTACGAAAAGAAAAAAAATACGACGGAATAAATCCTTTAGTGTAAAAAAAAAAAACGTATTATCGTTTTATTATTATTATTTTTTATTTTTTTTTTCAATAGCATTTAAGCCTTCGACTTTACATATTTTTGGATTAGACTCTAAGGACGCATTTAACGATCGCTGATGGGGATGAAAAAAGAGGATTTTTGTCATGCATGACTCGTTCCACCTCAGCGTTTAGATTTGGTTGAAGGGTTAAGCTGGGGCTCTGCAGTACGATTTAGACCAAGCGTGAAACGAAGATGCTTGGAAATTTAAGTTCACACTTATACTAATATAAGATAGTCATGAAAACTTTCGTGTAGATTTAAAGAGAGTATTTTTGGTTCTTCTCGAATAGACGAAAACTCAAGGAAAATGTTTTTTCAAGAACGGCTTTCTTCGAAATGTCGATGCTGATAATATCATCGTGATATTGAATTTTTTTTTTTTTCAATAGTATATGGTATAAAGGAGAGAGAAGCTAATCTCGAGTTATGTGACATACTTTTATGACATACAGGAAAATTCCATATGTAGTTTTTCTAAAGTTTCTAAAGGGAAAAATTGAAATATAAATATGTATTTTTCAAAAATAAATATACAATCTGATTTTTAATGGTACTTGTAAAATTTGAACCTCATCAATGTCAATGTAAAAAAAAAAACAGTGTATGCTCACGCTATCTCGGTGTTGAAATTATATGTTAAATGTAACTCCCAAACGTAGCGATATTGAAATTTTTCGCGGTGTTAAGCTTGATATTTCTTATTCCACCGATAGTAAAATTGTCTTCATCTCAATTAATAATAAATTCGAAATTTCAACGAAATATTACTATTGTTTCTTTTTTGAAGATTTTAATTGTATATTACACACCAAGAGAGAAAAGAAGATGTACCTGAAAAACGGTACGTTTTTCGCGCAACGGAAATGAAAAATTTATGTAATTTGACTGCTTAAGAGATAGTTAATAGTGGCCCGCAATTTTCAGCTGACATACTAGTACGTATATGAGACATTTCAAAAATTTAGACCCAGTAGATTTTTTACTTTTCGTTTTGTTTTTTTTTTTCGTTTTACGATAAACGTTCCGATCTTCAGGTACACAAAAGAAAGATATTCTAACCCGCGTGTTTGCCTTCGACTCGGGTAAACAATTTTACACGCGGGTAAAAATGTCCTACTTTCTTCCCTAAGTGTATAATATACTATTTACTAGAGCATGCGCCATCCTTTCCTTAAACAGAGGCAAAAATTTAAACTTTCAGGTACAGATCTAATGAAAACTAGTTAACACACCACGGAAAAAGGTAGTATTTACCTTTGGCCCAGGTAGGCAAGTATACACGTGGGTTAAAATGTCCTACTTTCTTCCCTTAGTGTGTAATATACTATTTTACCATACCTGCACCGAAAGTTTAAATTTTGTCTTCTGTTAATGGATAGAATGGCGCATGCGCTAATATTGAACATTTGTTTTCTCGTAAAAGAAAAGAACGACTTTCTTCCTTCTAAACAGGGCAGTAAACTTTCAGGTGTAGGCCTGGTGAAAACCACTTATTTTTACAGTTTCGTAACAAATTACCCTCAGACAATATAACCCCGACAAAACAACCTGAACTAGAGTAACCTCGTAATAAAATAACCTGAATAAAAATACCTTTGCTATTAAATAATCTGCACAACATTAATTTTCAAGTACAAATTTCATCGTTATAGATTTATGTGAATTTTTTCAGGTTATTATTTTTCTAGTTATTTTATAACAAAGTTATTTTTTCAGGTTATTTTGTTACAAGCTTATTTTGTTCTAGGTTATCTTGTCGGAGTTATTTTGTCCGAGGGTAACCAGTCGTGGCACTTATTTTTACACCCTCAGACGCAGATCGGAGTTAATTTACTCCTTATATACACCGTTTAAACACCGGTTGCAACACCGCTAAGTAGTATCACTACACCGGTGCTTGGTAATGTTTACCATAAAACTTATCATGTTTATAAGTATTCAATTAATCAGCGAAAATTAATCATTACTGAAAAAATTTTATTTCAAATATTTCTACGCGAATAATTCTTCTATACAAAAAAAAACATTGTCTTCGTAAATTAAAAAACAATATTTTCCATTAACTATTTTCGTAACAGACGCTATTAATATCTGGAATGTAGACAATAATATTATTAAACCGGAATGTCGTGAATCCCTAGACGAGAATTGATTCTGTGTAATTTTCGTTTGAGGAAATAGGATATAGAGAGGAGACAATGCTTTCTGGTTCACTTGATGTCTGACAAACGTTGGATGATGCTCTTACGTATTGACCTAATTGTCTAAGGCGCCTAAGAATTGCTCCCTATAGGATATTTAAGATATAGCTACTATCATATAGACCCTGGTAATACAGCTCTTCAGTGCTCCTCTAGTGTTACTCGATTCAGGGGTTTCAATCTTACTCGAAAACATACAGTGATGTATCGCTCGGTTTAGAATTCCTGCTCTGGGATGCTACATCTAAAGATCCATATGGAAGCCTTTCCATCACATATACATATTAGTATGTCCTTAGCACAAGTTAACAAGGATCGTAAGACCGTAACTCTGTGATAACTTACTGGACTAATAGCTAAAGTTGTCTCAAAGATCCTTAGTTCGTTTGTTTGATGGATATACATATTATTCATACAACGACAAATGAATTCAACCGACCGCTTTCAGCCTAATTAATTTTATTCAAATCAATAAAACATTTATTTCTTCATCATCTTTTTGTTTTTAAAATAGATTTGAATGCCCGCTCATCGGAATTCGAAATTAAATATCAAAGATTAGTTATTCATAAAGCAAATAGTGAAATCGTTCAATTATGATTGGAAAATTATTCATTAATCCATTGTCACGTTCGTTTATTTGATGGAAAGTTTGAAAAAATGAAAAATAGTTTAATCTTTTTTACTTTGAATTTTTTATCATGCGATATCTCGATATTCCATTGGATTTAAAAGTGCACCGGGTGGCTATAATTTCTCTGCGCAGTTTATGGGAGCTGTGGGGTATCGAAAATCGCCAGCAAAGAGGTTAACGTGAATAAAATCCCTTGAGGTCCGTTATTCTTTTCTTCAGTTTGCATTTCTCCTTCTTCTATTCTCTGGTTATACTGCATACTCTACACTGCTTTACCTCAACTACTGATACTCGCAAGTTTCAGGATGTTTCAAGGGACTCGTCTGTCGTGAGAGAAAGCAGATACATTTCCCACATGTTTCCCTTGTGCGATAAACTCCGTAGACGCGGGTGATACTGTACCCTACCCAATTCGTTTCCTTTTACTCTTCACTTACGACACAAAACCTACGCCACAATTCGGCCTGAATCTTTAATCCGTTTCCAGCGCCCCAAGCAAGAGGCAGAGCGAATTTCCGGTGGGAAATCGAAATCGGTTAGCGATCCACTTAGACAACTTTGTTGGAACTCTGAAAGCAAGAGACGAAATTTTTTCGCTGACGCTTGTCCGCATTTTTTATTTCCTTTTTTTTACACACATTCTTTGGGGTAAAAAATGAGCTGTTTTAAATTGTGTCTGTAGATAGATACGAACAGAAATACGATAATTTATGAACTTAAAACGATTGAAAAATTGCTCGTTCTCGTGCTTAAATTTTATTCCTAGATCGAGATTAGGTTATTTATCCTTTTAAGGCGTTTTTTGATTTTTCGTTAAGATATTTTGACAATTTATATCCTTTTGTTGTGTTTAAGTCTCATTTTATTTCTTTAAAAAATATATATTACATTTTTCGATTGTCAGAATCGCGATTATTCTTGAAAATTTAAGGAAATCGCTATGAACATTAAGATTAAGATTTTTTAGCTCAAAATAAACCATCTGACAATTATTTTATTTTTTTTCTTTATTATCTTTAACTCTCCATAATAACACTACAGTCGGACCTCGTTATAAGACTATGCGTTATAAGACTCTTCCCCTCAATTTTTGGAAAGTCGCTCGGAACACTTCTCCCACCAATAACTCAATAAAATTTTGCGCCGAAACCTCGCTATAAGACTAACGAACAGTACGATGAAAGTTGAGGTAAAATGTACGGACATATAGATTGTAGATTAAGAAATTTATTTTCATAAAGAATACTTACAATTTCGTGGTTTCATATAATTGATTAAGGGAAAAGAACGAAAAAATTCTCTTTTTTTATGATTATACATAAAATAGATGCACATAAAACGCAAAACGGCAATAGTCTTATAGTGAGGCTAGGGCTCCACATCGTCAAGCACGACAGTGGAAAACCTCGATTCTAAGATTTTTTTCCCTACAGCTCCGAACTAGTCTTATAACGAGGTCCGACTGTAGGGGAGTAAGGGGCAAAACGGGGTACTTAAAGAAATACTAAGTTTTTGAAGACCCAAATACGCTAAATATTTTTTTTCTTAATGATATCTAAAGTAAGTAGAAGAAATTTTCAGTTGCGATAAAAAAAAAAAGTAAAAAAAAAATTTCTGGATATTAAATTAATTTGAATAAATTCTTATGTAAGTAATTTAGAGTATAGGTACCATTTTTGGCCACTTTAGGGTCAGTTTTGGACACTTGAAAAATTTGAATAAATGAATTTGTAAAAGGTGCAATGACAAAATAAATTTTTTAAATGTATTCAAAGATTCTTTTAACCCGCTATGAAACTGGAAATTTCATTTGATACTTTTTCATCAATTAAAATAAAACATCAAATGTCCAAAAATTGAGCCGTGGCCAAAAATGGTACCTCTACCCTATATGAAGAACAATGACATTTTATACAATTATTGTATGCAAAGGAAGAAGAAAAACTTTCCGACAGTTTTTATCATAAAACATAAGTCATTAATATTTTCCGACTGACAGTCGATTTTTGAAAAAGTTTAACAAAAAAATTCAAAATAATGCTTAATTATATTTACAAAATTTTTTTTGGAATTGATCAATTTAAAGAACATTAAAAAAATATAACTTTTTTTATAAAATTTTGGGGGTACCCCGTGTTACCCACCCTACCCCGTTTTGCCCACCCCCTTCCCCTATATGATATTTTGATGTATAAAATGTCACTTATTAACTTGTCAATCTTGTATTTCAATCTTCATTTTATTTTCCACAATAAATTGATCTTTATTATACTTATTATGATTACAATCAATATAGGTTTATGAATATAGTTACACCTTAATGTTATTTTCCACGTAATGAACGACTAGATAAAATCATTTATAGCACCTGCTATAAAGAATAGTCACAAAAAAAACGAACAAAAAAATTAATAGGCTTTTTCTAACCTGATTACATCTAACAAAATTCGTCCACCGGTAAATGAAGAGAATGACAAAAAATAAAAGACATTTTTTCTAATTTTTATCAGTAAGATTAAAATTCATTTTAGAAACTTTATAATCCCATCTTGGCATTAAAAACAGAGTTAACCCAAATCTTCAAGTAGTTTTTATTATCTAGATCTTTTAATTGCAATATTCCATGACTGAAATCTTGAAATCATAAAAAAATTTTGTTTTTTAATTGGAAGCCAAAGTATATATACATATATATTATCATAAAGATCTCATTTATTCTTTTCTATTCATCGTCTTCGAAATTGCCTGGTCTTCTAGACGAGGATTCTATGAGTTCACGTGCAATAACTGAGAAGATCGCGGATAACGAGACTCCTAGCGAGATTAACCCCCATCTTCGCTGTTTCCTTACCTCAACGACTATCACCCGCCTTTCTAGTAGCTTGATGGTGAGTAAAGGGATGTACGAGAAGAGAACATGCTGAACTCGATGAATATATATATCTATATATTAAGATATAGATATATAGTAATATAAAGTATAATAACGTGTGGCGAATCCGGAAAGCTGAGTAGAGTAGAGTAGGAAGATCAGCCGGATCATAATATCGTGACATGGCGTCTCGGTAATTCGATATAACTCGTTACGACATCAGACGTCATTTTATAGGTGAGACACGACCCTTCAAATATATATAAACTCAATCCTAAATTAATCCTTGAGAACTTGACACTCAATTCCCCAGCTAACATTCATTTATAATTAGTAACCGACAGTGGTTCAAAATTAGTTACTTCAATAAAGTGATCATGAGACCCATTGCAATAGTCCGATTTCTGAAGGAATCTACCTGAAAATAGTTCTGATTCCGATGCTAGAATGGTAACTATTACTGTGTGAATTTGCTGAAAAAAATCTTTGGAATTGTGGCAAAAACATGAGTGGTAGCTCATTCGATGCGGAATCAAATGTCGAGCAAGATGTATTTTTTATTTTTTTTATTCATCAAAATTTCAATTTTTTAATTCCAAAAAACATAAACAAAATAAAGAATCTTAGCTTTTTGTTAATAACTCTATAACTATAAGCGATATCGAATATCTATAAAAGATCTTTAAAGAGGAGGAAATTTCTGCAAAAAAGTCTCGACTCCCGAAACTTTAGCTCCATAAACAATAATTTTTATTTTATGTTTAAAATCAGATTCCGCGCGGCTGCTGTCTTACTCTAACCTCAACGTGCCAATGTGACAGCAGCCGCGCGGAATCCGATTTTAAACACAGGATTTTCACAAAAATCTTCGTTGCTATTAACATAGTAATGGTTACCATTCTAGCATAGGAATCAGAACTATTTTTTTCTCTCCGTGTATTTTTTTAAAATCTCTAATGACTAAAAAATATATTATTTTCAAGAAAAATACAAGTAACTAAAAATTATACGTTTCAAAATATTTTTTTCAAATTTTTTATCTTAAGTAATTTTTTTTTGCCGAGCATTATAAAAATAAATAATTTTTTAAAAATTCAAATCAATCACTGCTCAATTAACAATCAAATTTATGAACAAAAAAAAAAACTACCCAAGTTACCCTACATTTCCATGTGCTCTTTTAAAATTTTATTTTACAAAAAATTTTTGGGTCCTCTCTTACTTATTAGACGACCCATTTTGCCTTCTTCTTCTTTAACCCACCATTATTTTCATACATTTGAAATTATTTAAACTCTGCAGAAGTTTTTTTTATCAATACTTAAATTAAGGCTTTGGTTCTTCATAAATTTTATTTTTAATATTCAAAATTGATTCGTAAATTTGTTGTGAAAAAAAAAAGAAAATGATTATAAGAAAAATATTTTCTGTCAGATTTTTAACAAATGAAGAAATAAACTATGACATTTGTCCAGGTTGTTAACTAAAGATTTAAAAAACTGACGAATCCGCAGATTATTTGAGCGAAACAATTTACGAGTAGCATAGTCCATTAAAGCTTTTGTGTGCCCGGGTATAAATATATCCTGCAAATAAACAGACCCATGACCACAGTCTGAATAACTTTCTCGACTCGAGGGCTGTTTGAAGAGTAAGAGGGAAGATGGACGAGAAGGGTGAGGGTTCAGAAAGAAGTAGGACCATGTCCGGGATATCGATCCTGGCACCAAGACATTATTTCTGAGTAAATTAAACCTTCAGGTTGCCTCTAGATATACTCAAAGAACTCACCCCAGTACTTGTACATACAAACTTATATTGTGATCTTTAGGGAAGTCTTGTGTCTCAAAAAAGGTCGTTATCCTTTATCCACTTTCTCAACTTGGTTTCCGGTTCTCTATTGCCTGTTATCGCACCTACTATGACCCTTACGATGAAATCACCTCTTTATTGTGTTGGAAAAAATAAAGATTTTGAATAACTTTTATTTTTTAACATCACTACCCTCTAAAAATCGAGGGTTAATTGGGATTTTTTGTGACCGGAGTGATTTCGGATTGACGCTGATTTTATTTCAATTCGTATTTACTCTGGTCCAGAGTTTTAATACTTGAAAAAACATTTATTTAATAGAAATAACTCTTTTATGTAAAATGTATTCATTTTGAAGAATAATTGATTCAGGTAGATTACAAAAAATTTGCGTAGTGGACGCGGATTAAATCCAGAGTGAATGTGGAGCGGATGACTGTTTATTTATTTAATCCCCCGGAGTGAAATTTACTCCGAATGGGAGTTTATTTTAATATTTAAACTCCGAATCAGAGTGATTGTGGACTTAATTAAAATCTAGAGCACTCCGAAATCACTCTACTGAAAAGAGAATCTCCCTATTTACTCCGTGACATAGTTTTTATGGGAATATTTGATATTTCGGTACAACATAAAACGTTATCTCGTGGTAGGGTTGATAAAAGTTACACGAAAAAAAATGAACTATATAAATTGAGAATGACAAGAAATATAATGACAAAGTGATCAGTAAATACCATCATTCTAAATAGTAATTTTTTCGTTTATAATTTAAACGTGAGTAATTACAGAATAAGTATGAGAATTTATTGTCTATGTGAGAAAAATTGCTATTTGAACTTTAAAAATCGTAACTGATACTTAGAAAATAGACGACACGTATCATAAAATTTACTACTTGAATGTTAAAATTCCCCATATTGACAACCGGGTTCCGGGTTATAATTTCAAATAGTAATTTTTAAAGTTTTTTTTTTCGTGTATGACAGTTTGTCAAAATGAAAAGTCTATTTCTTTAAATTCATAAGCGTAAAAATTTTCATTATCTGCTGCTTATAATTTTTAATAGTTTATTCCCGCATGAAAATATCATACATGGTAAACATATATTAAAAAATATATGTTACAGATATAAATATATATGTGACAATACATGAAATCTTATATAGAACTATATATAGATTTTGGCTGATTTTATTATATTTTTATATATGTTTTCCCTCATATGATTTCATATATTTCCGTATAACTTCAATATATTATTTATATATTTGAAAACTTATAATTTTAATATATTCAAAAATAAATGTTATTTATATATGGAAACAAATAAGAATACATATAATAATATATATAATTCATCATTATATGGCTCGATAAATAGAACCATAGAAGTCACCCCATATATGTAAGAATAAATAAAATCTATTCTTTTCTGTCTTCCTCTCTCTGTTATAAGATTCAAACATTGTGTTCAGAATATATATATATATATATATATATATATATATGTGTGCTAGCTTACAAATTTACATATATGATTATAAATATATATAATACATGCATTAACTTATAAACTTACGCATATAATTAATTATATCAAAACTTGCTCTGTTGTATGTAAGAAAATATATATCGTTTTAGGCCACTTATATGGTTCCATATTGATTACATATTTTTCCATATATATTTATCATATATGGTATTTTCATGCGGGTTGTGTGACGAGGAATGAAACAAAACGATTTCAGACCAGAGTGAAGTTGGCTGACAAATCGTGTTTCATCCTGAATTACACACTACATTTTCCAACGAATAGAAATAGTATGTGATTTCTAAAAATTATTGCTGAGTACGTGAGATAAACTATTTCTGAATGCAGATATTCAAATTTAAATTTAGAAAGAGAAAAACAATTAAAGTGATGAATAATAATTTTTTGGAGAGTATCTGAGACTAAGAGCCAACATGGCAATGGTACTTGGTAATTATTCTAAAGGGTTGTTCTTGCGATGGAACCTTGTCTTGGAGTAATAAACCCGATAGAGAGGCGGCGGTGTGACGGGGACATGATCTGGTGGGTACCAGATGGTGTCGACACTGATCGAGAGTTCAGACTCTGGTGCTCATGTACTTTAGGTTTTATATAACATCCCTTGGATGTTTCCAAGTCACTTGCCTACTCTTTGGGGAATCACTCTTCCTTTTTATTGTCCTTTCTTTCTTTTTTATTATCCACAAAAGTTTATGGCCTCATTGTCCTATTGACATATCCAACATACTTGCCGACTTAATTTTTTATTATTCCTATATACTTTATCATTCCTTTATACGAACGCTATGGGTATTTTGTAAGACATTTTATTCTACTGTTTTCAATTGGAATATACTATATTTTTTACACTAATTCTACTTATCTTTAGGCACTCCGGGAATAATCAATATTGATACTACACGGTTAGAAATTTTGTGTATTTATGTTAAAAAATTATTTGGTTTAATTTTTTGTGGTGATTTTCAACTCGGAAATCTGTTAATTCAACACAAACCGATTGTGTTATTTTACTTTAACTGATTTTTTATGTTAAATGATTAGAAAATCTGTAATGTAACAAATTTCTTGTGTTATTTGAAAATTAACACGAAATTTGTGGTGTTTAGCTAAACATTCCCGCGCATTTCTTCATTACTACAACTAAGCAAAGCATTGTACCAGCATTGTCTGTAAGGAAACTTGGATTATAATTGATTTACAATTAAATATAATCATAGATAACTTAAATATTTCCATGATCAGGTTCAATGATTTTTTTATTCTCATTTTACGCGAGAATAATTCATAACTCCGCTTTTTAGAAAAATCACTGAAAATCGAACTAATTGCTTGCTAAATTGACATCAGTTGTACTAACGGTAGATCAGTATACTTGAGTTGGTTAGATTATGTGCTTATATTTATTAGTTAATTTTAACACGAAAAGTGTTTAATTTACAAAAATTTTCTGTACTCTCTTAATTTGAATCAGTGATAAATCCACTGGTTCATTCAGTGAGTAAAAAAGTCACTGGTGAATCAGTGAGATTCAAAGTTGTTCACTGGTAAACCATGCAGTGAGTATTGGGTTCACTGATTCAAACCAGTGAAAAATTTAAGTACCTCGAGTGTCCGTTGTCAACAGCGACCTATGATTTGTATAACCCGATGTTTGTTTATTAATGTCGATTGAATTAATTAATACATTTCAAGTTAAATTGTGACCCTATTATTGCATTTTCTATTTTACATAAATTATATTATGTTTTTAATTTAAGCTATCCTCCAAGCCTTGATAATTTGTATAATTTAATCGACCATTATATTTGTAAAATTTCAAAGAAAGTTCGAATGCAATTTCTTTTTTCCACATTAATTTGAATAATTTTAATACGGTTAATGTAATGAAAGTTGGATACAGTAAATTTGCGTGAATATCTTTTTAATTTATTCATTTTACGTAAATAATCATGCCCTATATGTATAAGTTGGGTTATGATGAAAGTTATATCAGCTCACTGTTAAATCAGTGAAACTCACTGGTGAATCAGTGGAAATTCTCACTGATAAATCAGTGACTTTTATGTCCGCCATTAAAATTCACTGATTTACCAGTGAAGTTCACTGAGTAACCAGTGGGATTAAATGGCCGCCAAGACCACTGGTTGGATCAGTGAGTTTTACTAGTTAACCAGTGAGATTTCACTGGCGAACCAGTGGAATTCCACTGATTCAAATTAAGAGAGTAAAAATAACAAATTTTGTGTTCAATTATTTAACATAAAATTTGTGTTAAAGATCAACACAAAAGCACTGTGTTGAATTAACACTAAAGATTGTGTAGACTGACTGCAACACACGATTTGTGTTAAATTTAACACAAAATATGAAGCAAAGTCCCTATAATATTCGTTAAAATATAAACTAACAATAATTTTTCAGTTTATGATTTAATGTAATTATAAACCGATTAATCTTCTACATCGTAATTAGTCTATCGGTCTTCGTTATCGCACTAATAAAGGAAATTTCCTTCTGGATTTCCTCTAAAAGATTAGTGAAATGATTGGCGTTAAAATTCTCAGGTGTAATCGATGGCGTCACTTCTTCTTCGATCCTTTGTCACTAGAAAGGCTAAAATTGAGGCTGTGACTCTGTCTAATAAAAAATAGATTGAACGTTGACGTTAGGACGTTAGACCAATAAGTCTTTTTTTTAGAAACTATCGACATGTTCAATGAAAAGAAAAAACAGAGAAGAGAGAAATGAAATAAAGTAAAATAAAAAAAATTCATACTCCTTTGTCTTTGTCTCTGGAGAAAATACTTACGTAGCTTTTTTCATCAGGATATTGAGGTCACAAAATTAATTTCAAGACTTTAATAAATACTTGAAAGACTTTGTGTAATAAAGAAAAAAAATTGTTTTCATTTAATGAAATAATTTTCTTTTGAATTTAAAATTAATTTATTAATTTTCTGCTAAAACAATGTTTTTTTATTTTTTTAATTAAGGAAATATTGACTCTATTTAATATTTAGAAGAGAGCTATGCAAAATATACTCGGGAATATTCAAACCTTTATATACTTTTATTCATATTTTCAGCATAATAGTCAAGGTTAATTTTCTTTTTTTAGAATATTTCGTTCTCAGACAATAATAATAATAAATATAAACGCTATTGTTAAATGTTTAGACTAAAAAAATGGGAGTGATTACGGATTTTATTTAGATCCGAATTAACTCCGTCGAAGTTCCGGAGTATTTGTAAAAATCACTCCGCATACGGAATAAATGAGGAGTCTATTTTTTAGCGGAATGATTTCGGAGTGATCTAGATTTTACTATGTGAAAAATTTTTGAGCGAATGACTGCGTAATTGCTTAATTCCCTTAAAGTAAAATTTACTCCGAAGAAGAGTTTATTTTAAACCTTGAAACATCAAACCAGAGTGAGTGCAGATTTAAAAAAAATCCAGAACACTCCGAAGTTACCCAGCTAGAGAAAGAAACTCCATATTTACTCCGTATGCGAAGTGATTTTTTCTATAACTTCGAAGCTCCATCCATGTAAAAAAAATTTGTCCCAAAAAGATTCTAAAAAAGTTCTGCATGTGGAGCTTCTAAAAATGAGACAGATTAGAACTTCGAATGGAACTTTTTTGGAACATTAGTAATTCTGATGGTAAAAAAAAAGTTTTTATGAGCAAATTTAGAGTAAGAAAAGGAGGTTTTTGGAACTTTTTTGGAATTTTTTATGGACGTTTTTTTTTAGTTTTATAAAAAATTCCAAGTAGTGATTTTTGAACTATTTTAGCATGTTTCGAGAACGTCTTTAGTCTACAAAAGATGCAAAAGTAGTGATTTTGGAATGTCTTTTTTAGTCCATAAAAAAGTCAAAAGTGGTAATTCTGTAACTTTTTAGGAATTTCCATATAAAATTCCACAAAAGTTCCCAAAACGTCCTTTTTTGACTCTAAATTTGCTCATAACAACTTTTTTTCTACACGGAAAGAAAATTATGGCAGCGGTTCCCATAATTTTGTGAAATTTTTTCCTATACCATCATAGGAATTACGACCATAAATTATGGGAGCGGTTCCTATAATTATAGGAATGTTTCCCATAATTATAGGAATAGTTCCTATAATTATGGGAATGATACCCATAACACTATAGAAATGATTCTTATAATTATAGGAATGGTTCCTATAATTTATAGGAATACTTTCTATAATATTATAGGAACCATTCCCATACTATTATGGGAATGATTCCTATAATAGTATGGGAACTATTCCCATAATATTATGGGAATGATTCCCATATTATCATGAAAAAATTAATTTCAAGAAGTGTGGTAATCACTTCTACAATACACAGAAATATTATTAAACATAAAAACAAAAATTTAAACATTGAAAAAAAAAATCGTATTTGGCAAAAAATCATTAAAATTTTTAACAAGAATTTTTTGTCAGCACAAAACATTCAAGAAAATTCAAATTTTGGGAAATTTCTACACTATTGTGCAAAAAAAAATTTTTATGATATTATAGGGATGGTTCCCATAATATTATGGGAACCATTCCCATAATGGTATGGGAACCATTCCCATATCATTATGGGAACCATTCCCATAATGGTATGGGAACAATTCTCATACTATTATGGGAATGGTTCCCATAATATATGGGAACCATCCCTATAGTAGTATAGGTACTATTCCCATACCATTATGGGAACCATTCCCATAATGCATAGCAAAACTTCCCATAATTTTCTTTCCGTGTACCATCGAAATTACTAACGTGTCGAAAAAGATCTATTCGAAGTTCTAATCTGTCTCATGTTTAGAAGTTCCACATGCGAAACTTTTTTGGAATCTTTTTGGAACGAATTTTTTTGACACGGGCGAGTGACGGCGTGAATCCGGAGTGAATGTGGAGCGAATGACTGCGTATTTAATTAATTCCCTTGGAGTAAAATTCACTCCGAAGGGAAGCTTATTATAATTTTGAAACTCCGGTTCGCAGTTAAATTAACTTCTAACGGGAGTTTATTTTTATATTAAAACACTGAACCCAAGTGAGTACAGATTTAAAAAATATCCAGATCACTCCGAAATCACTCCGCTGAAAAATAAACTCTCTCTTTACTTCACATACGCAGTGATTTTTTTTTAAACTTCGAAACTCCGAATGACGGAGCGAATCCGGATTCAAGTAAAATCCGAATTCACCCCTGATTTTTTGCAGTGTATTTCCATCCGCGTTTACTCTGATTCGGACTTTTAATATTAAAATAAACTCTCCGGAGTAAATTTTACTCCGAGATCGAATATATAAACAGTCATTCTTTCCTGATTTAATCAGGGTTCACTCCGCAATTTTCATATAATGTATTAATAAAAAAATCGAAATATTTGATTCTTATTTTGTTTCATTTCCTGAGCAAAGTAAATGGTAATCACGAATAAGAACTTAATAGTCACGACACAAGAGTAACCCTCGTTTTATTTTCTGTTTTAGATTTGTAAAACGACAATCGAGCAAGCCACCCTCTTTATATTGTCGGTGACAACGACATACCTATCTACGTACCTATTTACTTCCGCTACAAACTTCCCCTCACAGTGAGTTTGAGAACATTGTGAATTCGTGAGGTGAGTAACCGACTAACACGCTTTGTTTTAATTAACAATCTAAAGAAAAAACCAAACTCATTCTTTTAAAACTTTTATTTTTACAAAAACAAACACAGAAAAAAAAATATCTAAATAAACAAAAATAACACGACGAGGTAAATCAAATAATTGAATAGCAATCATCCATTTAGGAATTTATTTGTCGAGGGTGAAACTTTTTCAGTTGGAAAATTAATTCAAACCACTTCACTTCCCTATTTTATTATCATTTTTATTTTTTTCTTCTTCTTTTAAGATTTTTTTTTCCTTCTATTTCATCTACAGCTTTCATTATTATTTTTTTTTTGTTCTCACAATGAAAACTATCCCGACTTTTCACCTGGGTTGGATAAAGGATATAAGAGAAAATGAAATTAGTCCAGGGGAATGTCGGATTTGCTGCGAATGCTCGTCGCCACGTGGAATTTCAATGGGATACCACGGCTCCCCGACGTGGTGCAATCTCGAGGATGCCAAGCTTTCTATTCTCTCCTCTCTCTCACTCACTTTTGCCCCCATAATTGCACTCACTCATCCCACTTCCTACTTTAACTCTTTAAATCGAGTTTCGGATTTATTATGGACTCCGATAATTATAATTACGGATTCTGTTTAAGCCTCAGTTTAAATCTATATCTAAATCTTATATGACTATTGATTATTTTAACCGTTTAAATTTTAATACCAACATTTAGGATGATGAGTTTTACTAGGAATCATTTGGCTGATTGAGTTTAAAAATAAATTATTGTGAGTACAACTTTCTGCGTCTGAAGTTACGATAAAGCTTTTAGTCTCAAGGCCATTTACCAGAAAATACTACTGTCTGATAGCAGATTTACTTATTTCCCTTTGTTTTGTGAAAACTTTATTCATGTTTAAATTTGTTTATCTATTATTACACAGGCTACTTTTAAATAAATGTAAGGGAAGGGGGAAGAAGAGGGGTAAAATAACCTTTGGGGGGTGGAATTAACTGTAGGAGATTTATCATAAAATATAGTTTTAAAAATACATATGAGACCCTTGAGAATTTTTTAAAAAACTGTATGGAAAATAAAATTCATATCATCAACTTTCGGGAATTTTATTTTAACGTTAAAAGTTTTCGAAATTTTCAAGTAATTCGAAGTATTTGAAAATTTTCCAGTAGTTTGTAAACTTTCCTATAATTCGAAACCTTTCAAATTCTTGAATATTCAAGTGATTCGAAATCTTTCGAAGTATTCGTAAATTTTCCAGTAGTTCGTACATTTTTGAAGTATTCCTAAATTTTCCAGAAGTTTGTAATTTTTCGTATAATTCGAAACCTTTAGAAGTATTCGTTAATTTTCCAGTAGTTAGTAAATTTTCGTTTAATTCGAAACCTTTCAAATTATTCGTGAATATTCAAGTGATTCGAAACCTTTCGAAATATTCGTTAATTTTCCAGTAGTTCGTACATATTTTAAATATCCCTAAATTTTCCAGTAGTTTGTAATTTTTCGTGCAATTCAAAACCTTTCGAAGTATTCGTTAATTTTCGAGTAACCCGAAACCTTTCGAATTACTCGAAAATTTTCTTTTGAATGATTTAAAGTTGTAATATTTTTTCCAATAATTTATTTCGTCCACGGTAAATAGAACTCAGACACGAATCTACGAGATAATTACTTTTAGTGACTTTAAAAAACTAACCTTTTTACCAAAAACTGTATATTCGAAAGCTGATCCGAATTTCAGATTCGAATCGGATAATTCGATTCAAATACGATCTGCACACCTTTATTATTAATTAATAAAATAACGCATGTTGCGAATAACCATAGAAATCTTAATCGAATATTATATAATGATATCTATGATTATTTCTTCAGTCTAGATTATCTACAGTATAATTGCATAATGGTAGCTATTAGAATACACAAGATCCGCGCGTGTATATTTTGCACGAAAGGAAGTTCTGAACTTATTGTAGGCAACTTTCTCCCTTATGTTCTACCCCGTAACTAATGTAAGCTTGACGTCACACTATACCGAGTTACTAATTTTATGCAACGAGAGCGACAGGTCAATGTTGAGCAGAATATAACTTCTCTATACACAGAGTATTTGCCTTAACTTATTTGTTCTCAGCTCGTATATCCCAATCGTTAAATCGTTAACGATTGTAACGACCTCCCTCCGTGACTTTGTCTCTCTGGAATATGTTTGCTTAGAAGTTACACGGCGATAACAATAACTACAATTATACATTGTTATGAACTTGGTTTAAATTGTCACACTTTTAATCATTCATGTATTCAATTTATCATGTTGTTGCAATTGTATTTATCACAAATTTTAATTTGCTGTCACAGTTTATAATCGTATCTGGTATCTCAAATTATAAACTAAAATGTCTACTGTCATTCATAAGAAAAGGACAACACAATGTCCAATGAGTAAATGTCAGTTTTCGTTGTCTGGTAGATTGCGAGGGAAATTCAATTTTCGTCACCCAACAGAACGGAAATCAATTTAACGAGTTAGCCCAATTGCGTTATGTAGAACAAAGAAGATATGAATATTCATCGTATCTTGGGTGAAATACTCAACAGTCTAATTTACTAGTCATTTTTCACTCCTTAACTATTTATTATATTTGTATAACTTATATATTATAATTATAATTTTAGCTCATTTTAATAATGACTGATAAAAATTTTGGTTTTAGTCAAGAAATTTGATAGAGTATTTACAGAAAATAAGGATTTCTTGGCGCAAATAATTTTTACTTGACTCAAAAAATTTTTTTTATTATCAATGAAAACAAAAATTTTTTGTGGGATGAAAAACAATTTCTTGCACTGAGAGAAAAAACTGGTTTTCTGAACCATAAAAAACATAGTTCAATGAAGCCTCCACTATTACCCTCAGTTCAGATAACTAATATATAGTTGTAAAATGTACGATGATGTCATAGTTGTTTTAACTGTGTTATAGTTCAATGAACAATGACAATAGTGAACGTAACTAAGTAAAAAATAGTATTCTTACTACAAAAAAATAATGAAGAAAAATCCTTAATTATATCGCGTTACAAATGCCATAAGGGCGTATCAGCCTATTATACGCCCTTATGGCACCCGGGTGCTATAAGGGCGTACCAAAAATTTTTTTTTCGGGAAACAACGTATTTTTACTTGAAATTCGTAGAAATGACGAAAAAACATTTTTTTCAAATTTGAAATTTTTTGGTACGCCCTTATGGCACCCGGGGTACCCACTTTATTTTGCATTTCTGCCCGTTTCAGGCATAACTACGTCGATTCCCGGAAAAAAATTTTTGAACGCCCTTATGCCTTTTCAAGGGTATTTTTTTCGGGATACGCTCATATGGCATCAGTAACGCGATATTCGTCGACGACTTAAACGATGCTATATTAATGAAATTATAATCGTACAATTGCTGAAACATTTGTGATTCTGCTCTCTAAACATGAATTAGTGAAAATAAGTGAATATTCACTAATTCCAAGTGTAAATCGAACCACTAATTTCAAAAAGTGGCTCGGTTAACACTCAGAATTAGTGAATATTCACTTACTTATGTTTAAAGAGTGCTGAAGCATAAGTTCTGAGAACTAATATTAAATATTTACCACAACAAAACAAATGCTTAGTTAAAACTACTAATTTCAAAGAGTTCGGGCACTATGATATAGTTCAAGAAACTAGAAATATTAGTTAAGGTGACTATTTTTTCAAAGCCATCCCTTTTTAGTTACCACAACCATGCACTTTTCTCTCAGTGTGCGTGAAGAAATTTGTTCTAGTCCTTAGAAAATTTTTGTCTTCAATTCATTATGCAAAATATTTCTTGCGCCAAGATATACTTTTTTTTTTTGTACATAAATCGAGGAATTACTGATTCATTAATAAGGTGACATCAAATAATTTTCACTAAAGTAAATGACCTGATCATTAATTAACTATCAATCAATAACACTGATATTGTATTTTTCGGATATACTTAATAACTCAAGAAATTGTACAAAAAATATATCAATAAGTAGAGGGAGATCTACTTTTTTTTTTTAGATCATGCAAATCGACGGCTTACTCTGGAAAAAATTTGGAATGAATTCGAAACGAATATACGGATTTATTTCAACCTGAATTCACTCCGTCAGTTAGGGTTCCAGATCTCGAAATCAAAAGAAATTATTTCGCATAGGGCATGAGTAAGGGTTTTTTCTCAGTGGAGTGATTTGCATTTTATTTCAATCCGCATTCACTCCGAATTCAAGTCGCATTCACTCCTCAATTTTTTTATTGTGTAGAGCAGAACGACCACATGATAAAAATTTTATAAATGATACTAAAAACTGTTGATAATTTTGAATGTCGGTCTTCAGACTTTCAATGAAAATAAAATACAATTATTTTTATTTATCTTGATAAAAAAAAAAACATACTAATATTATATGTGAATATTTAATAGCATTTTCAATTAATTATAGTGATTTAATTAATCTTGTTTAAATTAATTAACAGCGCATTAATTTAATCCATACAACGCGAATATACTTCAATATATTTGTTCGAGCATAACTATTTGCGGTTCATTATTTCTAGTTGAATAAAAAAGCAATGCATAAAATCAATATATTTTACTTTGGTTGCAAATAGAGAGTAGATTAAAAAAAAAAAATTCTCGTTAGATTACAATAACCGACAATTTCGAACTGGTCAATCGATTTTCTTTATTTACAAAGATTTAATTGAAATGATGACCTGATAAATGGGCACACAAAACGTGATTGAAATTTGGTCGGAACGAGTTACCGTGTAAACACAAAACTTCAGTTCTTTCTATATATATCTATATATTTATTTGTAAACATTTTGTTTACAATCGTGGTCCATTTTACCAAAGACTCAATTTTTCCCAGTTTTCAAGTAAAGAATTCAAGTAACCAGCATTTGAAACAAAAAAAAAATTACTTACAATTTTTAATTGGCTGTACTCTTCCGAGCTCATCGGATTTCTACTTCTTCATAGTGCGATTTGTACCAGTTTTTGAAATTAATGACACACTTCACTGCAAAACAGTAATTGTCAGTAATTAAATTTTCGAGAATAATCTAACTTGGGTTGAACCCTTTCTAAAAATCGTAATAAATCGTTTTTAAATTAAAAAAAAAAAAAAAAATGTTTCTGGCTCAAAAATGGTATCTCATTAGGCTTCGGGTTCCGCTATATATACATATGTATATATTATATACAAAGTTTTGGATGGAAGATAGTTTTGGAATTTACAGGCAACATAGTCAAAGTTATTAAAGTGAAGAATTCTGGAAGCTATGACCCAAGACTCTCCTATGATCAAATTCGGTTTTAATTCCTTCGTAATTAACACTCTAGATAATACGATTAAAATACATATTTTAACTCGTATAATTCGATCGCGTTATAAAGTAGTTAACTTTAAAAACGGAAGTGAATTCGAAGTGATTGCTTTTTTATTTAAATATTCAAATCCGAATTCGCTCCGTGACTCGGAGTTCCGGAGCTTTAAAAAAAGTCACTCCGCAAACGGAGTAGGTCATACCCGGGTCAAAAAATTAAATCTGTTTTAAAATAAATGATAAATTCAAATATTTTTTCTTCAATTTAAGTTTATAAGTCGTATTTATTTTATATAAGAATTTAATCTGTTTTTGACCGTACTATTCCTTATCCAGGCCAATGTCAGACTTATTTTCGTATGATATTTAGTCTGTTTTAAATCGCGTTTGGACTAAAAACAGACTTTCTTATTATAATTATTGGTCTGTGTTCAATTGTTTTTAAGGACAAAAACAGACTTTATTTACTATAATTTTTAGTCTGTTTTTAATTGCTTTTAGATAAAAAAAAGGACTTTTTGCAAATATAAATAATAATATAGATTCATAAATTTATTTTAATTTTCTTGATAATTAAAACATGCTAATGCGCTTCCGTAATAAGATGTCACAAGAATTTTGATGGTTTCTAATGCCAAAATATTTTCGATTTTATCCAGTAAATAAGGAAAATTTCTTGATATTTTAAGAGTTATTTTATTACTTTTATTCAATACTATAAATATTCAGTCAAGACAACTAGAACATAAAGCTGTCAAACTTTCATTAACAGTTGACATTTTTAAACAAAAGACACTAAATAAATAGTAAACAAAACATAATCAATTCTGTAACTTGATATATTTTTTATAAATATTGCCCATAAATAAAAATATTACAAATCTATGATTTAATCTAGTTTAGTCCTTGCAAATTTTCAGAACTGAAATTTTTTAAAGTTCAAGAATGAATCTAGTTTTGTCTGCCCGTAACGCAATTGTTTTTTAAAACATCAGATCAAAAACAGCTTAAAATTTTTATAAAAGATCAAAAACAGATCAAATAGTCCAGTTAGACTAAAATCAGATGAAATTTTTCGACCCGGGTAATACAATACCAGTGTTCTTAATCGATAGATAATTAATAATGGGGTCATTAACTTAAGTAAAAAAAATTTGATGTCACCTTATTTTTGAATTAGTAATTTCTCGATTTATAGACTGAAAAAAAACTATTTCTTGGCGCAAGAAATATTTTGCATAAGAAATTGAAGACAAAAATTTTCTGAAGACTGGAACAAATTTCTTAACGCAATTTTTATAAAAAATCAGAAACAGCTCAAATAGTTCAATTAGACTAAAATCATATCAAATTTTACGAACCGGGATATACTTCAATATCTACTCAAAATATATATAGATGTAATTTAACATGAAGTGACTGGCTACTGGTTTAAGGCTGGATACTGGTGCTCTTACCCTAAATAGGGAGATTTTTTTTAGCGGAGTGATTTCGGAATGATTCGGATGTTACTTCAATCCCGATTCACTTCTGTTTGGAGTTTTAGTATTAAAATAAACTTCTCTAGGGGGTGAATTTCACTTCGAAGGTATTAAATTAACAAACAGTCATCCGCTCCGTATTCACACCTGATTTACTTTCTCGTTCACTGCGCTAATTTTTTACAGTGCACTACATACACTGGTATTTTATTCCTAAAAAATTTAATATAATGTTCACTCAAACCGTTTTTACTATTACTATCTTCCTATACTCTTTGAAGTTTCAAAAATTTTAATGTTCTAGTCAATATAAATATCACTAGCTTAAAATTGCATACATTTTTCCTCAATTATTTTTCTATTCGTAGAATATTAATTATATATACATATATATATTAAAAACTAAATTAAAATTACTGCAAGTCGAGTTTGTTTATAAAGTGGTTAAATTAAAAAACTTTATCTCCATATTTATGTGTATATATTATATAGAGTTTATATAAGCGACCTTTCACTCTCTCTCTTTTAGTTTTTCCTCCTCTTTCACCCTCTTTTCATATCTCGTACAAACTATCTCAAAGCAGGTGAATCACGTTTGAATTATTTCGTGCTTTGATGTATTCCGTTAAAATAATTGACGTTACATTTCAACAGAACTAAATATTTACATAATTAAGTCCCTAATTTATAACTCAATTTATCAAATAATCTGCTAATTATAAATTATAATTAACGATAAAAACATTTTTTATTATATCCATTAAAAATTTTTAATTGATTCTCTTTGATAGCAAACTGTTATTAATGATACTGCTGATCAATTAATTAATATCATGTTACGTAAAGTTAATTTAAAATAAGACTTAAGTAGGATCAAAAGTTTTCAGATTGCTTAGTAATACATGGTAATAAAATAATGTCGAGCAACAAGATTATCTAATTAGCAATTAGCGTCAAGCGATAACTGAAAGCTTTAATAAATGTGATGTCCGTATGTTAACATCCTAGTGGACATCCACCATTTCTCATCCTCTTTTTCTCTCCTTTTCTATTTTATTTTCTCTCTCGTCCATTTACACAAATCCGTAGTTGCAATTTATGATTTTCGCATCACATCATACTTGCCAATTTTACCCGGATTTTACGTCAATCATTAAAAATTTAATTAATAAACGTTTCATATGTATCAATTGTTAATCCCCATTGAATTTTTTTCATCAATAAATACACGAAAATAATTTTACTGGTGTATTATTACAATCGGATCATACACTAAATTTTGAATAACGCATTAAAATTCAATCATTGATACGTTTTGACATTCAGACAATTTCGCGGTATTTTTTTATATAAATACTTATGGACAAAGTATTATAGTCATAGTATGAGGGCAGTATGGGATTACAGTGAAAATAAGCGATAATATAGAAACTTTTTAAATACATCGAACAGAATTGATAATGTGCATTGTAACGAATAGCGTAGAAGTAGCGTTTTTGGCCTCCTCAGGGCCAGTTTTGGACACTGAAAATTTAAATAAAATGATTTGTAAAATTGAATTACAATGAAAATTCCTTAAATTCTTTGTTTTAATCAAAACCCGGGTCGTAAAATTTGATCTGATTTTGACCTAACTAGTTTGTATTTGGACTAATTGATTTGTCTTTAAATTTAAAAAAAAATTTTAAGCTGTTTTTGGTCTAAAGACGATCAAAAACAAACTAATAATAGTATATTGTGTGCCAAATGATGAAACAAGACGATTTCATACTAGGGTAAGTTTGGCTGCTCTAGCCGCAGGCGAGGGATGACATCACCCGCAGTCTGAAATCGTGTTTTATCCTGAGTCACACACTATATTTTTCATGATTACCTGCATTGGAGCTTCAAGATTCAGTGTCAGCAGCCAGAAACAAGTTAATTTCAAGCCGATGATAAGGAGAACTGTTAGAGAATGAGAAATATGTGATTTACACAGTGGTGGATTAATACTAGGGGCAGTCGGGGCAAGTGTCCAGGGCGGCAAATTTTTTAGGGCGGCAAAATTTTGAAAAATTAAATATATGAACTATAAGTTTAAGTAAAATTCCAGTATTGGGGCAGATTTTTTCCGGTGCCCAGGGGCGGCATTAAGTTTAAATCTGGTCCTGGATTTACAGTTACTTCTTAAATAGTAAATGAGACAAAAATATTATTTTCACTTATTTTTTAGTAATTTTATTTGGTTAATTAAAACTGGCACTTATAAAATGAAATAAGTAAACTGAAGTGACAAGTAAACAAATGAGAGTAATTAGGCTGCAAATGAACATTAAATATGACTGACATCGGGCAGAAACAATTGTGTTTCTTCCCTTGGGAAGAAACACATATGTTTCTGCCTGCTGTATGAAGGTATTTTTGAATTACGAATTTGCTAGCAGTTGTTTGCAGCATCGGCTTGAAATTAGCTTGTTTCGACGGGCTGTAGAGACACTGAAACTTTAAGTTTCGATGCTGGTATCATGAAAACATATTAGACAGTAGAAATCTGATTTTGGTCTGGATAAAAACAAAAGAAGGCAATAGGTTATGAAGAAAAAATCTGATTTTGATCTAGAGCTGATGGATCGGAAAATTAACCGGTTTTTTTTTCTTCTATTCAGTGACTTAGATTTGATTAGTTTCTAAATGTAATTTCTCTTATTTTAAGGAGATCTTTCGATCGCCGAAGATATTTCTCTAATTAGACAATTAGTTTTAAAGATATCGTGGATGGAAAATCATTAGTTTTAATTAAATTTACACTTGAAGTTCAAACGTCTGAAGCCAATCGAAACGAGACAATTCAAAACCAATAGCTCATGTTCAAATTCAATTGCCCACTTGTTTAGTTTTAATGAAATATCGTTATTCAGAGGTTTACAATAAATAAATCCGATCCTGACAAAGCTGAAATGAAGTCAGAACTAACTTAGAAAACGGAAACTAGACGTTTTTTACCCTAGGGAAGAAACTTATGATTTTCAATAAGATAAATTGCAATGTTCTAGAATTAGTTCAACAGGCAGTGAAACTATAAGAAGATTTTTTTTCAAATACGATTGAAACTTCTTCTACTATTCTTTTTTTTTCCTATTGACAATATTATATAGCATTAAAAAATATATATCCACAGTTATTAATTGTTATATTAAATAAATTTTTAATTAAAATCAATAGCGTTCATAATATAATGAATTGAAGTTGATGGTTTATCGGTTTATTGATAAAACCAATAAGGAAGAAAAAAAAATTGAGTGAAAATGCGTTGGTGATTCGAGAGTAAACGTCAACGGAATAATAAGTGGGGTAGGATATCCGAAGGTTCTTGGATAGTAATGGAAAGGCCGTAAGAAAACGCCAAGGAAAATTAAGGAGCGAGGCGGACCAGCGAAAACCGTCGGGTAATGGAAACGTAAGAGGTTTGCTTTGCTTTACTTATTCTTGACTAGTACCAGAGCTGAAAGTAGAGTTATAGTTGGAGTAAGCAGTGCCCAAAATAGAAGAAAACAGGAAACAAGAATAATATACGAGTTTCTAAATTATTTTTTTTGCGTCCTTTTCTTCTTTGAAAACTTATGGTTTCATACAATTGGATATTAATATTTTCTTTATGATTTCAAATATCAGTTCAATTTTTCATTATATTAAGACGGTCTAAAATATATAGTTTCGTTATTCAAAATTGCGCAGGTCTAGTTTTATCAAAATAAATCTCATATAACAAATATTTGTTTCTTATAATTATGGGCATTAAATTTCATAAATAATGAAATTTAGTCACGAATTTTAATCAATTAGATTATATTTTATCAAACTAATTAGTGATTTTATTGAAATAAATGTAAGAGCAATAAATTGTGAATTCTTAGTATATGAGTAAATTTAAGATCGGACATTTTCCAATCATCCATTTAGTTACTCGAAAAATTTGATGTCGCAGATAAAATCCAATAATTCAGATAATTTTATCGACGATTGTTAAATAAATTTGTTCAAGTTATCAAATTTACTATTCGATAGCATTCTATAGGCAATTAATTTTATATATATTATAAATTAATTTTGAATAATAATTTCTCGATAATTAATAGCCAGAAACGACAGGAAATTAACATATTTCAATAATAAATTAATTTAAACGTACCATACATCTATTAATACGTCGTGTAAATTTGGTCGCATATTATTGAAGTATTGAATGTTCAAGTAACGAATAACGACCAATAAAATTATAATTAGGGGAGACGGGAGTCCGGCTTACCCCGAAAATTTGGTTAAGAAGAAATTTCATGTATCAAAAGTTCGATTGTAATTTAAAATTTATTAGACATTTTGGAGTAGAATAGAATATCTGGGGTAAAATGAGACACCTCGATCTCAAAAAATGAAATTATTTTTTAATTTTTTTTGAGTAGATCTTACCGTAGCCTGGAAAAAAATGTTTTATGCAAAAATTTTAATACATTATCGAAAATTCGTTTAGAAAAATCATCCAATACTTTTTTTTTTAATTTTTAGGAGTGAGTCGTCGTGCCTCAAAAAAAAAAAATATTAAAATTATTGTAAGCAATGTTGAATTTATTCAAAATATATGAAAAAATTTTGTATTTGTTGATCGAAGCCACTGCTTTTAAAACTGAACTAGTGAAAATTAGCGCATCTTCACTATTTGCTAATGATTTTCGCTAATTCACTTTCAAAGAGCAAGAAATTGCTAGCTTAAGTAAACCGTCATACTCCATTCTCTCTACTAATAAATAGTTCATTTGTAGAGCTAATAATTTAAAATAAAACTTTTTGATATTTCAACAAAAACTATGAGTTTTCCGATAAATTACATACATTCTCAGTTATATAAATTAACGTGTAATTAATGTACTTGAAATAAATTGAGAGAAATTATCTCCGCTCTCGTAGAATACATCTGAAATAACTTCAATTTACATTATACATTAATAGTGAATGCTTTTAAAAAGCTTTCGATGCAAATATTTTATACCTAATTATGCATAAATATGGTTCACTTGTTTCAAAATAAATTGTTTTATTATAAACTGTATTTAATCATAAAATAATAGCAGTAGCAATATTCACAAAAGCGTAAAAAATATCAAGTGGAATGAATTTGTTATTAATTATTACGAGAAAGAGATGAGCAAGCGAATAAATATATACATACATATATATGAAAGTGTATTTGTGAATTAATGCGGCATATTGGTGGGTACCAATATGACCAATAATTAATTACTATGAACGTAATTACGATTGATCAATTGCATCAATTTTAATTAACCACACAATATATTCATGTATATATTTTTTATTATCTTTTTCACTTAATATTTACTATGACACTTTAATAAATTAATTGCAGAGTTAGTAATTAATTGAAACATATTCAATTATTTGTATTCAATTCAGACTTGGTTGGTATTACTTGCCTGCGGCGTGTGTTCATAACTTTGCTTTTGAGTATAATATACTCATTTCCACAACTTTTAGAGAATACTATTAAAACATATTTTTTATAAAATTATGTTTGTTGAAAGCAATTATTACCCGTGCGAAAATACCATATATGGTAAAAATATAGAGTATGAGACAATATATGTGCCCAATTGAACTATATTTTTAAATATATGATTTTCCATATATTGAACTTTATATTCATATACCTAAAAGTACTTAGGTATATATGTGTTAATTTATATGAATACTAAATATTAAATTATATGTGTTGAAATACTTATATGTGATACTTTTTAAGTGTTCCATGTATATAACGAATATATTATTTTTCATGAATTTTAAATTATATGTATTAATAGTATTTGTGAGAAAGTGAGCATAATTGGTGGAGTATTCGGAGATATATTCAAAGAATAAATTTTTTTTTCGGATAACTTGTAATGTACTCGATGGATCGATTCCAAAATCTAATGAACTTTGAAACTTTACGACTTCTGCCCAATTTCAAAACACAGTAGGGGACAAATTTTTCAAAATTAATTTTTTAGTATTTTCAGTTCGAGTGGAGTCGTATGAATATGATTAAATTCATATTTCAAAAATTTCATTTTTGTCAGTTACTGTGTTTTAAAATTGGGCAGCCGTTTATAAGCCACGTCGAATGCCACCTCAACCATCAAAATTGGTTCATTTGTTAAGAAAATAGATCCCCACAGTTTTTGATGTCGATTTCCTACATGGGAATCCAGATACCCATGGATTCTTATATGTATCTATACTAGACTGGGCCAAAAAAATCGGCTATTTTTTTTTTTTTTTCGATATTGTAAAAATATTACTCCTGATGACCAAAAAAAATTATTGTGCAAGTTTGAGCCCTTAATATTGATATTAAGAGGTGTATCGTTACGACTATTAGTTTTTTGACGGAAATTTCATTTTTTACCTGAAACTCGGAAATCATATATCTGAAAAATTTGAGCAATGTCTAGTCTTAAAGGAAACTGAATTCACTACAAAAAATATCTCTTAGTAAATTGACGTAAAACGAGCCGTTTCCTTGTAACCGTGCCTTAAACATTGATTTGATTTTGAATCCCTTGTTTCTATTTTGGATTTTTGTAACTACTAGAAATATTAAAAATTTTTTTAGTCAAGATACATATTCTTAGAGGAAATTTAATGCTCTACAAAAAAGGTCTCTTAACATTTTTTGCTAAATTCACTCCTTCGAAAGTTATTCTGGTTATTAAAGTCGTTTTGACTCAACTTCAACCTTGAATTACACTTCTATATTCATTTGTATGCATGGATTCTCACATAAATCCATACTTTCCTATATGGATTCCTATGAGTTCCCATGCAATCCCACGTGGATTTTTTTAATAGGGATATTATATAAATATATTTAAAAAACTAACAAAGAAATTTATGTTAACATGTAAGTTCGCTGTTTATTATAGAACAAAATCTTTAGTATTCAAGATTAATGCGAAGTTTTGACTTAGTAAATAGTCTCAGCTTACAAGAATATTGTGGCTAAAGGGCCAAACTTCTCAAGGGGTTATAAAGGAAGTTGAGTTACTTTCGGAGATTCTCTTTGATCCAACAAGAAATGCTACTATATACTAAACAACTGTAAGATGGCTCTTTTTCATTTTCTTCACAGAATGTTATAAAATCAAGAGAAAATAATAAAATACCTACAAGATTTAGTTTGCGGTTTTTGCTGTTTCCCAAAACAACATTCTTTTTGTTTATGATAAATTATATTGACCATAAAAGAATTTGCTTGTCAATAATAAAATTACCATATAAATATCAATTTTTCTGACAAAATTATCTGGCAAACAATTGAAATTATTGATAACTTTCAATTTTTCATTAATTTTTAAAAATGTGCTGAAAAATAAACATTTTATTACAGACTAAGTTCCTATTAATGTCATTTGTCTCATATAAGTTTTTTTATTTTCATACATTTTTTGAGAAACTTTCTTATGCCTTCAGTACTTTAAGTTGCTCTGAAACTTGAAGTATACATGAATTTTATAGAAACCAGACGAATAAAATTCATTTTTTATCAAATTTAAAAATCACTCCTTCATGCCCGAGCCTGTCTAAAAAAAAGTGCCGTAACCCGCATGAAAAATCTTAATACGTGAAAAAATATACTTTAGAATATATGAATATTATAATGTAATATATTGTACAATATATAAAACAATATTTATATTTTTGCCGTATTAATATATGATAATATATTGAAAAAATATATATTGCTACAATATATTAATTATATATTTATCAATATAACTTTTTTATGTATGTTTAGCATATATATCTCGGTATATTTCACTATATATTTATATATTGTATTGAAAGTAGTGTATTTATTAATATACAGCATGATGTATATTTTTTATATAAATTTTCCAGTATATTGCAAAATGTATGGTACTCCATATATTTTTCGTACTATGGTATGTTACATAATAAAAACCATGCGTTTTAGTTTGTAATTTTCATTTCTATGCTATCGGGCAGCTTTTCAATAAATATATGTATATGAAGACTATAATTTTCAATATATCGAGAAAAGTATATTTTTTAATATATTGGAAAAATATAACTTCAATATACCGCAAACCATAGATTTAAACATATAAGTTCTTCCATGTATGATCAATTATATACAGACAATATATCACTAATTATATGAGTCAAAATATATATAAATTTTATTATATTATACTTAATAAATTACATATATACCATCCATATATGACAAAAATATATTGAGCATTATATGAGATAATATATATAGAGGAATATAAAACATTATATGAAAAGAAATATATTATTAAAAATATATAATCCAATATATGTAAAAAACATATTCATAAATATATATATTTTAGCCGCCATATATTTATCACATATTCGCTATATATATTTTTATATATTTCTAACAATATATAGCTTTTCCATGTGGGAATATTAAGATCATTAAATCAACAATGAAATGTATAAAGTTTCTGTTCACATCACAGATTTTGACTTAACAATATAATATAATCAATTTGTACAACTATTAACTTCAATCAACTCACGTTTATTACAATGACCCAGAAATTTCCGTATAGAATTTAATCCAAAGTCCGACATGATTATAATTACATACTAAATTGTGTTGAAAACCGTCACAAACATTTACAGGCTTGCGAATGTAGCAGCACTCGAGAATATTAACAAAGAACACATAATTCGGAATAGTAACTTGAGTTGCCTAGGGAACAAATATTCCTAGCTCAGTAGTGGCATTTCCACCTGTTTCCTCCCAAGTCATATCGAGCTTATGCGTACTACTGCATACTCTAAACTCTATCCTTTAAAACCCCAATGCATGTATTCTAAGGCCGTGATTAGATGGCGGACTAGAGAAGACTAGAGTTACTTGACTCTTTCCCTTTCTTTTCAGAGGTATTTCCGGCTTGACGTACGTTCTAGACAGTCAGAGTTTCCATGGAACTTTGCGTGTTCCGGACACTTCCTGGTAATGCTTCCCTTCGCATTCACTCCCTATCTTTCTTCAATCATTCTTAACATCATCGTTATACATTTGTACACTCCTCGCCTATCTTTTGTAGTACTCGAGTAACTTGAGTACATAACAAAGAGGAATCTAGTAAGACAAATAATCCCAGATGTCTAGCAAGCTTTATGAAAAATCGAAGTTCAGGTTCAAATCCAACTCTCGCTATTCTTGTACCTTTTTTTTTTTACTTATATTCTTTACTTCTTGATATTTAACTTTTAATGTAAACAGAAAAAAGGATTTTTTGGTGCAAGAAATATCTGCACTATGAATTAAAGACGAAAATTTTCTTAGGACTGGAGAAATTTTCTTGGTGTAAGAATTTTTTCTCACCTCAAAAAATTTTTGTGTTTTCGTCCCTATCAAAAAAATCCTCGTGGGATTGCGTGGAAACCCATAGGAATCCATATAGAAAAGTATGGATTTATGTAAGAATTTACAGGAATTAATGTAGTAGTGTATGGATTTTTATAGAAATCTATGGGTATCTGGATTTCCCCATGGAAAGTCCACATAGGAAATTATGGGTATACCTGGATTCCCATATAGGAAACTTACATAGGAAACTGTGAGTATCTGGTTTCCCATATAAGAACTTGACATAAGAAACTTGAATAAGGTACTGGCGGGTAATAAGACCTAGCTAAGGGAGATTTTGAATAGAATCAAAAATATTGCATTTAATTATCGCAATGTATCATTAATCTTTATTTCAATACATTAACTATAAAATATAATGAAGTAATGGTAATTTATACTACAAACAAACAAAAAATTAAACTTTTACAAAAACCATACAAATAGGCCTTATTCTACTACAGTAGGGTAATAAGGCCTACGGGTTAAACAAACTGCAATAGTTTAATTGTACTTAATAAAATTGGTATTAGAGATGAATCATCACTTAAATTTAGCAGCACTACTTTTTCAAAGACAGAAGACTAGATTGTTTTGTTCAACAGCACTTGAAACTATCAGTATCCTTTTTAAGAGTCAGAAGACTAGATTGATTTTTATAATTTCTTCTGCGCTACGACATCATATGACGGATGATGAAATATAGAAGACAGGGAACGTGGTATCGGGACTCTATAAACTTGTCGTAACATCTTTATGCAAGACTCTTCTACTAGAGTAGCCTTTAGCGGAGGCGGTTATTTTAAATATCATTTCTGTCACTTAGGCCTTATTACCCGACAAGCCTTATTACCCGCGGGTACCTTACATGAATTTCTTTGTGGGAAATTCTTATAGGAATCTGGGTTTCTATATAAGTCATTTCTATAGAATCCGAGGTATCTAGATTTCTATGTCTATCGTCTATTGATAGGCCTACGAATGAAAGAACAGATTAAAATTCCTATAGGAAACCATATGGGAATCCATCCGAAAACGACATGTGAGAACCCACTGAGGAATCTTGGCTGTATTTTTATATGGATTTTTTCATAGGGGTATATTTATATTTATAAAGTTTATTTTTCATTGCCAATCGAATTAAAATTGACTTTTTCAACAGGTTTTAAAGCCTGGTAAGATTATCTTCAAAAACTTAAATGGTACTCTAGTAAGACACTATTAACCCTTCTAAAAATATATATGTATAAATTTATGAGTAAAAGGAGTGGCACTGGGTTATATATTTACTTATATTAGTAAGGGTTGTGTAGTTACAGCAGCACTCGTTTGACTCCAATTAGCCGATGGGTCACAAAGCCACGATACCATTATCGGAACGAAGCCACCGTGAGTTAGTATAGTATACGATATTACGGTATTCTCGTGGAAGCTACCGACAAACATCGTTAAAGCTACTGTACTTTGTGTACCACTAAGGCTGAAACAACCCTTCCATCGGTTTTTTCATTGCTGTTTTTTTTTTACATTCACTTAAATATTTTTCAAAACAAAAAAAAAATACAAAATACTATTTTAATGAGACTTTGTGTACTAACAATAAGTACGATGTAATACTATTAAAATTTGTTTTTATACTCTCCGAGGGATTATAACCCTTTAGATATAATTATTGAAAGCTTAACTTTTCTCGATTCTACTGTATCCTTTTTTTTGCAATCATTTTTTGTGTACTCATCAATTACTGGAGGATTATGTTCCATACATTTATATCTACAAAAACGAGTCTAAAAATGAAAATAATTACACGAGATAGATTTATTTAAATATTTTTCAGTGGATTTTCTCGAAACCTCGATATTCTATTTGTTTTAATGGTGAAATTTTTACGGAATTTACTTTAATATCCTAATTATTTTTGTAGGTTCCGGAAATACCGATTTGTATATACACACATATATGTGCGTTATCGCGGCTTATCAAATGAATTAAACTCACAATTTTTATGAATTGCGATGAAAATACAAACTTTCTTTCTCTTTTGAAAGAATACTGTAAAAAATTTTCGGAGTGAACGCGGAGAAGATGACTGTCGGAGTGAAATTCGGAGTTGATTTTAATATTAGTGTAAATGCGGATTGAAAAAAAATTCCAGACCACTCCGCTGAAAAGACAAACTCCCTATTTATTCCTTAAATTCCGAGTGACTACAAACTTCTAAATTCTGAGTGGCGGACTGAATTTGGAGTTGAATAAAATCGTTATTCACTCTCGATTTTTTACAGTGTACTTTGGTCAAATTCGAAGATAAGTAAAATTAAGAATTATATTTAATAGTCATTTGAAAATAATCCGATGGAAGTTCATTTAACTTTCATTAGATTATTTTTAAATAACTATTAAATATAAACTAGTAGCTCAATTCTGGTAATTTGATTTTGAAATGTACGTCATTTAGCGCCTACAGCCGGCAGCTAAAAATATTAGATAAGATACAGCTGATATAAAAGATACCTAATCGTTCTAATAGCGACGTCATCAACGGATCAAAAATAGTATATTACATACCTAGGCCAGTAAAATAAGAAAAGTCTCAGAGCACATGTAATTGTTGGCCGAGGCGAAGCCGAGGCTGACAAACATGTCGCGTGCCAAATGCCAAAAGGGCGTATAAAAGTTATACGTCCTTTTGGCTTTGAAGAACCAAAAGGGCGTATAATTTTTTTGTTTTTGGTGCCAATCGTTTTGTAAACATGTTCTAAGCCTAAAAATAAAAAAAAAATTTCCAAAGCCAAAAGGGCGTATATCTTTAGATACGCCCTTTCGGCGTTAGTAAAATTTGTTTTCTGCAGACCTTTACGTTTCGAGCGATTCTAAAAAGAATGGCAAAAAAAATTTTTTATACGCCTTTTTGGCATGGAACCCCATTTAACTGCTGTAATACGCCCTTTTGGCATTTGGCACGCGATGTGGTCTGAGGCTTTCTTTTTTACTGGCCAAGGTGCGTATACTATTTTTCTGCTCGACGAAGCCGGAAAGTTGCAACTTCGTTTAGGGCAGCGGCCCGAAAGTTGCCACTTTCCGGCCGGAGGGCAGAAAATATTTTTTGGTTACATGTGCGATAGCAAACGACCCAAAAATATCGAAGTAACTTAACGAGCCATCTTGTGACAAAATTTATCATCATATTAATTTGTACACTTACCAACTTCTCTCTCATTTTCAACAAATACTCAAAACAATCTTACCAAATAAATAAACACGGGTTTATAACCTGCCATTTATAGGCACTAAATGTAGTAAATTTCAAATATCTGTCACAAAAACTAACGTATTTATCTAATACAATCGAGTCTAAGACGCTCGCCTTCGGCTCGGGCACCAATCTTCACACCTCGCGTCTTCAACACGATCGCACTTGATAGATAAACTCTATTACAATTCTTCGATATCTATAAAAATTCAAAACAATCAATGTCTGCAGTATAACTTCTGATAATTTTTGAATTTTACGCATTAACTGTAGTTAACATCATTAGGGAACTTTCTAGAGAAATTTGTTTTTTGTATTTTATGTAGTTTCAAAAACGTCTGCATGATTTTCCTAAGATACTCATTACATTTTGATGATAATTCTCACAATTTTTTTGAACGATTAGGATACAATTCATTATTAAAAAATATTTATTGAAAAGGTATACAATCAATATGATCAAAACATGATTTAAAACCTGGTTTACATCGACAACTAAAATCATGACAATGAGAATTTTTGGTCATACAAGGCTCATCGCTCCAACAAAATGCACCTAGAAGTGGTGAGCATGTTTTGTTGTTTGACACAACATAATTTGGTGGACAAACACATACTTTTTCTAAAGAACACTCTGCATTTAATATTTCAAAGCAATCTTCATGTCTTTCACAAGCGGCTCCCAACACCGCTGTAATTTAATCATCAAAAATAAAATAAATTAACATGAGAATTGAAATCTGAGAGAAATATAATTATACATAGAATTATTTTAAATTCATACCTTCTTTTACACATTTCTTGTAGTCTTGCCAAAGTGTTGGCTTACATGACTCTAATAAATTGCAACATGGTTGTTTAAAAGTATTATCACACTAACAAAAATAATTAAATCGTTTAAATTATCACAAAAACTACGTCGATACCAGGGGTAAAATGAGACATCATTTTAAGAAAAATAACAAATTTTTTTTAATTTTGTTCAAAAACTTGTATTCTAAGTTAGGGCAGCGTAAGATCACCATCCGGGCAGTGCGGTCACACTGAAATTCTTATCAAAAAACGATTTTCATTTAAGTAATTCATTACACCCCGAAGATCCGTTTTGTTTCATCCTTAATTTAAGAAAGTAACACTAATAAAGAACACATCGATAACAAAATTTGATCGTATTATTTTTATGAACAACTTACTCTACCCACTTTTGGTGCTAAAAGTTCTGGGGGTAAGATTTTCCAACTATTTTATGTCCAAAACGAAAAAAGATGAAAATATTTTTGCAACGCATGTTAATATTTGAATCAATCGCGCAACTTTGTCTGCCTTTTTAGTCAAATTTGAATTTTATCATATGTTTACTTCAAAAACTTTCTCCAATGAAGAACAATTCGCCTTTACGCAGGGACAGCTAGCCCTGTGCTGGGGTTAAAAGTTCCATTTTTATTTGCCATAGACAACTTCAGTTTTAAAAGAAATAAAAGTTGTAAAGTCAAAAAATTATGAAATATAATAAATTTATCATTGAAATTGATTATTCATTTATTAAGTTATGATTTATTTTCCAGGAATATTTTGCATTTACTTAAAATATGAACTTTTAGCCCCATCCTTCCCTAAATAAATATTTCGTTGATGAAAACTATCTTTATTTTTTCAAAATTGTATCTCATCAAACGCCAGACAGTTGAAAATTTTATAGTCCCAAGTTACCCCAGGTTCCTTTAAACTTTTTTTAAATCAATTTTATCAATTAAGACTTACATATTCTGCATTCCGAGCACATTTTTCAACCCGATTACTGACTGGTACATTATATCCTAACATATGATTTACAGTGACGTTTAAAAGACCAGCAGCTATGAGAAATAACATTTTACAATATTTCTTCCCTAATGTGTAGCTTGATGTTCTCGTTACGACGATCGGAATGTTAACTAGGAAAGACATAGAATTTAATATTTTATATACCGGCGTTTAATATCTAATTATACAGGTAATTATGATAAAAATAATGAAGGCTATTTTATAGCGTCACAAATACTATTATTTCTATTAATAAAAAATATTACCTTTAAACAAAGTTGTTATAAGTTGTTGGCTATGCGTCATTTGATAATTTTTAACTACAGGTTAAACACTGCAAAAAATTAAAGGAACAGAAAAATTTCAGAAATTTTTTAGAGATTTTTGAAAGGCAGTAACTTTGTGAAAAATAATCGTATCAAGAATAAATAAAAGCATTTTAAACCATAAAATCTTCAGTTTCAGTATCTTTTGATCAAAATTTTTTCAGAGCTACAGTTATTGCGCAATCATGAGAAATATCGTGAGACAAAAATTTTCGAAATTTTTTTTTCTTTCAAAAGTTCACGGGCTGAGGAAAATTTTTTCAGCATAACCAATTCATAGGTCAGTTAGCAAATTTATTCAGCATCAATTTTCATTTTTAGCCCTGTACGACAATTTGTCCCAGAGATATCAGCTTTCAAACTAAAAAGGATCCTTTTGCCTTCGACCATCGATATCTCAGCTAAATTTCTAAAATTTTTCTGTTCCATTAATTTTTTACGTACAGTGTTAAAAAGACATCGTTTAATATTTCACACCAAGAAAATTTCACACCGTGTAAAGTCATCGAGAACCATTTTCGTACCAAAAATTTTTTACAGCGCATGTATACCTGCGTAGGTCTCCAAAATAGAACAAATTAGATTTACGCAAATCTATTACAGAAAGGTCTCACAACAATACATCTAGCTCTCAGAGCTATCTAACGTACTATAGCTCTCTTGATGTGCGCTGTCTCAAACAGAATCTTTGACGCATACTAATTGTCGGAGGTTTGGTCTCTGCATGCACTTAGGGTCAGTCAAAGCCGGGGGATACCAAGAGACGGCTACATCGAGGATCACGTGAGGTCTGGAGTGCACCTGCTGGATATCCCCTATCGACGTACGCGGATTTAATGCTCGCCACAATTAATGACACTCTGCACAACACTACAGTACACAGCACAGCAGGACATTCGGGGTATTTAACTCCTGCCTCTTTCTATACCGCTGTGTTCGCTTAGTTCTGGATTACGCACACGTGTGATCCACCCTCACAATACTCCCGTGCTAAGCGGAAAAGTAGTAACTCACTTTTGAGGTACTAAAAGTTATGAGTCTTAGACGATGTTCTTATGGCTTTATTCCATTTTTATATTAATTTAATGTTCCTTCTTCAATCCTTCTATATATATATATATATATATATATATATATATATACATATATACATCGCGTTGCTAATTCCGAAAGTACTCATATTTTTATTCGCCCTTTTGGCTTCAGGGAGCTTTTTAAAGCTAAAAGGGCGTATGATTTTTATTTCGTTGCTATGTCACTGGTAGACTTATTTTGAAGGTAAAATTAAAGAATAAAATTTGAAAACCTAAAAGGCACATGGCTTTGATTACATGCCTTTTTGGCTTTCAAAAATTTTTTTCAAGATTAAGCTTCAAAATAAGAGGCCGTTCATAAAATACGTTCGCACTTAGGGAGGGGGGTCTATCATTTGTGACGCAATAATGATCGAAGGAATCACAGAAAATGTGACAGCGTGACGAAGGGAAGAGGGGGACTAAAAAAATTAAATTTTGCGTGATATATTTTAAGAACGGCCCCTAAGTTTCCAAAACGATTTGTAATAAAAAAAAAGTATATGCCCCTTGGGCTTTAGGGAGCTTCCGAAAGCCTAAAGGGCATGTGAAAATGTGTTCTTTTGGAATTAGTAACGCGATATTAACATAATTAATAAATTTCATGAATAATTTCTTGCTCCTGAAAAAATTTCTAAAACCGTCCTGACTGTTCTATTGAAATACCCGGGTCAAGAAATTAGATCTGATTTGAGTGTAACTGGACTGCATTTGGACTAATTGGTCAGTATTTGAACTAGTTGATCTATTTTTAAATTTTAATGAAAATTCTAAGCTGTTTTTTATCTGAAGATAATCAAAAATAAACTAAAAAAATTTAATACGCAGAAAAAGTCTAATTTTGGTCTGAATAAAAACAAAAGAAGGCAAAATATTTTGAGAAAAAAGTATGATTTTGATCTACAGGCCATCAAAACTAGACTGAAAATTATTGAGAACAAGTCTGAAAATAGTCTAAATAAGGAATAGTACGGGGAAAATGTTATTAAATTTCCCATGTTAATAAAATAAAAATAAAAAGTAACATTAAATAGAAATAACTTGAAATTTTGATTTTATTTAAAACCCATCAAATTTTTCGACCCGGGATAAATTAGTGAGAAGTATTTTCATTGATGAATATTTTACTATTGGCAGTGATCGATTACTGCATTAGTAGTCTCAAATATATGACGGATTAAATCAGGAATAATGTATCTTCCTAAATAATTAAAAATTTATATAAACTAAAACTGATTTATTATAATCAACTTAACGTCAAATATCCTTATCTCTCATCGAACATGTTCATACAACGTGAATAAATAGTATATGGAAAAATGCAGCAATCTCGAGAACATAATACAGAATATATGAACTGCCATCTCTATTTTACTTTAGACATAATGTATCAATAAATAGCAACATATATTCTCAACTTTCTCTTTCACTCACTCCTTTCACCCTCTGATTCTCTATACAAATTGAAGAGAATATATTGTATGAAACTGGACGAGAGAAAACGAATATGCGCACGAGTAAGAGAAACCGTCTGTGAGGGAAATCCACCATACAGACGGTATAACGACGTCGAAAAACGTCCCTGCGAGATAAATAAAATAATGAATGAGCTGCAGACTCGCCGATCCTCAGTTGTAAATTAAATTTTAAAATACACATTAAATATTACAATTAATTGTTTTGTTCTCATTTTATGTGAGTCGCGTTTTTTAAAAATAAATTTAGTTGAATGACGTATAGTTAAATATTTAAAAAAACAGACATTGGCGCTATTAATTTATTTTTGAATTTAAAAAAAAATGACGGACATCACAAGTTTTTTTAGAGACCGAGTAAGCGTTAGCAGAACACATCTAGTCGTTTTGAAATTGACGTATCGTAAAGTATTGTTAGAATAAAGATGAATTACACGTTTAAAACCAAGCGGCCCGGGTCGAAAAATTTGATCGGTTTAAAATAAAATGAAAATTTAAGTTATTTCTATTCAATTTTACTTTTTATTTTTATTTAATTAACATGGGAAATTTAGTGTACCTGAAGATCGAAACGTTTTTCGCGCAAGGAAAATGAAAAATTTATATAATTTGACTGCTTAAGGGGTAGTTGGGGGTGGCCTGCAATTTTCCGATGACATACTAGCGCATGTACGAAACATTTCAGAATTCTAGATCCAGTAGTTTTCTTACTTTTCATTTCGCTCTTTGATTTTTGCTCCACGGAAAATGTTCCGAACTTGAGGTACATGAAATTTAATTGAATTGTGCCTGGACTATTTCTTATTTAAACTATTTGCAGACCTGTTTTCAATAATTTTTAGTCTAGTTTTGGTCGCCTGTAGATCAAAATCACACCCTTTTCTCAAAATATTTTGCCTTCTTTTGCTTTAATTCAGACCAAAATTACACTTTTCCTGCGTATTATTATTGTTTTACCCGTACGAAAAAAGTATATATCCAGGATATATACGGACAAAATTGAATTTATGTCTGATATATGCGGCATATATTCAGATTTGCCCGAATATATACTTTTTCTGTACGGGTAGTCTGTTTTTGATTGTCTTTAGATCAAAAACAGCTTAGAATTTTCATAAAAATTAAAAAATCATCTTGAATAATTTCCATAAATTTTATATCGTAGTTGTATGCCACTAACAGCTTACTAACATCAACAGGACACTTCAATAACCAAAACTTGATACATTTTATTATATTAATATCAATAACCCGAGTCGAAATCTAAGGCATATTTCGAACCTAGATGAGCATTGAAAATCTACCTTCGACTTTTTAGGGCATAATCATTGTAAAAATTTGAAATGAACCAACTTAGACTTACAAAGGCTTGAATCGAACTTACTCAGACTTGTGGAGGCATGAATTAGACCTACATAGACACAAATCGTGAAACGAACGCAACTAGACTTAACAAGGACTTGCAAGGAATACTACAAAAAAGTAAAATTGTTAAATTCGCGGACTACTGGAGAACTGATGCAAGTGATCCAAAATTGAATATATATCTCATATATGCGGCATATATTCAGATTTGCCCGAATATATACGGATAGATACTTTTTCCGTGCGTAGGGTCCCACAGGCAGCCTGGGACTAACAGAGGTTCGATTTAAAAAATTCTAAGGCTAGTAAAAAATTGCTGCAAGTGATCCAGCGATTTTACCAGTAGAATAATGACATCTAGCAGCCTGGGGCCAACAGAGAGTTAGTTTAAAAAATTCAGAGTTTGTTCGTTCCACGATATATGTCTTTGTAGGTCTATTTCATACCTCCATAAGTAACTTCAATTCAAGCCTCTGCAAGTCTAAGTTGGTTCCGTTCAAGTTTTTACAATGATTATGTCTCAAAAAGTCTAATGTAGGTTTTCAATGCTAATTTAGGTTAAATTATGCCTTAGATTTCGACTCGAGGTGCTCAGAAATTTACAAGAATTAATTGCTCATTCAGGTATCCCGCCAAGTTCCGTTCTGTGTGAAACATTTTGAATAAATTAAATTATTTTATGAACACATTGACAAATATAATAGTCAAATATTTTTCTCGTTATTTATGGCCATATTTATTAAATCAACAGATAATAAAAACAAAACGCGTTCATTCGTACATAATCTGATAAACAGGGGAAACAACCCTTGTGTCACATCCTGTATCCATTAAAGTGTTTAAAAAAAAAAATAAAAGAGTGAGAGAGAGAGAGAGAAGATGGAACGTAAAAAATGAAGAGAAAAAAATATTGTAATTAAAAAAAGAATAAAAAATAATAATAACAGAAAAAAGTGTCAAGAGGAAAAGAGGGAAGCGTGAATGGTATGGATGTCTGCATAAAGGTTGGTTCCATTTGTTCATGTCTACATACCCTGTACCAAGTTCGTTTTATTCCGTCGCGGTTGCCACAAACAACGCGGGTAGAAGTGAAAAGCAAAAAGAATGTTCCTCTTTCACTCTTGTCTGTTGAAGTTTTCGTTCCGCTCACCCTGTCTAGCTCTTTTATATTCTATATAGATCTTTCTTTATTTCTTGCCAGCAAGCTTATATATTTTTATATTTATACATACATATATATGAACACCGCGAAGAGAACTACGACGACCAACGAATCCCTTTAATCCATTCTGTCAGAGGCAAATGAACAGTAGAGAGTTGCTGATGTGGACAAAGCTTTGCCATCTCTTCCTTTTCCTCTTTGCTCTGTACCATTCTTTCTACTGACTGCCACTCAACCGAGCGAAACCAATAGTTGCCAAGCTAATAAATTTCTGTATGCAAATACAGTTGTTACAACAAAAATGAGTAAATAAATAGAAACACAAGTCATCGACAACAATAAGGGAAGAAAAGTAATTCAATTAGTCAATTAAGAGACATGGCAGCATCTCGAATCTCTGTAAAAATAAAGCGTGAGACTAGTGCTGTAGTTCTTTACAGAATCCAGGATATATAGAAAAAAGTGTTGTGTTACAATGGATGCAATTTGTGTTGGAAACAATTCACACAAAATTTTTGTTTAATTTTACTGCTAAATTAGAATTGAAATTCGAATACGAAATTTAGGAAGTATTAGAAGTAAAATCAACACTTATAAGATGTCAGTTGTGACACAAAAAAAATTTTAACTGTACATTATATTTTTGTACCGGTGATGTTCACATAGAGAAAAATGGGCTTAAGAAAGCTACACAGTAAGAAATATTTTGAGGATATCACTATGTCAGTATGGGCGTGAACGCCATACATGGTAAGAAATGCATGGCGTTCAACACCATGCTAGTATGGTCTCAAGACAGATACTAAAATAGTATGTAAAATATTCCAAGACAGTATTGTAACGAGTCCCAGAAGTATGGCCTTATTTACTATACTGTATAGTACTGGAGCTATTGTATTGCTCACACGTATGCATAGCAGGCACGACGAAACAGCATGGCCCTGAGACCCATACTACAATGCCGAGGGCACAATACTACTAGTTTTTCCCGCCATAATTTCTGGCGTGTCAATCAATGTATACTATCGTATTACCACCAAAACTATATAGATGTCGTTAGACTAGGTTTATCGGCCAGAAGCAATGTGGATACGGCAATACAGTAAGGGCCTGACGGCCATACTGACACTGCGGCATCCGCGACAACTATTGCCAATGTTACTATTCCCGCAATGGTTGAATCATCTATGCATACAATTTTATAACCTATAAATATCTTCGATATCATGCAGTATGGCGTTCACGCCCATACTGGCATAGTGATATCCGCAAAAAATTTCTTACGGTGTACTGTATGGAATCGAAAATTTTTATAGGTTATAAAATTGTATGCACAGATGATTCAACCATTGCGGGAATAGTAACATTGGCAATAGTTGTCGCGGACGCCGCAGTGTCAGTATGGCCGTCAGGCCCTTACTGTATTGCCGTATCCACATTGCTTCTGGCCGATAAATCTAGTCTAACAACATCTATATAGTTTTGGTGGTAGTACGAAAGTATACATTGATTGACACGCCAGAAATTATGGCGGGAAAAACTAGTAGCATTGTGCCCTCGGCATTGTAGTACGGGTCTCAGGATCATGCTGTTTCGCCGTGCCTGCTGTGCATACGTGTGAGCAATACAATAGCTCCAGTACTATACAGTATAGTAAATAAGGCCATACTTCTGAGACTCGTTACAACATTGTCTTGGAATATTTCACATACTATTTTAGTATCTGTCTTGAGACCATACCAGCATGGTGTTGAACGCCAAGCATTTCTTACCGTATACGAATTTTTATCATGCTGTCGACGAAACTTGAAACAGGAAATTGGGTTGCCGAAAAATTATTGTGCTGCACTATATTATTAAAATTGAATTATTTTGAACCATTTCTTTTAATCAGGGGTATTGCCATTTTGTCTCGGTGGCCTGTTGACCAGTACAGTGAACTGGTGCCACGGGCGGGCTTCTCCCATTCCACTTCTTCCAGACTCTCTTTATTTCCTGAGATGGAAAAAGTGTTCGACCCAGGGTATGGACTCGTGGTGGTTATAATTAGATACTAGATGTCATTAGGGTGAGTTTTTTGCACTTACCTTCGGTAAATGTCCACCCCTAGTCGTCACTTGATTATATTTTTCAATCAAGGGTGTCGCCGTCGATAGGGTGAGATAACAGTTCCCCTAAAAAAGGGTGAGATTTTGAAAGTAACGTCACCAGTTAGCTTTGTATTATTAATCAATCACTTTACAAGAAATTAACTTTAAAGAAAAACCATCCGGGGCACAATGGTACACTCTAAGTAAATTATTAAAATTTTTTTGCTGGTTTTAATTACTTTATATATTGTTATTTCACTTGAATTTAATGAAATAATTTTTACAAAATTTGTGAGGTATCCCATTATGCCCCATTTCGTTTCGTCACAAAACACGAGAAATACAATATTTTCATAAATTATCAGAATTCCAGTTGTTAAATTTTTGAAAATATAATAGTAGTTTATCTATTGAGTGTGATCGTGTTTAAGACGCGAGGTGTGAAGATTGGTGCCCGAGCCGAAGGTGAGGGTACCAACACACGAGCGTCTTAGACTCGATTGTACGAGATAAATACATTAGTTTTTGTGATCACATGTGATCACACCGGAGTGACCGCTTCTCAATTCTTTTCAATCAATATTGTAGTAACTGGTATCTTATAAAATATTACTTATACACTACAATAATAACACACTTATATTAGAAATAACAACACCACAATTAACAGCAGTAAAAGAAAGCAAGAGCAATATATAGTTTATTGAAATACAATGTTTGCTGTTAAACTGTCAATATAAGACTGACTGACTTTAGTCGCGCATCTATAAAACAAGAGAAGAAGGCATTTGTTTTCTAGCTATTCAAATATTTTAAAGATCAGTTTCACATTCGTTACAATATTTTTAACCAGAGGGCAGATATTTGGAATGTACTACATTCAGTGCCTATAAATGGCAGGTTATAAACCCGCGTTTCTTTATTTGGTAAGATTGTTTTGAGTATTTGTTGAAAATGAGAGAGAAGTCGGTAAGTGTACGAATTAAAATGATGATAAATTTTGTCACAAGATGGCTCGTTAAGTTCCCTGTTTAGAAAATCTCACAGAATCCAATAGATCCTCATAAATTCCCACAGAGATTTTATGAGAATGAATGAGTTCTAGGAAAAGTGCTATAGCTAAGTATAGGGCTTTATACATACAGCTATAAGAATCTATCGTATTTTTTAAGCAGGGTTACTTCGATATTTTTTGTTCGTTTGCTATCGCACATGTAACCAAAAAATATTTTTTGATCCGTTGATGACGTCGCTATTAAAACGCTTAGGTATCTTTTTTACTAGCTGTATCTTATTTAATATTTTTAGCTGCCGACTATAGGCGCTAAATGTCGTACATTTCAAGGGTCTGCCACAAAAACATTTTTTCGATTTCAATTGTATGATTTTAAATAAAATTCTTTAATTGTATCTGTCTATCTACTGAATAGTTCTTTTAGTTTTTATTTTCTTGTACACTACAAGTTTTTTATTTCAAAAGTGAATTTCCAGCGTTATGGAATTGTCAGTTGCTCAACGTGATGTCTGGAATGTAAAATTTTATTCTTGTTTAGTATTCTTATTTCAAAAGTGTCTACCTCAATTTTATATTCTCTTCATATTTCTTGCTTGCATTACAATAAAAATAAATAACGTCAAACTATCGATTGTCGTTATCGAATCCATTTTTACATAATTTCAACACACGGAATCACAGCAGTTGAGTCAAAGCTGAACCAAAAACTCAATTTTTATTCATATTTTACTTACACTCATTATTTTTATTGCACATTGTCTCTGCACTTAAAATTATTATTTTTTTAGTCTTATTTTACAACTAAAAGACACGCGAAAATAGGGGAAGAAAACCTTTTGAGTGAGAAGGGTGCGCTAGAAAAGACAATTTGTAGTGAGTGTAAAGTCGACATATTGAGAGATTTGCGGTAGAATACATTTATAGCAACACTCATATACATATGTACAATAAAGGAATGAGTGCATTTGAAAACGACGAAAATGTTGGAATAAAAATAACAGGGGGAGAAAAAATGTACAAGACAAAAGAGTGAAAAAAGTCGCACAGTTTCACGGAACAATAGCAGCCGTTACGGAAAACGTTTTCTCTTTTCTCGTTTCGTTGCCGTCTATATCCTTTTCGACGATTTTGCGTTACCTTCGCAAAGCTGGATATAAAGTACCCTGATGTGCTGAGATGTTGTCTTGAATAAAAGAGTAATAAAAAAAATACGAAATTTTGAATGGAAAAAAAAACAACAAATATGAGGGGAAGTAAGAAAGAGTTAAAATGATAAAGAATACAAACAAGTTTTCGTCTTTCTTTAGTCAGTCTAAAAATTTTCGTTTGTGATCGTTAGAACGAACATTTATTCACTCGTGCGAGAAAATAAAAACGTGCCGACACAATTGGATTGAAACTGAAACAATTTTTTGTAGGGTTTTCCTCAAATACTGGGGCTGTTATTGTTATTGCTTATTGTTGGCGAAACTTAAGGTAAAATGCTCTGTAAATCCTTGTTGCATCGGGTATTGAATTAACTTTCAGATGATTGATTTTTCATTCTTAATCGACGCTTCGAACATACACTCAAGTATCAACGTCTTATTTATTTAATAGTTTTTTTTTCATCATTCGGTTTTATATCCTCTTTATAACTGGATGGCAATTCCATTTGTTTGCCTTCGCGACCAGAAACCAACTTGCCCGATTCTCTGAGAATGCTAACAGAAAGCCGGTCAGGCGAACTTATGTTTCTGGGTTTGACACCTTTATCCAGTAGAATTGTTGTGGAAAGTAAATTAAATCTTGTGTTGAATTATTTTTAATCTCAACAATTTATTTTCCTATTTTATTTAATTTTTTCAGGATAAATAATAAGTTGTTATGTATTTCAATTGTTCATTTCTCAATTACTCTATATAATTTAATTTATAATGGGCCCGTAATAGAACTCTTCGAAAATTGCTCCATCTGTCGATCATTAGAAAAAAATTTTTAACTTCACGCTATGAAAATTGAAAATTTCCAAGAAAGTTTCGGTGTCGGCCCGATTTTCGAAAATCATGGACCTGAAAATCGATACGTTTTTCGCGGAACGAAATGAAAAGTGGAAAATTTACTGCTAGTATGTCAGCTGAAAATTGCGGACCACCCCCAGTTACCCCTTAACGTTTTTCATTTTCGTTGTGCGAAAAACGTTCCGATTTTCAGGTGGATCAAAAATCGAGTTGACATCAGATCTCATTTACCTGAAAATCGTAACGTTTTTCGCGCAACGAAAATTAAAAAATTTATGTAATTGTGGGTGACTACAATTTTTGGCTGACATCCAGTAAATTTTTTACTTTTTATTTCGTTTTTCTATTTGCGTTCCGTGAAAAACGTTCCGATTTTCGGGTACATCAGATCTCAACGTTTTAATGTATTCAGAAACTATTCTGACTATTTCCGGATTTTTAGTTGATTTCATAGAAATCTATCTTTTGCATTTGTCCTCATGGTAGAATTTTCAAAGAATTTTGCCATAATCCATCATAATTCATCGAGTAGGTTATAAGCAAAATCGGTCAACTAGTTTAGAAATGGTGGACATTTGAAATTCCAAAAATAACGACAAATCCTACTTTTTCGGCTTGTTTCGTAAATAACTTTTTAACGGGTATATCTATCCTTATTATGTACAAAGAACTTGATAGCCGATAGAAAAAGCTATATTTTCCTTTCTTTATTTTTTGTTTTACGATAATTGTTCTGCTTTTAATAAGGGTTCAAAGTCACATAATTGACTCATGTGTCATGGTGACAATGCCATTGTTTATATCTTTGAAAATTTTTGATGGGTGATTATTAAATTATATATACTTATTCTTTAGGTAATTATCTTGATCAAGTTTGAAACTTTATAAAAATCAGTTGAGCATTCTAGAAATAGTGGCAATTTGAAATTTTGTAATGAATAAAAAATCTTGTTTTCTGTGTTATTTTTTTCTAAATAACGTTGTAATGGGTACATTTATCTTTAACGGTTTGATTGAAGTGAGAAATCTACTTCCATTTTGGATGCCGAATGATCTTTTTTTCTATTAAGCAATAGTTGTTTTGTCTGATTAAAATAATTTAGGGCATTTCATTTTTCAGTTAAAAAATAATGAATGCGCCGATTAATTAAACATTTTCATAATTGAAAAAAAAGTAATAAAAGTTCTGATCGCGTAAAAAAAGGATAAAATAAAGTCTGATTTATTTGTGACAAATACTAACAATACATAATTATCATATATTCCAAAAGGTCAAATAAAATCAATGTATTCATAGTCGACATAAAAAAACAAAATCAATTTAACAATTAATATGAAAATACACGGATTACGAGTAACAATTCACATTTTATGACTTTTTAATAAAATAAATTAACGGTGATGACTTAACGCTACCGTCATACTAAATATGATTTATAATTTATGATAAAATAAATGAATAGGCTTTGCTATATTCTGTTAGTAATGAGTATTTATTTAGTACATGAAACAATGTTAAATATTATCACAATTAATATATAATTATTTTAAGAGGCATAATGTATATTTAGTATAACATCCTCGAATAAACGTGGTTATTATATTATTAGAATCAAATTAGCATGGGTAAAGTAGCTGTTATATAATTAAGTAATATGATTAATTGTTATTTAACCTCGGTCTTCTCTTTAATTAGAACACAAGAGTGCTATTAAAAATGTTTAGTATCAAATATACAATAATAAGATTTCAAATTTAATAATACCAAGTTATGAGATTTAATAGCTAATGTTATTAACTGTTCATTAGTACAAAATTATGTACCAGTATCATAAAAATTAATTCCAATAACTATAAATTCTTAGGAAATAGGACCAGGGAATAAATGAATTACTATAAATAAATTGAACGTTTCGTCATTTATTTATGACTTCCTCAGCAACTAAAATCAAAATCCAAAAAACAAACAATTTGTAAGCACATGACAATTGATGTAATAATTTAATATATTAGGTTAGATTGTTTACCTTATTAACATAATTCAATTGTCTATTTCATAGAAACTATGGAGAAAGCCCTTATACTTTAAAATTATTGCCATAATCGGACTTATTGTTATGAAGGGAAGTCATAAATAAATGACGAAACGTTCAATTTATTTATAGTAATTCATTTATTTTCTGGTCCTATTTCCTAAGAATTTAATAGTTATTGATAATTATGGACCGTTGAAACATTAATTCCAATAAAATTTTAAAAACGCGCGAAAAGTAAAGTTATAAATTTGAAACTATTTAGACCTTTTTCAAACTTTTAAGCTCTGAAAAGCAAAAATGATTATTGATATAGAATTTTAATTAGGCTAGTTTTGAATCAATTAGAAGGTTTTTGGAAAATTATTAACAAAAATGCATTTCTTGATTTTTCCCCAGTATGTTAAATGTTCCCCATTCTCAAATTTTGAACTTTGAGTGAGTTTTTTTTATTTTATGTTAGAAATATTTTTTTAGTACGATTTGAACATATTTAGACTGTTCTGGGAACGTCAGATTTTAGTTTGTTCACTACAAGATAAAAATGATATTTTACAAATGAGAAGAAATTATAAATAAGCGTTCAAACAATAATTGCTTTACGCTCATAAAAAGTTCAAAAATATCAAATTTTGAATATTTTATGACCGGACAAAAAATTGTTCCTATTGAAGTAAAAAATCTTTTCAATAGCTTTGAAAAATGTTTGCTTAAAAGATTAAAATTGGAGATTTTGTAACTTTTAAGTAACAAAGGGAAAGTGTAGAAATGCATTTGTTGAGAATAATATTCAAAAGACGTCATCTGACTCATAATACGTTTACATAAAATTTTTGACCAACCATCATTTTTACTCATTAAAATTGATCATTTCCAAAAAAGTCCAACTTAAAGTTCTAGTCTGTCAATTTCAGACAAACGTGGACCGATTTCGAAATCTTCTGAAAACGATTATTTTTTTACACGGGTTCTGTTGCATTTAAATTTTTGATAGTCTAAAATTACTCGATACGAATTATCATAAAGAACAATCCCATCAGAAAATGTTTTTTATTGCCGTTTGATAGTCCGTCCATATATGGATGAGCATGAGTATGAATAAATACGATAACTCGCGAAATGTTTGATGAATAGTCATTCTTTTTTCTATATATTCAGATTTTCGAACAATGAAATTCTGCAGAATATCACTACTGCATACCTCTTTGTTTATTTATAATTAATATATTTTTGCCGAATCCGATAGCTTTCCATAATCATGCCGGAATTTTACTTTTGTTAGCTGTTGGTACATTTTGCCCAACATAAACATGAGCATCGACGTGAAAAATTACATTTGTTTATTCTATCGTGAATAGTCGGAATCGCTGATGCTTTCAGCGAGCGTCAAGACATGAAATTTAAGTGCTCGAAAAAAGTAGGGGAGCTTCAAAGTTGTTACAAAAAACACAATAGAAAAAAATACGAGTCATGAGATTGCTTATAACGGGGTTTTACAGGACTATATAATGAAACCATACTTTTATGGATTTCTTCTGATTTTGTTTTTTATTGACTACAAGATTTTAAATAAAAATTTAGTTACTATGAAAATCCAAATTTTTTGGTGTTATCTATATGCCCGACTAGATATTTTTGGGCCCCATTGTCCCAATTGTGAAATATTGACGATAATTTTTTATTTTTACATTGGGATTTCCTACTTAAGCCCCACTTAGGACCCAGTTGAGAAATACTGACCATGAGTTATTTTATTTTTGTTTGAGATTTCCCGATTGGGTTCTGATTGGGCCCTCATAAGTATTTCCATATTGGGAATGCCCCATTGGAGCCCAATGAGGTCCAGATACATACACTGGGCGATCCCAAAGTAATTTCTAGTCGAGTGATAGCGCCAAAAAAGTCATCAAAATATATCTTTAATAATAAGTTCATATTCTCAAGATGAAACATATATTATTTTTTTAGCGTTCTTATTAGAGTCCAGAATTTCCTCGTGCAAAGCTCAAAACTTATTAAAAATTTGAAAATATTTTACGTCTCATTATAAACTACAAAGGCTTGAATAAAAAACCGATCCAAGTTTTAAGTAAATTGAAAAGCACATAATAAGCTTATTGTGCTGTTAATATCATTAAAATTTTTATCGGTAATGAAAGCTATGAATATAATATAGCTTTATTATCTTTTCATGTATTATTAGCTGCAGGGAAAGCTAATATAAAATCAAGTACCAAACTAATACTTAACACACTTGAGATGGGGTAAACTACCCATTTTCCACCTCCCTATAGCTTTATAAAGTTTTCGAGGTAAATAAGTATTATTTATAAATTTATAAGGCATAATAACGTTAAAAATTTTCTCTACTTATTCAAAACTTATTAAGCTATATATATTTTGATACTTATAATTATTAATAAGATATAATTTAATAAAAATAAAAAAAGTAAACTTTCATAAAAATACAGTTGTCAGCCCTCGTGATTTCCATTAATTTTTTAAAATTTTATTCTTTTGTTCGGTAGTAGATATTTTATAAAACCGACACGTACGTTACCACGCTGAAGTTAATTATATTATTTGTTGTCTAGTGAGTTTGTCATTGTCAAAACGGTATATATTTATTTTTCAGAAATAAAACGTGTTTTGTTGTTTATTTATTCGTTTCGATGTTCATTTTATATTTTTGTTATAAAAAATAATATTAAAAATAAAAAGTAACCCGGTTAAATTTATTGGACGACTTTATGGTAGAACGGTTTGTAATTAAATATATATTTTCGAGCTGGCTTGGCGTTTAAATTACGGAAATAATTTAATGAATTTAATGTTGAATCGATGTGAACGCTGTTAAATATTTAAAAATGAATTACATTTTTCATTAAGTGTAATAGACCAAGAATGTAGCGCATAATAAAATTAACAGTGAGTACGATAAACAATAAACGGCATTGGTTTTTTTTTTTTTTTGTTAAAATTTTTCCACCACACAGTAGTTTGCATGCCTGATATATTTTCGCTACTTGTGAAGTAGTACAAAGCCAGTTTCATGCGACTATTGAAATAAAATATATATGTTTATATAAACGCAACTGAGTAATTTAATATTTTTTATTTCATTTTTTTAAATAAATGGTGCGTTCTAGAGAATTTGTTTTTGTTAGTGCTGCAGCTTTAACATTTGGATAACTTGGATTTTAGAGTAGGGATATATCACGCCTATTTTCGTCACATTTAGAGGTAGAGGGGATGCATTAGTGCGTGAAGAAAAATTAAACACTGCATCTGACCAATCAAAAATCATCAGTGTTTAATGAAAAAGTTTATGAGACCAACGTTAAGTAGTTAATGGCCTTCATTTTGAGCATGTACACAGAGAGAAATTTATGGTCACCGTTTCTAGTACGTTTATGAAATATCGTCCCTTACCGTTATGGTAATGGTTACATTAATTTATGGGATATAGGCCCATACTTTCTGGGAAAAGTTCCTGTAAGTATGGGAACAGTTCCCATATCGCATGTGAAGGAATTATGGTAACGATTACTATAATATTATAGTTATGGTTACCATAATGTTATAGTAATGATTCCTATAATATTATGGTAGCCATTACCATAATATATGGTAACTATTGCCGTATATTATGGTAAAGGTTACCATAATGTTATGGTAACCTTTACTATATATTACAGTAATGGTTACTACATATTATGGTAATGGTTACCATAATATTATGGTAACGATTATTATAATATTATAGTAATGATAACTATAGTATATATGGGTGCCGTTCCTATAATTAACATTTCAAAAAAACCGGTTACCATGTATTATGGGAACCATTCCCATAATATATTGTAATTATTACCATAAATTTCTCTCCGTGTACTATAGCTAAAAAAGGATTTCTTAGCGCTAAAAATTTTTCATTTTAAAATAGGGACAAAAATTTTCTTATCACTAGAAAAATTTCTTGCGCCAATAAGGAAATTTTTTCTCGCCCCAAGAAAACTTTTTTTTAACTCACAATGCAAAAAATTTCTTAAGGCAAGTAAAAATTTTTTGCATCAAGAAATCTTTTTTTTTCTGTGTACAAAAAATCTTTATAGACTAAAGGCCTATTTTCTTGCAGTTGTGACCATAATACTTTAACGATACGATCAGCATTATATAGACTAGAACATATCAAAAATTCAGCAGATTTTATCTAAAGCCAATTTCCATAAGTGCATGGTCGTTTATAGATTATAATTTGAATTTAAGTTTATTTTATCAATTTAATTTATTACCAGAACTTTAAAATTTACATTTGTAATGAAGCTTGAATAATTATTTCACAAACATGTATAAAACTAAGTTTGAATAAAAACCCTTGGATGAATTTTACAACAACTATTTAACTAACGTAACGAATTACGAAGTTTTAAATAGCCTACACAGAAGAAAAAGATTTCTTGGTATAAAATTTTTGTCTTGGCTCAAGAAATTTTTTTCTCGTCCTAAGAAAATTATCGTTTTCAATTCAAACGCAAAAAATTTTTTAGGCCAAGTAAAAATTTTCTTGGGGCGAGTAAAAATTTTTGGCGCCAAGAAATCCATTTTTTTCTGTGTATGAAAATATAATTTCTCTGTATAAGTAAGCTGTGTAATTAATTGAAAATTAATTAATTATCTTTGTCTTGATCAAATATTGAGAAGACGTAACAAGTGAAAGAGAACTTTACTTCCACAATTATTAATTTAAAGTTTAAATTACCATTATACGAAACATAACTTACGTATAGTATGTCGGGGTAATTTGAACCTATAATTTAACATTCCCCCATTTGTTATATTCAAAGTCATAACCGATTCCTCCTTGATAATTAAAATAGAAGGTTATCTTGTCAATAAAACTTTCGATTTATCCACGTGAGTTTGACTCAATAAAAAAAAATAATATCTTTTACATAACTTATTGATATAAATTCATATTTTATGACTTTTGTTGTCGCCCGATGGAAAAGATCTGATTGCAAAGTGATGTAATGCGTGTGTAAAGAATATTAAGTTAGATGTCCCCTTTATGGGCCATTTTACTGTGCATGTTCTTTTTCATTAAGTTTCCCTTGCATAGAGTGCTGATAAAAAATTAATAGTATGAGAAGTCATTATAACTACATATATATTTAGCTACGAATTAAAAAATAAATTAATTATTTATAAATTTAAATATTTAATACGAAATACCGATTCGGTTTTACCACTACGACGCGCCCATAATTCAATTGAACCCGGGAAAATTTGAACACGAATGCTCATATATATATAAAGTTTTTGAACCAATAGTATTTTTAAAACCTACTTGACTAATTTTGATAGATTATGACAAAATTTCTCAACAAACCCACAATGGGGACGAATACAGCAGCTAGAGTTTTGAAAAATTTACCTAAGAAATGGACCTCAATTTGATATTTTCGAGACTAACAGAAGCTTAAAGTTGAAATTGTAGTTTTGTAAGTCAACTTTTGACCCGGGTCAAAAAATTAGATCTATTTTAAAATAAATGATAAATTCAAACATTTTTTCTTGAATTTGAGTTTATAAATCGTATTTATTTTATATAAGAATTTAATCTGTTTTTGCCCGTACTATTCCTTATCCAAGCCAATATCAGACTTATTTTCGTATGATATTTAGTCTGTTTTAAATCGCGTTTAGACTAAAAACCGACTTTTATTATAATTCATGGTCTTGTTCAATTGTTTTTAAGGACAAAAACAGACTTTATTTACTATAATTTTTAGTCTGTTTTTAATCGCTTTTAGATCAAAAACAGGACTTTTTACAAATATAGATAATAATAATAATATAGATTTATAAATTTATTTAAATTTTCTTGATATTTGAAACATGCTAATGCGCTTCTGTAATAAGATGTCACAGGAATTTTTATGGTTTCTAATGCCAAAATATTTTCGATTTTATCCAGTAAATAAGGAAAATTTCTTGACAATGAAGAATTATTTTATTACTTTTATTCAATACTATAAATATTCATTCAAGACAATTAAAACAAAGCTGTCAAACTTTCATTGACTCTCGACATTCTTAAACAAAAGACACTAAATAAATAGTAAACAAAACACAATCAATTCTGTAACTTAATATATTTTTTTATAAATATTGCTCATAAATCAAAATATTACAAGTCCATGATTTAATCTCTTTTAGTCCTCGCAACTTTTCAGAACTAAAATTTTTTAAAGTTCAAAAATTAATCTAGTTTTGTCTACCCGTAATGCAATCGTTTTTTAAAACAACAGATTAAAAACAGCTCAAAATTTGTATAAAAGATAAAAAAAAATCAAATAGTCCAATTAGACTAAAATCAGATCAAATTTTTCGGTCCGGGGATGAAAAACTGTAATGACTACTAAACTTGTGTCATTTTTGGGTAACGTTGACCCGGGAATAGGATGCAAAATTAATAATAATGGCCAATTTACACTCCAAGACCCTGAAGTAGCCATATCTATTAATCAAATTTGCATTGTTAATTATGGAAATTCTCTCTTCCTTAAAAGGGTCACCGAAACTAAGCATCCGAATTACAAAATATCTGTTATGCCGAAATCAAGTGATGACAGAGTTCGTTTTATAAATGCGTTTAAACCCGAAAATCTCCATATGGAAGCGCTGTCGGAACTTGTAAACTAATTAAATATAAGGATATAAAAATTACAACGTCATCGGCATGAATAATAATAATAATTTTGCTAGAGTTGATTCAATAAAAATAATTATTTTCGGAAAAAAAGTATAAATTATTCAAGACGTTATTTAGAATAAAAATTGAAGGAATTGAATGAAATAAGAAATCACTGGTGGATAAAATTACCCGGGTAAATTTCTCATTCCTGAGCAAGGGTAGATTGAGGGTAAAATCAGCAATTTGTTGAGCACAATCGCAAAGGATCGGCTTGCCTTATTTTCAATTATCTCACCGTTCACACTCATTCCATTTATTTCGTTCTTCTTCACTTCATTTTCTGTTATTTTTTTTTTACTTCAATAAACAAAAAATAAATAATTTTAAAAAACTCGGTAGAGTTTTAAAACTTTAAAATTTAAATACTCCACCATTTGACCTTTCGTATTTCCGCACTCGCTTCACTACAGTCGATACCGCCTCATTATCGAGCAACTGGAAGTCTCAACTGTTGAAAATTAAAAAAATAAAAAATTATAAAATGAAAAATAAAATAGTACAACAATTTATGGTGACTAATGATTCTTCTCTTTATATTTCTCTATCCTTCGCGGTTTAAAAACGTCCTCATTTACTTTTGTTAAAATAAATCCCCTGATTATTTAGACATTTTTTATATATATATATATATATCTATACACTTTATGGAAATTCAACCAGTACTTAATTATTTTTAAGCACTGAATTAAAATTTTTAACTGTTTTTTAAAGATCATTAATTATTTGCTTACTCTCCAAAAATGAATTAGTGAAATTCACTGGGAATCAATGGATAGTCACTATTTCTCCAGCTATATGTATACCACTAATTCAACCAACGGTACACTTGTAGCTGGTTCCCAGTGAATATTCACTAATTCGCAATGAATTTCACTAATTCGTTTTTAGAGAGCTGTGGTAAATTTAGTTTTGTTAACACATAGGGAAATTGGGACAAAATTGCCACCCTAAAATTGTTAGCGAAAGATTTTTTTTCCTAGTGTAAGTTTTTCTACTTATTTTATATAATTGAATGTATTTCTATCCACAGGCAATTTAAGTCCGGAAAATTGCTTGACTTGGACATGTTGAGAGTAATGCACTACCTCAAACGCTTCGTGTTATGAGGCGTGCAATATTTGATTACCCGGGTCGAAAAATTTGATCTGTTTTAAATCAAAAGATCTATTGTCAGATTTGTTTTCAAAAATTTTTAGTCTGATTTTGATCTAAGGGCGACCAAAATCTGTCTTTTTTCTCATAATTTATTGCCTCATTTTGTTTTTATCCAGACCAAAATCAGACTTTTACTGCCTATTATTTTTACTAGTCTGCTTCTGATCGTCTGTAGATCAAAAACAGCTTAAAACTTGAATAAAAATTTAAAGACTGACCAATTAGTCCAAATACAATCTAGTTAAACTAAAATCAGATCAAATTTTTCGACCCAGTCGTTTTTATAGTTTAGCAAAGCAAAATAATTACCCCAAGATTTGAATGAAAATCGGAGAGTCGGAATGTTTAGTCGACCTCGGGATTAAGAGTCTGTAGGTACAGTAAAATACAAAGTTTTCGAAAGTTTCAAACTACTATCAAAATTGACTGAATTGATTTGTCGAAAAAAATGAAAAGAACTACAGAAGTAATCTTCTGCAGGAACCAACTCTCCATGATTCTGAATATGGTAAAAAAGAAATGAGTCCGTTTCGTCAAGTCGTTTTCGAAATATCTTGCTTACACACTATTTTTGGTAGCACGACTTGTAGTTCGCGGATAAAATATCCCCGACAAAATATCCGAAGACATTTTATCCGATAGACAAAGTATCCCCGGACTAAATATTCATGACAAAATATCCTGTCGATAAATCTTATTCAGAAAAATATATTTTAAGTGAAAAAATAATGAATGGTTTTCGATAAACGAGTACCGTACCATTCCAAGCCTATTTCCAAAATAATACCCATCCAAAATCTGTGAAAAAGGGCACAGTACGATTTCAAGCATATGTGTTGATCTATTTTTAATATCACACACTCAAATTTTATGTGCAAATATATATTAAACATTTCTGATAAAAGGGTACTGTACTATTTATATGAAAAGTATTTATATTATAAGATATTTTGTCGGGGATATTTTATCTATCGAGTATTTAGTCCGGGGATATTTTGTCTATCGGATAAAATGTATTCGGATATTTTGTCACGGATCTTTTGTCTTCGAATAATAAGTGACGGTACCCTATTTTTGAACTATGAACTACGTACTGTAGCAGTGATAAAATTCTCGTATTAGAATTTTTTTCATAATAATACGTTTTGCAGAACTTGACAAAAGAAGTAGGCTTGTTAATTAGTGTTTTTTCTGATTAATGTGTTTTCATAACGTTACCGCGCTATAAAAATAATCAACACAAGTTAATGCGAATGAATCGCGTGACCTTGACAGGTCGATAGTCGAGTCCAAGCTCTCCGCTTTGCATTCGAGGTGCGCAATATTTTTCTGGGGCCGACTCGCCATTTCTGATCCCCTATTTTTACTAATGATTTTGAGATGGCCATTTTGCTCTTTAGATTATAAGATGCTTCTATCGATAGAAAAACATGAAATTACTTGAAATAATTAGAGCAATACATTGGAAGAAAATAAATGACGTTGATCATCTAAACCCACTCTCTTTTTTGTTAATAAATGAAATTTTGTGTACGCAAATATGTTTAAAATATAAATAATAGTAAATGAGTTAAGTTGCGTAATAACACAAAGTAGAATTATTATTTGATTTTTTGGCTTTTATGTCAAAGTATAAACACACACAACAGACGATAATTGCATCTCGATAGAGTGGTCGCACTCTCATCGATTCTGGCAGAGACTCATGTGTATTATAGTATATAGTAATAGTACTAGTACATATATGGAGAGTCGGGGTGAAAAGAAACGACAGCGATAAAAGGAGAGAAAGCAAGGCGGAAGGAAAGTTTGATAAAGAAAAAAAGTTGCTCCGTCACTTTATGTATGTGTATGCTTCCTAGTGTTTACGATCGCGTACAACGAACTTAGCGTGACGCTCATCAATTATTTATCGACGTAATTTATGTTCCTGTCTAACTTTGGTCTCTGCACCCCTCCACGTTCTACTTCTTTGTGCACCTGTACTCGCATCAATATTTTTCTTACAAGCTTTAACATTTTTGACAATTTCACATGCTTTTTTTTTAATTGTTACAACATTTATCATACACTAACTTCATTTTTATTGATGTAAAGTTTTTATTTTTTTTTTGTAATTATTGTCGAGGAAAATTAATTGAATCGTTCGTCAATTAATGCAAAATAATTGTCCCGTTAACTAGACATGTATTTGATAGTGAAAATGTCAACTTAAATTCAACGGTAATTGAGCAATAAAAATTAAAAAAATTTAGTAATCTCATTTATCGTAAATCTTGTGCTGTTTCTAAATTATTAATACAGATTTAGTTTAATGAAAGAATTTTATTTCATAAATTTTGCAAAGTAAAATTTTTTTTTTTTTACTTACAAATGTTTATTGAAGATATTTAAAAGAAGCCGCCCTCGCCCTAGATACAGTAATAGTACATTGTGTGACAAGAGATACAATAAGACGATTTCAGACCAGAGTGAAATTGACTGCCCGAGGGTTGACATCACCCGCAGTCTGAAATCCTGTTTCATCCTGTGTCATACACAATATTTTTCATGATAACCTGCATTGGACCTTAAAGTTTCAATGTCAGATACCAATCAGAAACAAGTTAATTTAAGACCAATGGTGTGATCAACTAGTAGCGTAAACGTAAATAGTCACTTGCAATTTATGATTAAACAGAAACCATAATAGTATATTGCATAGTTAGGTTACTAAGATAGTCTTAATGCACGGAAAGATTAGAACCTGGCTGGTTACTGTTCTGCACCCGACTCAGTACGGTGCAGAACAGTAACCAGTCGGGTTCCAATCTTTCCGTGTGTGGTGAGTGCAATGTTTTCAGCACAAGTCGTAGGGTCACATGCACGAACTGAGGCCTGGAGCTCAGTTAAAAATCTTAAGACGCGTGGCGAAATGTCATTTTAACACTCACGTTTCACAACGCCTGTGGAAGTCGAGGACATCTACTTTGACTTTACTCAACTACTTTGCACCGGTCGATAAACAGCCGTTTAGGGTTCGCAACGCAGACGTCATAAAGCGCGCAAATCAGACCTGCGTTGAATAATAGTATATTACACACCATGGGAGAAAAGTAGGACATTTTTACACGCGCGTGCGATTGCCAGATCCGAAGGCCAGGGTGGCAAACACGAATTAGGACGCCCTACTTTCCTCGGTGGTTAGTATACTACTTTTCACCAGGCCTGCACCTGAAAGTTTAAATTTTTGCCTCTGTTTTCGGGAAGAATGGCGCATGCACTAATTTTTATCATGTGTTTTCTCCAAAAAAAATAAAAAAGGAACAACTTTCTTCCCTCTAAACAGGGCAGGAATTCAAACTTTCGCCATAGTAATAGTGAAAAATATTTTTTCTCAAAAATAGTATATTTTTTGCGCTGTTTCTCTTTATTATATAGGCAGTACTATAACGATCATTAAATATTTAATATACGCTGGAAATTTCAGTTATTATTGTTATCAATAATTTCACATAATGGTTATTATATGGTAGTTATTTTCAAATTATCATGATATGCCATCGATAACAATCACTGATATTAACTATTGTTCTCGCACATACTCTACAGCAAGCATTATAATGTAAGCTGACAATATTTGTTTTACCAACAGTAATAGTTCACTGATATATGGTTATTTTCGATCATAACCTCACGGTTTTTACGATAAAGAAAATTTATTTTTTGACTTCGAAGAGCCCCAAAATTTTCAAACAGTAACGTTTTCGAGCTTTCTGAGCTCGAATCCCGCACGGAAAAAGTATATATCCGTACATATTCGGGCAAATCTGAATATATGCCGCATATATGAGACATATATTCAATTTTGCCCGTATATATCCTGGATATACATTTTTTTCGTACGGAAAAACAGCGGGAAGTTATAGGGTTGGCCCACAGGGTCAACCGTTTTTCATATTTTTTTTGTTCGGTATATTTATGATGACAAAAACGAAGTTGAACTGTGACGACTGCTCAAGTCTTCACCAATAATTAGATTGTCCTATTGTCCGATATCTCTTAATACAATTAAACTCTATAGCCTTTAATCTACAAAAAAAATAACTTTTTGTACCCCATTTACTATTAAAATACTTTGAGTGAAAAATATGAATAAAATTTAAAAATAAATCGCTTTAAATACACACAAACAGGAATGAAAAATAAAATGAAGTATTGGTAGTAAATGAACGTTTCCCTTTTCCTTTTTTTCAACCACAAACTTAATCTCTTCGTTTAAAAGTATCCATATAAATACAGATATATGTTGCCTACAAACATCGAGATATATTGAAAAACTGGTAGTATAATTCTCGAGGTTTTTATTTTACGTGAAACTGTATTCAAAAAAAAATCTCATGTAATCTTGGTAATGCTACGTAGCCACAGGCATATGTATGTAGTTATATATTTTATTTTAAATTTTTTTAAAAAACCCACTGTTCTTTTTTCTTATACCTTTTCTGGCTTGTGAATAAAATTGATGCTGGCAACATCCGGGCATAAACTCAAGCGTTGTAAATAAAAATGATCGGTGTTGCGAAAACAATAGGTAGACATAAATATATGTACAGTATAATTCCGTTGCCCGCATTAATGATTTTTAATTAAAATACAACGGTAATGAACATCCAGATCAATTAACTATTTATCAATTCATCGATTACATATATACATATATACATATAATACACACTGGCGTTAGGTTTAAAGTAAATTACGATTACTAATTAATGATCCTGCATTTTGGTGTTCAACCAACACAAATTATTGTTTTCTATCCCATACAGACTTTATATCCCAAATCGTTAGGATAGTAAATTATTCACTTACCCCTTTATCAATCTATACACATTGTGACTCGTTTGTCCAATAAAATTGTTTTACAGTTCGATAACTACGTGTCTATACCTATCGAACGAAGTGATTATCTATTTTTAAATTTTTTTGTTCACTATGAGAATTTCCGAACGGTTCAAAGACCAAAGTGATCACTTTGTTTTTTTTAATTAAGCCATTTTCCAATATATCGCTGTGGCATGAATCGATCCACGTCCATTTAATCCGATTGGACGTTCATCAAAATGTTCTACCAGCTCAACGGATCATCAGCATTCGTTCCTTCGTATTATTTACTCGTTCTAGTTATTTAACTTTGTTTTTTTTTCGTTTATTTTATTTTTAAAATATACTAAAATCGCTAGTAGGTTAAATTATCAAATTTTAGTCAATTTTAATCGTGTTTTTTGATGCTCTATTATTGTATTCCGATGAAAATATTTTCATTTGATCCTTTTTTTTTAATGAACGAATACAGCTCCCATGAATTTATTCCGCTTAATTATGAAGAGAAAAAAACAAGTTTTAATAACAAATTCTCTTTTGCTTTTCCGTTTCTGCCTTTTTTCCTTTTACGTACTAACCTCTTTTATTCAATTTTTATTTTCTTCACTGTCTTTTATCGTCACTAGAAAAATCACATTTTCCTATCTGCACTTTGTGCACTCGAGTGGAGCACGCAAAGTTTTAAAGAAATATTTTGATTTTATGAGTTTATGTATGGCTATTTATTTTTTTTTTTTTTTATGTGCATTAATTCAAAAAAAGTTCTGAGGTTTTATTCATTTGAAAGTTAATCAAAATTTTTTAAAAGAGAATACTTTTTAGGAAAATAGTTTAAAAGCATCAACTGGTTTATTTTCTTTGGATTTATCAGTCAGTTACAAGTTTTCTCTTTTATATATATATGTATATATATGAAACTGTTGCCCAGTCTCTCAAAAGAATTTTTTTTATCTTCGTCCACTTGCCAAAAGCTCCATAAAGTACCGCAGACTGGTTCTCTCATTACTCATGCATTTATTCGTTCTAATTACCAACGCACGAGTTATTTCAAGCGACGCTCGTGACTCTCCTTCTCATTTTGGTGTTCACCAAACGGATTTGTGATAGAAACTATGAGCTGACTGAAAATCTTATTCAACAATGGACGATGGAAACTAATTTTTTTTTTTATACACATTTCAAGTTTTCAAAAAAAATATTCATTCTAAAGTAAATTTGAACGAAAAATCATTATTACACAGTTAAAAAATTTGTGTTTAATTTAACACAAATCACATGTCCCAAACGGTCCACTCAATTTTTTGTGTTAATTTAACACATTATATTTGTGTCAAACAATAATACAGGCTTAAAACTTGTTGAAATCAGACAACACATTAAACTTTAGTAAAATGTACGATTGATGGTGTCCAATAATTAACACTAAATATTTAATCATTGAATTTTTATAGACAAGAACACAAAATTTTCAACTATGTATTATTATAAACTTCAAAATAGAGCAAAGAGGATTGTGTTTGGTGTAAATACATTAATAAAACTAATGTTAGACACTGTATACAGGATCGATATCAATAAAACAAAGATTGTATTATAATTGTTGCGTAATAAATAAGATCAGAAATGATATAACACCTGAATACCTTTGTAACCGTCTAATACATAATCATGACAACCATCAGTATATCACTCGGAGCAAATCACAAATTAGAATTGAAAAAACTAAAACAGTTACAGCCGAAAGATCAATTACATGCCGTGGATTTTTATGGTACATGGAAAAAATAATATAGTAGTGGCGACTCTCTAGGAAAGTACTGAGTACTTTCTGTAAAAAAAAAAATTTCAGACAGTACTGTATGCGATCTAGACTGTATCCACTACTCTCTGGATAGTACTGAGTAGATATAGTCTAGATAGTAGTGGATACAGTCTAGATAGCATACAGTACTGTTTGAATTTGTTCACAGTACTATCCAGAGAGTACTGAATACTATCCAGAGAGTACTGAGTACTATCCCGGACATTAGTGGATACAGTCTAGATAGTATACAGTACTGTCTGAATTCTTTTTTACAGAAAGTACTCAGTACTATCCCAGAGAGTAACCACTACTATATTGTTTTTTCCGTGTAGACTCTATTAGATGATGAAAATATATTCTAAAGTATGGTTTTAAACAATATATGTGACACGTAATCAGATAGTTTTTTACATTATTATCATTATTTAGTTATTTAAATTATTAGTAATCCATAATATATGAGGAAAATAATTAATCATGTCTTCCGTTTCATTTTATTATCTCTTTCCGCTAATTAATTTTAATGAATAAAATTTATTATTCACTAATAGGTATCACGTGTCATGAGCATTATTCAGCGAATTCAAATCCTTTTTTTAAATATATATTCATGTTTTAAAATTATTAAGTATACTTTTTCTATTTATTAATATAAATGAATAAATAAAATAAAATGAGTTTTTTTTTTCATTTTTAAAAATTTGATACCTCATTAGTTCTAATAAATTGAATAGAATTTTTTAAATTGATATAAAGCATTTCTGCATAAATCTCTTTGATGATAAAAAATCGATCACTAATGAACTCTTTGAATAACTCGTGGCACAGAAATAAATTTTGTGTAGTTTTGTTGAAAATGTTTCCAGACGTATCCTCGTATATCCAATAGAATTGAGTTACATAATTATATATGTGGTGTCAAAAATATATACCTAATGCCAAAAATACTCGTCGTTATTTCAACGACGCCTGAAATTCGGTTTTGAGGTTTGAATTTTTGAGCGGCAAATTCCAAGTTATTTGAATTTCAAGAATAGGATTTGTTTGGAATAGAAAGTATTTCATTGGTTACATTCTCGACAACCAAATGACGGCTTTCAGAAGAAAAATAACATTTCTTTTCTCAGTGTGGTCTTATTAAATAATGATGGAGTACAATTATTGTCCAACTTAGAATCTCTCAGATAATGAAATATTTTTTCATTTTCTTAATAAATAAAGATGGACCATAATGTATTCGATGAGAGTATACATTGGAACGAGAGATGAAGAAGTGGGTGAAAAGCTGTTCCAGGTCGAGGCCGTCGGGATAATAAATCATTCTTCCAGCATCGTCTTCTTCCTTCATGTCTATCTCCTTCCTATTTTTCCAAGAGGGATGAAATGTGACCGAGAAAACGAAAAGTCTTTTTTATATCTTCTTCTAAGTAACAAAAATTATAAAAAGTCTGGAGTATGCAGTTCTATGATTATTAATTTCTTAAAAAGTTCGACTTTCGATTTCAAAATAATAATAGTAATCGATATAAATCCGAAATAATGATGGTAATTATTCTTATGCGAACTTATCGAGGAGGGCCGCTACAAATGGAGACTACAGAAAAAATGCATTTTTTGGAATTACTTCTACGTCAGTTTTGAAATTATTTCAGTTCAATTTTTTAGCTCTCTTGAACGTGTAAAATAACATATAAATTTGAGGTAAAATTGAAGCTGCTATATTATATCAAGGTGATGTGTTGTGAAGAATCGGAGTTCTCGTGTGATCTCAAAGTCAAAAAAATTATAAATTTGCATCTTCTGGAACTTTAGGTGCGATTTGTGAAACTCTGAGGGGTTCTGAACGTTCTAAGTTAGTCTAGGGTTGTAGAGCATGAAATTTCGAACAAAACGACCCATGATTTCGATCATTTTAATAAAAAGTAATTGATTCCGTATGATCTCTACTTTCTAAACATGAATTAGTGAAATAAGTAGTGAATATTCACTACTTCAAAGTGCCAATCGTTCCACTTTGTGGAATTAGTGGTACGATTTGCACTCTGGATTAGTGAATATTCCCTTATTTCACTAATTCATGTTTAGAGAGAGTACACGCAAAAAAATGAATTATAAAAATTAGTAATCGATAACTAAAAATTAAAAATGTGGTCACAATTTAATATCATTTCAAACAGTAATTTCGTGGTTTTAATGAATATATTATAATAATGTTAATTTAAATATTGAAATTTAAAGTTTATATGTAAATAAATCATGTTACAAGTAATAGACATTACTGTTTGGTAGATAAAAAAATGAAATTATAATAATTTAACGTTTCAGCTTCAACATTCGATGTTTGGAACATTTAAGTTTATAGTAAAAAAGTAAAAAAACGTTCAGTATGATAAATAAAATTTTCAATGTCGAACAATTGATTTTATGTACAACGGTATATAATTATTACTTTCTTGAAATTGTCAAAAAGTATATCTTAAGCGCATCAGTTTTTATAGTTTGAAACAACGAAATTTTACTTGTGCTTGTAAGCTTTTAATGTATGTGAAAGAATTAACCTAAAGTATTACTGATGCGCGGCTATATCTATATGGCAAGATGACGTATTTTACCATTTCAAACAATAAAATTTATAGACCAAGAATGACTATTTTTTTTTCATATCAATATATTTTAGAGAATCATTCTTATACTTTTTCGCTTTCAATATTATATTATTTATGAATTACCTTCTTTGATGCGGGTTTATTGTTCAAACAATAAAAATCAATTGAAAATCCGAATAAAATTTATCGTTTATTTTTTTGCGTGTACATCAAGAAATTCATAATTTTGCGACTTCTGTAACATGCTTATGCACGAGTTTTAATTAATTTATAATTATTAATTGAATATTTAAAACAAAGAATATGATGATCAAAATGATTGACCAATACTGACCTAACCATAACAAAAATAGAATATGATTAGTGATGTGAAGCTGACCGTCAGGTCATTTTTTGACCGCCACGTCATGGTCACAAGACCGTCGGCGGCCCGTTCATAAAATGACGGACCGTCACAGTTGTGGCGACATCTTACAAAAGCCATCATAACTTTTATGCAAATTCAAATTTTGAAACCGCCATTTTCTTAAAAATACCACGAGATAAGAATACGAAGGGAAAAATAAATTTTTCAATCATTTACAAAAAAAGGTTGCGTCCAATCATCTAGCTGGTTGTGACTGACAAAATTCTTTATTAAGCGTTAATTTGTGACCAAGCCGAAATTTGTGATCAAAAATTTAATGAGGGTCACAAATCATCTAGCTAGATGCGACTGACCAAATTTGTGACAAAAAATTTTTTTTGTGACAGACACTTGAAATCTACGACATTTAGCGCCTATAGCCGGCAGCTAAAAATATTAGATAAGATACAGCTGGTAAAAAAAATACCTAATCGTTCTAATAGTGACGTCATCATCGGATCAAAAAATATTTTTTGGTTACATGTGCGATAGCAAACGACCAAAAAATATCGAAGTAACTTAACGAGCCATCTTGTGACAAAATTTATCATCATTTTAATTCGTCCACTTACCGACTTCTCTCTAATTTTCAACAAATTCTCAAAACAATCTTACCAAATAAATAAACGCGGATTTATAATCTGCCATTTATAGGCACTAAATGTAGTAAATTTCAAATATCTGTCACAAAAACTAATGTATTTATCTAGTACAATTGAGTCTAAGACGCTCGCACTCGATAGATAAACTACTATTTACGGTCCGAAATGACGGACGCTGACCAAAAAATTTGTGACGGTCATTTCGCATTCGAACAGGCTCGTCATTTAGGTCCGTCGGTCACAAACCGTCAGCGGACCGTCTTGTGACCAAAACTCAAAATGACGGTCATTCCGCATCACTAAATATGATGAAAAATGACAGCTCTATAATGAATGCGGCGCTAAATAGTAAATTTTTCTATGGGATATTTAAAAAAAAAAAAAAACGAAAGGAGACCCATCGAAAAAATTAGTTGACCTAACGGAGGCCTATCGATTGAGGTTTTGTCATTGCGCAATTTTCGAGATGAGGTACGTGCTACAATTGTGTAGACATATATTACATATTTTTACCTATACCCGCTAAACACCAGTATAATATATAAGAGAAAAAAAAAGTTGTAAAAAAAAATTAAATTACAACAACGCAGAGCTGAATATGACATATTGATTGAAATGTCAATGATATATTGATACCCTCATGGAAACAATGTATCTTGTAAAAAATAGTTTTAAATATTTTTTATTTTCTGTCACTTTGACTTATACGGAAATGAATTCTTTTTAATATTAAAAACAATATGTTTGACAATTGAAAATATTTAAAAAAGTATCGTTATAATAAAATGTAAATGGTATCAATTTAATTGAAATTCGTCTGTCGCGATAGCTATTTCAGTTATTTATTTAAAATAACAAAAAATAGCTTTAAGCACAGCGGTAACGGTAAATTCAAATTATTTCCTAGCGAGTGACCTCGACGAACGAAATTCGCGTTCGCGTACTCACCAAAGACTTCTCACGATAAATTTAAGTCAATGACTCGCATTAAATTCGACAATTTTACTCGATTCCAGCTTTCTTTTCCTGCCGATTTATCATCAAATCCTGGGCTATAACAACGAATACAATCCAATGGTATTAAAACTCGTACAATTCTTGCACCCGCCTGGAAATAGTCATTTGTTTTGTTTCATATTTCTTCGCTCGTTCGCTTGCTTGCCATATATATATACATATACATATATATATCGTTTAGTTACAAGTTAAAGTTACTATACTACTACGAGAACTAAACTTAGAGGTTTCATTAAGGTCCCAGAAATTTCCGAAGAATTTACGATCGAACCTAATTCAGCCTCCTGCTATATCGTCCTTCATGTTGAAACATAAGAGAAAATTTAACGAGAATAAAAGATTAAGAGAGAAAAAAAAGCTCTCACGTCGATGTCGTTAAACGCACAAGTCGTACTCTCATTCATTCTGTTTTTTTGTGCTTCTCTGTCTTTCTCAGTCATTGTCTTTGTCTTTCTCTCTTATATAGATGTATATACATTTTCGTTTCTCTATACCCTTCACGTCTTTTACTAAGATGATTGGCTGTAATTCAGAAATTTAATTTAAGAAGTTTCAAGCACGGCGTCCCGCGGAAATGAAATTCTCGAATCGCGTCCGGCAGTCGCGAGTCAACCACGTCACGTCCACTCTCTTCTATTTCTGTTAAGTGAAAAGATCAGTTGACTCGAAAGAATTGTCTTATTGAAAATGAATATTTCATGTCGGTTAATACTGTTGAAATATGATGATATGATACGTATATATATTAGGGTGTGTCATTTTAAGGCTATATTTTTTTTTTACTGCTATACCAGAAAATCTGGTAGTATATAGAAAATAAAAAATTGTGCCGTTGGGCTAAAGGGTTTAAGTCCAATAGCGGCTTAGCTCATCAAAAAATTCGATTTCCCATTTAAATAACGCGGGAAATTTTTTTTTTTTAACTTTGAGTATTTTTAACTCGTGAACAAATCGGTAGATCGAATTGACTAGTTTATATTTTTGTAGGAAATTGAACGCTCTACAAAAAAGGCCTCTTGGCATTTTTTGATAAATCCATCTGTTGGAAAGTTATTAGAGCTCGAAGTAAAGTTGGAGATCTTTTCACTTTTCCGGCGAAACTATCAGACTTATCATAAAATGTTGTAGAGTCTTTTTTGTTGACAATTATATTCTCTACAAATAATTGTCACTAAAGTTTGTTCAAATTCCGCATTGTTTTCTAGTTATTTTCATTTTAATTTCAAGCTCTTAAAAAAGTAGTGTTCTGATCTATTTCAAGAGCTCGACATTGAAATGAAAATAACTAGAAAACAATGCGGAATTTGAAAAAACTTTGCTGATAATAATTTGTAGAGAATAAAATTGTCAACAAAAAATACCCTACAACATTTTATGATAAGCCTCATAGTTTCGCCGGAAAAGTGAAAAGATCTCCAACTTTACTTCGAGCTCTAAGAACTTTCGAACAGATGGATTTATCAAAAAATGATAAAAGACCTTTTTTGTAGAGCGTTCAATTTCCTACGAAAATATATATTAGTCAATTCGATCCATCGATTTGTTCACGAGTTAAAAATACTCAAAGATGAAAAAAAAAATTTCCCGTGTTATTTAAATGGGAAATCGAATTTTTTGATGAGCTAAGCCGCTATTGGACTTAAACCCTTTAGCCCAGCGGCACAATTTTTTATTTTCTATATACTACCAGATTTTCTGGCGTAGGAGTAAAAAAAAAATTATAGCCTTAAAATGACACACCCTAATATATATATACATATGTGGAGACGAATATATGTAAAAAAAAATTTTTCTAATTAATTTAAATTATTAAAAAAGTCGGGGGTAAAACGGAATATCTATAACCTGTGAAATTTTTTTTAATAGACGAAATTATAAAAATGAATAAAAGTTTGTCTATTAAAAATTCAATTAACATTTTCACATGATTATGAAATTAAATTAAAAAAGTTATGATGATTGAATGGAATTCAATTAAATTTGACTCGGTATTTAATTGTAAAAAAGTTGATTAAATATAAAAGTAAAATGTTAATGGAGGTACAGATATTTAATTTTGTAATTGAGACGACTAAACATAAAAAATGAAGTGTAATTTAGTTTTAATCTCTCACAGTAATTTCATTTCTTAGTGAAAATCCTTTTACATTCCTCTCTCATCTCTACTTCATGCCTGTCCTATGGGTTTTATCGTCTGAGCGATTAATCGAGCGCGTCACGTAGATGTAAACGCTCCTCGATTTTAACGGCTGCTCGTTCGTTCGACCCCGATTGAACGAGGAAGAAAAGGGGTTGCTAAGACATGTACCTCAACCCTACAACCTATCTTATATCCTATCTCTTTTATTCGCGAAAATACTTTCACGAGTTTCTTTCCCCTTTATAAATATATATGTATAAGCAAATTATTACACGAAATTTTTCTTGCGAAAAAAAAAGAAATAATCAACAGATAAACAGAAAACAAAAATTTTTAAACTTCCCGCTAAGAAAATTGAAAATTTCAAAAAAAAGGGAAGTTATTGGTTTCAGTCTGGTTTTCAAAAACCGAGTTTTCAACAGATGACGTTTTGAGGTCCGAGGAAAATATTGATCATTTTTAAGATGTCCGAGAGTATGTATGTGCATGGAGAAAAATGTTGGTTCGAAACCTACAAATTTTTATTATGCTGTCAACCAAACTTGAAACAGGAAGGGAAGCATCCAAAAAATTATTACGTTAAAATCAAAAATTATTATGCCGCATCACAATTATTATAATGTATGAAAGTATATATTATTAAATCTTATCGATAAGTGTCTCGCGCATAGTAAGTATTATGATACAGCATAATGATTTTTCGTATGAGCATAATAATTTTTTGGATGCTTCCCTTCCTGTTTCAAGTTTGGTCGATAGCATAATAAAAATTGGTAGGTTACGAGTCAAAATTTTTCTCCGTGTGTGTACGTACGTACGTATGTATGTAAATATTGTAACTTTTGAACGAATGAACCGATTTCACTTTTTGAAGTCGCGTTTGAAGCGGCTCATTAATTTCAACAATTTGAGAGAAATTGAGCAAAATCGGTACAGTATATTCAGAGATGGTCCAAAAATAAAATTTTTTCAAAAACGTTCTTTTCGGGTAACTTGTAATCTACTCGATGGATTGATTCTAGAATTTATCCAGCTCTAAAACTTTATAAGCTGCATCGAATACTGGCTTAATTATTAAAATCGGTTCATTTGTTCCAGAGAAACCGTTGTTGGAAGAATTGCGAAAAAGTGTTTTTTTCTAATAAAATTCGAATTGTTGGGCTAATTGCTGAAAGTTTTTCTTTGAACGTCAGTGGTGAAGAAACTGCGTTGAATGTCACCCTTAATATCAGACTCGGTTCATTATTTCAAAAGATATTGGTGATTAAAAATAAAAAAAATAACGATGTACTTCATTTTCCCCGAATAATTCATAATATTATTTATCAAATGGTTCAAAAATTTTTTTTTAATGTTAGAGATCAAAAAACTGCGTCAAATGTCTTTTTGAATGTCGAAATCGGTTCATTACTTCCAAAGATATTGCTGATATAAAATTAAAAGATAACGATTTACTTGATTATTTTTTTTTTTTTGGCATTATTCATTACTTAAATTTTTGCAATGGAAGGTGCGACATTACTATTTTCGAGCTTGAAAAGTTCAAAAATGTATTGACAATAGTACACAGTTAAAAACGAATCGTCAAAGTGTAAAAAAAAGCGTGTGTTAAAATTTTGTTGAATATTCAACACTTTTGTGTGTCAATTTAACACACAGTATTTATCTTGTTTGAACTGCCGCAATCGATTGATTTTTCAACACACAAAAATGTTATTTTATTCGAAAGTAACACTTTTCATATGTTACTGTTAAATCAACACACAAAATGTTAAAAATAATGTCGACCATTACAAAAGAATTATTGGAAAATTTTTACTTTTAACATATACGTGCGTAATTTTTTTTAACACTCACAACATGTTAAAACAACATATAAATAAGTGTAAAATGTTCGTTTTACACATGATGAGTGTTGATTTTGACGAATCCTTTTTTACTGTGTATTTTCGAGCTCAAGAGCTCGAAAACAGGGGGAAGCTTTGGGACTGGCCCTCAGGGTCAGGCGGTTTCCAGATTTTTTTTACAAAAATAACGATAACATTCATCTTAAAAATGGATTAAGTTTAAATAAACCCTTATAATATATTTTTATAAAAATAATAATTTTAACTAATTAATTTTTTTAGTTACAGAAAAAAGGAGTCTGGAAAAAAAATATTAAAAAACTGGAGCATTATTAACGTCACAAGATTCCTGATCCTTTAGTGGAGTGATTTAAGCCAGTGGACTGGAGGAAAGAGAAAACAGGAAGAGAAATATCGTGTTGTTTGCGGACAGCATTTTAAAGAGAAACGAGGTAAATATTTAGTCGGTATAATTCTCGTGGAATCGAAAATCCTACTACCGCAAATTTACGTAATTTCTACGTCTATGTTCTCTTTCCCCTCATTTTACTCTTCCAAGTTTTAAAAATATTTTACAAGCATTTTTAACTCGCCAACTAATCCGAATACTCTACGAACGTACATTTAATTCTCTCATTAAGCTGTAAAAAAAATTGTTAAAAAAATTTAGCTACCCTGCGAAAAAAAATTAATTACTATATTATATTATATTATATTTGATATTATCATTCATGACTAAATATTTCAACGAAATATATTTTTTCATACACATGCCTCAGAATATCGCCATTGTATTTTAAATAATATTTGGACACATATTTATTTTAATGAGTTACCGTTTTACCTTAAAAAAATTTCAGATTTTAATTAAAAAGTTATTAAATGGATCCCATGTAAAACTGACATGAAATATTCGGATAATACGAGCCGTTTTATAAAAATAAAATTCAATTAACTGTCTCGAAATTCAATAAATTTTAATACTCTACGTATTTTTTTTAACTCTAAGCATTCCCATGGCGCACCGAAAACCACAAGCAATTTTTAATTACAGATTTCTATGCTTGGGTCTTGGAATTTTAAACTCCAAATATCTCAATAACTATTTAGGTTTGAAAAAAAGCAAAAGATACCTTTTTCCCGGGTCGGAAAATTTGATCTGATTTTAGTCTGACTAGATTATATTTGGACTAATTGGTCTGCCTTTAAATTTTCATCAAAATTTCAAGCTGTTTTTTATCTATAGACGATTAAAAACAGACTAATATAAATAACAGGCAGTAAAAGTCAGATTTTGGTCTGGGGAAAAATAAGAGAAGACAATAGATTATGAGTAGGGACAAGATTTTTGCCTTAATTTTTAAATGAATTATTCAAATGTTTGATATTGCCGCGAAAATATTTGTTTTATCATAAAAGTTTTCAAACAAAAGTTGTGGGAAATTTAATTTTCTAAAAAAAATCTCATATGATTTTTTTAAACGACCAATATTTTCACCGTAATTCTGAAATTAAGGTTCATAATGAATGATTCAAATTTTTGATTATTACAAAAAATCTGAATTTTGAAATTACGGCTTTTTTATTAGTCCTAAAAAAAAATTATAAGAGACATTTTTTTTATAAAATTAAATTTCCTACAACTTTTGTTCAAAAAAATTTTTTATGCGACCAATATTTTTGCCGTAATATCAAAAATTTCACACCATTAAATATTGATTATTATTTTTAAATTAAAGCCAAAATCCTGACCCTAATTATGAGATAAAAGTCTAATTTCGATCTAGAGGCGACCAAAACCAGACTAAAAATTATTGAACTCTAAAAATAGTCTAAATTTGGAATAGTCTGGGTAAAAATCGATTAAATTTCACGTTAATTAAATACAAATAAAAAGTGAAATTGAGTAGAAATGACTTAAAATTTTTATTTGACTTGAAACAGATCAAATTTTTCGACCCGGGTTGTAATAGTATATTGTGTGAGAAGGGATGAAACAAGACGATTTCAGACTAGGGTGAGGTTGACTGACATCACCCGCAATCTGAAATCGTGTTTTATCCTGAGTCACGCACTATATTTTTCATGATTACCTGCATCGGAACTTGAAGATTCAGTGTCAGCAGCCAGTAAGAAACAAGTTAATTTCAAGCCGATGATAAGGAAAACTGTTAGAGAATGAGAAATATGTGATTTACAGTCACTTGTTAAATAGTAAATCAGACAAAAATATTATTTTCACTCATTTTTTATTAATTTTATTTGGTTAATTAAAACAGTCACTTTAAAAATTAAATGAGTAAATGGAAGTGACAAGTAAATAAATGAGAGTAATTAGGCTGCAAATGAACATTGAATATTACTGACACCGGGTAGAAACAATTGTGTTTCCTCCCTTGGGAAGAAACACGCATGTTTCTGCCCGCTGCATGAAGGTATTCTTGAATTACGAATTCGCTAGCAGTTGTTTGCAGCATCTGCTTGAAATTCGCTTGTTTCGACGGGCTGTAGAGACACTGAAACTTCAAGTTTCGATACTGGTATCATGAAATAGTATATTACACACCTAACCCAGTAAAATAAGAAAAGTCTCAGAGCACATGTAATTGTTGGCCGAGGAGAAGCCGAGGTCAACAAACATGTGATCTGAGGCTTTCTTACTTTACTGCCCTAGGTGTGTAATATACTATGCTTGCTATTCAATAATTACAGAGATATTTATACAAAACCAATAACATTTTGTTCTCAATATAACTTTGAACCTGATGGGAAATTTTGCCGATCTGAAAAATTTGTTCAATAAAAAATTTTCCATCCCCAAAATTTTGCACAATTAAAAAACTTGAAAATTCTAAATCGATCTACTATTTAACACAATGAAAATAAATTACATTTATTAAGTGTTACTTTGTGTTGATTTTGACATAAATTTAGTGTTTAAATTCAACATAATTCATTCAAATTTTGTGTGTCCCGTTTCTATCACACAAATTATGATGATTGACCCAATATTTTTCTCTGTTCAAAAAAAAAAAAAAATTTATTCATCAAAAGTTCTTTTGTGATTCAAAGTTTATTATAAATTTAGACGCAAAGCGAGTAAATTTGGGTTAAAATAAGACAAAAAATTTTATTCTATGATTTTTCTATCCCGATCTCCACCGTCTTAATTTGTTCTAAAATATTTACAAGATATTGTAATCAAATTAAACTCAAATTAATGGTGATTATTTGACGCTAATTGAGTCTCTTATTTTATTTTTAAAACAAATGTTTGTAATCAATTAAAAATTAATTATGCAGAAGTCTATATTTACATTTATACAATACTGTAAAATATCCCTCGTTATTCAGAGAATTAATTTTACTTCTGGAATATTTATAGCCAATTTTGTCGGTTCTTATTTAGATACAATCCTCGATGGTACTCATCCGTCTTACTCAACATCGACTTTTTCTACTTCTTTTTCTCTATATTCCAAAGGTGATTTGGTTCTTTCTTTCATCTAGTCATCATTCGTCAGGCATTATTTGTCAGCCTTTTGTCACCATTCGTTTTTTTCCCGTCAACAATTAACCTCTTCTTTGTCCATCCTTCGTCATTGATCATTGTTCATTAGTTTTCCACAAACTTTTTTCTTTTTTTATATCATTCTTTTATAAATATTTCCTTGACAAAACTTTTATAAGACTATCACTCATGTCTATTTTTATTCTGTATCTTCCCTTTATTTTTCTTACTTTTATTCTTATCAGTTATAAATAAGAAAAGAAAAATTATTATGTGTATTGTAAAATAATAAATATACTTTGCACTTCAATTAAATTAATTGAAGATTATTTAGAATGCAAATTATAATTTTGGAGGAAGATTTGTACAAAAAAATAAATCGTTTTGTTAAATAGGAATAATTATTTTCTGATAATGATTTTATTTAATTTAATGATTATTTGTTTTTAATTTATGATACTGAAGTTAGTCGACGTCTCATAATTTTTTGAATTTATTCAAAACGATGAATTATGGAAAAAAAAAATTGTACTTTTAGTTCATTAAATTCTCTACACGTACATATTTTTAGTTTTTTTTTTGTACTCGATTTGTTGGAAATAAAATCCAAAAATTGTTAATTGTCTACTAACTTCAGAATCATTTTAATTTAGGGACAGAAGGGGTAGAACGGACTTTGTATGACAAAACGAACCAACTAAAATTTTTTATTAGTTACAGTAAGACGCAAAATGACCCGGACACACTTTTCAAAAAATACACATAGAGGCAACACAGCGTCTTGGGGTAATTCGACTACTCAAAATTGCTTACAAATAGTATATTACACTCCTCGGGAAGTCAATAAGAAAGCCTCAGATCACATGTTTGTTGATTACATGTGATCTGAGACATTTCTTACTTTACTTCCCTAGGTGTGTAATATACTATTAACTCAGAAATCAGCATAGGAAACTATCATTCACACAATTAAATTAAAATTCTCTTGATTCTACTAGAGGTTCAATCTACTGAAAAAAAATTTCTGAGTAAACGTGGAGTGAATTTTTTATGTATTCACTCTCCTTCGCAGTGAATTTTATTCCGAAAGGAAATCATGAAAAATATGAAATTGTAAAAAAACTCCAAAGTGAAATCGTAACACTTCGCGGATTTAAATAAAATCCGCGTCACTCCGAAATCACTCCACTCAAAAAAAATTCTTGTTTACTCCGCATGCGGATTTTGTTTTTAAACTCCGGAACTTCGAGTAAAGAAGAAATTCAGATTGAAATGATAGTTTTTAATTTAGAACGGTCTATTTTGCCTCACATTTAAAATTTTTTCCAGTAGTCATGTCTTATTAATACCGATTACTTATTTAGGGACTAAGAAAAAAAACTTACGCTGTTGACATTTCCTTTTTAGAAGCCACGTTTACCCTTTCCTCTATTTTTTTAAAACATAAAGAGTAGAATATATATAAAAAAAATGAAACTAGTAGCCATAGTTAACTTAAACGTAACGAAAATGAAATAGAAGTGTTCTACTTTAAAAAATAACGCACGAGGTTAACAAGAGTAAACTGGCCTTTAATGGCGATAGAGATTTTTTAGCCTTATTCGGAATCTACAGATGCTTGACACCATTTAAAATAATTTTTATTTCTATTACAAAATATTGAAAATTCCAAAGATTTTCGATGACAAAAGAAGAGAGAATTTTTTCATCAAGATGATGATTTAAATTCCCAGAGGCAATATTTTTCATTGGCCCTTATTACTACGTGGAATTTTCTCCAGTATCTCGTGGCCCAGCTTCTCGATCTTGAATTAGACAGGTACGAATCGTTCTTGAGGGCAAGATGAGAACGAGCAACTGGAATGCCTAGCAATATCTCTTTACTCATTCGCTATCATCTCTTTCTCTCATATTCTCAAGGGAACTAAAAAAATATCTCGGCTTATTCGCGAATATCTGTGATGTATTATAATATTTTTAGACATTTTCAAATTTATTCAGAATTAAATCGATTTTTTTTTCATTTGTTACTCTACTTATCTGTATTTATATACTGCGCGGAAAAAAATTATCCATGGAAATCTAGAAACGACAAGTAATATAATGATAAGGAGATCAGTAAACATTATTATTCTCAATAGTCATTTAATTTATAATTCAAATGTAAATAATTGCAGGATAAATATTAAATTTTATTGTCTATGCAGGAAAAATTAATGTTTGAACTTTGAAAATCGTAACTTGAACATTTAAAATTTATGACACGTATTATAAAATTTATTGTTTGGAATGCAAAGTTCCCTATATTGACACCCAGGCTCCGGTTTGTAATTTCAAACGTCAATTTTCAAAGTTTATTTTTTTATGATCCTGAATTTAGCAGACAATTTAAAATTTTTGAATGCTATTTTCAACTAGTTAATTACAAAAATTAAAAAAACTAAAAAAATGCACATGTAGAAAATTTTAAAAACTATAATTTTTTTATAATTTACGGTTTTGAAAACTTCCAAAAATTATTAGATGTCGACTAACTTCAGAATCATATTTTTTTTCCGTCTGTAAAAAATTTGCAGAAAAAACGCGGATTAAATCCGGAGTGAATGCGTAGTAGATGACTGCGTAGTTATTTTAACTTCTTGGAGTAAAATTCACTCGAAGAGGAGTTTATTTTAATACTGAAACTTCAGTCCGGAGTGAAATTTACTACTGAAATTAACAGACAATTAACAATTTTCGGATTTCTTTTTCCACAAATCGATTACAAAAAAAATAAAAATATGCACATGTAAAAAATCAAAAAAACTGTAGGTGCAAATTTTAAAAATATATTTTTCTTTATAATTTATACACGAAAAGAAATATCCGATAAATTTTACTCGTTAATTTTGAGTAAAACTGGACCTGGACTAATAGGTACTCTTCTGTTTCTTGATACTGTTCAATTATGGGGTAGAAAAACCTAATTTCGAGTATCTTTTAAATAAAAAAGAGTAAAAATTAAAACAAAAGGAATCAGTTTTTATTCTTTTCATATTTATTTTGTTTCGGCCCAGGGTTTGTAAAGTGTAGAGTAAATTTTATCAGAAAATTCTCTCCGTGTAGTTTTGAAAAAAATCAAAAAATTATTGAACGTCAGTTAACTTCAGATCATCTTCTAAAGGCAGAATTTTAATAATAAAATTTAAAATTTGAGTGAATGCGGATTTAAATAAAATCCAGATCATTCCGAAATCACTCCGCTGTAAATACGAACTCTCCATTTACTCCGTATGCAGAGTGATTTTTTTTAAACTCCGAGTGACGGAGTGGATTCGGATTTAAATAAAATACGTAACTTCAAATTCACTCCTGATTTTTTAGAATGTATCAGATGTCACATAAATTTATATGCTAAGAATTGAATATAAAGTAAAATGGTCTAATTTAGTGCAAACTTTATTACACATGTGTTTATATAAATATATGTGGATAGCAATTTTGTTCAATCGACTCTTTGAACCCTCGGAGATTTATCGTGCTTTTGTATACATTCTTATTGTGCTTTAGTGTGTAAAGAGACAGAAGTATATAAGTATACAATATAGCGAAGTAGTCATGTACTTTAGCTTGGATAGAAATTGTTGAGTAGAGAAATAGGAAAAAGTTTCGATTTTCTCGGACAATATTTGTCGAGAATCCCAACACGACCCAATGATTCGTTTTGTGCTTTTTTTTTCTTCACTGTATTATGGGAAAATAAATGAAATTGACTTTTAACTTGAAAAAAAAAAAAAAAAAAAAAAAAAAAAAAAAGAAATAAACTATTGGTAAAAACAAGTGTAATTACTCACTTATTTATTTTTTTAATTAATAAATTGAACGGTCAATTCATGAATTTTTATCGGCGGTAAAATTTAAAATTAAAAAAAAACTTTGACATTTAAATCACTGGTGCATAAAACAAAAATAAATATTGATTTATATATTTGAATATTCCAGACAATTGAACTGGATTTTTTATAGAAGAATTTAATTATTGATAAAAGTCACCATATAAAAATATTTTTTTGATGATGAATTTTTTAAATGAATTTTTTTTTTTTTTAATTAATTTATGATGAAAAAATAAAAATTTTTGTTTTTTACTAATAATTATATAGTAGAAAAAATATTTTAGATAAAATTAAATATTTTGAGTTAAATGGATAAAAAATTGAATATTAGAGATAAAATTTTATGATACTGAAGTTAGCCGACTTCTAATAATTTTTGAATTTTTATAAAAACAATAAGTTCCAAAAAACAAATATTCAAACAATTGCACCTGTAGCTCTTTTAATTTTCTACGTGCGCATATTTTTAGTTTTTTTTTTTCTATAATTCATTTAGTGAAAAAAAAATCCAGAAATTGTTGATTGTCTGTTAACTTCCAGACCATGAAATTTTTTAAAAATTATTAATACTTTTTTTTAGTTACCCAATGATATAATACTGAAAGGGAAGGCATCAGTTGCCTACAATTTTTTGCCGATTGTATCAAATGCCGACAATATTTTTTCGTACATAGTAAATGCATACTGCTCAGTTTCTTACTGCTCAGTTGCCTACCAAACTTTATTGCCTACATAAATAAAAAATATAAACATATAAATAAATATATTTTCAATCATTAACAATGTTAATTAATTTTTAATCTGATAGAAAACTTAATGAGGTTTCCAGTTAATATTGTGGAAACTACCATGGTTCTGATATTTTTCAGATCATCTGAGCTTTTTTTTTTTTAAATGATCGGTCCTGAACATTCATCATTTCTCATCAATAAGTACTTGATTTAAATCAGAAGCTTATCTACATTAATCAGGTACTTCTCTGATGGGTACACAGTTGAATAGTAATCAATTGGACATCATAAAATATTTTTTCAGTAGGCAATAGAACAGTCTGCAATAAATTTTTTATGCAATTAGAATATATATTTTTTATTTTTGTAAGCAATAGAACTGTAGGCAATAAAATTTGGTAGGCAACTGAGCAGTAAGAAACTGAGCAGTATGCATTTATTATGTACGAAAAAATATTGTAGGCATTTGATGCCTTCCCTACTGAAGTTAGCCGACGTCTAATAATTTTTGAATTTTTATAAAAACATAAGTTATGAAAAAAAAAAATATTTAAAAAATTGCACCTGTAGCTTTTTTAATTTTCTACACGCGCATATTTTTAGTATTTTTTTTTTCTTAATTGATTTATTAAAATAAAATCTAAAATTTCTTAATTGTCTGCTAACTTCATACTCATCTCAATAAATTATCAATAAAATTTTACTCAGCCAATAAAAAAAAAAAATTGTAAGTTAGGGGCAAAATGTGCCTCTTAAAAAAATAACAAAACTTTTTTTATATATTTTTTTTTTTTAATTTTCAAGTTTTTATTTTATTGAAATCAAAATTTTAATTTTATCTTCGATAATTTTCAACTACAAAAAAACAATCGTACTGAGCACTCTGGCCAACCTCAAAAAAAAAAAAAAAATAAATAAACGAAGATTTATTTTTAAAAAATTAAATTTATTACTTAAAAAAAATAATATTTTTTTCAATATTCAAATTTTCTAATTTTCTAACAGAAAAAAATTAGAACAAGTTTTTCTAATAGTATCAATATATATAGAAAAGATAAACAATTAAAAATATTTTAATTCAAAAAATTTTGGCGGTCAAAATGGCGTCACCTTCCCCCACTCCTTTTAGTAGCGAATTGAGCGGTCGAAAAAATTCAAAGATCATAACGTCTCATAGCAGCAACATGACTGCACGTATGGCCAGTATCGCCGGTTACTCATCAAATGTTACATTATATACCCGCACACCATTTATTTCTTTTGTAAAAAAACGTAATTTAATGATGAATAGCGAATTGAACTACGAATGGAAGCAGCTGGAAGCCGAAATATGGGTATGTCTCCGTAAATTCGAATTACAAAAATCAAAGCTCTAGTTAACAATCGTCATTGTTTGCTCGACATTTTTCCTAGTTTAAATAAAATAATTTAATTTACATATATTTAAAAATAATCCACGCATGTCGTCTGAATGTCAATAGAATCGATACGGCATTAATAATTAATGTCATTAATCAATAGGAATTATTTTTCTCTCACTAATTAATGCAACAAAAAGGCCAAAATATTTTAAAAAATTCGACTCCATTTTTATGGATTTACTCAGCAGCCGACAGCGGCGCCACTGTCGGTAAATTTGAATTTCAAAGTTCAGTACCATCTAGTGGCGTCAATATCTACTGTCGGTAATGGCGACGTCTTTGAACAAAATTTACCTACAATTGTTTTGTAGATGGACCGAAGCTCAACTTCCGGTAGTATCGTAGCCTACATGACTGGCGGGACATATAAAATTTTCTCCATTTTTTATTGCGAGTAAATACGACTATGAATTATCACATGTCGAATTTTTTTTTCTCAGTATTTGTTTTGTTTAATTTTAATTGAAAGCCGTATTATCGTAAAATATTATTTACGATCCGATTGAACGTAAACTGGACGTTGTGTAAAATAAACAGCGTCGTGGTCGGTTATATTAATTGTTTATTTCCCAATTTAAATCATTTATATGGCTGATAATAGATATTTATTGTTTATTATTTCATATATATGGACATTCATATATCGAAGAGCTTACAATTTAATTTAGGGTTTATTTACTCAACTCAGTATGCTTTTGATACTTTTGAATTAATCAGTGATTTGCCCGGGAAAACAATTTATATTTATGAATTTTGAGTATTCATTAGATTTATCGTTTATTTATGGGAAAATTAAGACTGGGGTACAATGAGATTTCCAAAAATTAAAAAAAAATTAGACTTTATCGACTTTTTGAATTTTACTCGAATTGTCCCAACTATGGGCCATTATGATAAGAATTTTTTCTAAATTCTTATGTGCGAAATGTCAGAAATACATTAATAAAATATGAAAATTTGGAAATTATATATGTGGATAAGAAAAATAATTAATTAATTTTAAATTAAATATTAAATGAAAATAATATAAAGTTTTTTTGTCTCCCCTATCGGCCAGCGTTAATTTTTACATAAATTAATTCGAAAAGTTTTGATTGTTATCAACAAAATTTACTTATATATTTCATATATTTCAAAATGTAAATTTTTATAACTTGATTAGTATCGATTTAAAAAAAATTTTTATAAGAATTGATATTTCAAAGTATTCTCTACCCCCCACCCCACTTTTTAAAAATATTTAATTATTTTAAAGAGTCGTAGCCGTATTCACATTCAATTAATTAATTAATTACTTAGAAAAAATAAAACATTAATTGAAAAAAAAGATAAAGTAGTTACAATTTTTCTGATATCGATTTTAAATAAAAATTACTTACAATTAGGAGTCAAACAAAATTTGGTATATAAATTTTAGCCTACAAAATTTGAAAACTCGAATTATAAAATTGAGATAAAAATTTTACTGAAATTTATTTTCCAAATTTCGTTCAACTCCTAATTGATATCAACTGCAAGTAATTTTTTTTTAAATCTATATCCCAGCAAAATTGTAACTAGACAGAAAAAAAGAATTTTTCGACACTAAAAATTTTTACTCGCCCCAAGGAAATTTTTTATTACCCCAAGAAATTCTTTGCATTATGAATTGAAAGCAAAAATTTTCTTAAGGCGAGAATGAATTTTCTCATCCCAAGAGAATTTTTGTTTTTAATTCATGATTCAAAAAATTTATTGGGACAAGTAAAAATTTTCCTGAGTCAAATCAAATTTTTGTGCGCCAAATCCTTTTCTGTGCAAGTGAAATAAAATAATGTAGAGTAAAAAAAAAAAAATGATAAAACAATAAAAATTTTTTTGAATATCCCATCATGCCCCAGTCTTTCTATATCAACGAGCACTCATCCAATTTAATATTTATTTACTCAACTCAGTATGCTCTAGATACTTTTGAATTAATCAGTGGTCTGGACAGTAAAATAATAATAATAATAATAATAATAATAATAATAAACCGTCTATATATTTATGTATTTTGGTAATCAAAGAAAGTTATTGCAATACTGAGTAAAGAACAAAGTTAATATAGATTTTAAAAGCTTCCAGATACCAACAGATCGTAACTCGCTAAGTATTTTTTATTTGATTTTAACAACTTATTTTTATTTCTCTTAATTTCAAGTTTCCAATGTCCAGAGAAGCTTTTACTGGAGTTATAAAGTAGATAGGAATGTTTTAAAATAGAATCGTGTTTCAAAGTAAGAATGAGCAATAGAAAATGGAATTTGACCAATGCCAGATGCGTTCAAATGGTGAATTAGTTTTTTAAGTTTCCTGGCAAGTAGCCAACATTTATGAGATTTTTTTTCGACATAATATTAACTTTTTAACTTTTATTATTGAGAAAAATATTATGCGACTTTATTAATTTAGTGAGATTTATTATTACTTTTTTTTTCTTATTCTTCTCATAACTTTTTTTGTCGGTTAGGAGACTTCTGAGTACTGAAATTTTTAAATTTTTTCTGTGAGAAATTACTGGAAGACATGTTTATGCATGGAAGCTCTCATAAATTTCGGTCCAGAAGCAGCCGGTGAATCTGGAGAGTCATAAGAAAAAATATACAGAGTTGTTGAGTATAAAGATGACGAAACTTACCGTACCGTACTCTTTAAGTTTCATTTACAGTAGCAGGAAAGACGAGAGACCGAGTGCACGTGGTCCATGTCACTCGTTAATGATTCGCGACCACTGGTGCGTAAACGTATCATGTTTACGGTGTGTTGGCTACCAGTTTATTCTTGTTAACTAAACAAAGCTAAAAAAAATTTCCTTCTACTGAAAAAAATTTAATTAATTGGTTTAATCAGTGACCAATATTTGGATTAATCAATACGAGAAATTTTATTTTTAATATTCAATCTATAGATTAATTTTTTTTTTTTATCAATATATTGGTATTGAAATTTTTCAAAAAAAAAAAATACTAAGGGCGGGGGGGGGGGTATTTTTTTATGGAATAAAATTTGAGAAAAAAAACTTGGGCCTTAATTTTGTCAATTAAATTGAATGGTAGAATTTTTAAAAATGAAAACTAATTATGAAAAATATTTTGGAATCTAAAAATCGAATAATTGACATTCGAGGTAAAATATCGGAGGGTATTTTTAAAATTTTATTTTAATTTTTTTCAAGTCTGTAAGAAAACATTTTTGTATTAATTTTTTTTCACGGAATACTTCCTCATTGATATGTTTTTCCTTCCAATTACATTAGCCAAAGAGCTCTACGTTTTATTTATTTTTCACGAAGCTAAAATTTATCAAAGACAAAATCACATTTTTTATTTTAATGATCAACATCTCGTTAACTAACTGATGACATACAGGCATTCAAAGTGACGTTCAGAAAAGCCTCAACTATTTTTTTTTAAACATCTTATTTTAGAAAAAATTTTTGTTTTCTTCAATTAATTATTTTTTAAGAATCCAATTTTTCCATTCTAAATTTTTACTCTATAATTGCTGAGCAATATTACTATTGATCGTCAAAGAAAAGTCGAAATAATTTTAAAACGTCATATTACTATACTAATATGATGTTGTAATTTTACTAATAAAGTAAATTGCTGCAGCAAGTTTTTCTTAGGAAGTTCATCCCTCTTTTAAACTCGAAATATCGTTTATCATTCACTCTATTGAACAATAGCATATTTGGTACATAAAAAAAAAAGAATTTCCTGCGTCAAGAAAATGTTTTCTTGCCCCAAGAAAATTTTCGTTTTTAATTCATCATTCAAAAAATTTTTTGGGGCGAGTAAAAATTTTTTTGAGACCAGTGAAAATTTTCTTGAGTCAAGTAAAAGTTTTTTGAACCAAGAAATCCTTTTTTTTTATAGAAATTTTTTCTCAGGAAGATCATCCCCTTTTTCTACTCGAAATATTGTTTAGCTATCACTTTATTGAACAATAGCATAGTTGGTACATAAAAAAAAAAGAATTTCCTGCGTCAAGAAAATGTTTTCTTGCCCCAAGAAAATTTTCGTTTTTAATTCATCGTTCATAAATTTTTTTGAGGCCAGTGAAAATTTTCTTGAGTCGAGCTAAAATTTTTTGATCCAAGAAATCCTTTTTTTATGTAGCAATTTTTTCTTAGGAAGCGCATCCTCTTTTTTTACTCAAAATATTGTTTCGCATTCACTCTATTGAACAATAGCATATTTGGTACACAGGAAAAAAGGGTTTCCTGCATCAAGAAAATTTTCGTTTTGAATTCATGATGCAAAAAATTTCTTGGGGCGAGTAAAAATTTTTTGCGTCAAGAAATTCATTTTTCCGGTGTATGTTTATAGAAAAATTTTGTATGGAAACGTGAATAGGATAAAAAATTTATATTTTAATAAAATAAATTTTAATGAACAATATTTAACATATATAAATACAGTATATCTTTATACATATGTTTATATGAATAATGAAATTATTAAATAAAGTTAACTTTAAATAGAATCTAGAAGTGAACAAGTTGTGCTTATAAGTTAGTTCACTTGTGAATGATCTTCATCTCTCTGAATATACAAGTAAAGTTCAACTCGAGTAATCAAATTACCACCGTCTTTTCTCTTAGGATTTCCACCCGAGCATTTGTTCAGACGATAAGAAGAAAATAAAATTTTTGCAAGGATAGAGAATAAGCGCGTGTACGAGAATTCTAATTCAGTAGTCTTTTTAAATTCGTTTTTTCTTTATCACGTAAATGCACCTCATGTATCTTTTTCTACACTAAACGCCAACATTTTAAACTTTTATTCTTATCCTTAAATTGACATATTAAATTTATTAGTACATTTCTATCTGTCTCAGTTTACAAATAAACCCGCAGTATTTTTTCTATTATTCATTTTACTTTTTTTTCTCAATAAATGCGGGTTGTATTCATATTAATTTATTCGGTTAAAATATTCTCTGGCTTTTTCCAGTGGTTGAAAAAAATAAAATTTCAACAACTTATGCTAGCCATTCAGCCTGAGAGTATGTACGAATATAGAAACGGTTTATTTGTAAAAAAAAATAAAATTAATTGCTTGTTAAATAAATGTTTTTATAGTTGACTAGTTCAATATTAAAATGAACTTTTCAAGGGTCTGATCAATTTAAATTTTAAATCCGTCAGCTGACGTCTCTCTAATATTTCTTTTAAATTATTATATTTCCATAGAAAAGAGACCAGGGCAAAATGCGACATTATTTTTTAGACAAAAAAACTTTTTTTTTTTTTTTCAAATTTCGTTACGTTTTGCAGAAAAAAACGGGGCAAATTGATTAGCCGAGGCGATGGAACTCAAAATTTTTAGTAAAATTTTTTTTTTTAATGTCTATGAAATTTTTCGATTGAAGACCAAAAAAACTGAATCTGAGGCAAAATGGGCCACTATTGAAAAATTTAAAAAATTTATTTGCTTGAATTTTTTAAATTCGATCCGTTGCAATTAAAGTTAATTAAATTAACGAATCAACAAAATTTTAATAGTGACCCATTTTACCTCAAAGCAATTTCTAGTTTTAAATAGAATCATTAAAAAAAAAATTGATTAAAATTTTGAATTGCTGGCACTATTTCGGCTGATCAATTTGCCCCATTATTTTCTGTATGTAATCAATAACTTGAACCAAAAAGTAATTATTTTTTATTTAAAAAATCGTGTTTTATTAACCTTTGACACTTAGCAAAAATATGGTGTCACATTTCACCTCAGCCTCCCTTGTATTTATAAAAAAATTCGTTATTGTATCGGCGTTTCAATGCAATAAAACAACCAGATTTATATTTTAAAAATCGTAAATTTTTTCAACATGATATTCAACGCGGTAATAACCAATCAGTTTTGCTTTTCATCTCGCTCATGACTGCATTACATTTCAATTATGTAGACATTGCTTCGAGCCAGTTAGAACAATGGTGAAAGTATGTAAAGAGAATACAAAATAATTGGACTGCTCTGCTGGGTTGTTGATCAAATCCAAATGTAATCAGACAATAATTATTCACATAAAATTTCATTTAAATATATTTTCAGTTTAAATAATATAATATTTTTCACAATGCAACTAAAAAATTACCATTAAATTTTAATCTGCAAATTAATAGTAACAATACATAACAAATACAAAAAAGTGGTACAGAGTAAAATTCTCAGTAAAAAAAAGAAACGTTAAATGAATCAGAATAAAAGTAAAAAGAAGTGTAATTTATTAAAATTTCCACATTAATATCATATACGTCACTAATAAAAATAATTTTAAGAAGAATCAAGAAGTACTGGGCCCAAGGGAATAGTAAGCATCATGATCACAAGGGGGATATATAGAACAGGGTATCTCTTTGAGTGCGAGAGAGTAGTCAGTACTCAACAGTCACCATGGTAACGCCTCTTCAAGTCGTCCCTATTGCCGGCCGTACTCGTAAGGTCTGTGCTATATGCGATCCGACGAGATTACGAGCATCCCAGCATGAACCCTCATCTCTCGGACCCACCCATAGTCCTCGACCCGACCCTACTATACTTATATATACACGTACTATATACATACTATTACTATTATACCTATACATACATACATGTATATACGACCCAATACTCATACTACACCAACACCAGCATAATCACAAATGTGAGGGAAAGATTCGCATCACATATATATGTATACAGAGTAATTTCGGTCTATGATCACTGCAACATCTATTCCGACGTAAACGATCCATTCAAACTCGAATATTTTTTTAATTAATACGTTATTGTCCTCTGACATTAGTTTTTTTTTTGACATCTAAATTTTTGTTAAAAATATTTTTTTAAATACATATATGTATGTATGTATGGATATACGCAAGTGTATCTGTACATATATGTACACATCAGGTCAGGCATGCAACATTTATAGTGTCGGTAAGAGAAAAGGCAAAGTCGCGCAAGCGAAACGAGAATAGTATATAGAGAGTAGAGTAGAGGGTAAAAGAAAAAACATATATATAGATATATAAATACAAAGTATCTCGGATGGGAATGGAAGTAGGGAGAAATGTTGGAGCTTGAATGGCGTCTCGGGGTAAATGCGCATGTGCATTGCAGATGTGACGTGAAATGTCCTATTCGTTTTATTATTATTATTATTATTATTATTATTTTGCTTATTTTTCTTCCTCTTCTTCGTCGTCGTCTTGTATTTTGTCTTTACTCTTCTGAAACTTTGAAACGCTTGAGGGTTCTAAAAATAATCATAGTGAGGATGCACTTGAAACTGTGCACGAAACCCTTGGGCCTCTGTCCAAGTTGAATTTCTCTTCCATCACTTCACTCTTCCGTGTCATTTCTCATCCTTTTACACCCTGATTAAATCAAATATAAACCTTCTTTACGATTAGACATTATTTTGCCAACGGGTGAATTTAACTCGCTGAAGAGTGTTTTTAGATTAAAAGACAGTAATAGTTATAATGCTGGTGGTTTTTGTAGATAAAGTTAAATGTAAAGCTTAATGATAGAAGATTGAATAGAATTAAACTTTGATTATCCTAGATAACAATTAGAATAATAATGAGAGTTTTGGTTGTCGGATAGTGCAACAATAGAAGAGAAAAACAAAAAAAAGAGGGAAAGAAGTAGAGTATAAGGAATAATGTGAAAGAACCCTCGAGGTATTCAGAGAAATCGAAAAATTTTTTTTCCTCTATTACAGAGACGCGTCGCAAGCACGCACAGTATTGTGATGACGCTCTATTTGCCGAGCCCTCTTGCGATTCCACGGGGTTGCTATGGTGACGAGGTTGTGAGGAAGAGAGTGATGACAGTAAAGTGAGGAGGGTGAGGAGTAGATATAGAGAATAGTGTGTAGTAACATCCCCGAGAGAGGATGATCCTCGCAGGTGGCTCGTAGGTGTAGTGGGCGTGTGCATTTCAAACTCTCTTCTCATTTTCCATTGCCACGTGTTAGCTGTTACTCTGGATTCTTTATAATAGTAAAACCAAAAATAAAAGGATAAAAAAATCCATAAAACCCAAAGAGGATGATGAGTAAAAGAAGAGTATCAAGCTTTTGCAAGAGATGAGATATATCTCGTTAATTGACGCGCCCTCTAATCGCTTCGCCTTTCAATCGACGTCAGCGAATTTCTTTCGCGGTTCTTTCAATCAACTCGAGAGACCTCATCACTTTTTTTTCTTTATTTATTTACCCTTTTTTTACTTATTCATTTAAACAGTTTCAATGCTTTAATAAAGAGTCTTTACTCATGTGATGTTAATATGTTTTTAATAATTATTTCGCTTTACTAAAGACCTCCATTTAGTTTTTTTTAAACTTCCCGCTAAAATTTAAAATTTTAAAAATAAGGAGTCATCGTTTCGGTCTGATTTTCGAAAATCGAGTTTTCGTCAGATCTTGACGTTTTGAGGCTCTAGGATATTATTCTGACCATTTCCGGGTAAACGTCCGGCCGTGTGTGTGTAAAGTTTTTTTGTCTGATGACATCTTTGAAACGAATCAACCGATTGGTAGCAATCGAAAGGCCTCACTAAGACAGAACTGATTAGATTTTGGAGTCGATCGGTCTAGTAGTTTACAAGTTACTGAAAAATGAAAATTTGAAAAACTTTTTTTTGTTGCCGCAGAACACGTGCAAGTCGGTCGGTTTTTTCCAAAAATATCGTCGGACAAAAATTACTTTTTTTCACCGAAATTTATATTTTTTTGGTCCAATCGATTTTTTTTAAGCCGATAAATTATAAAAAAAATTGCACTTATAGTTTTTTTAATTTTCTACATGTGCATATTTTTAGTTTTTTTTTGTCTGTAATTGATTTTTTGAAAAAAAAAAATCCGAAAATTTTTAATTGTCTGCTAACTTCAGGATCATAAATTATCAATAATAAAGTTTTTGAAATCAGCGGGAAATTTTGGGATCGCCCACAGAGTCAATCATTTTTCAGACTTTTTTTTTAGATTTATTATAAATAAATCATAATAATTATAAATGCATTTAATTCATTAATCTGTCTCTGAAGTTTTGGGATGAAATATCGGAAATTTTACTTATAAGGCAAAATATCTACCATCCAAACACTTAATATAATAATGTATTTGTAAGTCTATATTTAGTAAAATTTAATAAACATAAGATATACAAATACACGAGTAATCAGGTACTGGATCTCTTACCTTATACATAATTAAAGTTTATTTAGTACAAATAAATTTAGAAGGTAATCATCGACGTTAAAGCTCAAATAATAATAACTTTTATGCTACAAATATCTTATATATTTGAGTAAATGCATACAGAAGCAAAGTAACCATAATAATTTAAAGACATTTAAAAAATTAAATTGCTTGCAAGCGATTCATCTTTAAATAAATGAAATATATTGATAGAATATTTCATTGGTATTTTCCATAAAATCAATAACTGGGATTCCTATTTTCAATTTTTCCTGAAATTTTATATTTTATAAATTTGATATTAACAATTTTAAAATAAAAATTGTTGAATTTATTCATACATATTATTTTGCTCATAAAAAAAACATTCAATCCATTATTTAATTTTTAGTATTATATTGTAAAAACAATAGTAATCCAAGCATTCATATGAATAATTAAATGCGTTAAAACTCGAATAAATATATGGATTTGATATATTTTTTTATTGAATTCAAATATTTTGTTGATTGTTAAAAACTCAAAATTTTTTTATTGTTTTTTTAAATGGAATTTATTTATTTATTTTTAATTGTCATGATTCATTAGACATCCGGCACTAGTTTTTTGTTTTGCCAAAAATTCTCGAACGCACATTGGAAAGAGAAAAAACGAAAGATAATTTCTCTCTCATGTTTGCGCTTATATTCGTTGGGAGTTTTGTGGGCCAAACATATTCCCAGGGACCAGAAACGTTTTATACACGCATTGACTCTACAGCACATATGATATACGAGAGTATCCGTTTAATAAAAATAAACGAATATATATCCCACGCTTCGTGTCAGCTGAAATATCCATTAGAAGAATCATGTTTTCCCTTTACATACTACTAAAATTTATCATTAAAATTCTGTCTTTTACTATTTTTTTACTAACAACAAAAAAAAAATTAGAAAAATGGTTGACCATGTAGACCAGTCCCAAAACTTCCTGCTGTTTTCGGGCCCAGAAAGTTTGAAAAAGTTATTATTTGAAAATTTTTGAAGTCAAAAAATAATTATTTTGTTGTTCAATAAAAAAAATACAATTTTTGTCATACGATATCTTTGGAAAGAATCAATCGATTCGAAGGTTTTTGGCAGCAATCAAAAGGGCTCATCAAAACTAAGAACTTGATGCATTTTGAGGCAAGTAGTTTATAAGTAAAGGTAAAAGCCTTTATACCCGCTCAGTACCATTAGTCGCTCACTTTAACTGTTTAAGGCGTTTTTTTATCATTTTTATAAAAAAAAATTACAACTAAAAATATTATTATTGATAAATAATTATTTGTGAATCCAAATATATTAAAATATGACGTATCAAATTATTTTATAATAGATTATAAATTTAAATTAAATGACTATTTTCAAAATCGCGCTCAGCCGGGCATTTTTTACTTTAACGTTCATTCGTTAGATTAAATTTAGGTTACGTCAAATTTTTTTCGAATTGTTATAACTATATCTTATTAAATACATTTTTAAAATTCATGAAATTTGATATTATGAAAGAATGAAGTAGTATAATTTATAAATTATTTGTCCAAATCAATAAACTTATCATAGTTTAATTGATATTGTCTTTGAGCGACTATAGGGCCATGTGTTGGTCGAGTAATGGTACATCACAACTTTTAGTGAGCGACTATGGGTACACTCAAGGACCTTATTTAAAAAATTAATAATAATTAATTATCAAGATTATTCTTCAAACTAAAATTTTATTCTAATACTCGAAACTTCAAAAAATAACTATAAAAAAAACAAGATGGTTTTTCATTTTATTTATTAATTTATTGAGTGATTTAATCTCACTCCAATGAAAAGTGAGCGGGTGTAGAGGCTTTTACCTTATATGAAAAAAACTTAAAAAAAATAAATTTTTTAATTTTTATTTTCCGTATAGCTCGTAAACTACTCGACCGATCAACTTCAATATCTATGGCAATCTAAGTCTTGATGAGCCCTTTCGATAGCCGCCAAAGATATCGTAAGACAAAAATTAGTTTACACACATCCATACACACATACACATGGACGTCAATCCGGAAATAGTCAGAATAACTTCCTAGGACCTCAAAACTAGACCTGATGAAAACTCGATTTTTGAAAATCGGACCAAAACCAATAATTTGACTTTTTGAAAATTTTCTATATTATCATAGCGGGAATTTTAAAAATCATAATAATAATAACAAAATAACACTTACGGTACATTTACGTGATAAAAAAAAATTTTCGCAATAAAATTATAGTGGAAACTTTTTTTCCCATAAAAAAAAAAAGACTGAAAAGTTTAAATTGATTCAGTTTGATACGAAAATGAGAAGCTCGAACATTTTATTTTGCGCAGGTAGAAAATTCTATGGGATCACAATTCAAAGCCATCATACAGATCGGAAAACTATGCACTCTAGTGTCAAAAAAATAAATAAAAAAAAATCCGTAATGCAAACAGAGAAAAAGTTATTTATTATTATTATTTTTTTTCCGTTCTCACTCGTAAATTTTATGAAAAAAAATAAAAAATATTGACAGATTTTATTTCATCTCTCGTTCATATATTCGTGTGATATATAAATTTTAATATGAGGTTATTGCGGAGTCTGAGCATCGGAGAATTTTATTAACGTTAGGAAGGGAGTTGGAAGGTGCAATAGGTAAAAGCATAACCGTGAAGCTCAGCATCGTTATTATATAAGTTTTAGTAAAAAAAAATGTAAAAATAAATGAATAAAGTAGCAACAAAGTGGTAGAAAATGAAGAAAATTTAAATAAAACGTGTGACGTAGTTGAGAATAGGTTTCACATGCGTTCCACTACTTTGGATAACAACACATTCATTCGCTCACACACGAGTGAATTACTTACCAGTCAGTACAAATAGACTGTATAATAATATATATACTTATGTGGGATGAATATAGAGAGTGGTACATACAGCAAATGGGAAAAGCCTCGAGGGTTGAAATATATAATTCCGCAGAGTTTCATCTGTTATACTACTTTGTCTCTCTGAGGAGTGAATGACTCAGTCCTGCGGGACATTAGGTCGATACTCATAGCCGCAACCGTCGGTTTTAAAATAGGTCAATCGCCTCGACTGAAATTCAAATTGACAAGCAAATTGTTTAAATGCATCTATACATCTTTTATTTAAAACATCTTACGCCATAATTTATTTTTAGTACCTGACGTTTTTATCAAATGCTAAACATGAAAAATAAAATTATCCTGAAGCTAGCAGACAATTCAAAATTTTCGGATTTTTTTTTCAGACAAATAAATTGCAAAAAAAAAAATGCATGTGTAGAAAATTTAAAAAACTATTAGTGCAATTTTTTTTCAATTTATCGTTTTGAATAATTTTTGGATTTTTGGTACTTGTTTACAATCACTCCTCCACCTGTTTGTATCAAGCAAAAAACCAAAATTATGCAAATTGCCAAGAGACTTGTTTCATTCTCTGGCATTTGTCGGCGCATTAAAGATGTGTTTGCTTATTTAGGTGTTATTAAAGCATTAATAAATTGTACATGTGTACCATAGGTATAAATTAGCTTGATTTCAAGATTAAGTTTGAAATTTTTCTGTTCCGTGCTACCCTGCACCATTTGACATATTTTTCTTTTTATTCTATGTATTGACTCTTAAGTCAACCACCAAAACTTAAGGTATATGCCTATTTGCCATAATTTCTGTAGTTTCGTCCTAAGTACGTTAACGGACTCGTCAGTAAGGCTATGTTAACGCACTCATGCCTTAGACTACATCTCTTACTAGTACGGGCCGGCGTAAAACTGTGTTGCGGGCTTCAGTCAGACACTATACTAGCAAAGGAAGGCGGATACCGTCCAAATTACTTGCAACAAAGTGCTAGGTGAGCTGTTGTACACCGTTAGTGTATTGAAATAACAGAAATATGTCAATTTTCCACTATACAAGAGCTCAAAAAATATTTTAACTCTTAGTTAGACCTTTCTATCGCCACCGTCCATCTTACGGTATTAATAAAATTAATTATTAGTATTTATTAGAAATTTATTAAATTTATTTTGGAAAATCAACATGATTTCTGTCATTTTTGATCAATTTTGCACACTTTAGTTACAAGGTTCGGATAGATATCTTGTGTTATAGACATAAATACATACAGAAAATTCTTTCCGCCGTGTAGCAGAACACGTGGAAAAAGTTTAATTATAGATCTTTAATGTGTAAGCACTTGGAACTTTAGAAAATGTGTGGAGTCGCTATTGCCAACAATTACCGGATTTTTTTTTAAACAATAAATTATTAAAAAAAAATATTTGAAAAAATTTCACCTATAGTTTAGTGAGTTTTCTACATGTGCATATTTTTATTTTTATTTTTTTTTTATATTAAGCCGTTGAAACAAAAATTCGAAAATTTTTGACTGATGATACTGAAGTTAGCCATGATCCTGAAGTTGGCAAATTCGGAGTTTTTTTTTTAACCAATTACAAAAAAAAATAAAAATATGCACATGTAGAAAAGTAAAAACACTACAGGTGTATTTTTTTAAAATAATTTTTTTTTTCATAGTTTATCGTTTCAAAAAAAACAAAACTTCAGTATCATAAAATAAACTAAAATTTTGTAAATGAAAAAAATTTTTTTTTATACTTAAAGATTTTAAGTACGTACATGTTCTGGGTATAAATAGACACATATAGTACTTGGCGTTAAATGTGTTGAGAGTAATGCTGGTTACTTAAGAAAATTTTAAGACAAATTTAATAATCGTAAAAGTAAAAAGTAAATATGCAGTAGAACTCTAATTATTTTGGCTCGCAAAAAATTTTATATTCGCTTCAGAGATTTGATTTATGTTTTTTTTTTTTTTTTTTTCAATAACTTATTTGAATCGATAGATTGAATAATGAAAGATAAATTTATTATGAAATTTAAATTTCTCAGTGAGTTATGTGAGTTCGAAACTAAAAAACTAGTCTCAAAGTGACGCTGCGACTGATTTTCCCTACTCCTAAAACCTCGTAACTGCATTATTCAAAAACTGAAAACTTGAAATAACTTTTCTTTTGTTTTTTATCAGCTGCAAATCAAATAAGCGATTGAAAAAGAAAAAAAAAAAATCACCAAAAAGTTTTTTGTCCCTCGAAAACCCTCCGGCATAAAAAATAATTATTTTTAGCCAATTACAATTTGCAAGTATTTAAAAAAGAAATTCGAAAAATGGTCGACCTCATGGACCAGCCCCAAAATTCTTCACTATTGAGATCTTCGAGCTGAAAGAAAAATTTATTTTTTATTACAAACGAAAACTCTAAATTAAAATCAATCAACAAATAAGTAATTCTCAAATATTCGTTAAAGATTCTTCCCGATAAAACTAATAGATTCAGATCGCAGTAAAACAAAGTTGTTTAGATGAAAAGTTAAATGAGTTTCAAATTGGATCTAAACACTATAGGTTCTAATAGAACTAATAAATCAATTGAAATGATTCTTGCAGCAATCAAACACTTTAAAGACTAAGATCTGACATGATTTCTGAAACATTTTGACACGTGCGCGGAGAAAAATAGACATAAAAAATGTCCGAATTTTTATTATGCTGTCGACCAAACTTGAAGAGTAACCAAAATATTGTTATGCTCTGTAATTTTCCCGGGTCGAAACACTTTATCTAATTATAGTCTAACTAGATTGTATTTGGAGTAATTAGTCTGTTTTTAAATTTTCATAAAAATTTGTACGACTTTTATGTCTAATATTCTTCCCCATGTGCTTTCTTCTACTAATTACTTCAGAAAATTTTCATTTTTTTTATTTTCGTCTTCGATATTCCCCGAGCAATTTGATGCTCTTCACGTTATTTTACGCTTCGAAACCTTCGAAGCTCATCAGCTTTTGAAAAGTAGTTTCCAAAACTACTCCAAAAAAGTATTTTCCTAAAATTTTATTTTCGAACTCCGAAATGTACTCGATCCATTGAACTCAACTTTACACCCGTTTTAATAAAACCTTTTGAATGCAGTGAATCCGATATCCCAATAGAATATTCACTTACTCACATGCACACCTTACATACCCAGACATCATCTTGCAAATATTCCGAATACCTTCCGTTATCTCAAAACCTAGACCTTACGCAAATTAAATTTTAAAAAAGTATTTAAATAAATTATACCTATGGTTTTTTAAATTCTCCACACGTGCATATTGTTTTTTTTTTTTTGTAATAAATTTCTTGAAAAATAAATCCGAAAACTTTTAGTAGTCTTCTAACTTGATTCATTTTTTTCTGTTCAAATTTAAAAACATCCGGTAAATTAAAGCCTTTAATCATATGAATATTAATATTAATAAACATCGTATAATTAATGTTCTCGCTCAATGTACGCTCAACAACACAAGCAACTGTACACAATATAATATAATAATAATTTCAGTTATACATCCATACATATATAAATTCATACATAAGTGAGACAAAGACCAAAAACAGTAGTAAATTCGTGCCTTAATCTCACTCACTCTTTTTCCTTTATTTCCATTATTCTATACCTTGTATACGTACTTCTCATTCTCATCTACACATCCACTAACCCACACCTCCAAAGACCACCCACACCCACATTTAAACTCACACCTACATACATAATGGATTCCAGTTAGTTAAAATGACCGGTATGTGGCGCTGGCTGCGCAGTGCCGGTGCGCGTTAGTCCGCCGCGCCGTCGCCGGCATGAAATGTTAAAAGCATCAGCACCAGTCGCAACCAACTCACGCACGGTAATAGGTCGCGCGTGTTTTAATATAATTTATTATATTAAACAAATACTTAAGACATAAAAAAACATAGTAATTATTACTATTTAAATATAACAATAATAGTAAAAATATTTAAATTTAAAAAAAGTGCGTTAGTGATAAATAATCACTAGTTTTTTTTTTATTTCGTTGTCCCTTTTGATATTTACGTGCACAGTGAATTTAATAAATTGTATAAACGGTGAGAATTTATTTAAGGATATATATATATATATATATGATTTATTAATATATCTATATTCATAATAAAAGGGAGCTAGAGGCTGAGAGACTAGTGCGCGCGCAAACAAAGACAAAACAGACGGTCGTACTTGTAAACCGCGTGCAGCGTGCGCTATTCGAATTTATTGTCCTTGAGTTTTTTTTCTTTTTTTTTTTAAATTTCTATTTGTGTGGTTTTTTTTTTTTTTTTTTTATTAATTAATTAATTTGAAAATTATTTTTGAGTTACGTTTAAATCGTGTTGTGAGATAATATAAAATAAAAATAATATTTTAAAAAATAAAGTAAAAGCCAAGTGAATAAATTAGTGGATAACGTGGAGGCCGTAGTGAGGGAGAGACGAGGAAACTTGGATCAGTTTTTTTTTTAACAACAGTGGAGCAAAACGGCCTCAAACTGTGGGGCTCCGGGGCGTTTTTCCTTCCACCCCAAGGGATGTACTATCCTGTAAGTTATTTTTATTTATTTATCTATATTCAAATTTAAATTTAAATTTAATTAGTATGCGATGACGAGATAAGATCAGGTCGAAGATCATTTAATTTTATTTAAACCGCGTACGAAAAAATTTGAATTTTTATTTATCGTAACTGGGTTTTATTTATTTATTTTCTTATTCTTATGGATCTCAATCACTTGGTAGTTTTCTTGGAAGTGAGTGTGTGTGTGTGCGTGTGTGTGTGTGTGTGGAGATGAGATGAGAAGTAGATGGTATTTATCCCAACGACGGCGGTTTGGTAGACCGTAAAAATAGAACGCAAAACAAAGCGACTGTTGAAGCGAATACGAGTTGCATTTGAATTTTACTTTTACATGCTGTAGTTGTTGTTATTATTATCATTGTACGTAACATTGATTTTATATATTTATACATTTTATTTATAACTTTTAAATGTTAGTGATCAGGTCTTATTGCTCTATTTCAAATTAACTCCATTTGTATTTCTATATATCGATCTGTCATAGTGGATTTTTTTTTGGTTTTATTACTTGGCATGGGATTTTTTTGAAACTTTAAACGAATTAAACGCCAAATAGTTAGGAGAGTTGAGGTTATGTTTCATTCCCTCGCGTCGACTAGACGTTCGATACTTGCCTCCATTCTATCTCTTTTACATTTTATATTTTTATATTTTTCATTTATTCGGTTTGAATTTGTCATGCAGACGTTAAACATTTTTATTATTTTTGGTAAATAAAAAAAATAGTGGGAGGAAAAAATTTTTAAAATACATGGAAGAATTTTGAAAATTTTATTGTGTATTTAAAAAAAATTTTGACAATTAACTTTGTAATTGAAAAGGTGAAAATTGTCAGATGTCAGTTACTTGAAAGTATAATTTATCTAATGACAAATAGTGATCCTGAAGTTAGAAGATTATTAATAATTTTTGGATTAAAAAAAAAAAAAAAATATAAATATGCACATGTAGGAAATTTAATAAACTATAGGTGCAATTTTTTAAAATATTTTTTTTGCATAGTTCAATGTTTTGAAAATAAATTAAAAAATTATTAGACCTCGGCTAACGTCAGTAGATTGACAAATATATTATTTAAAAAATCGATTGTTTAAAATTAATTTAAAAAAAAAATAAAAATATGCACATGTAGGAAATTTAATAAACTATAGGTGCAATTTTTTAAAATATTTTTTTGGCATAGTTTAATGTTTTGAAAATAAATTCAAAAATTATTAGACGTCGGCTAACGTCAGTAGATTGACAAATATATTATTTAAAAAATCGATTGTTTAAAATTAATTTAAAAAAAAAATAAAAATATGCACATGTAGGGAATTTAATAAACTAGGTGCAATTTTTAAAATTTTATCGTTGCTAAAAAAAATTCAAAAATTATTAGACGTTGGCTAATTCATGATCCTGAAGTAGCAGACAGTTAACAATTTTCGGATTTTTTTTTTCAATGTCAATTACAAAAAAAAAAAAAACTAAATTATGCATATGTAGAAAATTAAAAAAACATTATAAAATTATTAGACGTCAGCTAACTTTAGTGTCCTGGCTAATTTCATTATCATTAAAATTAAATAATAAAAATCCATAAATATATAAATAATAGCAAACCATAAAAATAAATTTTGATTCATCCGGATGTATAAAATTAAAGTAAAATCAAGGTCAGTTGTATGTAAGATCTGAAATTTAATATTTTAAAATTACTGAAGAACTTGAGAATAATAATTTGAGAAAGGGAAGACCTTGTGTTGATTTTTCAGGTATGAAAAATAATTTTCGACATCCAATTGTCGATGGTTTTAAACTTAGACGTTAAATCTCTTGTCTGTTAAATCTACACAACATATAATATATAGGATTTATTATTATTATTAGTGTTATTATGTGTCGTAGAGTAGACACTAGACCATTACTATTCGGCGAATAGAGTACAGTAGACTGGGTTCTTATCCCTCTTTTGATTTGTATCGTTCTTCTACTTATTCTCTTTTAAAACTCAGGTAGATGGTAGACTGCAGGATTGAATTTCGCACACAATGAAGCCACCGTATTTTACTTTTTTTCTTTACTTCTAAAGCTGTTGGGTTGGATAAGGATAGAAAATTAATAAAAGATGAAAATAAATAAAGAGAGTAGAGTAGAGTTTGTGAAAAAGAAACGGATACAGGAGAAAGGGAGTTGGTGCATGTCCCCATTCCGTGGTGCTCAAATTGGTTCCGATGAGGTGTAATTTATTATTATTATTATTGCTATTAAAATTCCAATACCATACGACCAGAGAATTTTTATCATAAAATATTAATGGATAGCAAAGGGGGTTAGAGGACACATTTTTTAAACAAATACATTTTTTTACATACCCGCGTTTATTTAAATTATAGCTGTTGTAGAGGGTCTCTCCCCACGAAAAAAATTTACAAAAAAAACATATGTTAAAATATATAACAAATATATTTTTAATAGCTAACTTTAGGCCGATTTTCGTATATATTTTAAATATATTAAATACATATAGGAAAATATATTACATGTATTTTTTAAATATTCTAAGATATTTAAATTACATTTAAAATATATAAAATACATACGGAAATCGGCGAAAAGTTTGCTATGAAAAATGTATTTTTTTTATATTACCATATATTTTTTAGATAAATTTTTTTCACGGAGGTCATGTCGCAATTGTCAAAAAATTTTACTGTAATATGTTTAATTTTGCCGCGAAATTCAAAAAATGCCGTCAGTTCAAAAGTTTATATTCATAACACGTTATGTCAGATGGATGCTGGCTACAATTTTTATCAGAACTTACTGCAACTTCGTACACTTGTTCTATGGAAAATTACCTTCATGAAGTTCAAAGATGAGCAAAATCGATCGAATAGTTTAGAAGATAGGGACGTTTGAAATTGTTTTCGATTTTCATAGAAATAAAATTTTTTGCTTTATCCTCAAATGACTTTTGAACCGAAAGCGACAGTTTAATTTCGCAAAATGCGTCTTGAGGTTCGTGAAATTTTCTTTGCTTTTCACTACACATCTGGTGTTTCATCAAAATTTCTTTTAGCAAATTAATGATTTCGAATATTTGAAAATAAATAAATAAAATACTTTTTTTTAATTAGGAAAATTTCCCTCATCAACTTTTAAAATAATCGGTCAATTTGGCTCATCTTTGAATGCAATTAAAGTAATTACCCAAAAAATGAGTAAAATTTCACAAATAAAAAATTTTCCTTCCATTTCGGCTGTGGCCGAATGACACTTCACTATTTCCATTTTTTCTAATGAATATTGTATAACAGTAGTGTCTATATATATATTTTATTTATATAACTGCATTTTCATTCGATAACTTTTCACCACCACGTGTGTTAGTTGTCTTTGTTCGCACAAGTCGAGGTCACGCCAGGGGATTCGTTGTCTGTTGCATGCGTAAATAATCGACGACCCGGAAGAAGACATGGCACTTTGTAGTAGAGTATGTACAGTACAATACACCAGTGTCTTTCTCCGAGTCTTGGGTCTTAGGTCTTGAGTCGGTTCTGCATTAGAGAAAGCCGATAAACTAAAATCTCCGGAAAACTTTTCAGTTTCTCCAGGTTATAATGCCATATACTACGACCATTCTATACTTCCACGACCCCCCCCCCACCACCACTACTACTACTACTACCACTACTACTGTAATACACTAGTGCAATACATAAAATTATTTATGACTCGTAAAAATCTTTCGTCTCAAGTATTAACAACTGTCTGTAATATTTTTACAGTTCTGTATTTTTTTTTTTTCCCATTCAATTTAAACGTTCGCTATTATTATAAATTAATTTCATTTTAATTAATTGATCTGTGCTTATTAACAGTTTTTTATTATGAGTGTAAATGTAGCAGACGTCCGACAATTTTTCAATTATACATAAAAAATTAAATAACTAAAACGATAAAATTAAAAAAAATGCATGTACTGAATTTTGAATTTTCTAAACATGCATTTTTTTATTTTTATTTTATAAACATTTTTATTTATTATTTCAAAGTTTTAAAAATTTTCAGATGACCGCTAATTTTACTACCAATTTTTTTATTAACCATTTAAATATAATTTGTTAATTAAAAATAATAAAATTAATTTTATTACTAAATTTTAATTCAACGTAAAAATTGTCAGCTAATTAAAATTTGTTAATAATTTTACAAGTAATTGGATATTTACTACGTAAATTAATGACGTAAATTCGATGATTGTCATAAATTATCAGGCGGTAGTTAAATTTGTATAGATAAAAATAGTAAAAAATTAGTAGTAGTGACAAGTGTTAGATAAATATTAAATTGTTGTATTAACAAATAAAATTCACCGGTACACTCGTTCTGCAGACTATCTTTCGGTCTTGGGATATATCATATATGTAGTTGAGTAAATGAAAGGAAGTGGTATTACAGTAGAGAGGGAATACTAACAGCTGTTTCATCGTTGAAACACAGACCCGACAATAATAGTCAATTGAGCATGTGGGAGGTCATTTTTGTCTCTTTATTTCTATCGTCCTTTTACTTTAATTTTTGTTTTTTTTTTCCTACTTTATTAACTACTTTATACTTTGGGTTTTTATTTATACCCGTACTTGTAATGTTAGTAGAACTCCAATTCATTAAGGTTGTTTGAGAAATAAAATAAAAATGAATTAAAAAAAAAAAATTGAATCACAAATCGATTAACTTAGTCGTTCTGGTACCCGCCAATTTATTACGCGCTTCAATTGCACGACAGACTTCCGCGAATGAAAACGACCCGACCACGCAATTATCAACTATTTGGAAACTCCATTCGATTTAATTTCTCGATTCTCCACACAATATTTGGCAATCAAAAAAAAATTTTAATCACTGTCACACATCATTTTACTTTGATACTTTTTTATTATTATACAGTTAGAAATTTTGTGTTGAATTCAACGCAAATCGTGTGGCGCAAACGGTCAACACAAATTTTAGTGTGAATTCAGCACATTGCGTTTGTGTTGATCTTGAACACAAATTTTATGTCAAATAATTGAACACAAAATCTGTTTTTTTGACAGAAAATTTGGGTAAATTTAACAGACTTTTCGTGTTAAAATTAACTAATAAATATGAACTCATAATCTAACTAACTCAAGTATACGGATCTACCCTTAGTACAACTGATGTCAATTTACCAAACAATTAGTTCGATTTTCAGTGATTTTTTTAAAAAACGGAGCTATGAATTATCCTTCCGTAAAATGAGAAAAAAATCATTGAACCTGATCATGAAAATATTCAAGTTATCTATGATTATATTTAATTGTAAATCAATTATAATCCAAGTTTCCTTGCAGACAATGCTGCTGCAATGCTTTGCTTGGTTACAGTAATGAAGAAACGCGCGGGTGTTTAACTAAACACCACTAATTTTGTGTTAATTTTCTAATAACACAAGGAATTTGTTACATTACAGATTTTCTAATCATTTAACATAAAATATCAGTTAAAGTAAAATAACACAGACGGTTTGTGTTGAATTAACAGATTTTTGAGTTGAAAATCAACACAAAAATTTAACCAAATAATTTTTTAACACAAATACAATGTAATTTATACAATAATTCCATAACTGTTCTCATGTTACTATGACTATAGTAATTTTTCTATAAATTTTTGATGTAAAAAATACCGTAAAATTCTCTGCGTGTACACAACATTTTTATCCGTGTACCTTTAAATTTATTCTATCAACTTTTTTTTTTAAATTAAATAATTAAACGCATTAACATCATGACCAGTCATAATTAGTGACAATTAAAATTTAATTCTAAAAATGTTATCATTGATCACGTGAAAAAAAATTTTTTTTTCTTCTTTTACTGTCTACAATATTTGGCACCGCTCCAGTCTAAAATTTCGCATAGTTACGACGGTTTTCATTTATTAAAATCACCATTCATTCATACATTCATAAAATTTTGCATTTTACATTTGTTGCATTATTTGAAAATATATACACATATATATATTTTTTCTTATTCTAATAATTTAAATTAATTAACAAAAAATTTCTTCTCATTAGTGAATTTTTTTTTTTCTTATTTCCAAGTTAAATCAACACATTTTTTAGATTAAATGAATGTTAATATATTTCCCAAGTACCGTACAGTATATAAATATGTATGATATGTGTGTATATATGTGTATATATGAACATATGTGATATCCAGAAGGAGTAACTGACGCAGTTATTTTTTCTCCCTCGGTTTCACTCTTAGTTATTCAAGAAAAATGCGTTTCTTTACAAGCAGCTTGGTATGTATTTTATATATCTGTGTGAATCGGCTGCAGAATACTACCCTATTGCACTAGGGATCCCGTTACATCGTCCCCATCGAGCGTAAACCCTTCGTCATCGCTCTCTCTACTCGGTGATTCACGAGAGACGTCGCGTCGCCTTTTTTTTAATTTATTTATTTATATCTTTCATGTGCTTTATTTTTTCCCACATTTACTCTCTTCTTCACTTTGACACGAGTTATATATATTCTCGTATATAAACTCATATATTATTATTTTCATTTAGTTTATTATAATTCTAGTTCACTTTCGCAACATTTTAATTCACGCGTTTTATCATTTTTATTATTATTGTACGGTCAATTATTTTGTCATTTAAACATTTAGCGGCTAAATATATTATGTCGTTTAAAAGTTTGCAAGGATAATTATCTTAATTATTTATCTACGATTCAATTTTACTTTACGTCAAAATTATTAATTTTTCAATAATTTGAATATTTAATTTTATCAATTTTTATTACAATTTGAATTTTGTAGTTTATTATATTTAAGAATTTTATGAAAGCTACTGCTGATTTTTGTCATAAATTTAAATTTTGAGTTTAAAAAAATCGTCATGACAAAAATATTGACAAAGTGACTTTTTACGTAAAAATTGTTTAATCTATTGGTTTTTAATGTCTTACACTAATTCTGGTGACTAATCATTGAAGTATGAATACATTTTGACATGAGATTGATAAAATAATCGACCTGTACAACAAGAATATTTATTTGAGTAAACAAAGTTCAAAAATTTCCATAGATAATTCGAAAGATCTGAAAAAAGTGACTGGTATTTAGCAAATATCTCTGTAAATATTGATTTTTATGCAAAATTGCACATAAACTTTTTTGCAGGGCTTCAAATTTTGAACCGAAACGATATCCTGTACTTTTTCAAAAAAATCAATAGTTAGTGAGATATTTTGAGTTTAAAATTCAAATAACGAAATTTGGAGTTCAAAATTGCTAAGATATTTTGGACTTTATTTTGACCTTTGGTTTAAAATAATATTAGGAAGATTTAAATACGTGTTCAAATTCGCTGAGGGTTGAAAATTGCTAGCGAAAAAAAGTTCAAAACTTTAACAATGCATTTGAGTTTTATTTACGTCATTTTCTTTATAATACAATCTACATTAATTTACTACAAAATTTCTTATTGCTGATGTTGTCTTTCACTTGTACTCACTGACTACAAAATTAGTATTTATTTGACTAAACAAAATCTACAAATTTCCATAGATAATTTAAAAAATTTCAAAAAAAGTGATTGGTTTTTATCAAATATCTCTGTAAATATTGATTTTTTTGCAAAATTGCACGTGACCTTTTTTGCAGGGCTTCAAATTTTAAACCGAAAAGATATTTTGTACTTTTTCAAAAAAATCAATAGTTAGCGAGATATTTTGAGTTTAAAATTCAAATAACGAAATTTGGAGTTTAAAATTGCTAAGATATTTTGGACTTAATTTTGGCCTTTAGTTTAAAATAACATTCGGAAGATTTAAATACGTGTTCAAATTCGCTGAGGGTTGAAAACTGCCAACGAAAAAAAGTTGAAAACTTTAACGACGCATTTGAGTTTTATTTACGTCATTTTCTTTATATTACAATCTACATTAATTTACAACGAAATATCTTATTGCTGATGTCGTTTCTCACTTGTACTCAATGGTCGTCAATTGAGTCTATACACCAGAGTATGCTAGTTTTTAGATTTTTTTTTTTTTCGAGTAAAGAGCTTTTGGATAGGGGCTGCTGTATGTATCTGCTACTATGCCATACATATACATACATATATACATACATAGATGTATAAAACCGAGGGTGAGTATCGATCGGCGCGTAGTCGCAGCTTCTCTTTAAGTCATCCGGGAGCACCCGGACCAACGCGGTCTGGCGCAACCGACGCCATCATGACAACCTACAAAGCTTCCATCGTACTTTCATAAAACTAATTTACAAATTCCCATTATTTCATTTATCAAATTATCAATGTCAATATTTTTACAAATATTGTCATCAATTAAATAATCATCAACATAATTAAAAAAAAAATTATAAAAACTAAAAAAATAATTTAATCAATAATCGAAACCGAAAGTGAATTATATGACAAAATTCTTCTGTACCGACTGGGTCACGACCCTGACCTTCGGTCGGCCAGAAAATTCGCGCAATCTCACTCTCGTTTCTCCTTCCATGTCTTGATGTGTCTTGCAGCTGCCTTATCAGGTGTCCTGGTTACCGGCTCGACCTTCGATAATTTAAAATATTAATTCTTTAAATTTTAATTCTTTTAAATTCAATCTGTTTCATCCCTTGAAACTCCAAAAGCTTCCGCTGATTCTACCAAATCTTGGATTAGTGTAATCACGTACGTAGAATTTTTTTCTTATACTCGTACTGTGATATAACGAGTTCAGAATTGCAGCTTAAGATTATTATTATTATCTTAATGCGGGTGAAAAATTTTGATACTGTCATCGATCGTTACTTCTCAATCTTGCAGCAGAGTCTAATGATACAGTCGTTTTATTTCAACTGGTTAAAGTACAGCTTTCTTTAAAATGAAAAAAATAAAAACTTGGAAAATAAGTTGGATAGTTTCTAGAAGCTTCAAGATACTCGTGCTTCTAAAAGCTTTTTCCATTTTTCTTCTTCATTCGTAGCAGCAGTAGCTCCACCTCCGTACTTAATATTTTTTTTTTCTTTCTCTTTATTTTTTCTCCACCGATGAGCGGTCGGCTGAAGGCACACAACTAAAGAGTAAACGCGGTCGGCGATAATGACGAGGTCATCTTCGGGGTTATCGGTTTGTTCCACGGGCTCTTGATGACTGGTTTCGATGTACGTTTGTTTGTCTGTGAGCTTGTTGTCTGTTTGCAAAGGGAATTTCTTCGTCAGTTGTGGCTAATTTCTGTGTCTTTGGTCAATTCAATAGTTACAAAGACCCCACTGTTCTCGTTCTATACTCCACTGTTTTTTTTCTATTATTATTTTTGTTGTTTTGTTTGTTCATTCATTAGCGTAAAAATTTTTTAGAAGTTCAGAAAAATTTTTTTGATTCTATTTTTTATCTACAATAGAATTACTCATTTCTATTGTGAATTGATGAACTTTAAATGTTAGTAAATTTATTGATGATAAATATTTTTATTTATATTATCATACATTTTATCGTCTCGGTAGAAATTTAAAAAATGATATAAATAAATTATTAATTAATTATCCAAGTAATATTTTTAGCCCGACTGACCGATTATAGAACTTGTAAAGACTGAATGTACATTTTATATTGAATCTCATTATGTTGTAATGATATTAAATCCTTCAAACGTTATCTATTTAAAGTTTTCGATTTTAATATGGAAATCTTTAATTCAATTACTTGAGTTATTTTAAATTTGTTTCTACGGCGATTGTTCCATATACTTGTGAAATTTGATTAGATATGGGGGAGGGTCGAGGAAAAATGGGCTGGCTAGGTAAAAATATCATTAGTTTGTTTTTTCCACTAGCCCCGTATGAAAATAATATATATGGTCAAAATATATGTAAAAATATATGATAAATATCAGAAAATATATGTGGCGAATTTAACTATATTTTCTGATATATTTTTATCACATATGAAAATATATATTCTTGTCATATACGAAAACTATATTTTTATCATACATATATATATAGATTTCTATCATATACGAAAAATATATTCTTATCATATATAAAAACATATTTATATTGTGTATGTAAAGAAAACTTTCTTGTTCGTATGACCAACTCCAATTGAATTAGATCTAAATTTTAATATACTCTTTGAATTGCAGTTAAAATTTTCAAAATTAGTTAATTTGATGCAAATATATATACCCATATACATATACATACACCGAATAAAATATAAGCTTAAATATAACAAAGAAAATATATGGTGCCATAGATAATATAAATTATATGCTACCATATATTTCATTTCATATAAAAATTTTATATTTTTTAAATATAAAAGGAAATATATCAATACAATATATTTTAAGGCAAATGTAAATGTATATGTATAGCTTAAGATAAAAAACATATAAGTTACATGTATGGAATACATATATTTACTACTGTATATAATTTTATATTAAATCGGCGAAAATCTCTATATGATTTTTTATAATATACAATATAATATATCATATATTGTTTTGTTGCAAACATATATGATTTTATATATTTTAACCATATATTGTTTTTTCATACGGGGCTGTATTGACTACTTTTTCTTTAGTCACTAAATAAGAATTTGAAATCAATAGGATAGAAGTACCATTTGTGGCCACTGTTCATTTTCGGACATTTAATACTTTATTTTAATTAATGGAAATGAGGAAGGTTACAGGATCGTATTCAGTTTTATTTAAATGAATTATGTCTTTATTAATTTAAACTGTGATTTGATTTAGAACTGAAAAGAGCAATAGGAAGATTGACGTGCTTACAGCTTAGAGAGCTAGTTAAGACTTAATATTTATTTCTATATATTTCTTAACCTAGGTCCTTACATCCTACAGTTACATTTGGTCTATGTACAAGTTATAGCTTGCATTTTTGTCCCACGAATATACCCAGTTTTATTATCCTGAGAGAAATGTTCCTTTCGTTTTCAAAGAATTAATAAAACCTAATCCTGCTTCAAGGGCAGAGAAAATGCAAACCAGATGTCCCTGCATTTTCTCCAAAGACATAAGTAAAAATAAAATATAAAATTAAAAACTAAAAGTGTAAGAGAGAGATTTTTGTTAACTGACGTACAATAATTCAACATTAATTAATGGAAAAGTGTAAAATAAAATTTCCAGTTTAATAGTGAGACAAAAGTATCTTTTTAAATTTTTAAGTGTCCAAAACTGGTCCTACACAGTAAAAAAGGATCCGTCAAAATCAACGCATATCGTGTGTTAGACAAACGTTTTACACTGATTTATGTGTTATTTTAACATGTGAGTGTTAGAAAAAGTTACATACGCATATGTTAAAAGTAAAAATTTTCCAAGAATTTTTTTGTGATGGTCGACATTATTTTTAAGATATTTTGTGTGTTGATTTGACAGTAACATATAAAAAGTGTTACTTTCGAATAAAATAACATTTTTGTGTGTTAAAAAATCAATCGATTGCGGCAGTTCAAACAAGATAAATATTGTGTGTTAAATTGACACACAAAAGTGTTAAAAATTCAGCACACAAAATTTCAACATACGCTTTTTTTTACACTTTGACGATTCGTTTTTTACTGTGTAAAGTGGCCAAAAACGATACCTCTATCCTGTAGGTCAGGGTAAAAAAATGTGCGACAAAATGGGGATTTTTCAAAAATTTAAAAATTAACTGCTTTTACCGAATTTCATTTCGTTTTATTCGTCAAGCGAAATGAGCCTTCGTAAAAAAAAATTAATTTAAAAAATTTTAATTTTTTGATTCCATGACTAAAATATTCCTGACACAAATTTGTATGAAAAAATTTATTTTATCGCTTACAAATCTATTGCTGGGTTCAATTTTATCCATGTGAAATTTATTGTTAATGGAAATTCGTAAAAATGATTTCAGATAAATTTTTTTTTCAATAATTTTGGGTGGCCCACGTCGCCCCGTTATATCTGTATCGCTTCTATCCATAATTTTTTAAAAAATTTGTAGAGATCGCCCATCTCCTATTTATTAATAATACGATAATTATCCCCCATATCGATTGACATTAATTCCATATTCATTATTTCAGAAATTATATCAATTTTGGTATTGAATTCTGACATTGATGATATCCTGAATTTTTTTCGTTCATTAATTAGTTTTACTAATGAGATCTCGTTAATATTCGACAATGAGTCCTCATTAAAATTTAAAAATTTTTTATTTCCCTCTAATTATTTATTTACGCATCAACAGAAAACGTCATTATTTTTAAAAAAAATTTCGACCCTCTTAATTTTTATCGCTTGATTAATCGATCTATTTTTCAATTCATAACAAATATATAATTATATAAACAATTTATTAGCAAATGTTATAATACAGTTTTTAAATTAAATTTCAAAATACATCAGTAAATATTACTTCACATGAAAATACATATATTTGTCTAGTATATCATATTTGTATCTCATATGTATACAAATACGATTCTGTTTGAATTCCTCTAATATTATTTGGCTCATAAAATCTTCTATGAATTTTCAATTTTAATTAAATGGATTCAACTGAAATTTTCTTTCCTATTTTATTAAAAAAAAAAAGAAAAAAAAGCTGCTATTTGATTTCGATATTCATTTGAAACATATTTCTTAGTGGAGTAAAAATGAATACAGTAGTGTATCAGGCTCGCAACCAAGAGCTGCCATCTCAACAAAATCGAATTTGACATCTTTCGGATACCTTTTACGTCGAGAACCAATCTCGATATCAGAAACTAGCAAAGACGGCGACGATATACCCCCTCTGGGTTGTACGATGGTTGGTAGGATATCCCACGAGTCGAGTTTTATTCCCCTGTGCCATATTGGATCACGAGAGAGTCCTGGAGATTCGACAGGAGGAGTTGAAACCCTACTACTTCATCATAAATGATATGACACGATTCGATGATGGAAAATTCGATAGAAAATATTACTTTTATCTACTTTTTTTTTCTTTAATAAAAAAAAAAGATTTATGTAGGTCTTTAAGCTGTTCTTTTTTTTTCGAAACCATTACAATTGTAATAAAAAATTTATGTATTTTTATTTGCAATTGTATGATTTAATATTTCCCATAAACTCTAAGTGAATTTCAACGTTTATAAATTTTAAAAGTTATAAAATCAGGTATTCAGTCAATTTTTATTCGTCCGAATACTTTTTTTTACGTTTTTTTTTCTGTTATTCACTGGGAAGTCGTTCAAGAAAACGTGAATACACATGAAAGAGAGACGGAAAAGTATGTTACTTGGATTTACGTTGGTCCTGATATTAAAACGCGAATGAGATTTACGAGCGATTCACTAACAGCTGCTTTCCTACTAGAGAAATGGTTTTCTCTTAGAATATCAGTTATCCTTCATCTTGTAAATGTGGGAAAAAATTTTTTAAAGAATAGTGTAAAAAAAAAAAAAAAACAATTCTTTTTATGACGAATTTTTGAACTTAACTTTCACATTAATCAAATCATTTTTACATATGACGCTGTAAAAAAAACAGGGTAAATTCAGGCAATGTAGGTGTTAAAATTTTCGGTGTTAAAATTCAACACCGAAAGCGGTTTGAAAATAACACTGCCGAAGGTGTAAATCTTCTTTACCGGTGTTGAAAAAATTTTCCGATGTTGAAATATTTTTCGGTGTTGAAAATATTTAACTTTGTGAATATTTTTACTTCAGCGATCACGAAAGTTTGACAGTATTTTTATTAATTAATTGAATTATTGGTGATTAAAATGGCGGGCGTAAAATTGTGTAATTTTTAAATAAATTACGTATAACATAAATTTTTATATTTTTTTATATGTAATACATTTTTTTTTCTAATTTCTATACGTGGATTTTTTTTTACACCGATTTAACACCGCCTACACCGGTGTTATTTCATTTTAACACCACTTTTTTTACAGTGTATTTAAAATTCAATAATTTACTATAAATCCAATTATTAATTAATTATTCTCACAGTTGCCTGATACCTTTTTTTTCTAAAAAAATTTACGATTTGTGAGGAAAAAATATAAAGAAAAAAAAATAGCAGCAAAAAATTTGTTTTAGTTACAAAGCTAACGATTTAGAAGCAATTTTCCAGTTAACTAGTGAGAATTATCTCGATGTAGGTTCGTTGATCTTGATATATATATATGTACAGGAAAAAAAAACAATGTATCTTTTTGTCAATATCCAATTCCGATACATCGCTATCTCGACATTTCGCGGCGTCAATCGTTATTCGTATATATAGTAGCTTATCAGAGTTTCCAGTAGGAGGATCGATATCACAAGCATGCGCCTGTACACTTTCTGTTCCTGTCTCTGTATCCCGCGAGTGGTTATCGATATCACCGATAATTGGATGCCACAATATATATATTTTTTTATCTTTTTAAATTTGCCAGATTTACTGTTGAGATTTTAAGTCAAAAATTATTTTAGTTTCAATCTCTGTATCATTTATGATAGAAGATTGAAACTAATACGCCTTTATCTTTTTTTTTCTTTTTTTATCATAATTCAGTAATTATTTTATTTTAAAATGAATTTAAATTATCGGTATGTGGATCCGCAGTACATATATTAAGCTATGAGTTAATTAAAATAAAATAGCAAGTAAAATATGACAAATTAATCACAGACAGTAACAAGTAATTAGTAAAATTGTCGAAAGTCATAAAGGAAATAATTAACGTCCTAGTTAAATCTAGTACGTGAATCTAATATTCAAAATTTACAAGGGTGTTTTGGAGATCGGGAAAGCCGATAAATTTACCAAGTAGAGCTTACGTTTGGTGTCTAGAGATATAATATAATAACATAATAATGGTTAGATTGTTGAGAAGAGAGAGAAATTGAGCGAAAGAGTGAGTCGATGATAAAGAGTATGTGTGTGTGTATGTGAGAAGTGAATATATCTAACGAGAAACAGGAAATACTGTTTGTATCGTTTCAACCTCGCCAAATTCACTTTGAATCTGAATTCGAGTTTCGCGGTTGTTGTCTCGGCATTCAACCGAAATTCAAGTGACGTCAAAATACTGTTATACAGATTGTGTATAGCCATCGTCACCATCATTTGCGCTTTCAACTGTCTATATTTATACATAAATGTATAGATATACATATATATATTTATATACAATGTGACATTGGTGATTGTTGAAACGTTAAGTCTTAATGAGATTGTGAAATAGGTGTAGATGGGTAAACTGGTGACAATAATACTGTAAACAGTGCAATTGTTACTTTGATATTGAGACTGTTAATCCATTGATATTTGTCATATGATAATTATTGCGGCTTCCATTAACTAATTGCTCTACGTGGGTTATTCAATACATTTAACTCATTTATTATGTCAATTCAAACAATTATTATATATAATAATATTTGAAATTATGAATAATTTTAAAACCTTCGTCGTGAATATTTCCACTGTAAAAAATCGGAAGTGAATTCGGATTTTATTTCAAATCGAATTCATTCTCGCACTCAGAGTTTCGGAGTTGTAGACAAAATCACTACGAATATGGAGTAAATAGGGAGTTTTTTTTCGATCAATGATTTCGGAGTGATGTGGATTTTATTTGAATCCGCATCACTCTGATTAGAACTTTAATATTGAAGTAAACTCCCTGTAGGAGTTAATTCCACTCCGAACCGGAGTTTCAATATTCAAATAAACTCGTCTTCGGAGTGAATTTTATTCGAAGGGGATTAAATTAATAGTCATCCGCTTCGCATTCACTTCGAATTTAATCCGCCTTCACTCCGCAAATTTTTTCAATGTGAACTTGGCTCCTTAAAGCCAAAAGGGCGTATACATGTAAGACTTTGAAATTAATTACGTGATATATTATGTATACATTATATTGAGCAGGTACTTTAGATATTGGATCGTAATTAAATTTCAACTTTTTATTTATCATGAAATCCATTAATATTTGAAAAAACCCGCGTAATTATTTGTTCTGCGCCATCTATATTCTCCCAACATGATGAATCTAAAAAAAATTGGTAATATTTCGTCTTAGCGCCGGATTTTCCATTAATCGATTTTTCGATACAATACAATTTTATAAATAAAAAAAATTAAAGCCTATAAGCATCAGCACTGAATTTTTAAGTTAATTAAATTATAAAAAAAGTGTAATAGGGGAGAGTGGGCAAAATGGGCCCCTTAAGAAAAAAGGACTTACATGTAATTTAAATGTAAGCCCATTTTGCCTCACTTTTCCCTGTAACAAAAAAAAAATTACTAGAACTTTTAAGGGAAATGCTTACACCCCTTCCTCTTCCTACGTGCAGTCAGGGGTAAAAATATTGCTATGATAAATTTATATTTATAAATTGGTTACTAATTTATATCAAAAATTTGGAATTATTCCAATAAAGTTTATTTTTAATTTTTTAAAAATACTTTTCACTCTTTCCTGAGAAGTTGCGATAAATTTTAAAAGAAAAAAAATCAAGATTTTAGATTGTTTTTTTTTTATTTATTTTATATTTTTGTTAATCCATCTCGTGCTTGGCAGGTAAAACGTTTTTCTGGTTGGCCTTCAACATCCGAGTTGTGCATACCTGAAAACTTTTGCCCTATAACCCAGCCATCTTCAAGGCTACTATTATAATTCCAGACTACAAATTAAATTGTATACCGCTAATCAAAGTGTCTATTATTTATATTTTTATTTTTTTCAACACATACTCTAATTTTTTTCCGTTTCCTTAATATTTAGCTATAAAACAAGTAGTTGGATTAACAAAGGGGAATGCGAAAAATTTTTATATTTATTTAATCGTAAGATAATTATGATATCGGTCTTTGTTGTACTTAAAGATATCATTTTTCTCTTTTTCCTACATCTCGCGTGTCTAAAAAGGTACATGAGAAACCAGTCCGTTGAGAATTGAGATCACGAGGGCCTCGAGGCTCTCCACTTCGAAACCCGACCTCTTTTTCATTCTTATCTTACAATAAAACACCATCCACCCAACAACATGTAATATGTATTTACTAAAAAAAAAAAAAAAGAAATTTAAAACATCAATTTTTCAAATTACCCTTCTTTTAATAATACACGAAAAAATTTTATTTCTCCGTCAAAAATCAAAATCCGCAGAGACTGGACTTTTTTTCTGAAATTTATTGACATTTCACTGAACAAAGTATACTTTGTTTTTTTTACAAATTTTTTGTTTAGTTTTTATGAGCCCACTCTTTGTTTCCTTTAAATCTGTTGAACGATTTTCGTATAAGCTTGGCTTCCCGCCAAATTGGTGATTCGTTCTCCACAGTTCGAAGAAAAGGCTCAAGACTTTTGTCCAATTGAAAATTATTTTCAAAGTCACCACAGCTGTATCGAATAGTGTCACTATTTCTTCTTTTTTCATCACTTTTTTTCTTAAAATAGCTGGCGTCAGTATAAAATATATATATATCCTCTATAAACCCCACGTCTGCTTCCAGTTCATTGTTAAATTGTATTTACATCGTTTCAGATCGATAAAAATAAAATATAAACGGAGCTTAATCATTTCATCCTAGTGTTGAAAATCATAATTCACTGCGACAGTTAATTTTATACTTATAAAAAAAAATTGATTTGTTAAAAGTTGACTTCTGGTAATTTTTGAACGTCACATTGCTCTCTACAAACAAATAAATGAAAAATACTGATGACATTGATATTTAATGAGAGATGAACTGAAGTACATCACTGATTCATTTAGTGGTACATTAAGAAATCATTGTACAGTAGCTATTTGTTGACTGAAGTATTATTCATTAATTTAATTTGAGAGAATGAGACACAATTTTTTAAATAATTTATTTTAACTTCCCGGGTCGAAAAATTTGATCAGTTTTAAACAAAATGAAAATTTAAGTTATTTCTATTTAATTTTACTTTTTATTTAATTAACATGGAAAATTTAATCGAATTTTGCCCGTACTATTCCTTATTTAGACTGTTTTCAATAATTTTTAGTCTAGTTTTGGTCGCCTGTAGATCAACATCAGACTTTTTTCTCAAAATATTTTGCCTTCTTTTGCTCTTACTCAGACCAAAATTATACTTTTCTGCGTATTATTTTTTTTTAGTCTCTTTTCGATTATCTTCAGATCAAAAACAGCTTAGAATTTTCATTAAAATTTAAAAATAGATCAACTAGTTCGAATACAGACCAATTAGTCCAAATACGGCCCAGTTACACTAAAATCAGATCTAATTTTTCGACCCGGGTTGAAAAACATGAAGAAATCGAATATTTTTTTATTAATTTACAGTCAAAATTCAGTGACTAAGCATACATAGGAAAAAAAGAGGATAAAAAGACAAATTTTCTTTGTGCTGACGATCAAACTTAGAACACGCTATGAGCCTCCGAAAAATTGTTATTCTACACCACAACTATCACTATATTCTTTAAATTTATCGATAAGCTTTCATATAAATTACTCTTGCCTATAGTAATAATCGTACTGTAGCATAACATTTGTTCGGTAGTATAATGAAAGTTGGTAGATTTTTCATCCTTATTTTTTCCGTTTAGTATTTAGAGACTAGTTCTCTAAGATCTAGAGATTATTCTTATAAATATTTCTGTAAAAGTTACTAAGTTTTCATTCATTAAAATTGTTACTTTTTGGTTAATATCTATGAACTTTGTTCAGATAAAGTAAACAAACAATTGGTTCTTGATTAAGTTACGCAGCTAACTCTTCTTATTTGTAACTCAATATAAATTTTATTTCCGCTAATTTATTGATACTTTATATACATTAACTTACAGAAAAAAATTTGATTCGTAAATTTCCCGTACGGGGGACATCTACCTTACGTGCTTTAAATTTTATATCAAGCAAAACATAAAAGCATTTGCTTTAGCCACGAACATGTTAATCCTCTCGATTAATACTTTAATCCCAATGTATAATCCATTAATTCTCAGTGAATTGATGATTAATGCGTTAATCCTCCGACTCAATTCGATGATACCGAGTTTCCATTATTTATTTTTAACAAGTTTATAATTAAAATCAATAAAATCTAGGACCAGTGTTAGTGTAAAGGTTTAGTTTATTGTCAGTAATACGTAGTGAGAATATTAAAGTATGTATTAAATTAAAAAATATAAAAGTGAAATTGAATTTCAAAGCACATCTGTGTAGATGTAGTTGAATAATAAAAAATATTTTTCGATTGGTTGGAGTCTAAACGAATTATTTTACAGCAATGTCTGGCATGAAGGGAAGTTATTGAGAAAGAGAAGAAGAGTTTTAGAGCACGCTCGTTGCATACTTCATCAGTATCCTGAATGATGGTAGCTAGGGAATAAGAGAACGTTAAAGCATGAGAGTGAATGAGAGTGAGTGGATAAAGGAAAGAAAAAGATAAAATAACCAACCAAGTTATATACCGGTGTCTGTGTTAGTAAGATAAGCCTCCAAGCATTGGAGATGCGATCGGAAGGTATTCGTAGCTCCAATGAATTATTCACTCGATCTACGGTACTCGTTTACCGATGCTGAGACCAAGAAATCGCAGACGCAGCTGATAGCTACGCGGGAGTGAGATATACTGGAAAAAGTTTTTAAAAAACTAAAAAAGATGTGGAAAACATTCGTTATGCATCTGAGCTTCCTTACAGTTCGACTCATATGAAATAGTAATCTAGTCTAGAGGAACCTCCTGGAAATACTCCTTCAGGTTTTGGATGCGTCGACTTTATGTATTTTTCTGGGTTTCGATTAATCTACAGAAATATTATGATTACTAGATTTTTTAAACTTTTTACGATCGAGACTGATTTCTTTTTAACTTCCCGCTGAGAAAATTTCAAATTTTCAAAAAAATGGAAGTTATTGGTTTCGGTCCGATTTTCAAAAATCGAGTTTTCATCAGATGTCGATGTTTTGAGGTCCTAGGAAGCTATTCTGACTATTCTCGGACGGACGTCCGTCCGTGTGTGTGTGTGAACTTTTTTTTGTCCGACGATATCTTTGGAACGAATCAACTGATTTAAACGTACTTGGTGGCAATCGAAAGAGCTCACCAAAACTTAGAATTGATTAAATTTTGGGGTAGATTGGTCATGTAGTTTACGAGTTATACGAAGAATAAAAATTAAAAATTTATTTTGTTTTTGGTTTTTTGCGTATAACTTATAAACCACTTGCCCGATTCGCCCCAAAATGTATTCACTTTTAAGTCTTGTTGAGACCTTTCGATTGCCACCAAGAATGTTCAAATCGGTTTATTCCATCCAAAGATATCGCCAGCCAAAAATTATAATTTTTCAGTGAGGGTATGTTTTACCGGCCTAACAAATTTTTGAGCTCTTCGAGCTCAAAATCAGCGGGATGTTTTGGGGCTGGCCCACAGGGTCAGGCGGTTTTCCGATTTTTTTTTTAAATTTATTTAGGGAACCAGGGATAAGAAGACATAATTTCTGAGACTAAAAAAATAATTTTTGTTTAAAAATGCTTACTTCCGGTTTGCAAAAAATTAGGGACAGGTTGACCGACTTGCAAATTTTTATTCTTATTTACAATCCTGACCTTAGAATCACTTTCGTCTAGTTTTCAATCAAACTTAAATTTTTTCAATGAAAATTTTTAGTTGTACTTTTTGGGGCTAATCGATTTCTAACTTCTTCTAAAAATCAACTGCATTTTTAAGCAAAATTATTTATCTTTCCCTCAAAAATTGTCTTATTTTTCCCCAAATTTCCCTAAAAATTGAAATTTTTATAAATACTTCCGAAATTATTGAAGTTCCATTTAAAAAACTCATTTAAAGGTAAAATCTTCCGAAACTTGGACGATTTTATTAAAGTTATATATATATATATATATATATATTGACATTTAAATCGACATCTATGAAAATACTTTGTGATGTTAATCTAATAATGAAGAATTTTAATTGGCAATTATAAATAATCGATGATTCATCGGACAAATTAACTATCAAAAATAGTTATTGATTATTTAATCTGACGAATTGGGTCATCACGAAGTAGCAATCGCCGTTTATTGGAATTCAAAGGCACCTGGATAAACAATCAACTGAATTTACATATAGCGTACACACCGAATAAACACATGTTTATATGTCTACATATATAACTGCCGGTAGAATAAGGTCTCAGGTTTATTTCTCTCAGAGTAGTTTTCCGGAAATAGTAAACTGGCTCTGGATAATCGAGAGCCTGGAATACAACTGAAACAGGGGACGTTGATGATCGATTTGACCTTTGTCGTGTTATCTAGCATGCCAGTGAGAGCATCCAAAGTTTCCTACGTGTTTTGCACGTTGACACATTTTGCTACACACCGGAAGCCGATCAATTGTCCGAACTACACTAGAGATATACGTCTGGCATAATAAAAAGTCATATATATATATGTGTGTGTGATGATTTGTCTCTAAATTTTCATTATCTATTTCCTGATATTTTTCATTCACTCATAAACGAACCAAAAATATTTAGTCAGGGTTCGAACCTCAGTGAACGCAAATATGAATTTTTCTCAAAACCGTAAGGTCTATTTACCCTGACGTCCCAACGCCGAAATCACAAATATCTGTCACCACGTTCACATCCAACAGTTAATTAGTCGTTGATGACCCTGGCAGTTAGAGAGACTTTGAATAAAAAATACCATCATTAATATATTAGTATGAGTAAATTAATTAAGAGTAGCAATAGTTTGGTTTCACGCTTGACGCGTTGTTGGAATACCGCGTGGAAGTTCCTCAAGGCTGCTAACTAAGCTAATTGGGTGTAACAACTCTGTCGTGTAGTTGTACACAACAACATCTCTCTATGTCTATCTGCTATCTCACTACACTAAATATCACTGGCTCTCACATTATGTCATCTATATCATACTCTACTTCTGTACTATAAGATGATGATAAATATCTATTTTGTGTCTGGGTCTTGAAAAATCCCCAGAAATATATCAAATTTATTTTCGGATTTTTTTATCATTTTTCATGGCCCTCAAGTTAGATCACGATTCGAAATTTTCGGATTTTTTTTAACAAATAAATTACAAAAAAAAAAAAAAAAATTGCACATGTAGAAAATAAAAAAAACTACAAGTGCAATTTTTTCAAATATTTTTTTTTTAATTTATCGTTTTTAGAAAAATCAAAAAATTATTAAACGTCGGCTAACTGCAGTATCATCATTTTTCTCATATTTAGGTCATATTGGAATTTTTTTTTTATTGGAAAAAAAAAAAATTCTGATATTTACTCATATAATTTAAATGTAAATTCACATTAATATTATAATGATTAAATTAAAATTAAATGACCATAAATTAAATTGATAGCATTTCCGAAAATTGTATAAATGAGATGAGTAAATTGAAATATCAAACGAAATTGTAACGCCAGAATTTTGATAGCGAGAAAGAGTGTATCATTTTCCATGTGAGTGAATGAAAAATTACATTCAATCAAGCCAACATTTCACACACACACATATATGTATATATATAGGAGAATATAACTAGATGTATTTGGTCTGGGTTGTTCGTAGAGTGAACCTCCGTGCCAGAATACGATCATTCACCGTAGGCCATATTGCTGGTATAACTACTGGATGGCGTTGATGGTTTTTGATTGGCCGGAAGTGACGTTACGGTACGCATCGTTCAGCTCATACTCTAATATAATACATCAACATTAAACATATAACATGTAACCCGCCTTCGTGTTGATTCACGGGCTACTGAAGTTTATGTTCAGCCTCCCACACATAGTCTACACAAGAATTTCTGGGTAATTACGCGTCTTGAAAAACAAGATTGAGATAAATTGATAATAATATATTACGTATATATAGATCATTTATTTATATAAAAAATATTTTATTTTAAATAATAATCTGTTAATGCTTTTGACAGTAAAAGAAACGAGAGTTTATATTTTACTTGTCGGGTATACTATTCTATTCTGCGCCTGGTCTTTGTGTATGAGAGTACATGGCATCATGCCAAAATGTTCCCTCTCATGTGCCTCAAGGCGATCCCTTCGTTTCGCTTTGATATTGTACTAACCCAAGTGTAAAACAAGTCCCTAAACAACAAAATACGCTACTGTCCTTACTAAAAATATATATATTTTTCAACTTTAAATATATTTTTAATTTGAAAGAAAAAAATGTACACAGAAAAAAAGTTCTTGAGTCAAGAAATATTTTGGAACACAAACGTTTTCAGGAACCAAGACAAGATTTTCTTGAGCCGAGACTTTGTCTTGGTCAGCGGAAATTTATACTGTGACCGGAAAATTGAAGTTTTCAAAAAAATTTTCTCGAATCAAGAATATTTACCTTCAGTACAGAACTTTTTCCTGTGTACCTGAAAATCGGAATATTTTTCACGAAACAAAAATGGAAAGTATACGTAATTTGACTACTTAAGGGTAGTTCCGGAAATTGAGGGTCGCCTAAGATTTCCGGCTGACATACCAGCATAAATGCGAAATATTATGATACTGAATTCACCCGACGTCTAATAATTTTTTGATTTTTTTCAAAACGATGAATCTTAATGTTGAATTATTGTACGTCAGTTAACAAAAATTTCTCTGATACTTTTAGTTTTTAATTTTATATTTTTATATTTTATTTTTATGTCTTTGGAAAAAAGCGGGGACATCTGATCTGCATTTTCTCTGTCCTTGAAGCAGGGTTAGGTTTTATTAATTCTTTGAAAACGAAAGGAATATTTCTCTCAGGGTAATAAAACTGGGTATATTCGTGGGACAAAAATGCAAGCTATAACTTGTACGTAGACCAAATGTAACAGTAGGATGTAAGGAACTAAGACCAGAAACATATAGAAATAAATATTAAGTCTTAACTAGCTCTCTAAACTGTAAGCACGTATCTTCCGATTGCTCTTTTTAGTTTCAGTTAAGACATAATTTATTTAAATAAAACTAAATACGATCCTGTAACCTTCATTTCCAACACAAAAAAAAACAAACCTAAAAAATTGTACCTGTAGTTTTAATTTTCTGCATGTGCATATTTTCATTTGTTTTTTTCTGTAATTAATTAGTTGGAAAAAAATTAAAAAATTTTTAATTGCCTGCTAACTTCAGGATCATGAGACATTTCGGTCATCTAGTAGATCTTTTACTTTCAAATTCTTTTTATTGCGCGAAAAACCTTCCGATCTTCAGATACATGAAAAAAAAAATTTCATAGATAATTTTTTTTTTATAAATGTTCTGCTCATTATTTAATTTCCTTGCTGTTTCTCGATTTTCTTTTCTTGTTGATAAAAAAAAATGGAATATTACCGTTGCCACATTAAAATGTTTTTCAAGAATATAATGAGACAGTACAGAACGCAGGACAAAGGAAGTGATTTCCTTTTAAATTAATATTTTTATTTTTAGTTTCCGTTGTTGTCGTTTTGCAGTAATTAGAACGCACTGAACCGCTCGACTGTTACATTCTGGTCCAGTCTGCGAATCTCGATGAGTCACCCCTTTGCACAGACACAAAGAGAGACCGGTTAGCGACGCATTATGTGCACCCTCTCTTCGCTTTATTCTCATGGGGCATGACCTATGTATAAACTCTCCCGTTCTACGCCATATACTCAACTTGCTTTTGCTCTACTCTATCCTATATTCCACTATATTTTATATAATACACGTACATAAACAAATAATACATATATATGTGTATATATGGATCCATAGGATGCTCTGGGCAATGCATTTTAGCTTTTTGAATAAAACAAGTAACAATATACTTGAATTTATATCTATTTATATAATTTGATGCTTTTCTATTAAATGATACATTCATTTTATGTACATTCATATTTATTGTAAACTCTATTCTTTACTGAGAATTAATCTATTAATGGATTTTATAAATAAATTAAGAGGAACTTTTTATTATCATTTAATTTAAAAAACATCAACTGTAATTATGGTACAAATTTTGTTTGTGGGATTTATCAAGATGAGATTATTGTTACTCTAATTTAAAACTTCATGCAGGATTAAAAAATTTTACGTTACTTGTAATTATGATTAATTATTACGGTTAATAATTGAGAAAAATTTTGCTTTTTATTTCGTAGATACTACGGTAGAAATAACCGAATTTTAGGTAATAGTGAAACAATTCAATATTCTTAAGAATTATGTACCTGAAGATTGGAACGTTTTTCGCAGAACGAAAATAAAAAAACAAAATTAAAAGTATAAAAAAGTACTGGATCGAGATTTCTAAAATGTTTCGCACAGATGCTTGTATATCAACCGAAAATTGCAAGCACCCCCAATTATCCCTTAAGTCACCTCAAGCAGTCGAATTACGTGAATTTTTTTCATCTTCGTTGCGCGAAAAACGTTCCGGTCTTCAGGTACATCTAAGAATTATACTGCTTATTTTCCACCAGATCTACACCTGAAGATTTTAATTTTTGCCTCTGTTTGCGGGAAGAACCGCGCATGCGCTAATTTTTATCGTTAGTTTTCTCATAAAAGAAAAAAACGACTTTCTTCTCTCTAAACAGGGCAGGAATTCAAACTTTAAGGTGTAGCTCTGGTAAAAAATCATAAACACATCACCGAGGAAAGTAGGACGTTCCAATCCATGTGTTTGTCACCCTCGCCTTCGGCTCGGGTACGCAATTATATACTTGGGTTGGAATGTTCTACTTTCCTCCCTAGGTGTGTAATATACTATTTCATCAGATCTACACCTGAAAGTTTAAATTTTTGGCTCTGTTTGCGGGATGAATCGCGCATGCGCTAATTTTTATCATTAGTTTTCTCATAAAAAGAAAGAACGACTTTCTTCCCTTTAATCAGGGCAGGAATGTAAACTTTCAGGTGTAGATCTGTTGAAAAATTTGTTAAAATTTTATAACCTTTCAGTAGATCTGAGAAATAAGTTATCACACACAATTATTGCTCAATAATAATTCACTGATTCTAAGCAATTCAAATTCGTTCTTTCGTGGGGTGTTAAGGGTCGAAATGATCTTAAGAGGAGTCTGAATTTTTTTCTCTATCACACTCAAGTCAAAAAACGAAACTATCCTTGTTGTACTTGCGCAGTATATGGAAACTTTGTCCACTTTTTTTTCTTAAACAAATTAATATTTTTCAAAAATCAAAACGTAGGCTGCTAGTTCATAGAGTAATGCATCGAGCCTCGTTCTTAGTTTTGCGTTTAGAGGTTTAGTTTTAGAGAAAAGCTCGGACAAAAATTACTATAGACCCTCCTTAAGCGCCGGTTTAAATAAAACACTTTTTAAATTCCGATGCGCATTTTATGATTAAAAATACCTGTGTTTGATCAAATTTATATAAAGTATACTAATATTCGTTATCAATTCTTTTAAATTTATTTTAATCACATAATAAATATTAATTTCGTAATTTTTTTATTTAAATTCAAACAGTATTTAAATTAAGAATTAAAATATAATTAAATTAAATATACGGGGCGAAATGGGCCACTCGGTTAAATACCGAGAGAAAAATTTGCGAAATTATTTGATAAGCTGCGAACGTCACATTTCCTTAGACCTCTCGACCCACCTCGTCACAGTAAGCGACACCCCTTCTTCCCCATAAGTGCAAAGGTATCTTATGAACAGCCCCTTTGAGTAAAAACAGTTTTAGCAGATTATTAAAATGTCTATCAGAAGAATAGTTCGTTGAAGGGTAAAAATGGATACTCATCAATTAAAACTGATATATCAAAGTTGAACAGTGACAATAATTTGTTAACTATTGTCCGTTTGCTGAGTAAAGAATCACCAGATTATATAATTTTTTACGCAGCATAAAAAATTATCTAGCCATGAGTAAAATGTATTTAATCGCAGTATATTTATTACCCAGAGAGAACTAAAAATTATGACAAAAAACAGTAATTTTTTACACAACTGAGATTCCGGGATTACTCTAAATTGCCGCCGAGTATTTCTAGTAAAAAATGATGTCCGTATAAAGGTTACGAATTCGCCAAATATAATAACAATAAAAAAAAATAAACAGCAAGGAAATAAAGTAATTATACATGAATTATAATAAATGATAGTAAAAAATAAATGCAATCATGTTAAGTATGTGTTTTAATATTTTTTATCACGTTAGGGATTAATCGTGGTCGATTTGCCGTTGAGTTTTTCACAGTTGTACCACTTACGAGCTGGTACACAGATAGGCCACACGGTTTACCACCACCGGGGGTAAAAAACAGCGAACTAAGATCTGTGTACACACGAAAGGAGAAATCGTATTACCCTGTACATTCATATATCTATATATACATACATACATTTAAAAAATGTGTTTTTTATTATGTTTATTTTTTTTCTTTTACTTATCGTGTTGCACGCGAGGACGACGACACTTCACAAAGCATTCGTAAATACACAAGCTTTTTCTATTCTAATTATTATTAAGACACATTTCAAATAATCTTTACTCTATAATTTTAATAAATTTTCAAAATAAAATGTTGGGAAATCCAAAATTTCACACCTCAATCGCTCATTTTATTTTTAATCATTCATTTTTTTTTTAATTACTTGTTTCCAGTTTAATATTTTTTTAAATATCCCGCCTTTTTGTCTTAGATCCCGGATCATAAAATCTAGCCTCAATGTAGCCTCATTGAACCCAAGTAAGCCTCAATCCAGCCTCACTGAGTCAATAAAGCATTTTGAGACTCAAATGATGTTCAAAAAGCCTCAATGAGCCTCAAATGAACTTCATCTCGACTATGTAATTTAAATTCGATTAGTATTATTTGAGGCTTTTTGAGGCTCTTTGAGCATTATTTGAGGCTTACTGATGCTTTTTGAACATCATTTGAGGCTCAAAATGCTTTTTTTACTCAGTGAGACTGGATTGAGGCTTACTTAAGTTCGATAAGGCTAGATATTTTGACCTGGAATATCGCTCTTTTTTTTCAATTCTATTCTTACGCTAGTGCTGCTACCAGTAGTTGATGGAAAGAAAAGATTTAGAAAAAAATAATAACAAAAAATAAACATGCCAGCTAAATTTTTCGTGAATAATAAGTTTTAACGTTTTTCATCGATTACAATTAAACAAAAAATATTCCGATAGTGATTTTCTATAGAGTTCTTGTGATCAAAGTTACAAAGACATGGAAAAAAAAAAAGAAGTCGATAAGTCATGTTTTTTTAAATTTATCGTGTCTTACGAGTCCGCGCCACAATTGACGCACTGTGGGCTTCGGACAATAAATTTTTTAAATTAATCTCATTATGAATCAACTAAATACTATATTGCACAATATTCCTTGATAAATTTCCTGTAAAATGATATATACTTTTCACAATTTTGGTCTACTATCAAGAAGGTAGAGGATTTAAACCATGAAAGGGCCGAGAGCGAAGGAGTGACAGTAAACGCTTCGTGCAAGATATAAGATATTAAATCGAGATATTCCAGTCATCGTAATCGATACATATCATAATTTTCCTTTATGCTTTACTTTCTGTAAGGATAAAGTTCGCTCCTCATATCTTCATTGTTTTTTTTTACTCTATTAAATATTCGCGGATTTCCTCGTCTCGAATTGCCGAATGAAAATCTATCCAACTTTTCTCATTATCCGCAGATAAAAAATAAAAGTATTAAAACTTATACAAAGGTAAAAGGGTATCTATAGAATGAATAAAAAAAAATTATTAAAAATAATAAGAATAAAAGTTTTTTTTTTTTCATTGAGTTTGCTGGACTCTGCACAACTCTTAGGTACTTTTTCTGATCTTTAAGGCCCTTGATATTTGAAATCCTCATTTTTTCTTCTTTTTCCAATGCTGCTTTTTTGTTCCTTTTTTCACTTAATCTTTCTTACGGTACGCGGTTATACGAAAGACTTTCTAAAGTAACAAACCAACTCCCGTAAAGTTTAGTTTTCTTAACCACCGTCTCGGGAGCTGTCGTAAATAGCTAATTGTCGAGATGATAGAGAGGCCTGGTTTGCCTCAGGGAAGATGCCAGTGTATTACTTCTATATAAGTATAGAGAATAGAATGAGCAAAAGCAAAAGCAAGAGCTAGAGCAAGAACAAGTTTTGTGCAGTCTGGTGAGTCCCATGAGACTACAGACTTTGCGCTTTCGAGGGAATTAAAGACGAGCTTGGAGACGACTCATTACTGCGTTATCTCAATCCTAAATCTTACTTCAAATCTACTCACACAAATCGGAAACGTGCCCGACAAACTTTGAGTAATTTAATTAATATAATGAACGTATGTTACTATAATTATCTCATTAATTTCATTTTATTAAATTTATGTTCAATATTATTATAATTATCATTCGTTTTTTTTTGGCTTTAATAAAATTCATTTCGTCTGAGATAACGCAGCAAACATTTGTCAGAATTAATGATAGACTTGAATGAAAAAAAAATAGTTATCGATAAAATATCCCGCAAATATGTCAGCTGTCAAGTTGTTAATTCAACGACAGCGTTAACGGGATGAACAAGCAAGAAGGTGGATTAATTAATCCATGAAAATTTAATCTGCTGAGATATCTTGTATAACTGACAGCAAATACATAGGTGATTAACGCAGTGTCTCATTGTTCGCATTGTTCTAAATAAAACAATAGAATAGCGAAGTTGAGAAAGATGAACCAGCTTGAAATTATTTGATGGGTAAATAATCGAAGCTATTGTTCTACCAAAAGAGTAACAATATTGACTGAGTATAAATAAATAAATGCAGAAAAAAGTAGATATTCTTGCCGCTGATTTGTTGAAAAGAGAGTAGTCTTTATATGTTTGAGGGCTTTGTTCATTTTGTTAATACAGAATTCGGTTCAATAATCCGACCCCTTCTTTTTAGCTACCTATCAACTGAATTTAACCTCAGGTTTATATCAATATTTATCAGCGAATAACAAAGATGTTTTATTGAATGAGCCTTTTCAGCCACTAATTAAAATATACCCTTTGATTTTTAATTAAAAATATTTTCCTCTATTTGCTTTTCAAAGTCATCGAGTATTCAATTTTGTTTTACTTAAAAATTTTTATGAACAATTCAATATCATAGATTTATTTGTACATATATATGTATATACTTTATTGCTTGTTAAATATTTTATCTAGTTTCAATTACGACAGTTTAATTAATTCTCCCTTGATGAGATTGCTGTTCAAGGATAGAGTGGCGGTAGTAATAGTAGTAATGGGTGGTAGTGTGGTGGCTTATAAAAGTATCGATTGTAGTTATTGCAAGAGTACGCTAACTCTTGCCCAGTTGTTAAGAGCTCTTTAATTAGTTGAACAATGTCTTGCGCAGGTGGATTGTGAAACTCGTCAGTCTGGCTTCAAAGTGGATGCTGGTTGTTTAAGAGGGAGGAGTTTCTATTGTAGAATTTTAGCAGGGATGAGAAATAGAAGAGAATTTTCGAGGGGTTGAGAAATAGCTATAGTGATATATATAGGCTATGTATATATATATAGATAAATATAAGACTTGCTCGGGTGTTGGGCCATCCATTAATACGAATTAAGGTATTTAGCTGGAGGTGGTAGCTAGCGAAGGTATAAGAGAAGTACGCGGATACTAAATATAAGGGGTGAGATGTAATGAAGGGGTGAGAAATATAGGGGTGGGTTGTTGGGCTGAGAAGACACAGACTCACCTAGAAAGCTCCCCAGTTTAACTCAACGGAACGTAGACGCCGTTAATTTGATTTTCTGCCGCCTCGAGAATTTCATCCTCGGGCAATTTCGGAATCTACCCGCGAGAATTTCAACTCTATCTCTAACCTAGTTGTATTATATCAAGCGTGAGTAAAATAACTTTTATCGAATCAATCGTCTAAATTGATGCGTCATGCTATCAGTGAATTTATTAAGATATTATTCAATTTCGGCGTAAATAATCTTGTTTCGTAATTTCGATATTATCGTCAATCCAGTTACTGTCGATAACCATTTTAAATATCGTATATTCTTACACCTAGAGAATAACTTTTAATACTATTTTGTGGGATTATTATAATATTTTAACCAGACAGAATATTATCACATAATTCCGTGCACTTTCATGGTATTAAATTATTAAATACTCATGACATAAAGTTTCACGTAATTAATATTTTTTATACTCATCACAAAGTCATATAATGCCGGGAGTAATTTAAATAATAATAAACTCAGCAGTCGTAATGTATAAAATTTTATTCCATTAGTATTCTCAACTAATTATAATTTTTTAATCAATTTAATTACGAAAAATGGATTTATCTTTCGTATCAAAGTCTAATTTATCACTATTAGTACAATCAAAAATTTTTATATTAATTATTTATAAAGGGCAGAATGTAATAGAGTATCGCAATTCTTTTGCACACCTCAAATGTGAAGCTTTTACTGTCGAATAGCCACCGTTTCGTAAGATGCTCGCATAAAGTCATTTCAATAACTCGAAAGATTAGTTGATTGTAAACTTATCAATGATATTTGGATACTTTTACTTATGGATTTTTTTTATTAAATGTAACTGTTCAAAGTTAAAAAAAATTCAGTTAGAAAGTTTATTGTAGCGACGTCCTTTAGGATGTATGTCTGTGAGTCGCCTGGATTTAAGCCATCACGAACAATAAATCCACGTCATTCTTTTTGTAGAAGTTGTCATTCATCCTTGGGATGAACCCTATTGAATATCAGCAACTAATTTTTCCATTGAAAAGATATCAGTAAAAATCGATGAATTTTCTTAAAACTTATCGTCCGTTGGTCTTTCTGTCTTTTTTGTCTACATTTACATTCATATACATCTCGCTCTGTTTTCTATACGTATACAATCTGTCTATTTTACTCATGTGTCTACTACCCATACAAAGTCGCCGAGCTTCGAAATTTTCCCATAGATCGGTTGATGCCTGGTTTGCAATGATTGGCCAATAAATGGTTATCTATATTGGCCCGTGCATGGTGAATCATTGGCACCATCTTTTTGTTTATAAAAACCAAGCTTTGGCCGATGATTGATTGCCACGATTGGCCAATGCTTGGCATACCGTAATCATCCGATATTTAGCCGATCTTCGGCCGATGCTTGAAATTTGGAAGCCATTTACGACCCAGTAATGGACCGATTCTTTTTTTTCGTATGGGATACTAGCGTCCCCTAAAAAAATTGAACCAGCTGTCAGTTTATTTTCTTTTGTTTTAAAGGTTAGCTTTTATATTACAGCATGATCAATAGAGGCGCGCATTTTTGAATTTTTCAAACATTTTTAAACTTTTGTAGCCAAATTTTTTATACCAAAATAATTTATGATACTTTTACTACTAAATTATATTAATGATGCTATTTATTATTAACATCTACTAATATATTGCTATATTTATTGAACATATTAAAAAAATAATATTTTGACTTTTTTCGGGGATATTCCTTTTTGCCAAAAATGAAAAAAAAAATTTTTTAATGAGTTTTACTTGTATACAAACGACCTAATATTTAAAAAAATTAACGTTTCGAGAATAATGAAACTTTTTCAAAATTTGTTAAAAAAAAATTACGCTAATTAAGTTTTTAAGTATTTAATAAAATGAAGAGTAATTTGCTATACTTTATGTCTGGTATAATTGTTAAATGTAATTCAGAAATTACATAATAACGAAGGGATGCGAAGTGAGACAAAAAAAAAAATTGTGTGAATAAGGAAAAAAAGATTAAAGCGGTATATTGAAGAGCTCCTTAGGATCATTAACGGGCACGCGAGAGACTCTAGGAGCTCGTATAACGAGGTGACGACTTAATTAACGTAGCTTCAAAGCTTTCTTCTCACTCTCACAAGCCTCTTTTCTATTCTCCATTTTCTTACTTTTACTCTTGACACCAGAAAAGCTCCCGCCGAGCTCTAGGCAATTGTAATATTTTTTTTTATTTTTTGTCTCTGATTTCATCCCTGCATTTCAAGTGGCCCGACAATTGATTCACTTTTCTACAAGATTCTTCAAATTTTATATAAGAATCGGTGAATTTAAAATGTAAATACAGCAATCAATTATTCATTTTTCTCTTAACATTTAATTTTATTTTTCCCTTATTATTTTATTCATTTTTATTTTCTTTGTCCCTTAAACTGTCGACTACCTCATTAAGTCAGTCATTAACGTAATTTTTTTTTTTTTTTTTTTTTTTTTTTTTTTTTTTGTGCAATTACACGTTAAAATTTTGTACTTTGCGCTTCGTTAAACGCGACGGCGGTAATGTCTTCCGGCTACCGCAACATTGGGGATGATGGGAAATAAAGAAGTAGAGGAACGAGAAGAAAGAGATGATGATGATGATGATGATGGTGGTGATGGCAAGTAGGAGAGTTAAGGAGAAGTAAGGGAAGAAAAAGGCATAAAAAGGGGAGAGATGAAGAAGGGTGGAAGTGGTTTTCACACCAAAGGTTTTACTTGCAAAGAAGCCTCGACTCTTCACATTCAACCTCACTTGCTTTTAGTATGGTTACACTTTTTTTTATTTTTTTATGGGGATAGAAAAAGACTGAAAGCCAAAAACAAGTCGTGAAAGCATTACAAGTCAGGGGGTGAAACTCAAGTAGACTATTACATTTAAAGAAATTTCTTTGGTGGTTTATTAAGTGTTGAACTTGCAAAGAAGAAACTTTCCTTCGCTTAAATTTACATTTTTATTATTTTGTATTTTATGAAATATTTAGATTTCTTTGATAATTAAAAAAATATTCACTTCTGATAATTATTATTATACTTTTTTTTTTTATAAATTAATTGCTGTTGACTTTTGAACTTCAAAAGTAATTATAATAATGATACTATTCAAATAATGTAAAGTAAAATCTCTACATGAAAAAATTTAAACTTGTATATTACGTGCAAGGGATGAACTCAGACGATTACTGACTAGGGTGAAGTCGAATGCTGAGGGCTGACATCACCGAAGTTTGAAATCGGCTTTCATCTCTTATCACATAGTATACTATTTCTACCGAAATGTATACTTCTTCTCCAATTAAAATTTGTAAATTTTCAAAAAAGTATTTGACATTTAATTTTCTACCAGATCAATGTTTGTTTTAATCTTGAATGTAACTGATATTCTGTCAAATTCATATCACTATTGATATTTAACTTTTTTTTTTCTTCGTGTCAATCATTTTTTTTATGAATTTTAAGTCGGTGAAATTGAGTTTCCAATATTTTGTAAACAAAAATAAACCAAGTATTTTAAATTCTGTCAGTTTATTTTACATGAACAAAAAAAAATGTATTTTTTTACGTCATAGTCAGCGTTTATTTAAAATATGTCAATAATTTTTCTGTTATTTTTTTGCGCATTTTGTTTTTTTATTAACACATCAATTAGTTTAACAATAAAAAAAATAATAATACACTGTAAAAAAATCACCGGGGTAAGTCCAAGCGGTGTAGGTGTTAAAATCAGCGGTGTTAAATTTTAACACCGAAAGCGGTGTACAAATAACGCCGCCGCCGGTGTAAATATTCTGTATCAGTGTTAAAAAAAATTCCCCGGTGTTAAAATAACGCCGCCACCGGTGTAAATATTCTACACCGGTGTTAAAATATTTTACTTTGAGAATATTTTTACTTACTCGATCACTATACTTGTTAATAAATGATATTTTTTATTAATTTTCATACAGAACTGACATTTCTTGTGTTTTATAATCTTTAAAGTTAATACTCCAAGCGGACGCAGTTTACCCCGCTTTTACACCGGTTTAACACCGGTATTTTAACACTGCCGAATTACGCCTCCTACACTGTGAAAAATTCCCAATAAATTTTACTATGGGTGCATAGTAACACCAGACTATGAGAAAACTGGTACAAAATTTACAAGTGTCCCATAGTAAACGTATGCGCAGACTACACAATTGTGGCCTATGCGCATACGTTTACTATGGGACACTTGTAAATTTTGTACCAGTTTTCTTATAGTCCGGTGTTACTATGCACCCATAGTAAAATTTGTTGGGAATTTATCACAGTGTACATCGGTGTAATTTCATTTCAACACCGGGCGGAGTTAAAATGAGTCCATTTTTAACACCGCTCTTTTTACAGAGTAATATTTTTAATAACCAAGACCTTTATTTAGAATCAAAATGCAACAATAGTTCAGTATAAATTATTTTTATCACAAAAGTTATTAATTCACGCCTTAAAAACTTTTAATACTTAGGATGATTATATACATTTCTTTTTTATTTCTTCATCCCCTAAGACTGGACCGTGATATTAAAAAAAGGAAATAAAAATACATTTTATTTTCTCCTTTTCTTTAAATATCCATCTTTACTTCAGAGACTTGAATATTCATTTAAATTTTTATAACCTCTATTTTTCTCCCTATCAAATGTCACACACGATTTTTTTATATTTTATTTTTATTATTTTCCATTGCGTCTACGTTTTTATCGTCCCACAAAACTCCTCTTTTCTTCACAAAACCGTCCCTTTCTTTTACTTGTTCAACTTGCATTTCATTTCCATTCTAGAGTATACTTGAAACTCTTTAAAAAAGGATTTTCAAGCAAAACTCAAATATTTCTTTTACATTACAAATTAAATATCTTCTTTACTTTTTTATTGTATACATCATTTAGAGTTGAAAAAAAGAGTTGAAATCTGTAAGGTAAAAATATTTTTACTTTATTTTTAATAAAATCTATCTAAACATGCGCCTCATCATTAAAAACTTCTTCATTTTTTCTGCACAAAAAAAAATGAAGTTTTCTTTGAAAAAAAAAAATTGATGTACGATTTAAATTGAGCTGCCAAAGTAAAATTTGTTTAGAATTTATTCACTACTAAAAACTACCTTAAAATAGTCTATCTTTGGCATAAAATATATTTTTTTGAAATATTGCAAATTTAAAAAATGGCGCGTATTTGAGTAAAAAAATTACACAGTTAGAAATTTTGTGTTGAATTCAACACAAATCGTGTGTTGCAAGCGGTCTATACAAATTTTAGTGTTAATTTAACACATTGTGTTTGTGTTGATTGTTAACACAAATTTTATGTTAAATAATTGAACACAAAATCTGTTATTTTTACAGAAAATTTGTGTAAATTTAATAGACTTTTCGTGTTAAAATTAACTAATAAATATAAGCATATAATCTAAGCAACTCAAGTATACTGATCTACCCTTAGTACAACAGTTTCAGACTCGGAGCGCTTTACTACTATACGAAACTGTAATTTTTCAACTGCTCTTTTTTCCGTGTAAACACTACAAATTTTGTGTTAATTTTCGAATAACACAAGAAATTCGTTACGTTACAAATTTTCTTATCATTTAACATAAAAAATCAGTTGTAGTAAAATAACACAAACGGTTTGTGTTGAATAAACAGCTTTCTGTGATGGAAATCAACAAAAAAAAACTTAACCAAATAATTTTTTAACACAAATACAAAAGATTTCTAACTGTATGAATAAAAACTTAAGCTGTCATTGGGGTATAAAGTACAGAATATTGTAAAGATGGTTTGAAATATAATATTAGATACATTATAAAGGTAGCAGCAGCTGTAAGCATTGGCTCAGTTCGATAATTATCCTTCGTTATTATCCACTTTGTAGTGTTTAGCTCGGGGGTTGATAGTAACCCGGAAGCGTGAGTGTACCTGAAGAGAGAAGACGAAGTGGAGAGCAAAGAGAAAGCTCGAAAGCCCCGGGGGTCTGTGACAGCCAGGCAGCGTGTCGCAGCTTATCGAGAGACCGATTTAGAATGTACCCGAGAAGCAAGGGTGTAGATTAGAGAAAGCCAAGGATATTCGTTATGATTCCGGTGTTTCACTCTCGCACCCTGTTTCGCATTTGAATTTTCGAATGAGTTCAAATACTATACATATATATAATACTACTTCCTTCCTCCATTCTCTCTCTTTCTTTATCTCTTTCTCCCTCTCTACCTCTATATAGCCTTAGGTTTTCAGTGGCGTATTGCCAAATGTTCTAGTTTCATCGCTCGAAGCAAATTAAATTTTTCCATTGAGAATTGGCAGCTCTGACTTCTGTGTTACGTCAGGCCATTATATTTTCCAGCCTATGAGAATTCTTAAAATATAAAAAAACAAGAAAGAAAAATATCTCGCAACCCTGAGGGCTTCGAAAGCCTCGAGCGCTTTATTTATTTTTATTATTATTTTTTTTTTTCCTTTTCTTTAAAATGTTTTATTCAGACACAAATGTCTTGTACAGATGCTACAGAATTTTTATGTTTCATATATATGTATATATATTGTGTAAAAAAGCAAAGAATCAAACAAATATTAAATTCTTATATTTTATGTTGGTTGGTTACAGCACGTGGTGCAGACAGGGATGGCTGCGCCTTACGGTGGGGGTGTATTTCCACCCCCTGTTAACGGGGTAACCGGGGTTGTGGGGGCTGCAGGAGCTACTGGTGAAGTGAAACCGCCTCCGCCAGTACCTTCGAAAGAAGAAAATACTGGTGCTCAGCAGCAAGCAACCCCTGGTGGGCAACAGATACAAGCTACACAAGGGACACAGCATCAAGCTACGCCTGGTGCGCCAGCTGCCACAAGTTTCAGTCCACCACCTCCTCCAAATGGGGTTGATCAACAGGCAATCGTAAGTCATTTATATAATTTTACATTTTTTTTAAACTTCCCGTTGAGAAAATTTAAAATTTTCAAAAAAAGAAAACTTACTGGTGTCGGTCCGATTTTCAAAAATCGAGTTTTCATCAGATCTAGTTTTGAGGTCCTAGGAAATTATTCTGACTATTTCCGGATTGACGTCAATGTTTGTGTGCATATGGACGTGTATAAACTAATTTTTGTCTTACGACATCTTTGGAACAAATCAGCCAATTCGGAAGTTTTTGGCGGCAATCGAAAGGAATCATCATGACTTAGATCTCTATGGATTTTGAAGTCGATCGGTCGAGTAGTTGACGAGTTATATGAAAAATAAAATTTCAAAATAGTATATTAACGCATTGAGTGGAAGGTGCTTTCGGCAACGAGTGTGATTGGTTCACGAGCCGTTAGGCGAGTGTTGCCAACACACGAGTGTCGAAAGCCCTTTCTACTCAATCCGTTACAATAGTTTTTGCATCGAATGGTAAGAAAGAATGTCTTTTATTGGCAAAAAAGGACACTACATTAAATTTAATCTTTTAATTAACCTAAAATAATATTCAATCTTATTAATATAAAATTAATTCCTGTATTATTTCCGATGCAAAAGATTGTTAAATAATAATAGAAACAATTAAACATGATTTAATTGATTTTTATAATAATTTAAAATTATTTTTATTGTTTTCAAAGTATCGATACTCAGTAAAAAATAACTAGAGTTTCGAGTCAAAGTTCATATAGTGAATTGTACATTATAATTAAATACAGTAAGATGATTTTCTATAGTCTGGGACTTTCCGTTGTCTTAACTCGAGACGGCTGTTGATTGGGTTTTCTGGTGGATCGTTTAATGACAAATAAATAGTATATCTATATATATGTAAAAAGTGTACGTTTGTCATATTTTTCCCGAACAATGTGGACATTCTTCGCGATATTTATTCTTTTTAGTGTCACTTATAACTAATCAGAGACGTGCTTTCTTACCATGAGATGCAAAAACTTATTTTTTCTAGGTTTTTTTTCATATAACTCATAAATACTTGCCCGATTTGCCTCAAAATGTATCAAGTTCTAAGTCTTAATTAGCCCTTTCAATTGCCGTCAAGAAAGTCCAAATCGGTCGATTCGTTCCAAAGATATCGCAAGACAAAAATTAACTTTTTGTTAGCTAATTGTATTTTTTTTTCGGTTGATCAAAAAAATAAACATTTTTTGACTTCGAAGAGCCCAAAAATTTTCAAATAATAACTTTTTCGAGCTTTCTGAGCTTGAAAACATTGAAAAGTTCTGGGGTTGATCCACAGGGTCAAATATTTAAATATTTTTCTTTTGCTCATTCGAATTATTTATAAATTTAAAAGTCTGCTTCGGAAATTGAATGGAAATGTAACAGGAAAAGCATAAAATTTTTCGAATAAATATTAAGAATGATTGTCAGAGATGAAGAAATTCAAAGTTAACAAAGATGTTGAATTTGAAATTGGGTTTCATCCCTCGTCGTGAGCTCATATCCAATAAAAATCCACGGTTACTATAAATATAGTATATGCTAATTTGCCTGGTTTCGATGCATGCAAAATAAATTTTTCAGAGTTAAAAGGGATGGAGAAATGGGGAGTAGGTTAGTAGCGAGAGGAAGTATGAAAAGGTAAAAGGAGTGTAAAAGAACTTGCTAAGAGAGCTTGCCGATATCTATAAGACTGTGGGCGTGGCAAGTATTTTAATACTTTTTGCAAACTGCAAGTTAACCAAAAATTTTCTATTCGTTGGTTAACTTAAGCAATCGGATTTTATTCGGGAGATAAAAGAAACAAAAATTTCTAAGAGAATTGTTGATTTTTTTTTCTATTTTTTTTTTTAAATTACTTTGGGTGTGTTTGAACGTGTTGAAAGTGTACACTGAAGGAACCACAAACGAAGCCATTTCCTTTCCTCTCGATAAAAGCAAAAAAAAAAGAGTGCACGTACTCTCTTAGAAACGTTCTCACGGTACTCATTCCAGCCACGTAGCACCGTAGAAACACTCACCGTGTTGTTGTCCGCTTCGAGACGACCAACATGACATGAAAAGAGGGATGAACAAAAAAATTCAACTTGAACAAAGAAAAAAATATCACAAAGACGATATAGAAAGGAAGATTGAAGAAAAACCGGGGCCTCAGATAAATATTTGACGTTACAATCAACCTTCCCTTCAAGTTAAATCTTACTGTTTTACTTTTACTTGCTTTCTATACGTCATTCTTTTACTTCTTCTCGGTTTACTTTATTTCTGTTCTTGAAATGTCGATCAAGTTTTTATGAAAAATTATTACTTGTCAATAGTTAAAAAAAAATTATTACTAGTAATTATGGAAAAAGTTATTTTTATACACTGTAAAAAACGAGTGTTGAAAGGACCTGAAAACGGTGTAGCGGTGTAATCAAAGTGCTAGAATGTCCGCCAAAAATTGCAGGCCACCCCCAATCTCTGAAACTACCCCTTCATATATTCACATAATTTTTTTTCATTTTTGTTGCCCGAAAAACATTCCGATCTTATGATCCTGAAGTTGAAGTGATCCTGAAGATGACAAATTAAAAATTTTTGAGATTTTTTTTCAACCAATAAATTACCAAAAAAAAAAATCTAAAAATATGCACATGTAGAAAATTAAAAAATCTATAGGTGCAATTTTTTGAATTTTTTTTTTTTATAGTTTATTGTTTTTAAAAAAATCAAAAAATAATTTGACGTCTGCCAAATTCAGTATCATAAGTTGATAGATAATGAACTATTTTTGGATTTCTTGATCAACAAATTAATTATAAAAAATAAAAAATATGCACATGTAGAAAATTACAAAATTTCCAGGTGCAATTTTTCAAAATATACATTTTTTTCGACTTATCGCTTAGAAAGAAGTCCAAAAATTATTAGATGGCAAGCTTCAGTATTATTCCAATCTTCTGGCATATTTTTTTTTTAACACCGGGAAAAATTTTAACATAGCTACCAGTGTTATTTTAACACCATTTTCGGGGTAAAATTTAACACCGATAACCTTAATACCGTGATAACGTTGATTTACACCGGTTACTTTTTTTTTACACTGTAGATTACTTTTTTCGATTAACTTACTTTTTAAATACTTTATCCATAGGTAGTTTTAAAGCCTGATAAAATTGTTTGATCATGTTATTAAATTTTTAAATTGCTTACATAAAAGCTTAAAGATACAAATTTTACTTTTTATCGTAAATAATTTCAATTAAATTAAAAAATATATATATACATATAACCTGAACTCATAAATTTTTACAATATTATTAAATTCGTATAAAATAAACTTGAAATTTACAATTCAACTCACTGTAAAATTCATATTTTTTTCACCGTTGAAACGGTCTAGTGATCGAAGTACTTTTCTAAGTACTTTATTTAATTTTACCTCGCGTTTTAAAAGTTCACGTTTTATAACTTGACATCTTCTGAGATTTTTCTCACAATTCTACTTGATAAATCACAATATATTTTGATTATTTTACATTTTTATGTTATTTAACTTTGTAATTAACCCTCAAGATAACGAAAATTATATAATTTCCATAGCGTGATAACTCTACAATACAAATTTAGTAATTTTACCCCATATTTTTTAGTGAAGTTCCCTGTATATTTTTATTCTCGTGCGATTCGCAAAAAGCATGAATTAAAAATACGAAAAAATAAAATGAACTAAGGATGCTTACATAAACAACAACTAAAATAAATAACATAGAACCTTCCCCGAGCTTGCATCGAACAACCCAATGTTTCATATTAAAATATTTAATAGCTTTTACGCCAACTTCCTTCTGATAAATATAAAACATTCTTTTCTCGGTATATACACTGGAAAAAATTAGCGGAGTAAATCCGGAGTGAATGCGGAATTAAATAAAATCTACATCACTTTGAAATTACTCCGTTGAAAAATAAACTCCTCATTTACTCCGTATGAAGAGTGATTTTTTTTTAAACTCCGGAACTCCGAGTGACGGAGTGAATTTGGATTCAAATAAAATCAGTGATCACTGACGTCACTCACGATTTTTTTACAGTGTAAACTATAAAAAGGCGGTGTTAAAATGAAGTAACACCGGTGTAGACGATGTAATTTGACGGTGTTAAATCGGTGTAAAAAAAATCCACGTACAGAAATTAGAAAAAGAAAAATGTACAACATATAAAAAAAATATAAAATTTTAATTAATATTATCTGGAGGAAATTTAAATTTTGCAATGTACTTATGTAAATAATTATTAATGTTATACGTAATTTATTTAAAATTCACACAATTTTACGCTCGCCATTTCAATCACCAATAATTTGATTAATTAATAATAATACCGTTTAACTGTACACGGAAAAAAAATAGTAGTGGCTACTCTCTGGGATAGTATCCACTACTATCTAGACTATATCCACTACTATCCGGGATAGTACTCAGTACTATCCTGAGAGTAGTGGATACAGTCTAGATAGCATACAGTACTGTCTGAAACTTTTTTTTTACAAAAAGTACTGAGTACTATCCCAGAGAGTAGCCACTACTATTTTTTTTTCCGTGTCGTGATCGAATCAGTAAAAATATCCACGAAGTAAAATATTTCCAACACCGAAAAATATTTTAACACCGGTAAAGAATATTTACACCTTCGGCGGTGTCATTTTAACACTGCTTTAGTTGAAATTTCCCACCGAAAATTTTAACACACCGCCTGGTCTTACCCCGTTTTTTACAGTCTATAAATCATGGAAAGTTTTAAATAAATTTATTTAAAATAAAGTAATAACATATTGATAAACATTTATAGCTCTAATCCAACATTTGAAATATATACTGTAAACCAGTGAAACTCATTCATTTCGAGTTTCAACCTCTATTAAACTCCTTAGTTTACAAGAATTATGATTCCACATGGAATAATTTCATTTATCCTCTAATTGCTGTGTCGAGGGCAGAGTACGTGAACTTTGTGAAATATTCTCACCAAGCGAACTTTGAGTTTCATGAAAATTTGGGGTTGAATTACCAACCTCTAATAATTCTCAAACATTTGCTTCGTGATTCTCTAATTTATTTTGTTTCGTTTCGTTCCGTTTATTTAACTTCTTTTTATTTTATTTTCCTTGCACTTCCTCTGATAATCCCGGGAAAACTTATTTTTTCTTCCATCCAACCTCGAGTACAGCCGGAAAATTTTATTTTTCTCTTATTCTTGAAACTTTTTTCTTATAGAAAAATTTTCCAAGTCTTCTTAGGGATTTAACTCAAAAGAAGAAGAATACGTATATATAAAAACAACTTTTCCGACCTTTTCATTGTTTTTTTTTTCTTTTCTTCATCATGTTCGTTTCTATCTTACAGAACTTTACATTGTCTTTTTATCTCAATTAGTTATTCCCGATTTACATGAGTTTTCATAGAAGCAAAGTAGAGAGTAGAGTAGAGTAGAGTAGAGTAGAATAGAGAAGACACGAGAAGAGAATAGTAGCAAGACATCTACTACATCGTGGAAATCGTGAATGGGAGGATGAGGAGTTGAATACGTAAAGCGATAGTTCTGGGATGTTCGTAAGCTTCTTGGTTGGCTAAGCTTCAATGTCCTGAGTATTCTCAGCTCGTAAAGGCGCCCATTTCTACTTAGAGATGATAGGAAACGAGACAACTGTGTTAGAATATCAAACAGTATGCGCCCACGTCGATCTACAACATCTGCCGCTATATTGCCTGTAATATCAAACAACTATTTACTATTACAAAGTGAGATTGATGATCACCACCTGATTTATAACATCATTCAGTATTAATATAAACTTTATTCAAAGCAATTCATTCTGTTGCCAATAATTTAATTATTTCAAATCCACAATTCACTCGACAATCTATTCAATTTCATTCGCATAGATTTTGGGTTATGAATTATTAAATTCGTCTATTTACACATACACATATACATTTTAACGATCGAGGACCTGCCTTTAATCAATTATAAATCCGATTAACATACATGATTATTGGGATATTTTAATTACAATATTTAATTAATTATCATTTAAAAGTACGACAATCTATTCATTCTGTGGTTCAATTCTGGGACCAGTTTTTGTTATTGAAATACAAAATTTTAATTAATTATTAATGATTATTGACAAAGTTTTGTTCTTCTATAGAAAAAATTTATCGATTTTAATTCTGTACTTTCGGTATTTGGAATATTTCATTGTAACTAGTTGATAAAATATTAACCCTTGAATGGCAGATGTCGGTGATATGACGTAGGTGTCAGTTTATGTCATACAGTGACATTTTGATCCCAACTCCTAGAGTTTTTTAAATTTGTCTTCGAATAAATCCTGTAATACCTCGAGCCGCAGCCTCGATTATATTGGATTTTTTTACACAGTTAAAAATATCGTGTATTTGTATTAGAAAATTATTTGGTTTAATTTTTTGTTTTGATTTTCAACACAGAAAGCTGTTAATTCAACACAAATCGTTTGTGTTATTGTACTTTAACTGATTTTTTATGTTGAATTACTAGAAAATCTGTAATGTAACAAATTTCTTGTGTTATTCGAAAATTAACACAAAATTTGTGTTGTTCAGCTAAACACTCTCGCCCGTTTCTTCATTTCTGTAACCGAGCAAAGTATTTTAGCAGCATTGTCTGCAAGGAAACTTGGATTATAATTGATTTACAATTAAATGTAATCATAGATAACTTGAATATTTATGTACCTGAAGTTCGGAACGTTTTTCGTGAAACGAAAATGAAAAAACAAAATGAAAAGTAAGAAATCTACTGGATCTAGAGTTTTGAAATGTTTCGTACATGCGCTAGTATGTCAGTCGAAAATTGCAGGCCACCCCCAACTACCTCTTAAGCAGTCAAATTATATCAATTTTTCATTTTCGTTGCGCGAAAAATGTTCTGATCTTCAGGTACATGAATATTTTAATGATCAGGTTCAATGATTTTTTTTATTCTCATTTTACGGAGGATAATTCGTAGCTCCGTTTTTTAGAAAAATCACTGAAAATCGAACTAATTGTTTGCTAAATTGACATCAGTTGTACTAAGGGTAGATTTGTATACTTGAGTCGGTTAGATTATGTGCTCATATTTATTAGTTAATTTTAACACGAAAAGTTTGTTCAATTTACACATTTTTTCTGTCAAAATAACAGATTTTGTGTTCAATTATTTAACATAAAATTTGTATTAAAGATCAACACAAACACAATGTGTTGAATTAACACTAAAATTCATGTAGACCATTTGCCACACGATTTGTGTTGAATTCAACACAAAATTTCTAACTGTGTAATTTCCAGTAAAAAAAATGTTTTTACTCAAATACGCGCCATTTTTTAAATTTGCAATATTTAAAAAAATATTGATATGTCCAAGATAGACTATTTTAAAGTAGTTTTGGTCCCGTAAGTGGGTTTTCAAAAAATATATCGATATTAAAAAATGAATTGTCGATTTTTCGAAGAAACGTTGAAGGTCTCAATTTCCCGTATATCTCGCGGCTAGTCCTGTTCCCAGCGATGAAATTTAAAAAAAATCAATTGAAAATTGTTTGGGGTCAAAGTGGCACCTGATGTTACGCATGTACCTGAAGATCGGAACGTTTTTCGCGCAATGATAATGAAAAAATTTATGAAATTCTACTGTTTAAGAGTGATTTTAGGGGTTATTGGGGGTGGCTGCAATTTTCGGCTGACATACTAATATTTGAAACATTTCAGAAATCTAGATCCAGTAGATTTTTTACTTTTCATTTTGTTTTTTTATTTTCGTTCCGCAAAAAATGTTCCCATCTTTAGGTTCACTGTTACGCAAGAGTTGAAATCAATTTAAAAAATTACTATTTTTATGAACGTTAATAATTGACTCAGTTGATTTAAATATTTAACGAAATTTTAAACTTTTTATAAAAATAAAAAACCATGAACTTGTTAATAATAAATTTTCTCTCTATTTTCCGATATTCGCCGAGCAGTCAGAAGTATTTCAAGCAGCAGTGCAAGCCGCGGCGGCAGCAGCAGCAGCAAATAGCGGAGGTCAGCAGCCAGCGCCAGCCTCAGGTGGAACTGAAGCAAGCCCTGAGGGTGGAGTTGAAAGTAACAGCATGGTGCCCGTTACGTCGGGAGCGACGACACCGGCGACAGCGACACAAGGAACTGACCTCAAGGGTCAGCCAAAGCGACTTCACGTCAGCAACATACCTTTTCGTTTCAGAGACCCTGATCTCAGGGCAATGTTTGGAGTGAGTTTCTCTTTTACCTCTACTTCTTTGAACACCCCAACAATATACTCAAAGCTAAAGCAAATACTCTTTCATAATCTCTATCAGATACCTAACAATGTCATATACTCCAATATTTTACAAACATATATATATATATATTTTGAAAAGTAAATTCCCTTTGCAAGCTCAAGTCAAATAAATATTTAGTATCATATCAGTTTCATTTTATTTTTATAAATATTTTATTCATTTTTATTGAAACGATAAAAATAAAAAAAATTCCTTCTTTTTTTTACAGCAATACGGTCCTATTTTGGATGTAGAAATAATATTTAATGAACGCGGAAGCAAGGTAAGCGATCGTAATCCTCTGGATGCGACTTAAAATGAATAAATGAAAAGAAAATAAATAAATAATAATTTAAAAAAAAAACAGTATTGCCCTGGCGTCTCTTCTGGATGTCGATTGACCGGTAGATTTGATCGGAATCGTATAGTTATCCACTTTCAGAAAGTTAGACCTCATGTTTGTATCAAATAAAAAGTTTGTCGTATCTTTTTGCAAGTCAGAAAGTTGCCAAAAGAAGGAGTATAAATAAATAAAAAAAAAAAAACCATCGATAATTCGAGGTCTAGACTCAGAACTTAACTCTCGGATGCTTTTTTGTGTCCCATACCATCGATGGTTTAGCTTTTATTGGTAAACTTTGTTCTCCTCTAGTGACACGACGACATCCTGAGCGGAGATACTGGGGCAGCTGTAATTGTTTCGGTAACGCAGGATCACCCAAGGCCCAAACTTTTTACTCCATATCAAAGTCGCGTCGTTAAAACTTTCGTCTTTGTTATTACTGATTTTTATTTTCCCTCTTATCTTATTTTTTTACTTTCATTATCCTTAACTCTGGCTTCCTTTTATTTTTCCCTCATCTTATTTTTTATTTTTCCTTCTTCTTCTTCTTTTTCTTCTTTTTTTTTTAACGTCATTTCCACAGATAAAAGACGTCTCAAGAGTTTCAAGAGCTCGACGTCCTACAATTTTACGTTGTCCAGATTCTCTTGGATGATCCTGCGTTCCCATACACACTTGTATCTTTCAGTGCACTGGCAACACTCGTTAAAAACTCTGTTTCATTTTTATTGAGTCACCAGCCATCAGGATATAACAGTAACAGTAACAGTAAAGAGAAAACTACTTTATATCGATCCGCGAGTGATATTCTAAAGACTTAAAGAGACTTCTTACTAAATTATTTTTTTTATATTTCATTATTTTTATCAACTCACTGCAGATTATAAATTATCATAATTATTTTTTATAAAAATAATTATGACTAAACACTGAAGAAATAAAAGTACTGCAAATACTGCCGTCTAGTTGTTGAGAAAAACTTAAAGAGGTTCGAGTAAATCTAATGCTGGTAGAATTTTTCAACTTTAAGATTTGAAATTAAGTATGTATATAAATGAATACTCGATCGATGTCTTATCAAAATTTGAAAACGATTCACTGTCTAGTTTCTTAGAAAAACAGTTTGAAAAATGACATTTTCAAAGTTCTTATACACAGACTTATGGCTGACGACCCGGGTCGAAAAATGAGATCTGATTTTAGTGTAACTGGGCCGTATTTGGACTAATTGGTCTGTATTTGAAGAAATAAAAACCACACATCATAAACTTGAATATTTGTAGATTATGATAACATTTTTAACAATTTAGTGTTACCTGTAGTTATTTAAATAATTGAAGTTAAACTTTATTATTTAATCTCGTTCATCGACAGAGATACATCCCTGGTGGAAATTTTTCGGAATTTTCTCTGAAAAACTCAGTTCTAAAGTTCTAAAGACTTTTTCAGAGTTATTCAGAGAAAATTCCGAAAAATTTTCACCAGGAATATTATTGAGGGTTCGGCAACATCACGGAAGCAACTGAGAGACGAAACAAAGATAGAAATACATTAAAAAGAGAGATGAGATAAGAATTAAATTTTTCCCGCTTTAATTTAAATTTGATGCTTAAGAAATTAGAACGCGCTGTTGCCACATCTTTTTATAAAACCATATTAGAAGACTTTGGTAACCAAAAAAATTCAAACACTACTTTGACTCATTAGTTTCGCTCGAACCTCCTTCAATAATTAATGTTCCAAATAAATTTTAATTTCGTGATTTTTAAAAATTTGAACTTCCCGCTCAAAGATTGAACTTTGCCACAGTTGAAATTTAAATTGTATACTGAACCTACTTGACGTTGGATCATGATCAGAACATATTAAACCTGCTCGACGTACCGAAAACGTTAATAAGACTCATGTGCATCTAAAACGTAGACAGAATTTATCTATACTTGAAACTAAAGAACAAAATTAATTAAATAGAATTTTATTGCAACTAAAAAGTGTCAAAAATCTACAAGTCCATGAATAAAAATTCTTAGCTGTAAAAAAATGTAGGTGACGTTCTAGACGTAAATTGTCTAGAGACGGATCTCTACGTTTTTTTTGTCTTACAGACAATTTAGAAGCTACAAGAGGATAAATAAAAATTTTTGTATGGAAATTAATCATCTGGAGGATTTATGTCTAAAATGTCCTCTAAATTTTTTTAATACCGTAAAAATTTTTATTCATGGACTTGTAGCTGCTTAACAATTTTTTAGTAGCAATAAAATTCTCTTTAAATAATTTAGTTTTTTTGTCTTCAGTTTCACCCATGTTCAGTTCACGTTTCCAGTATATCTAGGTTTAATACAAGTTTTGATGATCATTCAAGAGCTTAAAGGTTCAATTTACCTCTCTTACGTCAAATAAGATTCAGTATAATTATTTAACCCAACTGTTTCATTTTCATTCAAATTTATATGACGTTGGAATAATTAAATTACTCTGTTAATTAAAATATCGACAAATGTAGTCAACTCGTAATAATGTCGCATCAATTACTAAATTTTTTCTCAATGAATGTAAAAATAAATTATATTCAAAGGCAGTCTGCCACAACTACTTTGGTCATTGAAAGGAATCACTGATTCCAAAGACATCGTGACTTCCAAAGAATCAATTCGTTTTGTTCGCTGTTCTAAATGTCAGCCGTCTTTCCGCCAACGACGGCTTCGTTTGCAGTACAAACTTTTTTTTATCAGTGAATTTTAAAAATAAAACAATTATTTACATTACCTTGAAATAAGTATATCATATGTATTATTACCCATAAAAATTTCTTAATGTCACCATTAAAATTTAACGTCACTTGTCAAGTTTTATGTGACAATTTGAATTTTTTTACGCCGCTCAAAATAATTAAATAAAATATATGAATAAATTTGACGGGTGATTTTTTTCTATAAATATCAAATAATTAGTAAGAAGAATCTTAAAAATTCTCAGCCGCGTAATGTAAAATCGGTAATAAAAAAATTTTAAATGCAAATAGTTTTCAATATGGATGACGGGTAACTCAATGTCGGCATTAATAGTGAGGTTGGGGTTATAAGATCCGCAGTAATACATCTCGGCGACATGCGGCATCCGGGTGAGCTTGCATATTCAGGACGCCCGGTTATAGGCCGTAAGTGTGACCGTCGTGTTATATAGAGTTAAATTATCATCAAGTGAGTAGAGTACAGTAGAGTAGAGTAGAGTAAAGTAAAGTAAAATAATGGAACGTAAGGTAATTTAGTGTGTTTACAACAAGTATGCAGTATGATTTGTAAGTGTGTTAGAATCTGCAACGAATCTAGAATTCAATAATGAAACGTAGATTGGAAATCCTAAATGGCACAATCTCATGATAAAATCGTTTGACGGAAACTGTAAGAATTATATTGAATTGGACGTTTGCATTAGTTAGTTAGTTTGAATTCGACCTCGTCTCATCGTCGTCAATTCAGCACGTACTACGGAGCTCGTTTTATTCGCGGGCGTTTCATGCCGGAAGTTCGCCTCGCGTGTCGCATCCGCCATCGTAACTACCAATCACGTCTCTCCGGGGTGTATACGAAACGATGGACTGAAGAAGAAGGTGGTAAAGCACAGTCGGCGGCGAACGGGCCGCTTACAGTTTCCGGATGACCCCCGGTCTTTCTCGATCTAGGATTAATTAAACTCTCTATTGCCGGATTGTACTCATCAACGTACTTTTTATATAATCGATATTTTCATGACCGTCATTTTTTTTTTGTGCTCAAGGATTTTTTAAAAAAATTTTTTTATCTTATCAATATACTAGAGTTTCTAACATTTAATTTATTTAAAGTCACGACTTAGAATTTTTATTTAAAAAAAAAATCTGTATTTGAATAATTAATGAAAATTTAAATCTTTTGTATTCACTGCGTAACTTCGTCGTTTATTTATTCGTATTTTTTTCCAAAGTTTTTTAAAAAAATCATATTAATTTTCTTCCCACGACCTCATTTCGTGCATAGTATTGTTTTCTCGCGTGGGCTCTTAAGAATAATTGTCGGCGATAGAAGATCTAAAACTGTATCTTCACGGGAATTAAACCGATCGAGGAAGTATTTAATGACGTCTGTTGGACACAAGTCTTAAATATTATACGAGAAAGAGCTTAGGGTAAACTGAATGATCATGCGAGGAGCTTATGCTGCGACACGTAAAGGCGAGGCCAATCTTAATGGCATTTACATAAAAATGTACATATATGTCTGATATTAAGTATTATTGGTTTTAACTTAAACGTGTATATATGTAAGTGTTTACATTTGGTAGTACGTATGTAGGTAAGCTGAGTAGGAAATAGAATAGAAACAGTGATCGATCGATTGTGCAGACGGAAGGAAAATTTATTCGGCCTCAAGAAAATAAACGATGTTTGTTGGACATCGATTGAAACGAGTGTTGCCAGTGTTTCTTGATTTATGTTAAGTAAGCGAGGGAGGATGCTACTTTTATATTATTTAGAATAAAAGAAATATATATTACAACTAACAGATGAATGTTTTATACATTTTTTTTAAATATATTCTCATAAAAGCTTTTTTTTATTGAAAGTTCTGCACAGAGAAAAAGGATTTGGCGCCAAAAATTTTTACTTGCCCTGAGAAATTTTTCACATTATAAATTGAAAACGAAAATTTTCTTGGGACGAAAATAAATTTCTTGCGCCAGAAATCTTTCTTTTCTGTGCATGCAGGGTAACGAGACCAATGGCGGGACAATAATTATTTTTTGTAATAAATTTCAAGTATAATTGGACGAAAATAAGCAATAATGTGTCGATCAACAGGGATGTCATTTTCAGAAAATGGCTTTTAAGATTTTAAATTATTTTTAATAAATTTTCTCGGGAAATTGTGTGAGCACGAATTGCTTCTGTGCTTTTATTGATCAATGCTTGAGAAAAAGTTTATAGTTTAAAGATTTAAAGTAAGCAAATTCATAAAAAATGGACTGAAATTTTGTACAACGAAACATAAAGTAACCAATTTAATTATCGAAAATATTTCAAGACGGCTCGGTTTTGTCAAATTGAATCCACACGGAAATATTGTAGTAAAAAATTGTAGTAGCGAGTACTACAATATGTAGTAAAGGATACTACATAAATAGTACTGACGTTACTACACGTGTGCTTGTGGTTATTCCAAGTTGAAGTTATTTTTTTACTCCGACTTGTAGTAACCTCAACTACAGCTGCTGTTGCGGCAACTACAATTGTTTCCGTGCAATTAATCTAAAGTAACTTGACATTATTGCAGAAATATTTGAACGTAAAAAGTTAATTACAATGAAAGTTGATTACAATGTATTTGAATTTTTAATCAAGTTAATAAACTGCCCTCTGCAATCTACTATTCAAACTCAAGACTCAACTCGATTTTTCAAAAAGTTTTTGTATCAACAATTTTTAAAATTTTATGATTTTCATTTTTTTTCAACCCTCAACTATTCAAAAAAACATTTTTTAGTTACCGAGAAATCATTTGGTACAAAATTGCTTATTGACGTCCAATTATATATTTTTTTCAAATTATATATATTCAAATTTATATAATAATTATTTCAAATTATTTACTGAACTGTCCCACTATTAAATTTTCAAAAAGTTTCTAAAATTTTTTTTTATCGTCATTAATTTTCTTATACTTTAAATAATTTTCCAAAAATTTCTCATATATTTTTCCATATATTGAAATTTTTTAAATTCAATACCAAAATTTTTTCAAACTAAATTTTTTACTGAAATTTCAAAAATCCCTCAGCGGACCCGCTATTGGTTTACATCCAATACTAAATGAAACCATATTTCTATATAAATAAATTAATAAATATATAAATTACCATATTTTGAATAAATAAAGTACAAGCTTTTATAATTGAGTAATATTTAATATTTACTTGTAATATTTACATATTTATATTTACTAATCCTCTCTCGCTGTATTAATAATAATTTTCAGCCACCATACTGCTTCTGCAAATATCGTACATTTTCACATGAAAGTAAAAAAAAAAGACATACACACGTCGTATTAAATATATATAATATTTTATTAATTTAAAATTTTTTTTTTTAATCCGCAATTCGCCAAGCTAGACTCGGCGGGTAGTATCTTCCATTTTGTAAAAGCACTGTGCTTTAGCCGTTAAATTAAAAATATAAAATAAAGGCTGATAATACTCTCGAAAGCTTCGTCAATGTAAATGGAATGTGGCATCCCTAATGAAGTGCAGCATTTTGGAATTATAAAAATTACAGCAACTCAAGGAATTTCTTTTGTAATTTACTAAAAAAAAAAAAATACAATTAAAAAAAAAAAGACGAGTCAAACGTACAGTTCTAAGCCAGTCGGTGTTTCGAAAGTAATTTTTTTTTTTTTTTTTTATAGTAAACATCAATGATAATAATGATAATGATAATGCATTTTTGTTTTTTTATTTATGAAATGTACATATATTTGAATTAACGCAGACTTTAATATGAATTTATATTTTTTTGTATAAAAACATAGAGAAATATGCTTTCGAAACGATCCCCGACCGGTGACACTTTATTTCGCAGTGTACGTGTCAGTTACGGGTTACTTATGACATTAATAACCAATGGTGTTAGTCCTCGTAGTTTTTAGACGAGCTGTTGCATTTTTTCTAGCTAGAAAGCCTTCCGCATCTTTTTTTATTACATATATAAATATCATTTTAGTTTTCCATTGGTTATAAAAACTAAACGGTCTTCCTGATTAATTGCTGCACCAGAACTTTTTTTCTTTTTTTTTTTATTAACCAGTACACTGATTCATACATTAACACATTATGAGTGTGAATGTAGATGACAATTGTCAATTTTCAAAATTTTGAAATAAGGGAATTAAATGAAAATCAGATAAAATTTTAAAAATACGCATTTATAGAATTGGAAAATGAGTATGTGCATTTTTTTTAATTTTTACATTTTAAATTATTTAATTCGTTTATTTGTAATTTGGAATTTGTCATGTCTGCTACATTCAATTCACACTCATCAAAACATTCATTGAATTAATTCAAAAATATTTCATTTAAATTACTCATTTTTTCTACTAGATTATTAATTTATTTTGGATCTATTTTTGAACTACAATTTTTCTTTGTAAATTAAAGAAGTCTATAAGCCAAATTTTAAATAACCCCGTTTTTTAGTTTCAATTTAAAAGGTCATAGGTTTTAATATCTTCAAAAATTTAGAATTTTGTCGTAATTTTAAAGATAAAATCAAAATTATGCAAGGGCACTTATAGATGTCCGGATTCAATTTTATCGGAAATTGGTCATTTTTTTAAATTAGCAAACTATAGCAAAGGAAAAAAAATATCATAGATAGTGCACGGAAAAAAAATATTAGTAAATATTACTGAGATTCTTGTCAACAGCGCGCCTAGACCGAATTTCAGTAAATATTATGGAGTCGAACGTAAGAAATTAATAACAGATGCATTTTTTTGACAAGTGTCTTGTAGTTTTTTAAGGTTTAAGTAGTAATTTTAAATAAACAAGCCTTATATTTCAACGATTAACTGTTAATTATAGCAGTTTAAACATTAAAATCATAATTTTACTGATTGAAACGAAATTAGTTATTGAACATAACATAAATAATTAGAAATTAAACTACAATTATTGTCAATCATTTTTTTCCGTGTGATATGTAAGAAGTATTCCTGCATATTTTTGAAAAAAATTTCTGGATAGTTTTTTAAAATGATTTTTTAGAAGATATTTGACATTCGAATTCGTCTTTAGGTAGAAATTTATCGTTTACGTTAAAAATAATACACTCGGTAATTTTTTCCATACAAAATTTTGATAAAAATTACTAAGAAGAGAGTAATTTAGGGACAGTATGGAATTATAGTGAAAATTACCAATAATATAAAAATTTTTGAACCCGGTAAACAAATTTCACGCCATTGTTTGTTTTCATTTTTTACTTATTCATATTTTTAGCTTTTTTTTTTTGGCAATCGATTTATTCAAAGAATAATCCGAACATTTTTGTCCACTACAGGATTACAAAATGACGGAAAATAAGAGATCGTGACTTCAAAGGTCTAAAATAAAAATTAATAATAGAGGGATTTTTTTATAAAAAATAATTATAGACCGCTTAGCAATTTCATATTAAAAAAAAATTACTTGACACATGACACTAAACTGACAGTTGACCTTTACAAAAATTGGGTCGTTTTCTGTGGATATTGCAGGATATTTTTTAAGTATTTTCACAAAAAGCATCGTATATATTTAGTACAAATAAGTACATATAAGACGTTCTACTCGTGTGATGTTGATATATGAGTTTTTCAGCCAGTATATCAACATCACACTCAAGTTTATACGAATTCATACTAGATATATACAATCTTATAAAAATAAGTTAACAAACAAAAATTTAATACTTTTTTTTTTTAAGACGGGTCTAAACTTTTTTCTTTATCACTCAAGTCGACGAATACTATTCTTCTTGCATTTGCGCAGTAAATGGAAACTTTGTTCCATCTTTTTCTCTTAAACAAATAACAATTTTTAAAAAATGAAAATGTAGATTGCTAAATTATAAAGTAATGCATCGAGTATCGTTCTCAATTTTGCATTTAAGGGGGGGGGGGTAGGGTTTCAGCGTAAAAAAAAACACTTTTTACGATTTTTTTTCTCAAATATGGATTGAGCAATTTTATTCAAACCTTTTGTACATTATTGAGCATACTTTTGACAATGTTGTGTAATTTTATCATGCAGAAATATTGAAGTATAAGCCAGTAACAGAGCTTCCCCCAGAACGTCTTGAAAAAAAAATCAATTTGCGGTGTTTATTATAACTCAGCCGGAAATTATCTGAAAATGAAAAACCATGAAAATTTAGTCAAATTATAATCAAATCTTCTCCCCAACGTTCTCTAATAATTTTTATTTTTTCATTCAAAAATTTTTGGCGGCCATTTAAAGTGTGTCGTTTTCGTGGAAAATAACAGTTCACACTTTAAATGGCCGCCAAAAATTTTTGAATGAAAAAAAAAATTATCAGAGAACGTTGGGGGAAAGATTTGATTATAATTTGACTAAATTTTCATGGTTTTTCATTTTCAGATAATTTCCGGCTGAGTTATAGTGAACACCGCAAATTGGTTTTTTTCTCGAGACGTTCTGGGGGAAGCTCTGTTACTGGCTTATACTTCAATATTTCTGCATGATAAAATTACACAACATTGTCAAAAGTATGCTCAATAATGTACAAAAGATTCGATTAAAATTGCTCAATCCATATTTGAGAAAAAAAATCGTAAAAAAAGTTTTTTTACGCTGAACCCCCCCCCCCTCCCCTTCTGAAAGGTTTTGTTTAAAAGAAGAGCTTTGAAAAAAATTACTATAGACCCTCCTTAAATTGCGGCTTATAGACTTCCTTAATTTATATTTAAAGAAAAATATATTTTACTAAACACATTCAACTTAAGATTCTTACTGTCATATATTATTCATATAAATATCGATTTGAATAAAAAATAAACATATATTATTTATATATCACTCACTACATAACAAATTAAATTCTTCATTTTTTATTAAAAAAAGTCAGTCCGAAATTTATCAATTAAAATAAAATTTAACTTCAAAAATTTTAAATAAAAAAAAATTAATTAAAATTTTCTGATATTTATCATTTATTAGATTAATTTGATTGCATCTTGAAGCTCTGGTGTAGTACAGGACCAATGATCCTCAAATATCTTAAAATCTCGAGAGATGCTAAAAAAATAATAATAATAATAGTTAATCAATTAGTGACAATTGAAAGAATTGACGAGATTAATTATCGTCGCGATTGTTGCTAATTATAAAATGCTTGTAAAAAAAAAAAAAAAAAAAAAAAAAAAAATTAGCATCAAAAGTCAGTGAGGACCGAGAGCAAGCATGAAATTATCACTTATTACTCTGCATCTTTCGAAAAAATTTATAATTTAATATTTTGTCCATCACACACTTACATATATATATACACATACATTTAACACATTAATAAATTAACGTTACGAGTTCTATATATTTTATTGTATGTACATAGTAGACGCACGCTTACGTTTAGGTGATACGGGTTTATTTGTTAACGAACGGCTAAAGTTATTGACATTTAATCTTTATATATATATATATATATATATATACATATCTATATGCTTTGATAACTAAATTATATATTTATATTTATATATATGTATAGATAAATATAAATCTTTCTCTATTTACCACTCACCGTATGTGTTTAGATAGAAGGCTGGCTTTAATTTATATATCATCCACTTTTTTAAAATATGAAAACCGTTACTCGTTTTCCAATTTAACCAAATATTTAATTACACGTCTAATAAATATGATATATGTATGTATACATATATATTTTTTTATTCATACGCCATTGGTTTTTTTGTTGCTACGATTTGTCTCGTCATTTGTTATTATTATTATTATTATCATTATTATTATTATTATATATTTGTCCCACCGTATTTATAAAACGGACGTGTCACGTTCGATTTCACGGATAACCGACGACATTAGTTGATATTTTTAATAAATATAATATTACATAAATTTTTTTTTTTTTAAATTTTCAAATTCCAGTAAATTATTTCATTGATTTATTAAATTTTTATAAGAAAAAAAAAAAATTATAATTTTTATGGCGAAAACAAAATTTTTTTTTAAAATCAAGTTTTTTTAATGATCCTGAAGTGAACCGACGTCTGATAATTTTTTGATTTCCTTAAAAATGATGAATTATAAAAAAAAAAATATTTGAAAAAAATGCACCTGTAGTTTATTAAATTTTCTACATGTGCATATTTTTAGTTTTTTTAATTTAAATCGTCGAAAAAAAAATCCGAAAATTGTTAATCGTCTGCTACCTTTAGGATCATATTTTTTTAGGGTATTTCTGTTGTATTAATTATTGTCACTACACAACTACACGACTATGAGCATTAATGTCAACACGTACTGAAACAAATTGACACGTCAAATAAAATTAGCCGAGCCATAAAAAAAACTAAAAATGAAAAAAGAATTCCCATGAGTTATTTCGTAGAGTGAATAGAAGCTTTCTTACATTAACAATAGTTACAGCTTTGGTAACTAATATAATTTACAATCTCTCTTAGTCTCATCCAATTATTTAGTCTCTCCCGCGTCTTTTCCACCCTCACCTGTCATCGTCCTCAAAACTTTTAAATCCAAACTGGCGTCTAGTAAAAATTATTTTCTTTACTTCACTTCATTGTTTTTTCTCGTGTTTCCTAATCTCGTAATCAGTAATAATTATGTCCCACAATTATCAACCGTGAAAAAAACTGCCTCGGGTTTCTTCACTATTAGAAAAAAGTGCCGCTTAGTTTATAAAAATAAAATAATGATATAGTAGAAGAAGTTTAGGATAAGATTGAAAAGTAAAAAGTAAAAATTTTGCACTATCATTGTTTAAATTTATTCTACCGTGACTCAATTATTACTAAAGATCACCTACGAGGTCGATAAGTACTGACTAGTGCGTGATAAAACCGCGTGCAATTTTCGCGATCGGATAAGCTCACTTGGTGAAAATGATCTCGTGCAACTTGTGCACGTTTACCTTCTCGTCTACGAACCTTTTCTACCTAGGAATTATCGACGCTTCGTAGTCGTAAAGTCGCGCGAGACGTGAGTGTGCATCTGATAACGAGAAAAAAAAAAGCTCAGAAAAATAAAGGACTTTTTAGTTATATAGATTTAAGTAAAAAAAAACTTTCATTGACCTTTGCTTCAACTTTTTATTTTTGTCTCTAGATTATCATTAAATAAATTATTTTATTTGTCCCTCGTGTTTGAAGATTTAAAAAAAATTCAGAGGGTAAAGTTGATAATTTAAATAGAAAAAAATTTGAATTGTGGAAAATTAATTAAGTAAAATTTTAAATTAATTCCAGTATAAAAAATAGGAAATTTTTTTTTACAATTTTTTAAAGTAACCGTTTGTGGTAGAGAGTTAATTAAAAAAATTATCTTTGATGCAGTCTCGGTAGTTAGAGTTAACAGTCTTGTCAAAGAAAAATTGTTTGGCTCATAATTTTTTTTTGTTAATAAATAAAATTACTCTGTTACGTAAATTAAAAATGAACTGAAAAAAAAAATTCGCTTTACATAAATTTATAATTTTTTTATTAATCTAGTGATATAAAAAGTAACGCAAAGTAGGAAAAGTTTTCATTCGATTTTATTCAACAGTAACACAATTTCTTGAATGTCCGCGAGAATCGAAACTGCCACTGTCGAACGTCCATCCTATTCTACAAACTCGATTATCTTCGTATTCGTTTATTCTTTTTTTTTTTAACTTGCATTTCCTCTCAACCTTTTTCCTCTTTTCTATTTCCAACCCCTATCTCACCCCTACTTCTCCCTCTGCCCCCACCACTACCATTACCAATACAAGTACAATCACCCTGTGAACTTTTTTTCTACACTCTCTAACCAACGAGCTGCCGGTGCGAGCAAACCTTAACCAATTCGTTTAAGGCTAAAAGCACTTTGCACCCTCGACATTCGATTCTGACGATTTATCGACTTATTGAGTGTACTCTTCATTTTTATTTTCTATAAAACATTATATCAAATTTTTTTACTATTCATTTTTCATTACTAAAAAAATATTTTTTAATTTACAAAAATTAAACTGAATTTTATTAATAAAAAATTCAATTTAATCTCGAGAACTTTTAATTCCATTCTCGATTTAATGGCAAAGTTAAAAGATTAAATTAATTTTTTTTTTTATTAAAATTTTGTAATTTAAAAATTTTAAAATCTTGAATATTAAAAACTGTTAATTACAATATTACATATTTATTAATTTATAATACGACGTTTAAATAACAACAGAACTCATTATCACTTAACACTTTATTTATTTATTATTATTATTGTTATTGATATTATAATATTACCATTTAAATTAATTGTTGCACGTGGTTTGGTGCGTCTATGTAAAGGCAGTATGAGGCTCTCGCTCTTCACGCCGGCATCTCGAGTAAATTTTAAATTTTTAAATAACGAATATTTTTTCTTTTCAAATTTTAAATGTCAAGTGTGAATTCGATAAATCGACACAGTTAGAAATTTTGTGTATTTGTGTTAAAAAATTATTTGGTTAAATTTTGTGTTGATTTTCCACACAGAAAGCTGTTAATTCAACACAAACCGTTTGTGTTATTTTACTTTAACTGATTTTTTATGTTAAATGATTAGAAAGTCTGCAATGTAACAAATTTCTTGTGTTATTCGAAAATTAACACAAAATTTGTGTTGTTTAGCTAAACACTCCCGCACGTTTCTTCATTACTGTAACCATGCAAAGCATTTCAGCAGCATTGTCTGCAAGGAAACTTGGATTATAATTGATTTACAATTAAATATAATCATAGATAACTTGAATATTTTTATCATCAGGTTCAATGGTTTTTTTATTTTCATTTTACGGGAGGATAATTCGTAGCTCCGTTTTTGAAAAAAATCACTGAAATTCGAACTAATTGTTTGCTAAATTGTACTAAGGGTAGATCAGTATACACTGTGAAAAATCACCGGGGTAAGTTCAAGCGGTGTAGGTGTTAAAATCGGCGGTGTTAAATTTTAACACCGAAAGCGGTGTGAAAATAACGCCGCCGCCGGTGTAAATATTCTGTACCGGTGTTAAAAAAAATTCCCCGGTGTTAAAATAACGCCGCCGCTGGTGTAGATATTCTTTACCGGTGTTAAAATATTTTACTTTGTGAATATTTTTACTTACTCGATCACTATACTTGTTAATAAATGATGTTTTTTATTAATTTTCTTAAAGAACTGACATTTTTTGTGTTTTATAATTTTTAAAGTTAATACTCCAAGCGTACGCAGTTTACCCCGCGTTTACACCGGTATTACTCCGCTTTTACACCGGTTTAACACCGCCGAATTACGTCTCCTGCACTGTTGTAATTTCATTTTAACACCGGGCGGAGTTAAAATGAGTCCATTTTTAACACCGGTCTTTTTACAGTGTACTTGAGTCGGTTAAATTATGTGTTCATATTTATTATTTACTTTTAACACAACAAGTCTGTTAAATTTACACAAATTTTCTGTCAAAATAGCAGATTTTGTGTTCAATTATTTAACATAAATTTTTGTTAAAGATCAACACAAACGCAATGTATTGAATTAACACTAAAATTTGTGTAGACTGTTTGCCCCACACAATTTGCGTTTAATTTAACACAAAATTTCTAACTGTGCATCGACTAGAATCGAACATTCTTTATTTTAAAAAAAAATTTATTTTATCCGTCATGTCTCTCATGAACTGACAGACGAAGTAACTCGTCTAGTAGTCGCTAAATCAAGACTTGACAAAAAGATATAAAAGTCTCAGTGACTAACTTTCAAGCCAGCCTCCTACACTCTGTCCTTTTTTATATTTTTTTGTTCTTCTCCCTCACCCCGTATATAAAGATCCAGCTTTTCATCGCGCGTCTTGAGCTCGACGATTTAATTATCCGTGGCAGTTTTCCCCTCCCTTTCTCAAGTCCTCTTTCTCTTCCTCCCTTTGCATTCTCTCCAGACGTTCATTGTCCATGAGCGGATGAGGAACTCGGGGGATGAACAGACGCAGGAGGAGAAAAGGCTCGGGTTGAGAGACAAATAAAAAAAAATATATACATACATATATATATATATTTAAATTTAAAAATACAAATGAGACAAAGAGAGTCTGATAACTTTTTAGGCAAATAAGTTATTTTTATATATTCAAAAAAATTTTTCAGTAAACGAGACTAAAAAATTAATTATTAAAATGAAATTTTTAATGAACGACTGTGATAAATGTCTTAATGTACATGTGTAATAATTTTTATAAAATTTATTAATAACTAATTTTTAAATTTTAAATTATTATTTATTTATTTTTTCATTTATTAATTTTTATATATGAAAAAAACCAAAAATATTTGAAAAAAAAAAATCGTGATCGGGGGCACGATCTGATTGATTTCTCGTACTCGAGATGTCGGCGGGCCGTGCCCGTCGAGCGTGGCAGAGTCTGTAAGTTGAGTTTAATGCATGTTGTTTTGTCTGTCCTTGCATGCAGGGATTCGGTTTTGTAACATTCGCGAATAGTGCCCATGCGGACCAGGCACGTGAGAGGCTACACGGCACCGTGGTTGAGGGCAGAAAGATTGAGGTGTGCATGAAATACTTTCTTATATTAATTATTATATATATATATTTAATTAAAAAAAAAAACATTATTTTATTATATATATTTACTCTACATACATAAACATTAATTGTTAATAATATTTAATTGATAAATTTATATATATACATACATAATATGTATATATATATTTATATTATTTATATATATTATTTTTTTATATTTCACAGGTTTGAAGCACAGGCGCTTGCACGGGTCTTACGTGCATGCGTCCTTGCTTGTATGTATTTATTACATATATTAATTGTTTTATTTTTCAATTACACAAGAAATATTCACGATTTCATTTTTTTTTTTTTTATCATAAATAAAATAAAATTTAATGTAAATTCGATTACTGAAATTATTCTACATGAAAAATTCAATAAAGTCGTGAATTATTCTTGTATCGTAACTCCCGAGACAAGTCGACGCAGTCAACGGTCCAATAAAAAATTCAAATTCAACTCAGTAGTCGATGAAAATTTACTGGCAATTTGTGTAGATGTTAACTCTAGGTGACCTGACCCGTCGATCTCATTGCGCGGGAGTTACGATATAAATTTAATGCGGAAAAATAATTTTAAAAAAAAAGTTATGAAATAATAGACGTCAATTCCCAGACAGAGGTTTTGGCGGGAAAACGTACTTGTAAAAAAAAATACTTAATAATTCTCTCGTCCACATGACTTATAAAAAATAATTGTTGTCCCTTATAGAGCTTGGGGGCGTGATTATGCGAGAGAAAACTGAATCAAATTAAAAAAATCACTGATGGAATACATACATAAAAAATATATGACAAATAATTTATAAAAAAATGGATAAAGCTAGAGAGCGAGAGAGCGAGGCTTTTTTTTACATTAAATACAAAAACACATTAGAAAAAAATTAGTCCACTCTCTCGTTATAAATGTGTTATTGAACAAAATATATGAGAGAACCGGGCAAACACGGACACTGAGGATAGAAACTTCACGTCCAAAGTGTCCTCAAAAGGTAAGGAACAAAGTGTCACGCCGAAGAATGAAAAAAAAGTTGTTAAATAATTATTGAAATGGATGTAAAGTGATGGAAAAAAATTATTATTATTATTTTTTTTTTTTATTTAAATAACAGTGTAAATTTTAGACTCGCACTGCCCGCTCTCTCACGTGATTCACACGTAATTCATTCTCCAGGGTGTATTATCTTTTTCTTTTTTACTAAAATCAATTAACTTTTTCATTTAACCCGCGTTATTAAAATTCAGCTTTCAATTAATTTGAATGAAATTATTTTTTCTGGTATTATACTTTTTTTTATCATCAATTTAATTTACTAGTTTTTATAAATTATTTTTTCTTTCATCTCCATTTTTTTTTTTTTTTTTTTTTGTTAATTAATATAATTTCACTGATATCTTTTGCACTTTGCGCTTATTTATCTCCCCACCTTCATATTCCTCACCTAAGCTTGGAGGTAAATTACCAACAATTAACGTCACGTGAAGGGAAACGCACATATATAACACACGAAAAAAAAAAAAAATGAAAACACTGAAAAGTCATATTAAATGTCAGACTTGTATTTGCTACATATGCGGTTGTAATTAACTCTCTCTCGCTCATCAAATCATTTATTATTTGTTCTACTTTAATTTTATTTTTATTTATACGACTGTTGTATTTTATTATTATTTTTTTTTATTTATAAGAAAAATCAACACGCATGTGGGCACGAGAAAAGTGTCTTCGTATCCTAGCAAGAGATTTCGAAATATTTTGAATTTTATAAACCGAAATTTTTTTCCGTTGGTTCAATTAATTTTTCGTAATTAATGGATTGTTCCTTAATTATCGTAACCTTTTCATAAAAAGGTTACCCGGTAATTAAAGGATCAATAATGATAATAATGTTATTAAATTAAGTGTCGAATAATGAACTCGATATTTTAACCTTCGTACAAAACCCCAAATCACGCAACTCATATCTCATAATCATTTATTTTCCACCCCTGTTTTAACTATTTTTTTCCTTTTCATTATCGCTGTCCAAAATGATTAATTGGTCATTATTTTTGTGATACTTTGAGGGGAAGCCAGATGACGGGAGACTTGGAATTGAAAATTTTTTTCATCCATATAAAATTTACGCGTACAGAAATTTTCCGAGTGGTAGAAAAAACACTGGGGCACTTGAAAAATTGATTTAATTGAAACAAAATTTTGTACCCATCAAAAAAATTAATTAATAGAAAAAATATAGAACGGATTTTAAAACAAAAATATAGAGAGGGGCAAAACGGGACCGGTAAGAAATCTATAAATTTTTGGGAATTTTAATTCGGTGAATTTTTTTTTTGACTTCCATTTGACGTAATTAAATCAAATTTCGAGTTTCCGTAGAAAATTTTTTTTTTTCACGTGGGCAAAACGGACTACCTCAAGAAATTTTTTTTTTTTTTTATTTAAAAAAAATAACAGAGAAAATTTAAATATAGCGAAGAAGACGTATGTATTTTTTTATGGCCAATAATATTTTGAGTTCACTGAAAAATTCTTGAAAAAAAATTTTTGAATCTCGAAATTTCACAAAAAAAAGTCGTTGAAGATTAAGAAAAATTTTGAAAAAAAAAATTTTCAGCTAATTTTTGAGTGGTCCGTTTTGCCCGTCTTTCCCTTACATACCTATATATATAAATATATAAAAAAAATTTGTAAGTCATCCTCTCAAGCCCCGTAAAAAAATTTATTCCACTAGCTCATGAATTCCATCGTGTCCACTCTCCCCTACTTCAGTAGCCCTCAATCCATCATATATAATTAAAATCCCATTTAAAATGTAAATATGTCATTAACAAATTTTCCTTTATCTATAAATTTGTTATTCCTTAACAAAAATAAACGTAACTATTTGATTTTATCCGTGTAATTACATTTTTATATTGCGTTAGTATATCAGATTAAGTATAATTTAAAAGTAAAAATAAAGGAAAAAACAAAGGGGGATAAAAAAGACAAAGGGATGAGGGTAAAAAAATGACGATTAATCGTGTCTCAGCCCGTTGAATATCATTTTCCCGGGGTATTGTCGTGCTTGAATCACAAATTTCTCACCCCGTATGTGTAGGTAGCTAGCAATACAGCTCGGATTATTCTCGGTTCACGGAGCTTGCAGATTCATCCCTTGGAACAAGTCGGTCTAAAAAAATGAGCAAAACAAAAATGCAAAGAAAAGAGTAGAAAATAATAATAATAATAGTAAAAGTACGAAGGAAACGGGAGCGAACGCGATAATGGAGCTTCCGATGACGCTGGAATGAAAATCTCATTGCAGGCTACATGTAGATGCATATAAATATATCTATATATGTATACATGTGGATATAAACTCCATATATATACACATACATATATACAGGTATACATATATATGGATCTTTTTAAAGCTTTTATTTTACTGTCGAATAAAACACGCGCGACCTTTGATCGCGTAAATGCACGACACGCGTATTGCGCTCAAAAATTTCACTACGCCATTATACTAATGAACGTTCTTTGTACGATGTTTCGTCGTTATTCAATGTTCGATTTAAAAAATTTAACTAAACAAAACCTTCTGAACTTTTATTCCCAACGGGGTTTTCATAATTAATTCAAGTAACTAAATGCAGCGCAATTATAATTATTATTATTATGATTATCACTTTTCATACTTTTGTAGATAGGTATCAGTCCGTGATTTAATCTCGAGCCCTTTGAATAATTAATTAGAGTCATTATTATTTTGATATTAATATTTAATACTAATGGAACCGGTGCATATTAAATTGAATTATTTCTCAGAAATATTTTCAGACGGGAATATTAATAAATTATTTTTAATATCTTAAGTGATGGCACGAGAATGTAGAGTTTGATGAAAATAGAATAAAATATTTATTTAGTAAAAAAAAAAATATTTAAATAAAAATCTAAATTAAAAAAAATTATAAAGTTTGTTAATTTAAAATTTTTAAAAGTCAAAGACGTTGTTGAAATAAATTATTCTTGACGAGCAAATTGTGGTAAAGCTCCAATTCCCGTTTGAATTATAGAGGCAAAAAGCTCAAGCTTCGAGACCTTTGGGTAAAACGAGCAGAGAAGTGAGAGGAGGGTTTAGTTGTAGTCGAGGGTGAAATCGTAAAAGCCTATCGTTACCGTCCACCAGGTCACGAGTAAACTGAGCAGCATAGACCGGGTACGTCTATGAATCATTTAGAGTCACGAGCATCGGAAAAAGTCAACCTGACAATTTTTATACGACCGAAAAATATAAAAAACTAAAGCTTAGAGTTGTCGTCCATGCGCCGACTATAGTGACGTTAAGGTCGCGCGAAACAAATTGTGGGATACACCCTCTATTTGCAGAGTCAACTGTTGGCTGGCACCCTTCTCTATTCCATTGGGTCCTCTGGGCAACCTCTGTAGCACTAAGTACCTTCGTACGTGCATCGTTTTCCCAGTATTTCAACCGACCGCATTCCCACCCCTCAGACTCACGTCTCTCCCTCTCTTCCCGTCACTCCCAGCTTCTCTACCCTCTTGACAATCTCTCCTCCCTCTTTCACCTCTTTCACCTCTTGGTCCACTATACCCACGTTACCGTACTCTCGAGTTTTCGGCTTAGCAAGTCAAATTAATGCAGATTCGCGAGCCCCAGCTCTACCCATCTCCATCCTCATCTCCATCTCGTCAACTACTACTCTCACCCTTATGGTTTACCCCTTAAATTTACCGAGTTTCTCATCTCCGCCGTCTCTTTGAGTTCCTACGCTGAGTTTTTGAGGGCGTATAAATACAGCCTTGTTCAAAACTTATAAATTAACTCCATTTCAATATAAACAACTTTTAAGATTTTACATTTTTTTTTCTCTTAAAATCTGTATCCGACTTATCAATTTTTTTAATTAGTTACTTTCCAGTATCGAGTTATTTAATAATCATCTTATATACATTTTTTTTTATTTAAATAGAAAATGTCCACTTATTCTTTTTTTTTTTCGCGCCTATAAGGTAAAGCCCCTACACCCGGTCACTTTCCATTGGAGTGAGATTAAATCACTCAATATAAATTAATAAATAAAATGAAAAACCAGATTTTTTTTTATAGTTATTTTTGGAAGTTTTGAGTATTAGAATAAAATTTTAGTTTGAAGAAAAATCTTGATAATTAATTATTATTAATTTTTAAAATAAGGTCCTTGAGTGTACCCATAGTCGCTCACTAAAAGTTGTGATGTACCATTACTCGACCAACACATGGCCCTATAGTCGCTCAAAGACAATATCAATTAAACTATGATAAGTTTATTAATTTGGACAAATAATTTATAAATTATACTACTTTATTCTTTCATAATATAAAATTTCATGAATTTTAAAAATGTATTTAATAAGATATAGTTATAACAATTCTTAAAAAATTTGACGTAACCTAAATTTAATCTAACGAATGAACGTTAAAGTAAACAATGCCCCGCTGAGCGCGATTTTGAAAACAGTCATTTAATTTAAATTTATAATCTGTTATAAAATAATTTGATACGTCATATTTTAATATATTTAGATTCACAAATAATTATTTATCAGTAATAATATTTTTAGTTGTAACTTTTTTTTATAAAAATTATAAAAAAACTCTTTAAACAGTTAAAGTGAGCGACTAATGGCTCTGAGCAGGTAGAGGGGCTTTTACCTTACAAGTTTTTAAAATGTAGTAGAATCATGAAAAAAAAATTTTTCGACTATTGCATAAATTTTTAATTACTAAATTTTACTTTTTTTTCAATGAAAAAAATTTTAATTAACTTATAAATTTGAAATTTAAAATGAGTACTTTCATAATGCGAATTTGTACTTAAAAATATATGTATATATTTACATAAAAAAAATTAAAATTCTTTACTGAGTAAATAATAATTCATAAAGTAAAAAGTAATTACACAAATAATTTATTTACTTTTAATTTAAACAAAGTTATTTTTTTATAAAAAGTAAACAAATGTATTTAATTAATTAAAATAAATTGTATCTGTTAACCTCTTCAGTGTAACTTAGCCGGTAATCAGTGGTGTGTAAACTACCCGATTATACACCAGAGAAGTTGTTTTTGAGTTAAAACTCTGGATAAACTGGAGCCGCAAATAAAAAAATTAAATATAAAAATAAATAAAATCTATCGAGATTCCCCAGTATTTGTTTATTTACATTTCGGGTTCCATCTAACCAACGTGGGTTTCTATCATTATCTCTTATCCCAGTCTCTCCCTCTCTCCTTCTCTGTCCGTCTCGTTCGTTAGTGGAGTTACCTCTGGGGATGAGAGCCCACTTGTATCATCCTCTTTATTTTACTTTTTTATTTTCCCTCCCTATCTTTTTGACCTATAAAACACAACCCCTTTCATTTTCGCGATGCAGCTTGCGTTTGAGATTCCACAACCACTCTTGGGTCGTTTCCCGTAGCCAATTTGTCTCGGTTGTAGTAATTAAAAGTCAAATTAAATATTTCTTTATACTCTCTTGCGTTAGGGTGCGAGGACACTTGAGGATAGTGAGTAGTCTTGCGGTAGAATTTAATCAGAAATTCTAGAACATGACGTACTAGTTTTTTTTTTTATCTAAATATACCAATCATTTTTTTTTATTACAGTGCCATTGGTATTAATAAATATAATAAAATAATTCTTACATTTACATATTTTTTTTTCTCAAAAAATTTTGCATATACACTGAAAAAAAATAACTTTTGTAAAAAAAATATTTTCTTGAGTAGTACATTAATAAAAATTAGGAAAGCCATCAAATGTCACAAAATTTTTTCCTACATTATAATTTCTTATACTCAGTTGCTACGAAAATTTATTTTCTACGGTTCTATTGCCTACATAAATATATCATTTAATTGTGTACCCAAATCAAAGATATATCTAATTAGTAGGGCCAGGACTTTCGCGTTAATTTAAAAATAATTAATACTTAGTGGTGTGAAATTTTTTATATTACGGGGAAAATATTGGTCTTATTAAAAAATTTTTCAAACAAAAGTTGTAGGAAATTTAATTTTCCAAAACAAATGTCTCTTATAATTTTTTCGTAGGACTAATAAGAAAGCCGTAATTTTAAAATTAAGATTTTCATAATTAATCAAATTTTGAATCATTTATTATGAATCTTAATTTTGGAATTACGGTGAAAATACTGATCGTACAAGAAAATCATAGGAGACATTTTTTTTATAAAATTAAATTTCCGACAACTTTTGTTCGAACACTTTTTTAATAAGACCAATGTTTTCACCGTAATATCAAAAATTTGAACTACTCATTTCAAAAATAAGGCAAAAATCTTGTCCCTACTAATTTCTGTACATAAATGCTGATTTATTCGCTCAGAAAATCAAGTACTTGAAACAAAACAGCAGATTTGAAAAATTCACAATAGTAACCGGAAAATTTGACAGTTTTCTATCAGAGATTAGTGACCTGATCAGGTCATTCTCTGCATTGACTATGAGATTCAACCCAGGATCATATTACAGACAGGGCGAGTCATGTTATTGTAAAAATGACAGTGGTTCTGATATTTTTCTCAAGTGTACGGTCTTGAATATTAAGAGTTTTTCCTCAAGTACTTGATTTTCTCAGCAAAATCAGGAGCTTATCTACAGTAATTAAACATTTCTTTTATTTGGGTATACGCTTAAATAGTAATCAGTTGAACATCATGAGTCATTTTTAAGTCACGGAGAGAAATTTCAAGTAAATATGCCTATGCAGCATCGGAATAATTACATTACTCTATAGTTTGTGTAACGCCGCTCTTATGTGACTGCTTATACGAACTATAGAGTAATGTAATTATTGCGATGCTGCATAGGCATATTTACTTGACTTTTCTCTCCGTGTAGGCAATAGAAGTCTGCAATAATTTTTGTATGCAATTAAATTATATATTTTATATTTATGTTTATATATTTATATTTATGGGCAACAGAACCGTAAAAAATAAATTTTAGTGGCTAACTGGCAGTAGGCATTTATGGTATACGAGAAAATATAGTAGGCATTTGACACATTCAGCAAAAATATTGTAAGCAACTGATGCCTTTCTAAAAATCATTTAATTATTAATTCTATATTTAAAGAAAAGAATTATTTTCTTGACAGAAGAAAATCAAAATTTATTGACAGTACTACAAAAAAAAAAAAAATCAGGAAATATCGAGCTAACCCATATGAAAAAATAATATATGGTTAAAATATATAAAATCATACATGTTTGCAACAAAAAAATATATGATATTTTATATTGTATATTATAAAAAATCATATAGAGATTTTGGCCGATTTAATATAAAATTATATACAGTAGTAAATATATGTATTCCATATATGTAACTTATATGTTTTTTATATTAAGCTGTATATACATTTACATTTACCTTATAATATATTGTATTGATATATTTTCTTTTATATTCAAAAAATATAAAATTTTTATATGAAATGAAATATATGGTAGCATATAATTTATATTATATATGGCACCATATATTTTCTTTGTCATATTTAAGCATATATTTTATTCGGTGTATGTATATGTATATGGGTATATATATTCGCATCAAATTAACTAATTTTGAAAATTTTAACTGCAATTTAAAGAGTATATTAAAATTTATATCTAATTTAATTGGAGTTGGTCATACGAATAAGAAAGTTTTTTTTTCCATACACAATATAAATATATGTTTTTATATATGATCAGAATATATTTTTCGTACATAATAAAAATATATATTTTTAAGTATGATGAAAATATAGTTTTCGTATATGACAAGAATATATATTTTCATATTTGATAAAAATATATTTTTTGTATATGATTGACATATATATTTTATATATGCTAAACATATACAGACTCGTACATTATAAATATTATATTTTTCAACATAAAAAAAAATATATCAGAAAATATAGTTAAATTGGCCACATATATTTTCTGATATTTATCATATATTTTTACATATATTTTGACTATATATATTATTTTCATACGGGAAGCTCAGATTTCTTCGATGAAAAAAATAATTTTGACTAAAGCTATAAAATTTTTGCCCTATAAATATATCAGGTTGAAAATTTCCAATAGCATAATTTATTATAAGAATAAAATAAAATATTTCTAAAAGTTATTTTTACTCAGTGTATTTTTATCAAATTTTTTAGATTCTCAGCATTGTACCGAAAAAAATAATTTTATCTGAATAATCATATTTATTATATTCATTAATTTTTATGGATACTGTTATAAATTAAATTTAAAATAAAAAAAAAAAAGAAAATGCATTAAATTTATTTTTATTTTGCATATTTTATTTCTTGCAATATTTTACGTCATGTTCTACTTTTTCTTCATTCAATTGTCATACGTGATAAGTCTCATCGTGAAATATATTCTCTATTGAATTTTTTTTTTATTGTTATTATTATTTTTTATATCTGAATTGTCAATTATTTTTATTTTATTTTTTTTCCAATTATTAAATGCTAACAATGCTTTAAAAACAAACAAATGTGTCATAAAGTATTCACCCAGATTACACTATTTGTTTCCAATATTAAAATAAATTCATTTTAGTGATTAAAAAAAAAAAAAAAAAAAAAAATTGAGAGAATGCATTTCCAATGGAAATTACGATCTATTGAATGAGAAAGTTATAGGATAAGGATTAATATTAATAAAATAAATAAAAAAAAAAGAGAAAGCGAGCGAGCGAAGTATCGACCCTTAGTCTTCAGCCTCAAAAGTATCGATCGTGAATCATGAATGTGACATTAATCGAATTCATGTCAAACCTTCGTTTTCTAACATTACTTGACTCTTAATTGAGCTTCGTCTCTTGAGCCCTTGATACTTACCAAGTGGTTCAACAGAAGTAGTCCTTTCGAGTGTTGAATATAATCCAGCTTCTCATTACTTGTGCAAGCTATGCTAGTTTCATTCGTTTAAATCTTCAGTACTTGAGCTAGAATAAAAAGAGGTAAAATCTCTCCCGATTACTTTTGACGTTGAAGGCACGTGGTCGACTCAACACTTGTTAGCAGTAAAGACATAGCGATTATTTGTTAATGTCATTACTCATTACATGTTAATTCTTTGAATTCCAGCAATTAAATTTATAATTACAAGTATTTTTACTGTAAAAAAAGGGGTAAGTCCAGGCGGTGTAATAAAATTTTCGGTGGTAAATTTCAACACCGAAAGCGGTGTTAAAATAACACCGCCGAAGGTGTAAATATTCTTTACCGGTGTTTAAAAAATTTCCCGGCATTAAAATATTTAACTTTATGAATATTTTTACTTACGCGATAACTACACGGAAAAAAATTTACTGTTGCTGCAACAGGATTTTCCTGCAGCTGCAAGAAATCGGTCATGTTGCAACAACAGTAAATTTTTTTCCGTGTACAGTTAGACAGTATTTTCATTAATTAATTAAATTATTGGTGATTAAAATGGCGGGCGTAAAATTGTGTAATTTTTAAATAAATTACGTACTCTCTTAAAATGACTCAGTGAAAAAACACGGAAAGATTGGAACACGACTGGTTACTGTTCTGCACCCGACTCAGTACGGTGCTGGAAAAAAATGCTCGATTGTGGTGCAGCACCACACTGATTACTGTGCGAAACCTAACTGAGTGATATGCGCACACGACTCAGTCAGGTCCCGCACAGTAATCAGTGTGGCGCTGCACCACAATCAGGCATTTTTTTCCAGCACCGTACTGAGTCGGGTGCAGAACAGTAACCAGTCGGATTCCAATCTTTCCGTGAACCTACAAATCAGTGAATATTCACTGCGAATCAGTCCCAAGTATATAACTGATTCAATTAGTGACATACTTGAGACTATTTGTGCAGTGAATATTCACTGATTGAAGTACTTATCACTGATTCATTTTAAGAGAGTATAACGTGAAGAATTATTTAAATAAGTACATAGCAAAATTTAAATTTCCTCCAGATAATATTCATTAAATTTTTATATTTTTTTATATGTAATACATTTTTTTTCTAATTTCTATACGTGGAATTTTTTTTTTACACCCATTTAACACTGGTATTTTAACACCGCCAAATTACACCTTTTAAACCGGTGTTATTTCATTTTAACACCGCGTGGTGTTCAATTTAGTCCATTTTTAACACCGCTCTTTTTACAGTGTATTAATTATCATTTAATTTTTCAATTTGAAATCCAATAATTTGCTCGAATTCAAAGAAAAACTCATTTTATCTCATGTATTAAATTATTATTATTATTATATTATTTAAATTTTTTATGACAAATGTACATTAAATAACATGAGATAAAATGATATATATTTAAGATTACAATAAAATTGTTAAATTATAAATAAAAAATGAAAACGTAAAATCAAAATTTTTTAAAATAAAATTTTAGTTATAATTAGAGTTGTTAATTTAAAAATTATGATAATATTTTTTTTTAAACAATAAAAAATATGTGATTTTACGTTACTGTAGTTAATTAATGGATTCGTACGTGGTTTTAATTAAAATGAAAAAGTAAAGTAAAGAAAAAAACAGAAAAAAAAAAAAATTGAAATAAAATAACAGAAAAATCCAATTAACTCGTATGTCAAGTGTCTTTTGTGTTGTAACCGCGTACGAGTCCTTTTTATTAAAATATTAATTTTAAATTGTACTTGAGAATTTTTTATTAATAAATTTTTTATTATTAATCTTGACAGGTGAACAACGCTACAGCGAGAGTGCAGACCAAAAAACCACCGACAGTGCCAAATGGTAATTATTATTATATATATATTTATATTATTTATTATTTAAACTTTTATTTGAATGTCATATGTTGAGTGAAAACTTATTACACTTCAGTCATCGTCCTGTCAAATTATTTATTCCGTGGATTTTAATACAAATTAAATATTTTTACACATATTGAGAAGTAAAAATATTCGCTGTAAATTACATTTTATTTACTTAGCAAGCTGTCTTTCATTTGAATATTCCGCGCGGTTGACAAGTCGACTTAATTGACTTCGCAGCAAACATCAGTTTTTTTCAATACACGTTAAAATTTAAATCATTATTATTTTCGGTGATTTCTCTTCCAAAACAATCCATGGTATCCCATACGGCGTTTCCGGTTGGATTCCCATATGATTTCCTATAGGAATCCACACTATGCCAAATCCATATTTGTAGTATGGATTCCTAAGTGATTTTTTACGTCGATTTCCCCACTCTTAAACATGAATTAGTGAAAATGAGTGTCCGGGTCAAAAATAAAACTTGGTTTAGACTTGGTCGTCTTACTTAGTCACGATTTAAGACGACCAAGTCTAAACCAAGTTTTATTTTTGACCAGGGTGAATATTCACTAATTCCAAGTGCAAACCGAACCGCTAATTTCGAAAAGTGGTTCGGTTGGCACTCAGAATTAGTGAATATTCATATTCGCTTTTTTCACTTATTCATGTTTAGAGAGCATGGGAATCTTGTATGGATTAGAAATAAGGAAAATTGAGAAAAAGCGTCACGTTATTGATACAAATACCATAAAAAGCGTATGTGTTTTCATAAACTTTCCTGGAGTACAATACCTTTGTATTCCTAATTTAGTGTTACGTTGAAATTATTTTTAGTTTCTATAAAGATGTAAAACATGACTTAATTAATAAATCAATAGCTTGTTACAAATACTGATATAAAAAGCATCAAAGATTATTAAAAAATATCCTGCCGATCGAATATTAATCTGTTCTTTTATTCGTATGTGCATATCGATAGACGACAGACATAGAAATTTAGTTACTCCAGATTCTATAAAAATTACTTATATAGAAACCCAGATTCCTATCGGGATTTCCCACAAAGGAATCCATGTATCAAAATTTCTATATGGAAATCCACGTATCCAGTTTCTGATGTGAAATTCCTATATGGGAATCCAGATATCTACAGTTTCCTATGTAGCTTTTCTATAGGGGAATCCAGATCCCTATAGATTTCTATACAGTTCTATATACTCCTATATTAATTCCTATGAATTCTTACATGAATCAATACTTTCCTATATGGATTCCTATGGTTTTCATGTTACCCACATGGATTTTTTTAATAGGGCGGCAAAAAGAAAACATTAAAAACTACTCTCTTAAATTTGAAACAGTTAAAATAGTGACTATTCACTGTTTACTAGTGAAAAGTATGTCACTAATTCAAACAGTGGTATACTTTTCACTGGCAATAAGTGACTATTCACTGCCAAATAGTGATTTTCACTAATTCGTTTTTTGAGAGTACAGCTTCACAAAGTAACCTAGGGCTTCAATTGGAAAACTATAAAAATTACAGTTTAAAATAAGAATTTCAGAATTTTACTAAAAGTGTAATCAAAAGTAGATCTTAGACCTTAAAACTAACTGCCGATAACTATAATTAATAAAATTATTATTTGAAACTGTAGATTTTACATAATTTTTTTAAGTATTTCCAATTTTAAATTCCAAGCGCCCCATTATCACATAAAACTCTAATATTTCTTTTTTCCGTGTAGTTTAATGATCGCAAATTAGTGATAATAAGCTTTTGTTCTTTGACTATTAAGCTTATAATGGTATAATGCTAATATTCGAATAGTAATATCGTGATTCTAATTCCAATATATAATAATTCACTAATAGATCCATTAAATAACAGCTATAACAAAGATAATTTTTTTTTTCTGTATTTTCGTCTTCAGTTGCTTTGGTTTCGTCTATTTTATCACAGTATCTGTTATTAGTGTTTCAATCTAATGAGTATTGTTAGCTTACATTATAGTTATTACTGTAAACTATGCCTGTGGTTATTTTAATTATTAATAGTGATTGTCATCCGTCAAATTGCGATCATTGTCAATACCAATAGCAAAATGGCGAATACTTTGAAAATTACTATACCGTTAATTAGCAATTAATTGAAGGCATTGATGACAATTATTACTAGAAAATTTTCATCGTGTAGTTTAATTATTTGAGTTAATAAATAAGAATTTTTGATTATTATTGTATTACTGCACTGCAAACTAAATCTCGCTGTTAAGGTTATAGGTATTAAATTAAACCCCGAAAATGGTGTTAAACTTTGTTCTGGTGTTAAGTGGTGTTAAAAAAACAAGTAGTTTTATTTTTTGAAATATCAGAAGTCGAATTGTATTTCGAATACAAATAAATGTTTGTTTGTTTGTTTGGAAATTTAATGATACGACCGATTTACCACTCTCTAAAAACGAATTAGTGAAAATCACTATTTGGTAATGAATAGTCACTTATTGCTAGTGAAAAGTATACCACTGTTTAAATCAGTGACATACTTTTCACTAGTAAACAGTGAATAGGCAATATTTTCACTATTTCAAATTTAACCCTCGGAGTACACCCGGGGTCAAATTGACCCCACTTCACTTCCGAAGAGTTATATCTCAAAAACTATGCATCATATCGGAATGCAGGTCATGACGTTTTTTGTAGATAAAACAATGCTCTTTCGAATACAACTATTATTATTTCGAATTAACTAATTTTTAACGATGAAAAAATTAGTTAAAATTAAACCTGACTTGAGAAATATTTTAGGATAAAAAAAATTCTGGGGTCATAATGACCCCCAGTGTACTCCGAGGGTTAAGAGAGCAGTTGATAGAAAAATCCAAAAAATATTTGACGAGACATTTTAATCTTATCATATAAAATATAGGAATCAGATTTTTATGATTGAAGTATCTATGCAAACTAAATAACAGAGTAATGAAAAAAATAATCATGCTTTCTAAAAATAAATTAGTGAAATTCACTGCAAATCAGTGGATAGTCGCTATTTCAACAGCTGTAAGTATAACACTAATTCGACCAGTGGTATACTTATAGCTGGTTCCTGCTGCATATTCTCTAATAATTCGGAGTACATTTCACTAATTCATTTTTAGAAAGTAATGTTCCTAAATATTCAATTTGACAAGTGATCAAAAATATCAGCAATTTGTTCAGTTTAATAAAAGTTACATTTTTTATTTCATAGAAAAATTCTCTCTAAACATGAATAAGTGAAATGAGTGAATATTCACTGATTCTGAGTGTCAACCGAACCACTTTTTGAAATCAGTGGTTCGGTTTGCACTTGGAATGAGTGAATATTCACTTATTTCCACTAATTCATGTTTAAAGAGTCGTTTTTATCTCAATTAACGATAATTTCGTAATTTGAATTAAACATTATTATTATTTTTTGTTCTGTTTTATAAATCTTAGAACATTTACATTCACACCCTCATACTCTAATCGTCAATTGACTCCTTATGTCTACCGGTTAGATAACACCCCTAAATATCACCGCTACAACGGTGTAAATTCTTTTTAAGACCGCATCGGTGTTGAATAAGTCCATTTTAACATCGATTTTTTTACAATTTATTATTATGATTTTTTTTTATAAATAATTTAAATGATCGCATTTAAACACGTAGGTCGATTTGTAACTCGACTGTAGTTCACAGAGGCCGTTCGTCGCGTAAATCCCGTCCTAATCTCCTTTTAATTGTGTCGGCATTTGAACGCTTACTCAATCCAGATTACTAAGCCAGCTGTACTGGTGCAGTAAGAGAGTTTCGTCTTTCTTCGTCCTCGGTCCCCGGTTTTAAATCTTTTACTTCCACTTACGTCCTCGCTTTTGTCACAAACTTTACCCACGTAAATATCATTTATCTTATAATAATCTGTTAAATTACTTTATAACTCACTTAGCTCAATAATTCTTCCTGTTTATAAATAAACAATAATTAATTCCCGAGAAAACTTAAATTACTTAATACATTTTAAATTACCGGTTCCTTGTCACCGGTATCAAAATATTAAATTTTTTATTTTACGCCATTTTTTAATCTTTCATTTAAATTTAAAACTATTAATGACGCGATTACTTTAATTGGGAATGAGAATTAAAAATTTTTAAACTTTTAATTAAATCGAAATTTCAAATGAGCAATATAAATTTTAAATTAATTCTAAATTGTGTGGTCAGGGAGGTGAGCAGACTACTCTAGAAATTCTATACTTGTTGGTTTAATTCACCTCCACCCAATTATTGAACTAACGTGACAGTTAATTACACTATTATTTAATTATTTTAATTACATTATGTTAATTTATTTATTCAATGCACTTTACATTAATTGTCATTAACACTTGGAAAGAAAAATTTTTAATTACGGCAGATATTTTTTCTTTTAATTTAAAAATAAATATTGACGTCCCCTCTATCGGTCAACTTCTTAAAAATCTATAAATAGATTAATTAGCTGTGATTACGTTACATAAAAAAAACAAAAATTAAATTTTTAACATTTATAGATCTTGAAATTTAGCCAAAATTAGGTTACTATATATATTAAAATTTACTATAAATATGAAATCAAATAAAGAATTAAACGACGTTTCTTAGCAAGAAAAAAAAGTAGTAATGAAGTATTTTTTTTTTATTTTATGAATAATATAAGACGATATTTTATTACGAGTCAATAGTAGACATCAGTTTGAACATTATTGCCTAATTTTGAAAATGAATTTGTAAAAAATCTTCAATTTCTTCATATCTTATATATACCCGCATGAAAAAACTTTATGTGAAAAAATATACTTTAAAATATATGAATATTATAATGTGATATATTGCACAATATATAAAATAATATTTATATTTTTTCCGTATTAATATATGATAATATATTGAAAAAAAATATATTGCACGACTCATAATGCGAAGCATTAGGGAGTGCTTTACCATCGAAAATTTTGCTACAATATATTAATTATATATTTATCAATATAACTTTTTTTATGTATGTTCAGCATATATATCTTAGTATATTTTATTATATATTTATAGATTGTATTAAAAGTAGTATATTTATTAATATACAGTATGATGTAAATTTTTTATATAAGTTTTCTAGTATATTGCAAAATATATGGTACTCCATATATTTTTCGTACTATGGTATGTTACATAATTTACATAAGTTACATTAATTTAAAACATACTTTTTCTCAAAAAATTAATGTTGAAATTTTTAAAAAATTATTCAAAAAATTCTGACTCTTAAACAGAAATTTCGAAATCCGCGCAATTTTTAAATTTAAAAATAAATTTTTTTCTATTATTACAGTTGACTTTCTCACTTATTTATAAATACTAGCACTTTAATTAATCAATTAAGCATCGTTTAAATTATATCTATATCATTATTTATTAACTTGAAAGTCAATTGGGTCACTTTTTTTTTTTTTTATTGTTATTAACTCAGAGCTAAATAAAGTATCGCTTCCGTAAGAGATTATATTTAAAAAAAAATTTCTAATTTTAAAAATTGATTTTCTGAAATGGTTAGTAAGTCGGCATAAAATTATACAACTGTAACAGGGGGTAATAAATATAACGAGACAACTTCCTTAGTGGTAAAGTGTTTGCATGTACAGTGAACAACACTGGGAAAAAAAAAAGTTTTGTCATATTATTAAACTAACTTATTTTCTACCTCTATTCTCATTCTATTAATTAAATTTTTAATTAAAAAGGTTTAAAAATATTTTTGTTGATGCAACAAAATATTTTTAGTATTTATAACAATTAAATAAAATAAATTATGAATTTTTACTCGACTTTTTTTTTATAATAATAATAATAATAATAAAATAATTATTATTATTATTCTATATATTTTTAGAGAAATTACGGCTTTTCTGATTTGCTTAATTGACAGAGAATTTTTTAAATTATATTATTTCGTATGAGTGGATTACTAATTCTAATATCGCATTATTTTACATGCGCACTGCAATACGTCAATAGAATAAAATCTCATTATCAAATATAATATTATTATAGAAACGGTTTCGCCCCAAATATACTTGCTGGGCTCATCAGTAAAGTTAATGCAAATACATTCTACTTTATACCATTTAAACGGTGTTAAAGATAGTGATGACGAATTTTTCATATGAATGTTTTTAGAGCAAGTATTCCAAACTTGCTTTCATACTTTTGATGAATTCTATTATCTTTGTATAGCCTTGTATTATTTTAATTAACGATCAGAATTTTTTATATTTGCTTTTAGAGGAATTACAGATTTTCTGATCTGCTTACATTCTATTCTATTGATCTATAATGCAGAGTGCATATAAAATAATGCGATATTAGAATTATTAATCCACATGTTATCATTCATGTGAAAGAATGAAATGATTAGAAAAGTCATAATTCCTCGAAAAACAAATATAAAAAATACTGATCGTTAATTCAATTCACGTTAATAAAATGATGATAATTAATAATAATAATAATAATAATAATAATAATAATAATATTAAGAACAATAACGACAACAACAATAATTATATTTTATTAAGAGGAATTTAATTAATGAATAGAATCAAATATATTCTTTGTCAATTAAGCAGATCAAAATAGCCGTCATTCCTTTAATAACTATTAATAATAATAATAATAATAATAATAATAATAATAATAATAATAATAATAATAAACAATAACACTAATAATAATAACAACACTATTATTAATGACAATAACAACACTATTATTAATGACAATAACAATAATAATGATAACAATGATAATAAAATGATTAATACTAATAATAACAATAATAATATTAATTACACACTGTAAAAAATCCGGAGTGAATCCGGATTGAAATTAAATCCGAATTCACTCCGCGAATTTTTTACAGTGCAACAATAATTATATTTTATTAAGAGGAATTTAATCAATGAATAGAATCAAAAATATTCTTTGTCAATTAAGCAGATCAGAATAGTCGTCATTCCTTTAATAACAATTAATAATGACAATAATAATAATAATTGTTTAGTAAAAAAAAAAGTCAAAAAAATTAGTTAGTAATGACCTGAGAGTATGTACGGCCATCGAAAATAACGAATGACAAGGTTGATTGGGATGTGGTTTATAAATAAGTCTTGAGTAGCGACAAGCGACAATAACGATCGCCATGTTGCTGCTGCCAAGCATTTCTCAACAAGCTAACTAAACCACAGCACACACACTTTATATTATTATATATTTATTCTTATTCCTATTGCCATTACTGTCACTATTATTATGTCTCGTTGTCTCTTGCGCCAAATTACATCTCTAATTATAATCAAATTCATACGACCGCATTTTATCTTATCGACTCACCCCAACTTAAAACACTTTCTCAGATCTTCTATCAGTCTTACTATATTACAAACTAACAACTTTCATGCTCATACTCCGTCTCAACAAATTATTATCACTTCCGCTTTCTTAAATTAAGACATTATAATACCGTCACGCTATTTTAATCTCTAACAGTTTAAATAATTTATAAACTTTTTTATTTCAATAACGTTGTTGTTAATTACATTTTAAACTTTAAATTTTAATCAAACCAACTTCGTTTTATGAATTATTATTTTACTTAAATTATAGAAATTGTTACGCACAAAGAGAATTATTCTTGTTTGAATTTTTACACGAAAAAAATAAACCAAGAAAATTTCAGCTCCGTTTCGAACGGAACGAATTCTGAATTTCATTAAAAATTTAGTCAAATATAAATTAGAAATTGCAAACTTTATGACCGAGAATTTCCGCGTCTTTTAAAAATTAAAAATCTTTAAATTTGGGGCAAAATGGACCCTCTAAAAAATCTACTAAAATTCGGGTATTATTTTATTTTATTTTAAAAGCTAATAAATAAATTTTTCAGAATTTTGAATTTTCGCGCTTAAATATTTCGAGGCAAAATTTTAGAGGATCTATTTTACCCCCTCCCCTACTTCCCAACGCTGAAAAATTCATAAAAAAAGTTAAAAAAAAGTGTTTACAGAAACGAATTATTTTTTTTCTTATCAAATTTTCGGAGCATCCCGTCGTGGCTTATCTCCCTCAAGTCTTGTAGGCAATTAACTCAGTTATTTGAATATTTAAATAACATAAAATGTACAATTTTATATTTGTCATTTTTACTGGTAGTATTTTTTCCCGCAAATTTATCTTATCTTTTATTCCGAGCATATCGCTCCATTTGAAATTCGAAACCTGACAGAGCTTTTAAATCCTCCGGGGGTGGGTGAGGTGAGGAAGTACCCAAGGGATAGAGATGTAACCTGCGATAAAGTTTCCCGCGTTCGAACGACACCTCGTTTGTCAACATCTCGGCTATCCTTTTTTTTTTTTTTACTTTTTTTTATGACGAAACGTTGTTAGCCCACGAGTTTTCCGTTTATGATCCATCGAGAAAGAGCATCTTGTGTCAAATCTTTTATCTATTGGGTGAAACGGAAAATAATAAAAAAAAATTACGGAAAATAGAAGAGTCAATATGATTCGAAGACACAAAACTTCCGGTCATTTTCCGTTTATTTTTACACTGTAGCATATCGCCGGCGGTCTATCGTGAAATTTATCACTCAAAATATATTTATCTTCCGGATTTTCTCTTTTAAAAAAAAAATTTCTTTTTTATTTCCAATATATCGGAATGATATTCTTGTAATTTCTGTTGGCATTAAAAATTCATTACCTGAATTACATGACACTGAGTATGTTATGTCACTACTAGAGATATTTTATTCATCGTCAGCAGAACATAAATGAATAATTAATTAAATTAAATAAAAAATTCAAACATGATCGATAACTATTTCGGTAACCATTCAAGTGATGTTTACGATTATTTTTTTTTTTTTATTTGAAACAAGAGGTTTTACTGTCGGAAAAAAAGATGAAGAAAAATAAAGCTTAAGAAAAATGTAGGAAAGTACCGTAGGGATTAAAAGGCCAAGTCTTGAAAAATTTATCGCGCCTCTTTGCTTTCCGTTGTATTTCATCGGTGAAGAAGTTAAACTACGTATAGCTATATATATTTACTATCTTGTACAGAGTAGAGGGATGGTTTCGTTAGGCAGTAGTAATGCTCGGTGGTTGGTCAAACGTAACATCACGTCTCAGATCTAAGACGCAATTTTTACTTGAGCCAGAGCCATTTTCACAGTATTTATTTTTCTTCTTTACTGTTTTTTTTTTCTTTTTCATTTTTCGTTTTTTATTTCTCAGTTGATGAAAAGCATCTTATGTACTTTATAAAAGATTTTGATAACATAGATTTTACATTTTTTTTTTTTAATTTACAATTTATGGGAAAATTGGGCGAAATAGATGTACCCGAAGATCGGAAGGTTTTTCGCGCAACAGAAGTGAAAAAATTTTATGCAATTTGACTGCTTAGGGCTGACTTGAAGGGCAGTTGGGGGTGGCCTGCAATTTTTGGCTGACGTGCAAAACATTTCAGAAATCTAGATCCATTAGATTTTTTATTACTTTCATTTTGTTTTTTTATTTTCGTTATGCGCAAAACGTTTAGATCTTCAGGTAAATCAAAATGGAATGTCAAATTTTTTTTAAAAATAATTTCGGCTTATAAAATACTTGAGAATTTAAAATCAATTGGAAAGATTTTTAAATTTACGCGGTCAAACTTCCGGCACGAGCAGTTACAGTCACAATGAGTCTGTAGTACCCCAGCATATTCGGTCAATTGTAAAAATTAAATTGATCGATATTTTTACAAAGACTAGTCTTAATTTTTATCATCAATTTTAACTTTGAGTTGAAATATAATAAAAAAATTAGAAATTTGAAAGTTATAAAAAAGTATAATTGGTTTTTTGCAAATTTCTCTGCAAATATTGAGTTTTTCGAAAAATTTACAGAAACCTTTTTTGTAGGGCTTCAATTTCTCTACAAAAAACATATCATGTACTTTTTTCAAAAACCGAACCGCTATCGAGATATTTTGAGTTTAAAAATCGAACAACTAAATACAGAAATTTGAAGTTTGAATTTACCGGGTTTCGGGACGTGACCATTAAAAGTCAATTAAAAAATAAATTTACACGACAAAAATATTTCCAACTTCCTTAAATTAAATAAAATTTTGTCCATTCGAATTTTCAAAGCTTGAATGGTTTAATTAATTCAAGATTCAATTACATATTTACTGCCAACTCGAAAAGGTTTTAATTTTATTAAAAATTAAAACCAATTTCAATTTTTAATTTCCTTTATTTACGAGCACGAGAAGTAAGACGATATAATATTAAGCAAAGAACTTATTTTCCCATTAAATTAAATTTGCTAATGAATAAAAAACTATAAAGAATAATATTCTTTTATTTTTATCTTCATTAAATATAAAAGGCAGCAGCAAAAGGTTATTAGTAACCTTCTATAAATTTTTCACCAAGCCACGTATCACCTCCTTCCGTCGTTGGGATATAAATAAATTATGCAACAGCAGCGTTCATTAATGAGCCTTGCTAGCACGTAAATAACGTCTTCTCTATCTGACATATATATTGCTTATACTTTTTGTACTTAACCTTTTATTTTTCTCAACACAGTATCTCATGTATACCACCGAGATTATATTTGCCATTTCGTTGAACGTGAAATACCCCTTAACCACTGAAAATTTTGCCACTTCATGCGGAAACGCAGACGAAATAAATCTTAAAAAGGTTTCAAACTCTTTCCTTTTATTTTTACATCTTATTTTTTATCTTCATTCCATCTCACGTTTTACTTTTATAGACAGAAATATTTTAAAAAAAAGATAAATATGAAAACAAAACGAACATACAATAAAATTGCAGCAAGTGATGTTTCAGTATATAAACATTTATCTTTTCCATACTTTTTTTTTTATTATTTCTGCTCTATTGCTCTCGAAATTATACCAGTTATGGAATTTTTATAGCCTTGTTATTGTGAATATACATAGGGCTGGTTTACGCGATCAATATACGAGTTTGTTTAAGCTCGAGATGTTTTCCGGTTAATTCCCTAAGGTTTTATACGAGTAGAAGCAAAAGACCTTTTTAGACGGTCTTGGAAAATTAATGTACCAGTATCGCCTCTTAGACACATAGTCTGCTTTATCTTCTTTGTCTCGGTTTTTACTTTTTATTATACACTTTTTTTTTATTAAAGTTATTCTTTAAGATTGCCAACACAAAAATGTCTTCCATTAACTTAACCACCGAGCACTTAGCTCGATGACCATCTAAATTTACTTTTTTTCTTGTATACTTAGCGTTAAATTGCCGATTAACGTTCAATGTAACGACAACTCGTCACTTTATTTTATTTACGCTTTGTCGTAGTTGAGTAAAACCTCCCGGTGAGTTGTCACTTTTTGTTGTTGTTGATACTTTTATCGTAAATTCTGGAAGAAGGGGTGCTACAGTATGATAAAGCTCACTTCCAGTCGCACGCGACACTTTTATCAACCCTGCGAATACTCTGTTTGCACGCAGAATTTTAAATCGTTTTCTATTGACAACCCGATAGATATTTATCATGACAGCAATAGATTGGTATTAACAAGTCTAGTTTCAATTTAATAACTATTAGTGTCAGTTGTTGATTTATTTTATCATTTTAACTATTAATTAAGGATTTTAAATTTTCCCCTATTTTTTAAAAATATGCAGTGACTTTAAACTGTGATAACCGTATTAACATTTTGTTAATTAATTAGAAACAAATTATAGCATTCATTGACAAAAAGGACAATGTCGCAATTTCGCTGAGATGTGGAATTTACAAATAATCACTTACTCTCTTAATTTGAATCAGTGGAATTCCACTGGTTCGCCAGTGAAATCTCACTGGTTTACTAGTAAAACTCACTGATTTGACCAGTGGTTTTGGCGGCCATTTAATCCCATTGGTTACTCAGTGAACTTCACTGGTAAATCAGTGAATTTTAATGGCGGACATAAAAGTCACTGATTCATCAGTGAGAATTTCCACTGATTCACCAGTGAGTTTCACTGATTCAACAGTGTGCGGATATAACTTTCATCATAACCCAACTTATACATATAGGGCATGATTATTTACGTAAAATGAATAAATTAAAAAGATATTTACGCAAATTTACTGTATCCAACTTTCATTACATTAACCGTATTAAAATTATTCAAAGTAATGTGGAAAAAAGAAACTGCACTCGAACTTTCTTTGAAATTTTACAAATATAATGGTCGATTACATTATAAACATTATCAAGGCTTGGAAGATAGCTTAAATTAAAAACATAATATAATTTATGTAAAATAGAAAATGCAATAATAGGGTCACAATTTAACTTGAAATGTATTAATTAATTCAATCGACATTAACAAACAAACATCAGGTTATACAAATCATAGGTCGCTGTTGATAACGGACACTCGAGGTACTTAAATTTTTCACTGGTTTGAATCAGTGAACCCAATACTCACTGGTTTACCAGTGAGCAACTTTAAATCTCACTGATTCACCAGTGACTTTTTTATTCACTGAATGAACCAGTGGATTTCTCACTGATTCAAATAAAGAGAGTAGTTATCAATTAGATCTTGAATCATCTTGTAAAAAAATTTATCATCATATTTGAAAGTCCTTCATTATACGCCTTTTATAGACAATGATTAGCATAATTTTCGAGTATTTCTTACAGAAACTTATCTAATACAATTATATATGACACTCGTGAACCCGGGTCGAAAAATTTGATCTGATTTTAGTCTACTTAGATTGGATTTGGACTAATTGGTCTGTCTTTAAATTTTAATAAAAGTTTTAACCTGTTCTTGATCTAGAGGCGGGCAAAATCAGACTGAAAATTATTGAAGACAAGTCTGATAGGATAGTTCGGGCAAAACTCGGTCATTTCGGTCGGGATGTCTAAGAAATTCTAGAGAATATCTAGAATCAGGGCTCGTTGCTGAGAAAATAGTATATTACACATCGAGGGAAGTAAAGTAAGAAATGTCTCAGATCACATGTAATTGTTGGCCGAGGCGAAGCCGAGGTCAACAAACATGTGATCTGAGGCTTTCTTATTTACTTCCCGAGGAGTGTATGCTATTTTTCTCCTCGACGGAGGCGGAAAGCGGCAACTTCGTTTTGCACAGCGGGACGAAAGTTGACGCTTTCCGCCCGTCGAGGAGAAAAAAATTTTCCCTTCACTTCTGTGCACGCAGAATAATTTTTAGTAAAAATTACTCAAAAAGTTTGAAACCGTGCGGATATGTGGTAAATATCTAAATTTTTCCCATGTACATTGTAAAATATACTACTCGATATGTCAATGAAGTGCAATTTCTACTAACAACATATTAAAAATTAAGTTACTGGCTAGATGTTCTTACAGTACCAAACTTTATGGGTAATTTTTATTCAAAAATTCTCTGCGTGTGCTGGCATTTTTCCAGAAGACTTGTCCGATATCCCCGAGACATTTAAACATCCAAAGGATGCCTTAATTTTGATCAAAATCGCCGTCTAAGAAATTCTAGACTTAGCTCGAAAACAGCGGGAGAGTTTGGGGTTTTCCCGTAGGGTCAACTGTTTTTCAAATTTTTTTTTCCTTTGAATGATTTTAAAGAAAATATTTTTACACCAATATTTTGACAGATATTATTTACAAGAGATATTCTTGTGAAAATATTTTCCCAGGATTGTTTTTACAGGGGTATAAATTCACCAGTCACCCTTACGTAATTTCAGAATTATGATTATATTGGTGCTCAAGAGCGTCTGTAAAATATTATACCAGCGGAATGAGTCCGGAAAGTTATTAGAAACATAAATTATTTTTTTTAAAAATTATATCAATGCCAAGAATATTATTATTTAATTGCAAAAGCATTTATTTAATTAAAAGTATAAAAACTTCTGAACTGTTTTATTAAAGAAAAAAAAATAATAATAATAATAAAAGAGTTAATTAATAGCTGTTACTTCTGCATAGAGCTCGGCAACAAAGAATTAAGTTGCAGAAAAAAAGAACCGAGAAAAAAATTTAACGGTAAAACTTAATTCAGAATCAACTTTTCTCTATTCTTTCCTAACTAATGAAGTCGCGATCAATTTCCTCCGGTCCCGGGCATTTAACTCAACCCAAGCTTTTCCATTATTTTCTTACGGGAATTTAACTTGGTTTGTTTCTATCTGTTTTTTTTTTTACTTTTCTGTGTGGACGCTCTAACTCTTGGATGGTCGGGCCATTAATTTCGAGTCTTTTAAAAGCCCCTAGCGACGAATACTATTTAAAGTACAAGCTTTTAGTAATTACCTAATAATTACAATAAATTACATATATATATATTCTTGGGATTTCATATCTTTGGCAGTTGATTAATTAATCAAAATAGCTTTCTGACCATCAAAATGTCATCTATTCACAGTTAAGCCTCGTCAATCCAATCGGTATGTGTGCATAACATAGTTTTGGCCAATTTAACAAGTTAATCGACGCTCTGATAACGCGCCCCTCAACTTCGATACCAATTACATTAGAGCATAAGCATAATAACACCTTCATTAAATTCCTTATTAATTAACTCGTCTCGGCTATCGTGACTTGGATCAAAACTACTCGCAATCAACCGCAAAATCTAATAATTCTCAAATATATGACATTCAAATATTTATATTCTTCATATAGACCCGCATGAAAATACCATATATGATAAATATATATGGAAAAATATATAATCGATATGGGACCATATAAGTAGCCAAAAACGATATATATTTTCTTATATATAATATAGTAAGTTTTAATATAATTAATTATATACGTAAGTTTATGAGTTAATACATGTATTATATATATTTATAATCATGTATGTAAACTTATAAGTTAGCATATATATGTATTACATATATTTATAATTATATATGTAAATTTGTAAGCCAGCTCACACATATATATATATATATATATATATATATATATATATATATATATATATATATATTCTGAACATAATGTTTGAATCTTATAACAAAGAGAGGAAGACAGAAAAGAATAGATTTTATTTATTCTTACATATATGGGAAGACTTATATGGTTCTATATATCGAAAAATACACAAAAATTTATAAAGTTAAATACATGGTGCATATATCGTGCCATATAATGATGAATTATATATACATTCTTATTTGTTTCCATATAAATAACATTTATTTTTGAACATATTAAAATTATAAGTTTTCAAATATATAAATAATATATTGAAGTTATATGGAAATATACGAAATCATATAAGAGAAAACATATATGGAAATATAATAAAATCGGCCAAATCTATATATAGTTCTGTATAAGATTTCATGTATTGTCACATATATATTTATATCTGTAACATATATTTTTTAATATATGTTTACCATATATGATATTTTCATGCGGGGAGTAGAGGTACCGTTTTTGGCCAGTTTTGGACACTTGAATAATTTAAATAAATTAATTTGTAAAAGACGCAATGACATAATTAATTTTTCAAATATCTACAGAAATACTTTTGTCATACTGTTGTATTGAAAATTTTACTTTATACTTTTTCATTAATTAAAATAAAATATTAAATGTCCAAATAGAACAGTGGCCACGAATGATACTTCTACCCTATCAAATATTTTTTTTTTACTAAGGAGTCATCTTAATTGTACGGTTCAAAAATAAGAATTTGGGAAAATTACAAGAATATTGAGGTTTTTCGTCTTCTGTTATTTGACCAAATTTTTTACATGGAAAAAAGATGTCTTGAGTCAAAGTAATATTTTTGAAAACAAACGTTTTCGAAACCAAGTCAAGATTTTCTTGAGCCAAGAGAATTTTTCTTGATCAGAGGAGATTTTTACTTTATCCGAGAAAATTGAAGTTTTTTATTTACTTTCAGTCGATAATTTTTTTTTTCTCTGTATATTCCTTAATAATTTTTGTAAAAACAGTATTTTGCGTATTCTGTTGACTGGCGGGGGGCGTAACTTTTTAAAAAATCATCGGAAATAAAAAGAAAACTAAACGTAGGTCTATTTAATTTTTTATTTTTTCATACAAAATGGCGGTCTCAAATCAAAGTATTCAATTTTCAATATAAAATCCACATTTTTTTCTCTATAAAATTAAGAAAAAAAAATCCTTACGTTTAGATTTGAATGCACATTCGAACATTTAAAAAAAATTTCTAATTAATCAATTAATTATAATGTGAAATATCTATACGTGCTATCAGTCGCCAGAAAAAAAATTTAAACAGAATATAAAAAATAGTTTTTAGTATTGAAAGTGTTCAAAAAACTCTTAGCAATTAAAAATAATTAAAATCATTGTAGTTTTATTTTTACGAATTTTAAAATTCCTCATTTCGGATCGCGCACTTGGGGTGACTTCTTAAATATTTACGATAAAATTTCTGTTTATGATCCGAAAAAATTTCTAATGAATAATGAAAATCTGTTGCAGTTTGTGTCCAGTGGCCAGAGGGTAGGTGCATCCACGACGTGCCTGAAGAGGCACTTTTTACTCTTTACTCGGAGATTCGAGAAAATTGCCAAGGGTTCTCCTGATATGAGTGCAAACCAAGGGAAGGGCTACGACTTATAAATCAGAGACACGAACAGATAAACATTTTTCAGTGAAAAATTTTTTTATTCACAGTTTTAAGTTCGATATATCTAAATTATACCGGGTTAATTATACAATATCGAACACGAAATAATTAATTTTAAAAATAATTTTATACGTTAGTACGTACACTCGTGAAGATCGAGTTTAGTTTCTCGATTTGTGATAATTATAGCTCCCAAGAGCCGCCATACCATGACCAAGCCATAAATAATAAGTAAAGATAAATTTTTAACGCATGAAAGAGATTTACTTTTCATCTGCAATATGCGGAATGAAAAGAGACGACAAATGTTTTATACTTTTTTCATTTTTACAAAACGATACAAGCTCGTATTTGAATGAGCTTACTATCGTTTTTAAATAACTTTTATTTATCAATGATCGAAATTAAATCTCTGACATTTGTCGTCTTTATTTTTGTATGTGAATGAGTGTCCCCGGTCTATCACTGGCCTGGTAGAAGGTCATCGATATCAATATTAAATGCCACTACAGTCCCTGCAGCTAAGGTGGGTCCATTTTATTTACAATTCTAAGTCATGATTTTTAAAAAAATAGATTTATTATAACAGCAAAAATCATCGGACAGGAAACGGTTTTTTAAATTCGACAGAAAAATATTTTGTCGATTTACAATTTAAATATTTTTAAACATTTACATTTTTAAAATTACTAATTCTTTCACTTCCACTTTCCAATTGGTCGCAGGCTCCTTTTAATTATTTCTTTATAAATTACCCGGTCATTCTGCAAAAAATCAGAGGTTAATTTTTAATTCAAATTCATTCAATATAGAGTTTTTTTATCAGCGGAGTAATTTCGGAGTGAATGTTAATTTTATTTTGATCTTTATCCACTTTGATTGTGGAGTTTTGATGTTGAAATGTATTTATATTATGATCCTGAAGTTAGCAGACAGTTAAAAATTTTCGAATTTTTGTTTCAACGACTTAATTGAAAAAAAAAGATGAATATAAAAGTTTGCATATGTAGAAAATTTAATACACTATGGGTGCAATTTTTTGAAATATTTTCTTTTTAAATAATTTATTGCTTAAAAAAAAATCCAAAAATTATTAGACGTCGGCTAACTTCAGTAGCATTTTATATTTAAGAAAATAAATTTCTTATGCTAAATCGTAATTAAATTGGATGACTGTTTATTTATTTGATCCCTTCGGAGTAAAATTCACTCCGAGGGGGAGTTTAATTTAATGTTAAAAATCCTAATCGGGGTCAACGCGGATTTAAATAAAAGCCAGAGCACTCACCTGAAAAAACAAACTCCTTATTTACTTCTGACACTAGAAAATCGGGAGTAAATAAGGAGTCTGTTTTTCCAGTGGAGTTTTTTCATAGTGATCTGGATTTTATTTCCATCCGCATTTACTTTGATTCAGAGTTTTAATATTAAAATAAACTCCCTTCGGAGTGAATTTCATTAAATAAATACACAGTCATCCCCTCCGTATTCACTGCGGATTTAATCCGCGTTCACTTCGCGAATTTTTTCAGTATATGCGTGTGATATTTTAAAAACTCCAGAATTTTTCACAGCGTAAAACTTCCTTCGAAGTAAATTTACCCGCGGTATTGAATAAATAAAAAAAATTCTCCGCATTCCTTTTAAATTAAATTCGCATTCACTCCGCATTTCAGCCGCGTTCACTTCAAATTTTTCACAGTAAATAAATAAATTAGGCGATGACCCGAAATCTTGGTCGGTGTTAGGCCGCCGAATGTCTCTGTCTCTTAAATTTATACAATTTCGGTAAAAATATTGTTGCCGCGTTAATTATTTTGCACTTCCACACATATATTTATAAAAAAAAAAAACCATATAAAAAGAGTTTTTAATTATTCTGAAGGACTTTTCAGTGGTTACTTTTTATCCCCACAAATTTAATGGGATTTTCTTTACTCGAGGAAACCACAAAATGATCATAGCGGCAACAATCCCGTGATTTAGGTTTAGTAAAACGATTACAGGGTTTTAGTATATCCAATAGGCTTAGTTCATTTTCACTTATTAATCGTTACTATTTTTTACGCGTACTTTAACGAGCTTATGACGCATTCCGAGTATCGTTTTTTATTTTTAAAATTTTTCTACTATTACTTTTCTTTGTACATTCATTCATTTTTTTTTTTTTTTTTTTTTTTTTTTTTTTTTTTTTTTTGTTAACTACTATTATGATTGTTCTGTTTCAACGATTACTTACTATTAGAAGACAAATACGCTCAATGGTATTATTGTAATCGGATTAAACGTGATCGCCGTGAATGTCCGTAGAAATAATAAAACGCAAACAGGGTAAAGGTCTAGTGAGATCAAGTTAAATGTACTCATGAGATTTTTAAATTTTAAATATTAGATTAGAGAAGGGACAATTTTACACTCCCGTTAGGTTTAATTTTTTTTTTTTTTATATATTTGTAATTGTGGTGAATTTAAAAGGTTTAAAAAAAATATTTAACGAAGCGCGACTGTACAGTGACACTGCAAGTTTATAAAAGAGTACAAAAACTGAGTACTCTTGAGTGTTTTTTTTTTTTTATTCTAAAGAAAATGAAATTTTTTTTTAATGGCGAAACTTGTGGGGTTACTTGTGTCAGTTCGCTTAAACAAAAAGATGTCTCGCAAATGTTAACTCATATAGTAAATAACCAAAGTAATGGCAAGCAGAAAAGCATAAGAAGTGGAAAATTATCTCAACGGAAAATGCGTTACAGACAACAGTGAAAAAAAAAAATCTAGAGACTTTTGAGCCAAAAGAACCGAGAGGAAATTAAACGAGACATCCGTAAATGTCGGCATAAAAAAAATAATAATGATAATAATGAAAAAAAAGAGGCGAGAGATACGATTATAAATGAGTAGTAGAGTAAACGTTTTTAGCAGTAGTATAGCCAGAAAATTCCACTCGGTATTATAGCAGTACAGGAAAAGTAACGAAAGAGAGAGACCGATAAAATAAAACGTTTACGGCGCAATGCCACGTTTTGGTTTATTTGCGTTAACATTTTCGTGCTCAGGTACACGAGAAGAGTGAAAACCTATACTTCAAAGCTTGTGCCAAGTCCAATGGCCTTTCATGCTTGTGAGTAGAACGATAAGAATGAACAAAAAAAATTATATTTATTTATAACTATAAGTTTATATATAGGGGAGAAAGGGGCAAACGGGAGAGAGAGGGCAAATTTTATAAACAAATTTTTTTTTAAATATAATTGAGCATTATTTTGAATTTTTTTTAGTGTTTCCAAAAAATTTTTATTGGTAAAAAAATAGTAGGAAATTAATTTGATTTTTTTTTTATCAATTTTCAATAAAAGAACTCTGGTATAAAATTACTTTGGATGAATTTCAATAGTCAACTGGAAAATATTCACAATTCAAAAAATTTTGAAATTTAATTAACTTTCAATAGTTCTTTAGTCTACACGCAGATAATTTAAAAAATTTAAAAAATACATCGAACAGAATTTACAAGGTGCATTGTAATTTTGACAAAGCAAAAAATAAAATTTATACCAACTGCATACTAAATATTCTGATTTAACCTAATAAATTTTACTATGCAGTTGGTATAAATTTAATCTGTTGCTTTGTCAAAATTACAATCCACCTTGTAAATTCTGTTCGATGTATTTTAAAAATTTCTACAGTATCGGTAATTTGAACAATAATTCCATACTGTCCTCATGTTACTATGACATAGTAATTTTTCTATATATTTTTTATGCAAAAAATACCGTAAAATTTTCTGCGTGTATTACTCTAAGCAGATATATAGGGTAAGAAGTACCATTTGTAGCCAGTGCTCTATTTTTAGACCTTTAATATTTTGTTTTAATTAATAAAATAGTTTGAAAAAAAAATTTTCATTCTTATACAGTCAAAAAAATGTCTTTGAACGAATTACAAAAATTAATTGTCATTGCATACATGACATATTCTTTTGTTGAAATTTTGAAGTAGCCAAAACTGCCCTAAAGTGGCCACAAAAAGTACTTCTAACCCAATTGTTTTTTTAAAAATATCTTCTTTGAAATTAAAAGTAATTAAAATATTTTACTTTGAAGTTAAAAATAAATAATGATTAAAAAATTAACAAATTAAATTCTCAATTAAACTTTTTAAAAAATGTTAATTACTTTTCTTTTATGACAAATACTAAAATTTTTTTTCTTCCTTTTAATTTCATTAAATTTATTTAATATCCAATAATTTTTTTCATTTTCTTTAAGGGATAACTTTGCCCACAAGAAATAAAAATTTTTTTTAACGTATTTGAGCCCGAAAATTGAATATTTTGAGTACCCCGTTTTGCCCCCTCCCCTCCCCTATATATACGATAGAAAAAAAACCTGACAATGTCCTGCAGATAAAAAAGTGAAATATTTTATATTAATTTTGTAAATTGAGATGAAATCTCATTGATTTAAAATGAAGGATAAATAAAGAGGTCCTGCTTTAAAATTGGCATGGATCATTTATTAAAAAAATATGTACACAGTAAAAAAGGATTCGTCAAAATCAACACGTGTGTAAAACGAACGCTTTACACTTATTTGTGTGTTATTTTAAAATTTCGTGAGTGTTAAAAAAGTTACACGCGTTAAAAGCAACAAATTTTCCGAGAGTTTTTTTGTGATGGTCGAGACTATTTTTAATATTTTGTGTGTTGATGCCACAGTAACATAAAAAGTCTTACTTTAATATTCAAAAATATTTTTCTGTGTTAGAAAATCAATCGATTGCGGGAATTCAAACAAGATAATTACTGTGTGTTAAATTCACACACAAAAGTGTTAAAAACTCAGCACAGAATTTTAACACACGCTTTTTTTTACACTTTGACGGTTCGTTTTTTACTGTGTAAGAAAAGATCGTCAGATATTTTAGTGAACAAAATCACATTTAACAATTTTAAGTTCCTTTTATTAACGATGACGTTGAATTAATTTAACAACAGTATTAAATCTTGCAAATAATGGACATTAATAACAACTGTTTATACAATAATACATGTGACAGTATTAATTTATATATGAGTCCATCTGTCCAGGCGTACGTCAAATAAACACCGATGTACAATATCATAATGACAGGATACATGTATGTTTGTTTAATAACGTACTGCACATTCGTTTAAATAAAATAATCTCAAATATAATAAATAATATCAAATAAACTTTAAGTCATATATATCTAAATATATATTCCATGACATTTATTATCTAATTAATTAATTTAACAAATAGCTTTTATATACTTCTGTTTCGATATTCCACTAATTTTATTCGTCAATTAATTAAATTATATATAGAGAAGACTTGGCACCACGGGAAGCCTTTGCTGGTAATTAATTCTTGTGGCTTTCAACACCGAATAAAATTTGTTTTAATTTATTTCGATTTTATGTTTGATTTATTTGGAAATAATTTACTTTCAAACAGAATTAGATGCTCAGAATAAATTTTTAGTTTTGTAATTTTTTTTTCCTTTTAATTTATAAGGTAAAAGCCCCTATACCCGCTCACTTTTCATTGGAGTGAGATTAAATCACTCAATATAAATTAATAAATAAAATGAAAAACCAGATTTTTTTTTTATAGTTTTTTTTTTGAAGTTTCGAGTATTAGAATAAAATTTAAATTAGAAGAATAATCTTGATAATTAATTATTATTAATTTTTAAAATAAGGTCCTTGAGTGTACCCATAGTCGCTCACTAAAAGTTGTGATGTACCATTACTCGACCAACACATGGCCCTATAGTCGCTCAAAGACAATATCAATTAAACTATGATAAGTTTAGTGATTTGGACAAATAATTTATAAATTATACTACTTTATTCTTTCATAATATAAAATTTCATGAATTTTAAAAATGTATTTAATAAAATATAGTTATAACAATTCTTAAAAAATTTGACGTATCCTAAATTTAATCTAACGAATGAACGTTAAAGTGAAAAATGTCCGGCTGAACCCGATTTTGAAAACAGTCATTTAATTTAAATTTTTAATCTATTATAAAATAATTTGATACGTCATATTTTAAACTATTTAGATTCACAAATAATTATTTATCAATAATAATATTTTTAGTTTTAATTTTTTTTTATAAAAATAATAAAAAAACGCCTTAAACAGTCAAAGTGAGCGACTAATGGTACTGAGCGGGTATAGGGGCTTTTACCTTAATTCAAAAAATTTCTTGGGATAAAAAAAAATTTCTTGGGTTGAGTAAAAATATTTTGCTTCAAGAAATTCTTTTTATTTTCTATGCAATTAATGAATTTATAAATTACTAGTATTTCTAATAAAAAAAAAAAAAAAAAAAACTCGTCTCTTTTTACTCGAACTTAATTTCGCGCCAATTTTCAAAAATCTTTTCTAAATTTGTTTTTACCAAATTTCTAGCCTTCTCTATAAAAAATTAAAAATTAAATAAACAAGAAAAAAAAATATTTCTTGTACACACAAAATTTTTACTCAGCCCAAGAAATTTTTTGAATTACGAAATAAAGAAAAATTTTTGGTTTCCAGTCGTAGTGCAAAAAATTTCTTCGAGTGCGCACACTTTTTATCTCTTATTTAATATTAAAAAATAATTTAATTACTTAATTAGTGGCAATTAAAAAAAAAATATATATATATTTGAGAGTATTTGAATATTTTATATCATGTGCATACACATACTCATAAATAAATCAATACATGTCCAGTATACGGTTGCAAATAATGCAATTAATTTTTCATACTTTTAAATATTTATAAATTACGATACAGTTAAATTACTTATGATAAAATCTGACCATTTTTTCTCACGTTAACGAACGACAAAAAAACCTCACATGCAAGATTTAATAATACAAAGAAGCTTGGCCAGTTTCAACTAAACTAAACAGTACAATAGAGTACATGAATTCTAAATAAGCATGCAACTGCATTGTCAGTCAGTGTTCGTGTGTTACATCTCTTCAGGACTTTTAACTGAATGCATTCTCTACATGTCTCTCTTTCTCTGCCTTTTTTTTTCTTTCACATACTCTATTTTATTTTTATTTTTATTCTCTATTTACTCTTGTATATGTAATCTACTACTGGTCGATATCGTTCGCACCTGCACTTGGTTTTTCTCCATACACATATCTATCATTCCGTCTATTTCTCTTGGGAGACGGCACACTGCCTGTAGAGACACGTAAAACTGCAGTGACTTTATTGCACTCGGGAGATGCTACGGTGTAGAAAAATAAATGTAAGAAGTGAATGAAGAAAAAGATAAAAAGAAGAAGATGTTGAGGAAGAAGAAGTAGAAGAAGAAGTTGAAGAAGAAGAAGGGAAAGCTGTAGAATAAAAAAAACACAAGTTTGAAATTGAAACGAAAGACCGCGGATACTGTTGGAGAAAGGACAAGTCTGTGTCAGGATGTTGAAGGAAAACGCTTCTGCAATGGGAATAAAAATAAAAATAAAAAAATAAGAGCGGCTTTACCAAACCCCCAGAAGCTCTTCATCCAAAAGAGATTGCGTTATTTTTCTAGTTCTCACGGGCTCTTATTCATTTTTTTTATTTTTTTTTTCGCTTCATTTCTATATATACATACATGACGTTTTATATTCACAATGATTTTGGTTCACTTCCGCAGTAGTACGATTCTCAATCGTCTTTTCAGGTTACTCTTGAGATCAAAGTCTCTTTTCAGTTTAAGTTATTTTTACACTTAACTACTTTTTTTTATTCTTCACTCTCGCTCTTTAATCCAGACTAAAGAGAGACACGTTTAATTTTTCGTTCTTGTTTAAAAGATATTAATTGCACCTTGAGTACACAGAAAAAAAAAACAAATGTCAAAATAATTGTTTTTTTATCAGAGATTTTTCATTTCCACGTTTTTGAAATTACAACAATTTCATATGCATAATTATTTTAATGCCTTTATATTAAGTAATTTAAAGAAAAAAAAAATTGTAGGGTTTGTTTAGAATTTTTTTTCTTAGTCTTGTAGATAATTAGTCGCTTGATGATATTGAAGAGTGAGAGATAATTATTAATTAATTTAAAAAAAATAAAGTAAGATAAAAAAGAGAGAGAATGTAAAAGAGAATGCAACGTTAAAAATCACCCTGATGGCTGCAGACACTTGCGATATCGTTACACTTAGCTTTTATTTTTAATTTTAATCGTAATTTATCAGAGCGATGTATATGGATAGAAAAAAAAATTTATTGGCGCAAGAAATATTTTTAATTATGAATTGAAGACTAAAATTTCCTTAGGACTAGAAAAAAATTTTTTCTCGTCCTAAGAAATTTTTTTTTGCTTCAAGAAAATTTGTGTTTTAAATTTATAATTCAAAACATTTCTTGAGTCAAATAAAAATTTTCATGGGGCGAAGATAAATTTTTTGTGATAAGGAAATTTCTTGGATCAAGTAAAAAATTTCTTCGGTCAAGTAAAAATTTTCTTGGGACGAATATAAATTTTTTGAGTTAAGTAAACATTTACTCGAGGCAAGTAAAAAATTTCTTGAATCAAGTAAAAATTTTTTTGCGCCAAAAAATTTTTTTTTCTGTACATATATATCGCCGTAGCTAGTCTAGGGCTCTCTATCCAGTGGTAAAGCATGAGGTATTTTTCGTACGTAATAATTCGTATTTATAATTTTAATCGTAATTTAATATAATTAACGTTCAATTGCGACCAAATTTCCCGACCGTTCATAAATCCACTTAACATCCCAGTCCATAAAAAAAAAAAAAAAAAAAAAAATCCACATTATAGCTCTTCATAAAAATGTAATTTTTCACTTGACCTAAACCCAACTTTTTAAAATTAATTATTACTTTTTACTAAATTTTGTTTTAATTTTCTATTAATTCCACGTATCACGTTTGTTTATTTTACTATTATTATTATTATTGTTTCCTGGAGCCCGTTGATCATCCGATTAATATCCGATTGGCATTTTATTGACTGCAACTACTGTTAATATTGAATCACGCCATTATTGAATTGAATTGACTTGAGATTGATTGAACACTTGTTACTATATTCACATTACTTATTTATTTATTTATTATAATTACATATAATTGTTTATTGTTTTATTATTTACATCACATTTATTTTTTTTAATTTTTTTTTCATTACTTATTATATATAAATATATAACAAATTTATTTTTCTCATAAGTATCTCTATTATATGTATAGAAATTTTTGAAAATTTATTTATTTTTATTACATAATAATCACGGTATTGCGCCACATTCACTGGTTTATGATTGTCTCGTTGACAAAGGCCCGTACTTTGCCTGTGGTTGTGCTTGGTTGTGGTTGGAGCGGTTTTGGGAGAGAATTTTTAATTGCTTTTTAATATTATTACCTTTTTTAATTTGCACGTCTCATGTCGTGGCCTTGGCTTGCCTTCATATGAGATTCACCTGTGATTATATATACATATACATATTAAATATACATATGTATATGTATATAAATGAATTAATTAATATATATATTAGCGTTATTTTATAATTTAAATATTAGAATGTCTTTCGTTGTTTCATTTATTCATTGAAGCGGGAAATATTTTTGAAAATTAATAGTAATATTTTTTTTTAAATAATTAATATGCAATTAGATGACTTGTGAGTAAATGTAACAATGGTAGACAAAGTAATATTGGTTATTTTTTAAAAATAATTTATTAAATTGAATTATTAATTGTTGATGATCGTGGCACGGTGTGTAGTTGGCGATACAAATGGCCGCGAGGTTGCTGCATGCTCCAAGTGCCGCCTTATTAGTGGTAACTAATTAATTCGTCGGTCCCAAGTCATTCGCACTTTACCCCTTAGCTGTTATGTACACGGAGAAATTATTGTCACTTAAAATGTAACACTGAGAAAAAAAATTTTACGATTCAATTCGATTTATTACTCAATTTTCTTGAGCAATAAATCGATATGAATTTTATTGCATTAATTTTATATCGAATGCGAAGACTCATTTTCTTGATGGAAGAAAATCAAGATTTTTTTTTTATTTGCAAAAAAATGTGATCAAGATATCTTGGGTTTATTCGATTGAGAAAATTGTATTGGATGAAATCTTCAAATTTTTGAACCGAAAAATTTAAAGATTGGAAATTTTTATAAATATGATTTCTTGAGGTCTATATATGCAATGATTAAAAGATTTTTTTTTCTCTCTACGGTGTCATAGTAAAGTGGACCATATTGGCCACCTGGCGGAAATTGAAATAAACAGATGAAAAAATTACTGTGGCCATAGTAAAATTTTCGGGTCACAAAATTTGATCTGATTTTAGTCTTAGATTGTATTGGGACTAATTGGTCTGTCTTTGAATTTTTATAAAAATTTTAAGATGTTTTTGATCTACAGACGATCAAAAACGTGCTGATAAAAATAATAGACAGTAAAAGTTTGATTTTCGTCTAGATAAAAATCAAAGAAGGCAAAATATTACGAAAAAAAGCCTGATTTTGATCCAGAGAAGAGCAAAATCAGACTAAAAAGTATTGAAAATAAAGTCGATTAAATTTCTCATGTTAATTAGTCACAAATAAAAAGTAAAATTGAATAGAAATAACTTAAAATTTTTATTTTATTTAAAACAGATCAAATTTTTCGACCCGGGCTTACAGTAATTTGTGATGTAATCGTTTTCTATTTTACTATGGCCATAGTAATTTTTCCATGTGTTTATTTCAATTTTCATCAGGTGGCCAACATGGTCCGTCTTCACCCAGAAAAAAAGGATTTCTTGGCACAAAAAATTTTTCTCCCCCGAAGAAATTTCTTGCACTTTAAATTGAAAATAAAAATTTTCTTGAGCCGAAAAATTCTCTTTCTCTGTATGAGACCATAGCATTTCAAACGAGAATAATTTCTTCGTGTATAGTAGTACACTTACTGTCCCATACGGGAACACAACTAGATTTAAACTAAACTTGCACCCCACTGACACACTCAACACACACATACATATATATACATATATATACTACTATCGTATCAAATAACAAATAACAAACAACAAACAACAACTAAAACTACAACTTAAAACTTGAACTCTAAATATCCAACAAGAAATAACAAAGACAAGTACAAGAGTTTGGGGTTTAGATAAAAAAGAATAAAAAAGTTTTAGTGCATGGGGTGATTGCGAAAGACTCGGACCGAGTTGTGACGGGCCTCGTATTCTGTACACACGATTATTCACCGTTTTCTCTTGGCATCGCATTAACTAATTAGTATCTTGGCAGTGCGTAGAGTTAATTAGTTACCTCTGAGCGCGCAAGCACCAGCATAGTCACCTTCACACAGAAAAAAAACAAATATACATATATATTTATTTTGTTACTTTAGCAATAAATTCCTCGTACTGCCCTGTTATGACAAAACGACGTATCTCGAGATACGCTGTTTTGTCGTAACAAAGCTAAAAAGGTTTATTTAGTGTCACTTAATAATAGGGTATCATCAAAATTTTACTAATTTAATTAATTATGCCAATAATATTGATCAAATGTGCATATAAAAGAAATGAAAAAAAACGTATCTTTTTTGCATTGGAAATTTAATTCTTCGAGTTACAGCGTTTTGTCATAACAATTTCATCTATTTATCAAAACAAGCATTAGTTTTTTACGATAAAAAAACGTATCTCGAGATACGTCGTTTTGTCATAACAGAAATTAATTTTTCTGTTAAATTGTACTCAAATTCTGTTAAAACTTTAAACGCTGTTTTCTCGAAACTATAATTTTTGAGATACGTCGTTTTGTCATGACAGGGCAGCGTAGCTGTCTGGTGATGTTGACTAACTTTTGCTAGAGTAGCTATTGAAAGTATCAAATACTTAAATATTTTCTTGGCCTATTTAAATAAATCACTTTTTCAATTATTCAAATGTCTAAACTTGTCAATATCATATTCAAAATTTTTTTTTTATTCTTAAAATATCAAATATTTAATAGCTTAAATTGAGTGCCAAATATTATTAGAATTATTCGATTATTTATAATAATTGACGGCTATTATTAAACAATTATCAGCTTCGGAAATTGTAACGAAAGATAAAAATAATATTGGGCATCGAATTATAAAATATCGATTAATCTGACGAACTTTCAAGTGCCAAGTTTTATATTTTGCTTTAAATTTTTAATCATTTCAAAATTAAGGTAAAAGCCCCATACCCGCTCACTTTCATTGGAGTGAGATTAAATCAATCAAGATAAATTAATAAATAACATGAAAAACCAGATTTTTTTTTATAGTTATTTTTTGAAGTTTCGAGTACTAGAATAAAATTTAAGTTTCAAGAATAATAGAGATAATTAATTATTATTAATTTTTAAAATAAGTTCCGTGAGTGTACCCATAGTCGCTCACTAAAAGTTGTCATGTACCATTACTCGACCAACACATGTCCCTATAATCGCTCAAAGACAATATCAATTAAACCATGATAAGCTTATTGATTTGGACAAATAATTTATAAATTATACTACGTCATTCTTTCATAATATAAAATTTCATGAATTTAAAAAATGTATTTAATAAGATATAGTTATAACAATTCTTGAAAAATTTGACGTAACCTAAATTTAATCTAACGAATGAACGTTGGAGTAAAAAATGCCCGGCTGAGCGCGATTTTGAAAACAGTCATTTAATTTAAATTTATAATCTATTATTAAATAATTTGATACAACATATATTAATATGTTTAGATTCACAAATAATTATTTATCAATAATAATATTTTTAGTTGTAATCTTTTTTTTTATAAAAATTATAAAAAAACGCCTTGAACAGTTAAAGTGAGCGACTAATGGTACTGAGCGGGTATAGGGACTTCTACCTTAACTGAAACTGTATTGAAATTTCACTTTTACCAAAAATACTCACGGAAAATTACGTAATTTATTTTTTTTAAAATACCAACCACTGGAATTTCATATCAATTTAAATTTTCCAGTATTTTTAATATCACTCTAATAAAAATTCTTTTCGTACTAGAAAAATTTGAATTGAATGTTCGTCCAATAAGAAATTTCAGATACGTAATTTGCGGAAAAATATTAAACTTAATTTTAAAAAATAAAATTGACAGTTAAGTAAATAGATGACTGATTTTAAAAAATTAAAATCATTATGCAAGAAAAATAGTTTAGACATTGAATAAGTTGGTTTATATTTACGAAAAAATGCAATACTTGAATTTATTTAAATATTTGTTGCTATTATAACAAAATATTTTTTTCTGTGTTAAATTTAAGGGCGTTCTCAGACAGTTCCTCCCCCCCTTTTGAAAAAATATTCAATGACTTTTGTCGTAACCGTATTAACTCTTATCAATTAATTCAAAAAAATTTAAGCATTAATTGAAAAAAAACAACGTAATTGCAATTTCACCGAGACATAGATTTAAAAAAAATTACAGTTGTTATCAATAAGGAGTTGAACGAAATTTGGCAAATAAATTTTAGCCAAAATTTGACATTTTGAATTATCATTGACATGAAGATTTTACTGAAATTTATTTTCCAAATTTCGTTCAACTCCCAATTGATATCAACTGTAAGTAATTTTTTTTTAAATTTAAATCTCTGCCAAATCGCAGACAGAAAAAAAGTTACTTGAGTCAAGAAAATATTTTTGAAGACAGACGTTTTCGGGAACCAAGTCAAGATTTTCTTGAGTCACAAATTTCTACTTTGTCCGAGAAAATTGAGGTTTTCAAGAAAATTTTCTGTAATAAAAAATATTTACTCTCAGTTAATAATTTTCTGCGTAACTTCGCTGCCCTTTTGTCAATTAATCCTTTAATTTTTTATTTTTAATGGCAGTCTAAGGTCATTGAATATTTTAAAAAAGTGGGGGGTTTTGTCTGGGAATGACTTAAAAAAAAAAAAAAAAAAATTAACCATAAAGTAATTTCCCTATGGACAATAAGTTTGAAGTTTACCGAAGCCTTCTTGTGAAAACCACAGTGACCCCATCCTGTCTCCTATTTACTGGTCTGAGGATCGTGTATCCTTACATCCCTCGGTAAGCAACCCTTGAACCTTACTTACCCGCTTAAGATCTCAACCTTAGTTGACCCAGCACTGGAAACTACATAGGTGCATAATGGTATGCAAACTCTGTCTATAGACGCTATTTATCTCGTGTTATTTTAACGGCTTGTTACTCGAAAGCCCAATGGTCCTCGAATTCAACTTACTCTTGTACACACCTTTGAATATTTTATCGTCTTGAAACACTACACGTGACCTTTTCGAACCTCGTATCGACCTCGGGGGTTTTTTTACTTTTTTTTTTATTGTCACTTTCCAAAGCATCGGGTGTCACCTGGAATGTCAAGTGAACCAGAAATAAAGATCAATTCCTCTGAGAAATGTTAAAATTTTATTTTCCCTCGAAAATTTAACGATACTGAATTTAGCCGACGTCTAATAATTTTTGAATTTTTTTCATAGATAAATTATTAAAAAAAATATTTTTTTAAAAATAGCACCTGCAGTTTTTTTAATTTTCCACGTGTGCATTTTTTTTTTTTAATTGATTTGTTGAAAAAAAAATCCGAAAATTATTAGACGTCTACTAAATTCAGAATCGTGAATTTTAATCCGAACAAATTCTTTACTTTTTATAATCTTACACCGTAAGAAAAAAACCGGGGTACGTCCAGGAGGTGTAGGTGTTAAATTTCAACACCGAAAGCGGGTTGAAATAATACTGCCGCAGGTGTAAATATTCTTTACCGGTGTTAAAATAATTTTCGGTGGTGGAAATATTTAACTTTGTGGATATTTTTACTCACTCGATCACTGCAATTAGACAGTATTTTTATTAATTAATTAAATTGTTAGTGATTGAAATGGCGGGCGTAAAATTGTCTAATTTTTAAATAAATTACGTATAACATAAATAATTATTCAAATAAGTCCATAGCAAAATTGAAATTTCTTCCAGATAATATCCATTAAATTTTTGTATTTTTTTATATGTAATACATTTTTTTTTCTAATTTCTATACGTGGAATTTTTTCCACACCGATTTAACACCGCCAAATTACACCGCCTACCGGTGTTTTTTTATTTTAACACCGCGGTGTTAAATTGAGTCCATTTTTACCACCGCCCTTTTTACAGTGTACACTGATTTAACACTAGTATTTTAACACCGCCTACATCGGTGTTATTTCATCGTAACACTACACGGTGTTAAATTGAATCTGTTTTTAACACCGCTCTTTTTACAGTTCATAGATTTAACACCAGTATTTTAACACTGCCTACTGGTGTTATTTCATTTTAACACCGCGGTGTTAAATAGGGTCAATTTTTACCACCGCTCTTTTTGCACTTTCCTCGCACACAATTATTTTTTTTTTAAATTCAAATATTCATAGAAATATTTTTGCTGAAAATGACTGAATAAAATAACAAGAAATAAATAAAAATATTCAAATAAATGGAAAAAAAATTTCCATTAGCTTACAGACATTACTCTTGATCATAATAAATAAACTTGTAAATATATAAATATATATATCTGCATATATTTACTTTTTCATTCTCGTCCTTTAGAATTTTCAATGACGCTTTTACAGATGTCTTATGATTACTAACGTTTCCCTATGGACATAACTGTCATCTCGAAAACGACGCGAACCTTTTTGATCCCTCTTACCATCATATTTTATGCAGACTGTTTTTTTTATTACTATTCTCTGCTCACCTGATCTTCAAGTTATTAACAAATCGGAATCAATGACACGAGGATTGATCCTTATGACCTTTTATAAACTCGATCCTCTTTGATAGCACGACTAATTGGTAAAATTAAAAATTCGTGGTATAGTCGGCTTACACGAAGCGTTAATTCAATTTATCGGTTTTTCACTAATTACAAATTCACTAGTGTGTTCGCGTAAATTAACGATCTCTTCAATTATTGAACACGATGGATTTTCTCTGTACATAAAAACAAAAAATATGAAATATAAAATAACCCATAAATATAAAGGCAAATACTTGTCCGATATATAAAAGTCAGATACCAACATATTTAAATTTATATGATTATTTTAAAATTTAAATTGAATAACGTGAAAAATTGAATATATTTACTGAAATTCTTCATACATTTTTTTTATTTTGAATTACATTTCAAAGATATCAATATAGAAAATTCATTATTCATGACCGTACATCAAGATTATGACGTAAATTCATAATAAAATTTGAATAATATAAGAAAAAGTTTTTAAAAATAAAATTTTGTAGTATGAAAAAATTTTAATTAAAATTATGCATATTTTCAAAATTATTTTTAGTCGATCAAAGATTGAAAGAATTTATTTACAAGTAAAAGAAAATGTATGAAGGTTTCATAAATTAATTATTTACTTAAAAGGTATCATCTGGCCTCGCTTTTCCTATTAATTTACGGTCGTATCAGGTCATAGAGACTCACATTTTATGACACACTTCCAAATTTTAATATTCTTAAGTATAATCATATATGTGTATATCATATTATATATATTTTTTATAAAAGTCAGTAATAGTCAGTCTAGATATCAAACCTATGAATAGTAAAAAGAGTAGTGTTAAAACCGGACTCAATTTAACACCGTGTGGTGTTAAAATGGAATAACACCAGTGAAGGCGGTGTTAAATCTATGAACTGTAAAAAGAGCGGTGTTAAAAACGGACTCAATTTAACACCGTGTAGTGTTAAGATGAAATAACACCGGTGTAGGAGGTGTTAAAATACTAGTGTTGAATCGGTATACACTGTAAAAAGAACAGTGTTAAAAATAGACTCAATTTAACACCGTGTAGTGTTAAGATGAAATAACACCGGTGTAGGTGGTGTTACAATACTAGTGTTAAATCGGTGTACGCTGTAAAAAGAGCGATGTTAAAAATAGACTCAATGTAATAACGCGCAGTGTCAAAATGAAATAACCCCGGTAGGTGGTGTTAAAATACCGGTGTTAAATCGGTGTAAAAAAAAACTCCACGTATAGAAATTAGAAAAAAATATAAAAATTTAATGAATATTATCTGGAGGAAATTTAAATTTTGTTATGTACTTATTTAAAAAATTATTTATGTTACACGTAATTTATTTAAAAATTACACCATTTTACGCCCAGCGTTTCAATCGCCAATAATTTAATCAATTAATAAAAATACTGTCTAACTTTCGTGATCGAGTCAATAAAAATATTCACAAAGTTAAATATTTTAACACCTCGAAGTTTTTTTAACACCGGTAAAGAATATTTACTCCTTCGGCGGTGTTATTTTAACACCGCTTTCGGTGTTGAAATTTCCCACCGAAAATTTTAACACACCGCCTGAACTTACCCGGTTTTTTGTTACAGTCTATACATACGATGATACCTGACTTTTTTCCTTTAACCGGGTGGAGTAAATTCGCGAATTATAAAAAATAAAAAAGTAAACTATACAAGAACTCTAACGAAGCACTAAGCCGATTGTTCTCTAAAAAAAAAATGTTTGTTCTGTTTTTTTTTTTTGACTAAAAATCTGCATGACAAATAAATGGTAAAATTAGTTAAAAAAACTAAACAAATAAAACAAAAAGTAAAACAACGTGGTTCTGCAAGCGGGTTGTATAAAAATTCGCGTACGTAGACATTTCAATCAGTTACACGGTTATTGCGCAAAAAAGAGATGCGGGAGAATGGAAGCGAGGATCGTATCATCTTTTTTCTCTTTTCTCTCTTTAACCCTCCCCCTGTATGCACACACATAAGTATACATACATTTATATCGAAACATACACACACATGCACATAGACATACGAAAGAGATGAATACTTGGTCTATCGACGAGAACGAACGAGTAGCGCGTGGTCTCGCTACAAACCGAAGGCGCGAGAGTGAGAAAGAACAAGAGGAGGGATGCAAGTGGTCCAGGAGTGGTTGGCAGCGGCGGCATTTATTGATCGCTTGGAGCAACCCTGCCAGCAGCAACCCCTGGCACCCCGCGGTCTTCATGTCTCTTCTCACCAGACTCGACCCTCGACCCCGCCGCGTCAAAGTCCCAAAGCCTACCCCCCTTCCACCTCTTTCTCTCCACCGTTTCCCTCCATTACTACCACCCCCACCACCTCTACCATCACCAGCACCTTCCTCTTAGCCTCTTCCACACGATGGTTCAATCATATTAATTACCGGCGGCAACCTCCACCCGATGCCTCTTGACGCTTCGTAACTTCACTCTATTTCCTTCTTCTATAAATATGTATACATATATATATACATATATACTTCCTATCTCTTGCTCTCGTAGCATCCTGTTGTCGAGAGACAGCATCGACACCTTGTCGATCCCTAGACAAAATGTTATCCCTTCAATTGCAGTTCTCATTTCTGCTCCCTTCGATATCAACGATATCTCGCTAGACCACCTTTCATTCCTATTATTGTCCTTAATATCAATACAAAACCACTCAGCTAAATAAATTAAATTTTTATGACAATGGAGAAAAATTTTTCTTTCTTATAAAAAAAATTATTCTACTTTTTTACCTCCAGAAATAATTGAAATAATTTATTATTAATATGAAATATCACAAAAAAAAATAAATTCAGCACGCAAATTTTTATTAATTAAATTAACAGCTTAATTTGCGGTAATTAAATTTTGATAAATATTTAAAGTTAATTTATAAATAAATTTGAATGGTAAATAATTTTTCTCCATAAATCAATTAATTAAATTTCCAAATAACAATAACTATTAATAATTATAATATAGAAGGTCTATGACGTAATAAATATATATGCAGCGACCTCGACGCCATGAATGATAATTTGTCGGTCAGTGACAAGTCACGGAATAAAATATTCGTTAGTATCTACGACAATCGTTTTTGACAGGATACAGGTTACCCGCCATGCCCTGGAGTTGGCTGGGAGCGGCCGCGCCATCGGCAGCCGCAGCAGCCGCTGTAGCAGCAGCCGCAGTGACGCCATCCCCTGCAGCTGCACCCCTTGTTCTCGCCCCAAGAGCTGCGGCGAGACGGAGGTACCGATCTTACACTCCACTATTCCACTACTTCCTTTTATCACTTGCCTTCGATTAATTTATTTTTTCTCAATCAGACTAGAACATGCCCTCTACCATTCTCTCATTACAAATTTATATAAAAATATATATATATTTTGTGTCATTGATTCATTATTTTAATTCTCTGGTATTTTCTGCGTTACATTTTCCCGCACTAAAACCTCACAGCAAATAAATACACCCCCTATTAAATCGCCTGCACGATTTTATAGGAGTTTACTTTTTTTTGTCACTTAAATATTTCTGCATCTATAGTTCACGTTAGCTCGTTATTTTAATAATAATGATAATATATATATTTTCTTTATTGAAAAAACGCACGTGTATTGGGTGTTTTTTTCATCTCCTTTAATAAAAAAAAAAAATACATTTATTTTACAATAATTTCACACTCGTATATTTTTTAAAATGACTAATTGCTAGGGGATTTTTTTTGTCATAACCCACTGGAATGTGCCTGTGCATCGCAAGTTAAATTTAATTCGTCCTAATTAGTCGACAAAAAATAAAATGATACTTTTTTAATAAAAATCATTAAATGTTCTAACACTTGACTCTTACTAGTAGCGGCTTTGTTATGGATTTGTTATTTTTTTACCGTTCAATGTTTCTGTTAATAACGAAATGAAATTTTTTTTTTGTTAACGTAGCAGAGCTTCGTTATTGTAGCGATACTTGGGCAATTAAATTTTATATTGCTTTGTTAGCAGTTGTGTACAGCTGTAAAGTTTATTAAAATATTGTCTTAACCCATCGAAATGTAACTATTGTATTTTAAATGCTTTTTAACTCTAAAGCTGTCTATTTTGGATATTTAATTACTTTTCGTTTATTTATTTTGTATACTGTAAAAAATCGGGGGTTAATTCGGAGTGACTATGATTTTATTTTAATCCGAATTGACTTCGTTACTCGGAGTTTCGGAGTGAAGACAAATCAGTTCACAAATGGAGTAAATAGGGAGTTTTTTTTTAGCGGAGTCATTTCGGAGGGACCTGGATTTTATTTAAATCTGTATTCATTCCGATTCGGAGTTTTAATATTGAAATAAACTCCCCTTCGGAGTGAATTTTACTCTGGACCGGAGTTTCAATCTTAGAAGAAAGTCCCCTTTGGAGTAAATTTGACTCCGATACGGAGTTTTAATATTAAAATACTGACTTTTGAACTTAATTTCACTTCGAATCGAAGTTTAAAAATGATAAACTCCTCTTTGGAGTAAATTTGACTCCGATTTGAAGTTTTCATATTAAAATAAATTTCCTTTAGGAGTTAAATTTACTTCGAATCGGAGTTTCAAAATTATAGTAAACTCCTTTGGAATAAATTTGACTCCTATACGGAGTTTTAATATTAAAATAAACTCCCTTCAGAAGTTAATTTCACTCCGAATCGGAGTCCAAAAATTATAAGTAATTCCCCTTTAGAGTAAACTTGACTTTGATTCAGAGTTTGAATATTAAAATAAACGCCCTTTAAGAGTTATTTTGAACTGGTATTTGAAAATTATAATAAACCCCTTCAGAGTAAATTTGACTCCAATAGGGAGTTTTAATACTAAAATAAACTCCCTATAGAAGTTAATTTCACTTAGAATCGAAGTTTAAAATTTATAATAAACTTCCCTTCGGAGTAAATTTGATTCCGATACAGATTTTTAATATTAAAATACTGACTTTTGGAGTTAATTTCACTTCGAACCGAAGTTTCATAATTATAGTCAACTCCCCTTCGGAATAAATTTGACTTCGATTCAGAATTTTAGTATTAAAATAAACTCTCTTTCGGAGTTAATTTTCTTATGAACCAGAGTTAAAAAATTATAATAAACTTCCCTTTGAACTCACTCCAGATTTTATCCGTGTTCACTCCGCAAATTTTTTACAGTGCAATAATATCTATTTATAAATTTTACTCATTACTTAAAGCTCCTGCATGTTTAAATAATTCACTCGTTCTTTGCTACAGAATATCCTCAAATAAAACTATATTTGAATAATGAAAAATTTTTTTAAGCATTAAAATAAGTAAATTTATTGTGAAAATGACTGATTATTTTTACGATGGGTTAAGATTATTATTTGTCATTTTTTTTTATTAATTTAGTAAAAAAAAAGAATATATTACTTGTCATATGATTAATAAAACTAAAAACGAATCAAGTATCGCAACAATAATGAAACAATTGTCTTACGTGGAAGAAAAAGTCCCGAGGGAGCAAAAGGTAGGGAGCTCACGATCTAACTCGATAGACTTTTAGTTTATTTATTTATTACGATTCACTTCAACTTACCGAGATCTTCAAGTGGGTGGACGAGAGCCAAAAGGACGAATGGAAGAAACTTTAAGACTTGAGGTAATCGTCTTGCAATTTCTCCACAAGATGCATCTCCAAGTTCCCCCGAGATTCGAGAGAAATTCGGATCTCACCTATAGCCATCCGTAACTCGTACAATTCCCCATTGCCCCGAGGACACTTGCAACAGTCACATACCAGATCTTTATCAACGCCAGATACCGACTAAAACTTAATATATTGTTTTTTTTCTTCTCTTATTTTTTCGTGTCTTTGCACGTGAAAGGTCTCATTTAAGTTGATGACGTTAATGTACAAGTGAATTCTCATTTTAAAAAGAATTGAATTTTTTCAATTCCCAAACTCAATCGTCTTTAAATTTTTTACCGACCAGCAGACATTCCGTCCCTTAGAAAAACGAATTATTCTACAAAATCGATCAACGCCCGACTGGAACGGTCCTTTATTTTTCTTACCTTCGCATTTCTTCGGACTTTTCAAAGTAAAAAAAAGTAAAATAACCGTGTAAATCTTATTAATCTGATATTCTTCTACATGCAATCCATCTTGTCGCAATCCCGAGGATTTGTATCCAAATGGACTTGAGTTCTGTAAACTCAAAGATATTGTTCACGACTTGTCATCTTCTGCTCAGCTAAGTCATCTGAGACCGGTGTCACTTTGACTTTTAGCCAACTTGTCTAAAGTGTGTTCTACTACTATTCAACTGTCGAGAAAACTTGGCAGGACAGTCCTGTCTTGAGTTCCTCGTGCTTTTCATGAAGGGAAACGTCACACTAGTTATACTAGTAGAGCTTGAGTTTTACTACGTGCAGTATAACTATAAGGTAGCATATAACATCACAAACTAGTCAAAACTCCGAGAACTTTATCTTCTCAATGTCTCTTCTGAAACTCGTCTTTGCTCTTTGCTCTGCCTGTCTCTCCCTTTCTCTCTGTCTTTAATTCTTTCGAGTCCTCGATCTGCTCATCAGATTTAGTCTTTTTACTCCCTTGCAAATTTGCTGCACTGATATAATTTTATCCCTTCTATACCTTCGTCTCATAAATTGATAAACAAAACGCGAACTGATGAAATTGGCTACTGCAGCTGCCGATGGTGGTCACCAACGACGACATTAATTATTTAAATGACAGCAAGATCATCATCGAGATGACAATGACTAAGTTTACTATTGAGTTGCGTCTTTATCACTACAAGGTAGGCGGTGGCATGTTACTGTTACAGCTGCAGCATTGAGAGGAGTTGCCATTCAACGCGGACGTGTTGGTCCAGCAGCTAGAGCAGCTTTTCCAGCTGGCGCAGCTTTAGCACTTGCACGTAATCCGGGACCACTTGCAGCAGCCGCTGCTGCGACGGCTTTGCATCCTTTTGCATCAACGTAAGTACCAGCATGTTTTGTACCTTTTGGTTTGTCTTATAAATTTTACATCTGTTTGACTTAACACTTTTATTAACTCCTGAGTTTGCATTGTAAGAGCTTCAGTATTCAATCTTGCAAAATACTTGTGAGTAACTGGATTTAGTATGAGAATTAATTTCCTGGATCTACAGATTACCGAGACGAATATTTAAATAATTTAGTTGTTTTTTTTTTTAAACAATAGTTTATTTATTTTCTTCCCTTCAATCTCCTGACTATTTATTATTCACGGAAAAATACTTTATTATTATTATTATTTAAAAATTTAAATGCTTTTAAATATTTAGTTAATCGTAAAGCTTGAAATATTTTTTTTTTTATAAAAAATTTGAGTAAAAAAATTTTCAAATGCTAAATATTTTATTTTAGATTAAAATATACATTTTAATAATAAGTGAATATTTTTCCGTCGCTTTTCATCTAAATTATATATTTTGTATGTAAATAAATAATTGTTTTGATTAATTATTTGAATTTTTTTTCAGTGTCTACTATGATCCTTTCCTAGCAGCACATGCCGCGACGCAAGATCCAAACTACAGGCTACAGGTAAGAATTATAAAAGTTTTTCAGATAGAAGATATGGTCAGGACGCTTGAGATACAAGATCATTAAATTCGAACAAAACTAGGTCTTAAAATAGAGTAGATGAGGTAAAAGACCTCCATGCATTTGTATAGATATATTTAGTAAAATTTAGTAAATATAGATATAGAAATACATGAAGTGATTGGGTACTAGTTCCCTGACCAGGTATTAGCTTCTTGATCGGGTACTGGGTCTCTTACTTATAAGTTAAAAGACCTAGTACCCGATCAGGGAACTCTAGTATATGATTAGGAAACTAGTAAATGATCAAGGAACTAGTACATGATCAGGGAACTAGTACATGATCAGGGAACTAGTACATGATCAGGGAACTAGTTCATGATCAGGGAACTAATCCATGATCAGGCAACTAGTACATGATCAGGGAACTGGTACATGATCAAGGAACTCATGATCAGGGAACTAGTTCATGATCAGGGAAGTAATCCATGATCAGGCAACTAGTACATGATCAGGGAACTAGTACATGATTAGAGAACTAGTACATGATCAAGGAACTCATGATCAGGGAACTAGTACATGATCAGGGAACTGGTACATGATTAGGGAACTAGTACATGATTAAGAAACTGGTAACTGATCAAGGAACTAGTACCTGATCAAAGAACTAGTGCATGATCAGGGAACTAGTACATGATTAGGGAACTAATACCTGATCAAGGAACTAGTACCCCGATCAGGAACTGGGTCTCTTACCTTAAACAAAAAATAATAAAATTTAATAAAAAAAAAAACCCTTGTATCTCATAGACGTTAATATATAAATTTAAAATTATAATATATTTATATTATTATAAGAGTAATAATATGAATAATATAAAAACTAAAAGTATAAAAACAATTCCGGATAATAGCTGGAATGGCCGCAAGCAACAACTGACGTTAGTTTACACTTTATTCTTTAATTTTTTATCACTTTTATTTCTTTCTTATATTTATGTTACTATTTTCTACTATTTTATTTTTTTATTTTTATTATGAAGCATTTGCATAATAATATTTAATCAAAAAAAGAATAATAATAATAATAATATTATATGCTTGTAAACAAATAAAATTGTTCCGAAAACGTTTGAAAATTTATGATACATTTAAAAATTCAAAACAATTTGAAAGTTAGAGTGGAATCTGTAGATTTTTTAAATTCGATAATGAAGATAATTTTTGGTTTCACTTTAACGTGATCTCATTTTGAAAATTTAGTATCAACAATTTTCGAACTCTATCACAATCTAAAAACAAAAATTCACAAACTTTCTGAGAAGGTAGCAGTCAAAAAATTTACATTTAAATAAAAATTTGTGTCAAAATTTTACCTTCACCCCTTTAATGTTTTCGGAAATTTTTTTGTACAAAAGCTCTAATTTTTAACAAATTCTCAGGTAAAATAAATCCGTCAAATTTTTTTTTTTTTTATCATTTATAAGTTAATTTATTCTTTTTACTTCTTATTTTATTATAGTTTTATTTGCGCGCGTATTTTAAAACTAGGAAATTGAAAAACTTTTTTAAGACACAGAGAAACAAAAAGCAGGAATAGAAAAAAAAAAAAAAAAAAGAAAAATATTAAAGAAAGGAAAGAAATGCGGGCGTTAGAATTTTTTTTCAGGATTGCCGTTTGTGTTTCAGGCTAAAGCGCCCGCTCTGGAGGTAGGAATAACGATTTGCCCGTTAACCCTTTCTGCTCTCTCCTTTATTTCTCTAAAATTTTTTATCTTGTCTCCTCTGTTCACCTTTTTCCCCTTTTTGCTTTATAGTTACATCATAAGTAATAAAAAAAAAAAATAAAATTAAGAGAATAAAAATACTACGAACATCTCTTACAAACTTTATTAATAAATTTTTTATCTTTACTTTTTAATTAACAAGTTAATGAATGGATTTGTATAAATAGTTTGAATAGACTTTAAATAATATTTCGAGTATCATTAAAAAACCTTATTATTGTTTTTCGAGACTTTATTTGAAGATAAACAAGATAAAATATTTAGTTTTCCTTATCTTTTTTTTCAAGAGAGTTGAAGTAGTGCCGTCTATTGAATAAATTAAATTATGTTTACTCTTATAATTTAGTTAGTTCAGGTCATGCCTTTTTTTTTAAATATATAATTAATACCCTAAAACTAATAGTAAATATTTATGTTCTTATTTAAGTAATTTATTAAATACTTCAAACCAATTAATCTTTTTTAAGTACACAAATTATTTCTTTATTTACCAAAAAATGAATTAATTTCAAAGCTAAACAATTAGAATAAATTTTTTTTTAAACTTTAAGCTTAAGTTCAATTATAAAATTTAATAATTTTGAAGTTGTTAATGCAGATGTTACACAATGACCCGAGTCGAAATCTCAAGCACACTGAACCTAAATGAGCATTGAAAGCCCACGAAACTTTTAAGACATAATCATTGTAAAAATTTGAACTGAAGTCAATCAGGCTTACAAAGGCTTGATTAAGCCTTGAAGGCTTGATTTTCATATTTTTCAAATCTCAAAGCAATTCTGAAACTAAATCACAAGTACAAAAATATAGGTATAAAGTAGGTGTTACTTACTTCTGGAGGCATGAATCAGACCTACAAAGACATGTATCGTGAAACGAACAAACTCTGAATTCTTTGAACCGATACTCTATTGGCCCCAGGCTGCTTCTAAGTCCTATTTCACTGCTAGATATCATTAATGTACTGATCAAATCGCAGGATCACTTACAGCAATTTTTTACTAGCCTTAGAATTTTTTAAATCGACCCTCTGTTAGTCCCGGGCTGCCTGTAGGACCCAATCCACCCTTGCACTCTAAAACCAAGTGTGTTACAAGTGTATTATTTTAATACATATTAAATGTGTTCTATGTTTAAGGCCATAAGCAAAACTATAGTTTTTTGTAGTCATTCAAAACACGTTTCACGGTGTATTAAATATCTATAGATTGCTTATGGCGTTTCAATGTTATTTGGCAAGTGTATTAATTTTGACTACACACTTGGTTTTAGAGTGTGGGTGTCATTAACCCACTGGAGAGATGACTGGATCACTTGCATCAGTTCTCCAGTAGCCCGCGAATTTTATAACCTTACTTTTTTGTAGTATTCCTTGCAAGTACTTCCTTCTGTTAAGTCTAGTTCGGTTCGTTTCACGATTTATGGCTATGTAGGTCTAATTCATGCCTCCATAAATCTAAAGAGGTTCAATTCAAGCTTTTGTAAGTCTAAGTTGGTTCATTTCAAATTTTTACAGTGATTATGTCTTAAGAAGTCTTATGTAGGTTTTTAATGCTCGTTTAGGTTCAAAGTATGCCTTAGATTTCGACTCGGGGGGTAATTGAAGCGCGTAATTTTTTTAAATTAAAATTTGTGAGAAATTTTCTAATGATAATTTTTTTTAAATCTTTATAAATAATAATTAATTTTTTAATGTAATTACGCATGGCCTGAACTGTCTTTAAAATTAATTTACATTCTTACTTACATTTTCATTCCATCGATTTGTTTTTCACTGAACCATTTTCATAATAATTTCAAAATGTCATATTAAATTTAAATCAATAATTCAAATTTTGAAATTTTATATTTACTTACGTCATCAAGTCATTAATGATTGATATAAAATAGTATATTACGCACTAAGGGAGAAAAGTATACTCCTATAGAGTGTGTACTATTTTTCACCAGATCTGCCGCTGAAAGTTTGAATTTTTGCCTCCGTTTGCGGGTAAAACAGCACATGCGCTAATTTATACCATAATAAAAAAGTACAACTTTTGTCCCGCTACACAGGGCAGGAATTCAAACTTCCCATGCAGGTACAGTGAAAAATAATTGAATAATTTTTAGTCAAATCGTAAATCTCTATTTTCATAAAAGCTCAAAGCCGGTTTAAACGTGAAAAAAATTACCAATTATAATTTAATTACCGAGACAAAAATAAACGAACGTTGTGAAAGAATAAAAAAATTTGTTAAAAATAATATTATCGCATACTGGTTCAGCTCCCTTGATCTCATGTTGACTTCCAATCTACTCCAATATTCCGTTTTGTTTAGCCCGCCATTCGGTTCACGAGCTTTAGGAGGCTCGCCCTGACACTACTCTTTGGGCAACCGTGTTTACGTTACCATACACACATACATATGTATCTATTGCTATATATATACGTATATATTGTACTCAACTGTATTCTAGTATAGACTACTACTATACGTGTTACGAAATTTAATGCGTTGGGTTTGTGCATCCACCCTCTATCTGCATATACACACACAAACACACACACATACTATATCTCTAGTCATGTCTTGTTTGAATTTAGCTGTCCACCGATGTACCGAGAGACTGAAACCTTTCCGGGCCTCTAACCAACCGCATCCACGATACACATCACAATCCCCATCTCTCACATGTCCAACAAACATCACTGATATTTACACATTCTCTGGGAAGTTTGCTTGGTGTTGTCCGACTAGAAATAACGATGTGTAAATATTACATATATGTATGTATGTATTTATCTATATAAATATATATATTATATATATAGTAGCATGAATCGTTAGATACTACTCAAAGATAAATCCAAGTGTAATCGACGTCATTCTCAATTCATTCCCGCGGCAATTCAAACTATAAATAAAAAGTATCCTTTTTACTTTACTGAGCAAGTGGCTAAACTATGGGGGGTTAAACGATACAGTCGACCAAGATAAATGGCAGTCTCGAGTCCCCGAGAAACAAGGTCACGCGCGACTTGCACGTAAGCTTGAGAAAATTAGTTTACTTTCGCGTATTCAAACAAATCGAGTTATACTGGACTAGAAAAAGTTCTGTATTATAGGGAAACTTGGGGCAAAATGAAACGGAAATTTGTGTTTTTTTTTTTTTTCCAAAATTCCTAGTTACGGGTTGTAGAAAAAGATGGGGGAAGTTGATTTAGAATTTTTAGTAAATTTTTTTTAGAATCGTGGCCCGTTTTACCTCAAAGTGAGCTTTTTTTAGATTTCAAAATTTTAAATTGGCGGCACTGTCCGAGCTTACTCCAAATTTTTTTGTAAATCGCAAATGATCATTTTTTAATGAAAAACAATTTTACTCTGTTCGAAAAATTGAGTCTCATTTTGGCCCGAGGTCCTCTATATTTTTATCATATTTATTGTAGATTAAATTTCCCCGGGCTTATAATTTACCAAAAATTTTCGTTACAAAAAGAAAATTTTCTTTTTTCACCGACTAAAATATCGCGTTACTAATTCCGAAAAGACTTATATTTTTATACTTCCCTGAGTCGAAAAATTTGATCTGTTTTAAATCAAATAAAAATTTTAAGTTATTTGTATTCAAATTTACTTTTTATTTGTATTGTAATCAATTGAAATGAGAAATTTAATCTAATTTCGCCCGCACTATTCCATATTTAGACTGTTTTCAATAATTTTTAGTCTGATTTCGGTCGCCTGTAGATCAAAATCAGACTTTTTTCTCAAAATATTTTGCCTTATTTTGTTTACCCAGACCAGAATCAGACTTTTACTGCCTATTATTTACAGTACCCAGTTTTTGATCGTAGATCGAAAACATCGCAAAACTTCTATCAAAATTTAAAGACAGACCAAATACTATCTAAGTAGACTACAATCAGATCAAATTTTCGACCCGGGTCTTTTTGGCATTATAAAAATCTCTAAAACTAAAGGGACGTATAATTTTTTATTCACTGCCAATCGTTTTTGAACTTTTTGTACAGTTCAAAATTGAAACAAAATTTCGCGCCCTTTTGGTTTTAGAGTTTCCCAATCCAAAAATGCATATAAAAATATGTCCTTTTGGAATTAGTGACTTGATATTATTATATAAAAGCTATAAATATATTTTCGTAAAGTAAACGCGATTATAAAATAAAAGTTTACGATTTGACTTTCTTAAATACTTTAAAATCGATAGTTCAAGAGTTTGTGACATTCTTAGTATGTAAAAGTAAGTTGAATATCTTTCACATAAGTTTTGTATTATTTCAAAAATAAAAAATAAGTATTTTCAACGTTTTACTGGCGATTTACGAATAACAGAGTAAACTTTAAAGCGCAGAAAAGTTTGTGGCGCCAGACAGATCGTCCTCCTGTTTTCAATCCCCTAAGCGCGTGAACAGTTTCACTCACTCACTCAATTCCAAAACTTGTGTATTCTTACTCTATTTTTCTCCATTCCTTCCTTCAATATCTCTCGGACTACTCTATATATATATACACTTTTATACACCACGTAGTACTCACGTAGTAGAGATGCGAAAAGTTATTAGCGGGCTTTTTCCACGATAACCGGTAAACAACTATGAGAATTTATTGCTTCCGTACTTTTCTAACAGACAGACAAACAAGCAAACAAACAAACAGCCAAACAAACAAAATAATTCGAAAACGATAAAAAAAATAAGAAATAATAATAAAATCTAAAATAAAAATATATGAGATTTGTTGTCCTCTGAATTGGCGGGATTTTAATTTTTCAAGTAGAGACGGTCGTGGTTTAGTCAGCCATTGAAAAAATTAAATTCTAACGGAAATGACGTTACGTACGACTATGAAGAGTAACAAGTTTATTATTTGATTAACGTCATACTTTTATTTATTTTTTATGTATATTCATATAAATATAATTTTATTTTTTTTTATTTTTTCGTTGTATGGAAAACAATTTAAAAACATTGCAGCAGTATATTTAATTTATTTAACGCGATCCACAGTATAAAGTAAACGAATTACTGAACAACAGATTGAAATAAAATCCCGTTCAATTGACATTTTAATAAAATCACCGAAAGTTAAAAATAATTTATTTTACACAGTTAGAGATTTTGTGTTAAATTCAACACAAATTGTGTGGGGAAAACGGTCGACACAAATTTTAGTGTTAATTCAACATATTGCGTTTATGTTAATCTTTAACACAAATTTATGTTAAATATAATTTGTGTAAATTTAACAGACTTTTGGTGTTAAAATTAACAAATAAATATAAGCACACAATCTAGCCAACTCAAGTATACTGATCTACCCTTAGTACAACTGATGTCAATTTAGCAAACAATTAGTTCGATTTTCAGTGATTTTTCTAAAAAATGGAGCTGTGAATTACCCTCCCGTAAGATGAGAATAAAAAAATCATTGAACCTGATCATTAAAATATTAAAGTTATCTATGATTATATTTAATTGTAAATCAATTATAATCCGAGTTTCCTTGCAGACAGTGCTGCTACAATACTTTGCTTGGTTACAGTAATGAAGAAACGCGCGGGAATGTTTAGCTAAACAACACAAATTTTGTGTTAATTTTCGAATAACACAAGAAATTTGTTACATTACAGATTTTCTAATCATTTAACATAAAAAATCAGTTAAAGTAAAATAACACAAGCGTTTTGCGTTGAATTAACACCAAAAATTGAACCAAATAATTTTTTAACACAAATACACAAAATTTCTAACTGTGTAGTAATACAATATTTTTTTTTGTTTTAAAAAAGTTATAATACAGAGTATGCTAAAACGTGTAAATCAAATGACTTGACGGTTCAATCTCTTGGGGTGAGGAAATGCATTTGCCGACGGGGTATGACCGCAGAGTAAATATGAAACAAAAGTGGGCGGGAGTAACGGTTCCGGTTAAGCGGTTTTCCTTGTCCGAGATTACTTCCGATAATCGCGTGGAACTGGTTTTCACGCCAACACAAACTTTAAATCCCCATAAAATCTTTAGTCTTTCAATTTAAAGGAGGAAATGGGCAGAGAGAGAGAGAGAGAGAGAGAAATAGAAGTAAAAATAAACTGAGCGAACGAAATACGCATTATAAGTATGGGAGGTAGAAAATAGTTAATATCTGATTAAAACAAATATATATAACTATTTTAATGATAAAATCAATATGAGTAGTGCATTATAAATTATTTACATAAAAAATCATAAAACTCGCACGATCACCTTTTATATGAGTTTTTTATTGTGATCAAAAGCATGAACATTATTATTATTATTATTATTATTATTATTATTTTGTACCACTGTATATTATATACATTTTAATTACGGGTTTAATTTGGTTGTTGTTATTATTATAGAGCATTTAAAATTTGAATATATATTAAAACGTGTACACTGTAAAAAATTGGGAGTTAATTCGGAGTGATTACTGACTTCCGGACTCGGAGTTCCGGAGTAAAAACTGGAATTCATTTAAAGTCATTCACTTTGATTCGGAGTTTTCGTATTAAAATAAACTCCCTTTATTACACAGAAAAAAATTTACTGTTGCTGCAACAGGAGACAGCCATGTTGGAGCAACAGGAAAAAATCCTGTTGCAGCAACAATAAATTTTTTTCCGTGTAGGAGTCGATTTTACTTTGAACCGGAGTTTAAAAATTATTATAAACTCCCGTTCGGAGTGAATTTTATTCCAAGGACATCAAATAAATACACAGTCTGCTCCTTATTGACTCCATCACTTGGAGTTCTGGAGTTTTAGAAAAAATTACTCCGTATACGCAGTAAATAAGGAGCTTATTTTTCTAGCGGAGTAATTTTTTTTAAACTCCAGAACTCTGAGTAAATTCGGTTTTAAATCAAATCCGGATTCACTCCCGATTTTTTAGTATAAAATATTATAATTATTTAAAATAGCATTAGTATTTTGGAAAAAATTTTGATAATTGTAGGAAAGTTTTGTTTGGATGTTACTTTTTTTATCATTCGTTATTTTTAATATTCAAAATTTGTGAATAGAAAGTAAAATAAAAAACATAAAGAGGATAAAATAAATATTTATGTACTAATTATGGTGGAAATTACCCTCGATTTGAGTGAGCCTGGGAAATGATGACTTTCAATTAATTATTACTTATTGTTTGTTAAATTTTATCCTTTCATGGGTAAAAATAATCAGATTATTTTCATGGAGAGGCAGGATAATAATTACCCGTAACTGCCGGTGAAATGAATACTCGGAATTTTAATTTTTGTTCGCGGGTTATGGATAAAAACGACCGTGTTTCATAAAATTTATATTAAGTATCATAAAATTTGCTATTAATTTGTTTAAATTTATTTTAATCATATAACCGATATTAATTTCGTAATTTTTTTATTTAAATTCATGAAGTATTTAGTTACAGAATTAAAGAATAATTAAATTAAACATATGGGGGAAGAGGGGCCACAAAAATATGTCAGCTTTTACAAGATATAATTTATAGATTTTTATTTGTCATGACAGATATAAAAAATTTATTTGATAAATTTTAATTACTGTAATGTTGAGTTTAATTAATAAATATTAGCAGAGTATTGATTAAATAATTAATTTATGTAAATTTAAAAAAATGGGTCATTTTTTTTAGTCGATTTGATAAAGCGAGAGGTGGTTAATTAAAATTACTCGTGTTATTGTGGATATTTGTTAGGCTGCACCGAGGAGAGACAGAATATCGAGAAGAAATTAAAGTTTTTCAAAGTAAAGATTATCGTTGATTACCCAGCAGTTACACTGTAAAAAATCGGGAGTGAATTCGGATTTTTTTTACATCCAAATTTACTACGTCACTGAGAATTTTTGAGTGAAAAAAATCATTCCGCATACGGAGTAAATTCAGAGTTTTTTTCAGCGGAGTTATTTCGGAGAGAGCGGGATTTTATTTAAATCCACATTCACTGATTCGGAGTTTTTGTATTAAAATAAACTTCTTTTGGAGTCAATTTCACTTCGAACCGGAGTTTCAAAATTATAATAAACTCCTTTGGAGTGAATTTTACTCGTAGGGTATTAAAAAATTTCACATTCGCTCCACATTCACTCCGTCATTCGGAATTTCGGAGTGAAAAACAATCAGTCCGCATACGGAGTCAATAGAGAGTTTGTTTTTCCTGCATAATTATTTCGGAGTGACCTAGATTTTAATTAAAAATTTTCAATGACTTTCAACTGTCATAGGCGTATCGAATTTTTATCAATTAATTAAAAAAAAAATTAAAGCATTAATTGAAAAAAGGATAACGTAGTCGTAATTTCGCCGATATATGGATTTTAAAAAAATTATTTACACTTGATATCAATTAGGAGTTAAATAAAATTCGTTGAATAAATTTCAGTAAAATCGTCATAACAATTTTTTTTAAATTCTATATCTCAACGAAATTACGACTACGTTGTCCTTTTTTCAATTAAGGTTTTCATTTTTTTTTAATTAATTAATAAAATTTTAATACTGTTATGACAGTGGAAAGTCATTGCATATTTTTAAAAAGTGGGGGGCACTGAGAATGCCCTTAAAGCCGCATTCACTCCGATTCGGAGTTTAAAAATTCAAATAAACTCTCCTTCAGAGTTAATTTTACTCCGAGGGCGTTAAATAAATACATCCGCTCCACATTCGCTCTGATTTAATCCGCGTTCACTCCGCAAATTTTTTACAGTGTGCCCCAATTCTGAGTCAAAGAACTTTTAATAGATTATAAAACTTATTATAATTATGTCTATCAAAAATAATAGTACGTTGAAGGGTAGAACTGAATACTTATCAGTTAAAATTGATACATCAAAATTAAACAGTGACAGTAATTGGTTAACTATTGTCCGTTTGCTGAGTAAAGTATCACCAGATTATATAATTTTTTATGCAGCATAAAGAATTATCTAGCCATGAGTAAAATGTATTTAATTGCAGTATATTTATTAGCTGTAGAGGAATAAAAATTGTTACAAAAAGTAGTAATTTTTTATCCAACTCTGTAACATCCCAGGATTACTCTAAATTGCAGGATAATTTTTAATGAAAAAAGTAAGAAGTATTTTAAACTCAAAAAATTTTAGTCTTATTTTCAATGACTAAAAATAAATTTATTAATTTTTTTTCCAAATAAAAAAAAATAGTAGACAGTTTTAGAAATGATAAAAAATTGAATAATTAAAAACGTAACGTCAAATTTGTTTCTTTATAATAATAATAATTTATGGGGTTAAAAAGTACTGTGACTCATAAAATACCTAAATAAGGAGAAGAACAACTCTCCAAGTGTATGATTAATATCACACTGACTTGAATCTTGTATTATACCCTATTTGATACGCCCTACGCGAAATTAGTTGAATCTAGCTTGCTTGAGCTTGCATGGCGGATTGTGGTTGTTACAGGCAGCAGCAGCAGCCGCGGCGGCATCGCCACTTTTGAAGACCCCGTTATCGACAGCTCAACAGGCGACTTATGCAGCGGCAGCAACATATACAGCAGTGGCTGCACGAGCTTACGGCGCGGCCGCAGCAGCAGCTCAACCGGTCGCAGGATATGCCGCAGTTGCGGGGTAAGTTTACCACAATATCCCTTATTTTTATATATTATTTTTAAATTGTATGACATATTATTATACCGAACTTACTAACCAGATTTGGCTTTAAGCGTTTTGGTCTCCGGACATAATATCCTCGAGACAAAATATCCTTGGACAAAATAATCTCAGGACAAAATATTCTTAGATGAAATATAAGGTAAAAGCCCCTCTACCCGCTCAGTACCATTAGTCGCTCACTTTAACTGTTTAGAGTTTTTTTATAATTTTTATAAAAAAAAATTACAACTAAAAATATTATTATTGATAAATAATTATTTGTGAATCTAAATATATTAAAATATAACGTATCAAATTATTTTATAATAGATTATAAATTTAAATTAAATGACTGTTTTCAAAATCGCGCTCAGCCGAGCATTTTTTACTTTAACGTTCATTCGTTAGATTAAATTTAGGATACGTCAAATTTTTTAAGAATTGTTGCAACTATATCTTATTAAATACATTTTTAAAATTCATGAAATTTTATATTATGAAAGACTAAAGTAGTATAATTTATAAATTATTTGTCCAAATCAATAAACTTATCATAGCTTAATTGATGTTGTCTTTGAGCGACTATAGGGCCATGTGTTGGTCGAGTAATGGCACATCACAACTTTTAGTGAGCGACTATGGGCACACTCAAGGACCTTTTTTTAAAAATTAATAATAATTAATTATCTCTATTATTCTTCAAACTTAAATTTTATTCTAATACTCGAAACTTCAAAAAATAACTATAAAAAAAAAAAATCTGGTTTTTCATTTTATTTATTAATTTATATTGAGTGATTTAATCTCACTCCAATGAAAAGTGAGCGGGTATAGGAGCTTTTACCTAACTCAGCACAAAATACTCTCAGGACAAAATATCCTGGGAAAAAAATTCTTGGACAAAATATCCTTGGATAAATTTTTACAGTATTTTTTTTCATCTCCTTAAACAATATTTTTCGTATAATTTTTGAAAAAAAAAATAGTCGACTTTCTTGACAGTCTAATATATATATATACCCTTGCGGTATTAAAAATATTCTGGATACACTGAAAATATTCGGGTAACACGATGCAACCATACGGACTCCAGACTATTTCCAGAACGGTTTTGTGCCCTTTTTCGAGAGTGAACCCAGAGTATTTTCACAGCGGATACGGAGTAAATTCAAAGTGTTTTCAGAAAGTATCCAGAGTGGATACATACTGACACCGTTATGGACCCACAGTGAATACCAAACTGATACCAGAGTGTTTCCAGAATGTTTCCAGAGTTCGATCAGAGTGAATACATACTCAAACCGGAAGATATTCAGAGTAAATTAATATTGAAAAAAAAATTACTCTGAATACACTTTGGGAATACTCTGGATATGATCTGGTTTCAGTCTGATTTCAGTCTGGTATCACACTTAAAAAAGGGCACAAAACCGCGCTGGAATCAGTATGGTTCCATTCTGGCAGTGTTACAATTCTACTCACAACATCTCTACTCAAGTGAAGTAGCTACAACTCTACTCACTGTTTTTTTTTAATCAGGTTTAACTCTACTCAGTTGTATCCTTACTCAGCTACAACTCTACTCACGGATTTTAGCCTATCGATAAAATAGCAATTCTTTGTGAGTAGATTTGTAGCTGAGTAAGGATACAACTGAGTAGCGTTAAACCTGCGTATAAAAAACTGTGAGTAGAGTTGTAGCTACTTCACTTGAGCAGAGATGTTGTGAGTAGAATTGTAACACTGCCTCCATTCTGACTCTGGTTCCAGAGTGGTTCCAGAATATATTTCATACCGCTAGGGTATATATAACAATGTCTTTTTTCACAGTATTTGCAATAGTACTCTACTGTTTATTCAAATAAAATTTGACCAATATTTAAAACCCAACAATAAGTTTAAAAATGTTAAAAAATAAAGGAATTTCCCAAAAAATGCAATAATAATTTATCACGGGGATATATTGTCTGGAGATCAAGACGCCTATTACTCCAGATTTGATATTATCTAAGATTTAAACAGAGACCTAGAACAGTGACCTACTGTCCAAGTCCTTTTTTTACCAGTTTCCTTAAATCCTTTTCAGAGCGAGTGTAAAACGCGGTCGAGCGTTGCGTAGCCGGAGCTTTGATGATATTATTGAGTGTCCTGATAAAGATATATAAATATGTACGAGTGTTGGTATCCAAAGTCCTTATATTTTTACTCCATTCCATCATCAATATTATAAATCCTTAATAGCTTATTTATTAGTCAAACTATTCAATTTTTTTTAATCCCGTAAATTTATTTCCTGTAGGTACGGCCGTGAGTATGCAGATCCTTACCTTGGACACAGCATTGGACCCATGACAAATTATGGGGTAATTTATCATGTTACTTTTTATATAAATACACATATATATATCGTCTTACAAAAACTACGAAGGCGTATAAATTTTACGCCCTTTTGGCACCCGGGAAAAAAGACAAAAAATTTTTTTTTCTAATCGTTGCACTTTTTTAAAAAAAAACCGTTACCGTAAATTTCTCTCCTCGTTCTTATGGTTCCTGGGACGGTACCGGAAATAAAAAAATAGTATATTACACTACAAGGGAAGAAAGTTGAAATTCCTGCCCTGTGTGATATGATGCCCGAGGCGAAGCCGAGGGCATCATGACACACAGGGCAGGGCTTTTAACTATCTTCCCGTGTGGTGTATACGATTTTTCTTTATACCTGGTCGAAAGTACGTTTATTAATTACATTTTTGAATACTATAAACAACACAACCACGTTCTGCCTTCAGCTGACAGGTCGGCCATGTTTTTTTTATTTGCTCCCTATTGACGCGCCTCTTTCGGACATACATAAAACTTTAATTTTTTTCCGTCTCCCTTTTTTTTTTTGTTGCGTTTTTGATGACTGCCCCGCGACATTTGAAAGCACGAGCGAAGCGAGTGCGTCTGGTCGGCGGGGGCAGGCATCAAAAACAAAACAAAAAAAAAGACATAATTATACTTATAAAAAATAAAAATAAAAAATAATTATTTTTTTTCGAAAGAAATAAATTTATGCCTATGAACAAGATTTTTTTCCTGCCAATAAATAATATATAAATGAATACATAATCTTTCAATAATTAACCTCGCCTCTGCATCAAAATCTTTTATCACCTCATCCTCGTCCATAGAGTCATCAGATGATACTTTTTCAGTTTATTATTGCAAGTACACTGTTTACTTAAAATATCACAAACAACGAGACACGAAAACACTGACGTACATATAAATAAAGCAACGATCTATGATGTTATCGTCAAAAATTTTATTGATAAAGTGGTAGACGTTCAGTAGATGGCAGCAGCCGGCTGTTTCCGTAGGCACGAAAAAATTTTTTGCTCCCGGCGATGTAAGTGGGGCGCGTGTAACTCCACTAGGAGAGGGAAATGAGACTTTAGGCCTTAAAATTAGGGAGGGAAGTGCGTACTTTCGACTAAGGGATAAAGAAAAAGAATTTTTCTTTATCCCTTAGTCGAAAGTACGCACTTCCCTCCCTAATTTTAAGGCCTAAAGTCTCATTTCCCTCTCCTAGTGGAGTTACACGCGCCCCACTTACATCGCCGGGAGCAAAAAATTTTTTCGTGCCTACGGAAACAGCCGGCTGCTGCCATCTACTGAACGTCTACCACTTTATCAATAAAATTTTTGGCGATAACATCATAGATCGTTGCTTTATTTATATGTACGTCAGTGTTTTTTGTGTCTCGTTGTTTGTGATATTTTAAGTAAACAGTGTACTTGCAATAATAAAATGACTGAAAAAGTATCATCTTATGACTCTATGGACGAGGATGAGGTGATAAAAGATTTTGATGCAGAGGCGAGGTTAATTATTGAAAGTTTATGTATTCATTTATATATTATTTATTGGCAGGAAAAAAATCTTGTTCATAGGCATAAATTTATTTCTTTCGAAAAAAAATAATTATTTTTTATTTTTATTTTTTATAAGTATAATTATGTCTTTTTTTTTGTTTTGTTTTTGATGCCTGCCCCCGCCGACCAGACGCACTCGCTTCGCTCGTGCTTTCAAATGTCGCGGGGCAGGCATCAAAAACGCAACAAAAAAAAAAAAGGGAGACGGAAAAAAATTAAAGTTTTATGTATGTCCGAAAGAGGCGCGTCAATAGGGAGCAAATAAAAAAAACATGGCCGACCTGTCAGCTGAAGGCAGAACGTGGTTGTGTTGTTTATAGTATTCAAAAATGTAATTAATAAACGTACTTTCGACCAGGTATAAAGAAAAATCGTATACACCACACGGGAAGATAGTTAAAAGCCCTGCCCTGTGTGTCATGATGCCCTCGGCTTCGCCTCGGGCATCATATCACACAGGGCAGGAATTTCAACTTTCTTCCCTTGTAGTGTAATATACTATTTTATTTTTCTTTCTCTATAAAAAAAAAAATTACCCGTCATAAAAATTTTTTTTATACGCCCTCGTGTTCTGTACCCTGATATCTAAAATCATCTTAAACTAGAGATTCAAAGTTTTTAAATTATTCAATAAAAATAAAATATCAAACTTACGATCCTTAAAAAGTTAATGAATTAAAGAAAAAAAAAATTAATGATAAGCATAAATTTTTTGATGGGTATCGAGTGAAATTTAAATAATTAAAGTAACAGAGTCTGGTTGATACCTAAAATAAATAATGAATATCTCCATTAAATAAATGAAAAATAAAATCGATACTAACGTTTGTATAAAATTTTCAGGCGACGGTGTATCGAGGTGGTTACAACAGGTTTACACCCTACTAGAAACTACCCAGCCCTCCTACAGGAGTTTATTTCATCACATACTCGAGCAACTCATGACCATAATAATAATTAATCTTCGAGACACAAAACTCTTCTTTATAAGTCTCTTTAGTATCCCCGAAGTCCATGTAAAAAAAATTAAATTTTAAAATAAGTAATAAGCGCACTAATAAATCGATAATAAATCGGGTCAAGATGACGTTGATGATGACAACGACGATGACGTTCAAGTCGATCATCATCAGCAGCAGCAGTAGTACCATCTCACATCAGTTAATGAAGATGACCACGAGTTGACGTACGTTAACGACAACAAAGCCGACAAAATTTGACGGGCAGCGATGGCGGTGGATTTGATGATGCCAGTGGATTTCGATTTACAATCGATTTTACAAAACCGCTAGTGTAAAACCAGCAAACTGTGGATCGAGATCGGCGGGTTAGAAAATTGAATCGGTTTAATGCGACCTCGTGGATCATTTAAATTTAAATTGACAGCTCGCTTCGTAAAGTGACAGTCGTTCGTGGCCGGGGTGACGTGCCTGTGACATTACGAATTTACGTTGTCATCCATCCGATAAATAAAAACGACATTTCGATATAATATATAACATAAAACCGAATTTAATTTCATCACTGATTAACTTACAGATTAAAATATAAATTTTTTAAATTTATACTCAAGTCCGAGGCTAAGGAGATTCGATATATCCATTATTTTTCTTCGTATTTATAATTTATTCATATTTATATATATTATTGTACACTTGTTATCCCATTCATAGATTTAATTATCACATATTATCATATATTAATATATATCTATAAGATATCGTTTAAAATCAGACATATTTATATGAATTTCCAGTCGCATTATATATATACACATATATAAATTATTTAAATAAAATATGAATATTATACAAGAATAATTGATATTAATATATAAATAAATATATGACAATATGTGATAATTAATTTTTTTTTTTTTTTTAAATCGAACAAAATCATTTGCCAAATTGTAATATAGTTGAATATCGAGTATCGATGAGATATTCGTTTTTTAATCATAAATATTACCTGTGTATAATAATTAATATTAAAAATAATAAATAATGAATGTAATTATTTTATTTTTATTTTTTTTTTTTTAATTATCTCGCGTATATTAAAATCATGTCACAGCAGCACTCGATTCTCCATGAAATCGCTTGTCATTTTACGAACGCGGGATAAAATAATAATAATTAATAATAAAAAAAAAAACAAAAACAAAAAAAAATCTAAATGAACAAAAAAAAAATTAAAAAAAAAAGTTATTATTGTAAAATTACAAGGAAATATTTAGGTAGCTAGAGTAATTAATATTAAGACTTTGTGTGTAAGTTGGTAGATTTATATGCCAAATATGTGTGTAGGTTTACAAAAAAACCAAACGTCTAGGTACAATAGAACGTTAGTGTGTTACAGAAACGTAATAAAAATATAAATACTGATTTATTAATTAAAGTATTTAAATAGTTGATAAATAAAATGAAAAAATACTGGACTGTACGTACCGGATTCTGGTAAACAGGGTCTAGTCACTTATACTCTCTACCGTTTACAGTTTAATGTTTACTGCTTTTTATTATTTTTTTTTTTTGTAATTATTTATATGATAGTTTTTTTTTTATATATATATTTTAAGAGTCTCATTTTGTTCAATTGCCTCTTGGACCGAGATACTGACGGTCTTTCAGTTGGTGCGTACGGTCTAGAAAGAGTTTCTGTACAAAAATTTTGTATCCATGATAAAACAAAAAAAAACCATAAATTACGTAAGTGTCGGAATATGAAATAATATTATTTTTCAAATGTATGTACAATTATTTATTTACTCATTTAGTTAAGTCAAGCCTACATGACATGTTTTTATTATTTAGTATAATTGTAATTATTATTTACGTAATTTTTGATAGCTCGTGTAAAAAAATTTGTTACGAAAACGTTTATGGATGAACTTCCAAAATTGAGAGGATTTTTAATTTTGAGTTGATCATTGGAATTTTAAAATAATAAGAAGTGTCAAAATTTTATACTAGTGCGGAATTTTCTTGTGATTTTGAAGTTAAAAGACGATTAGCAATTTTCGGATTTTCTTTTCGATAAATGAATTTAAAAAAAAAATAAATAAAAATGTGCACTTGTAGAAAATTTAAAAAACTACAAGTGCAATTTTTTTAAATGTTTTTTTTTCGTAATTTATTGTTTTAAAAAAATCCAAAAATTTTTAGACCGGCTAACTTCAGTATCTTTTTTTCCTGCGGGTTTCTATTTTTTTTTTTAAATTTTTTTAGCAAAATTATTTGAATTGACAATTTTGTGAGTTCATAAAAAGTTCATTACTTCCAATCATTTTTCGGACTATTTTTGAAAAAGTCAAAAAAAAAAACTGACCCTAAAAGATTTTAATAAAACAAAAAATGTTCATAAATTTTTTTTTTTTCCTCATACCTGAATAATTCTAGTAAAAGTCAAAAATTTTCTTAATTCCCAATTAATTCCTTATTTTTTTTTTTCTTCAAACCCAAAAAATTTTCAAATCAAATTATTTTTGTTAAAAAAAAAAACCGAAAAAAAAACTTTCACCGGAAAATTTTCCACGATCCTGAAGTTAGCAGACAATTAAAATTTTTTTTGATTTTTTTTTAACAATTAAATGTGGAGAAAAAAAAACTAAAAATATGCACATATACATAAAAATATGTAGAAAATTTAAGACTACAAGTGCATTTTTTTTTCATAATTTATCGTTTTTTTTTAAATCCAAAAATTATTAGACGTCGGCTAATTTCAGTATCATAAATTTTTCACTTTATAATTTTTAAAATTCCCAAAAATTTTCTCCTTAAAATTCAAAATTGTCTCCGTTTTTGAAGTTCACTATCACGATCCTTTTGAAAACTTTTTCTTACACGAGAGTAAAAATAAAAAAAACCATAAATTAATTTTTAATTACAAATTACAATTAAAATTTTTTTTTTTTCAGTGAGCAATTGAACAAATCACTTGAAAATAATCTTTTTTTTTTTTTTTATTTTTTTTGTATATTTGTTTGTTTGTTTATTTAGTAATTTGTATCGCAAAGTAAATTCGTTGGTAATAAGAGTAATCCATTATCCGCGAAACATCTCGACTCTGACATTTGTTCAGAGATTTAAATGCGCTTAGCATCCTCATAATTCACTCACGGTGCCGCGGATTAAACTGTAACGAGTAAACTTCATACGGATTGAGATTAAACGGAAATTGGTAACGCACAGTAGAAAAAAAAAAATAAACAAATAAATAAATGAAACAAAATATACGAAAGATGAGAATTTAAAATAAAAGCGAGTGATATTTCTGTTGAAATAAAATAATATAAGTAAAGATTTATCATAAGACTTTTTTTAGTCGCTCGTGTGTGTGTTGAGTGAGAGATTTATTGAATGTGTTGCTGATAAATAAACAAAATAACATGATATGAGTAAATAAAGTCGTGTGAAATAGCCAAATATGACAAAGATTTTAGGGATATCGTTACAATTAAATATAATCTCGCTAGGCTAGATTAACTGTAGATTATAAAGTAAAAAAGTAAATAAATATACAGATACAAAGTTAAATATTAAAGTAAAATAACTTTTCATTATTAATTATAATAAATAATTTCAGTGGAGCGTAATGAGATTTTAAAATAAAAAAACTAACTTTTGGCGGGAAATGAAAATTGCCAATTTTGTAAATATATAATTATAATAAATAATTAATAATAATGATGATGATGATGAGGCAAATAGTGTCAAGCACAAATCACTGATTGAAAATATTGTAATGAATAATTAGCGAGTTATAATAAATCATACTCACTTACAATAGTAATTTTAATGAGTATAAATAAGTTTATTAATAAATAAATAAAATGTAGATTTAAAAAAAAAATTGTAAACAACTTAGAGAAATAAATAATAAAATTTTAAATAAATAAACTAACAGATTTTCGTCAAGTGATGCGTGTATTTACAAAGGTAAACTCAAATAATTATTTAAATATATTATGTTATGGAGGCATCGGTTGTCTGGATTTTTTTTGCTGGTCTATTGAATGCCTACAATTTTTTTTGATATTATAATTTTTTACTGCTCAGTTGTCTACAAAAATTTATTTCCTTTGTTGCCTATGGAAATATTGAATATGTAATTTAATTGCATAGAAAAACTAGTGCACTGATCTGATGTCTACGGAGAAATAATTCATTTTTTTTTTATGACTGTAAAAACTCGGGATTGAATGCAGATTTTATGAAAATTGAATTCACGGAGTTTTGGAGTTTTTAAAAAATTCGGAGCAAATTCAGTGACGGATTTTTTTTTAATCCGCGTTTTGGTTCGAAGTTTTAATATTTAAAAAAATTCCCCGGAGTAAATTTAACTGCGAGACAAATAAATAGACCTCCGTATTTACTCCGGATTTAATCCGCAATTTTTTTTGTCTATTTAATTGTGTATCCAATCAAAGAAATATCTAATTACTGAAGATAAGCTTCTGATTTTACTGCGAAAACTGAGTACTCGAAAAAATTATCAAATTTCAAGACTAATTACCTGAGAAACAGCTGATCTGAAAAATATCAAAACCGCGGAAGTAACCGGAAAACTTGATAGTTTTTTGTTAAAAATTAGTGACCTGATCAGGTTATTCCTGCATCGGCTATGAGACTCAACTCAGGATTTTATTATGGACCGGGTATGTCATACTACTGTGAAGACTAACGTAGTTTTGATTTTTTTTCAAATCTGCTATTTTTTTTCTCAAGTGATCGGTCTTGAATATGAAGAGTTTTTCCTCAAGTACTTGATTTTCTCAGCAAAATCAGGAGCTTATCTGCAGTAATTAAATATTTCTTTCATTTGGGTACACAATTAAATAGTAGACTAAAAAAAAATTTGTGGATTAAATCCAGAGTAAATGCGGAGCGGATGTCTGCTTATTTATTTAATTCTCTTACAGTTAAATTCATTCCGAAGGGGAATTTATTTTAATATTAAAACTCTGGATCGGAACGCGGATTTAAAAAAAATCCAGGTCACTCCGAATTTACTCCGAATTTTTAAAAAACTCCAGAACTCCAAGTGAATTCAAATTTAAATAAAATTCTTAATTACTCCGCATTCACTCCCGATTTTTTACAGTCATCAATTAAAAATGAATTATTTTTCCATAGACATCAGATCAATGCATTAATTTTTCTACGCAATTAATTTACATATTTGATATTTCCGTAGGCAACAACCGAAGAAAATAAATTTTAGTATGCAACTGAGTAAAAATTTCTAATCTCCAAAAAAAATTGTAGGCAATAGATCAGGAAAAACAATCCAGACGACTGATGCCCCCTTATGTTATGAGCTCTCTAACTCTTTATCGACGTTCGTCAGAATCTTATTAACAGTAATTATTATTTAAATGTTATAATTATCACAAAAAAACAAATATTATGTAATAATTATCAATAAATTAATAGATTTTAAAAATAAATAAAACGCTTACCTAAATTTTTAAAAATAAAATTGTAAAATTAACGGACAAATTTAAAAAATAAATTATGTACATTGTACTGTAATTACAATTTATACTTACTCGTGACTATTACCTCTATCAATAGGATATATAAAAAAAAAATACCTAGAAATTAGAGTTAAGTGTCAAGCTCAAATTATTAATTTGGAGATTAAAAGCTGACTGCTTGTCATCTCATATTTTAAAATGATATTAAAATAACAATAAATATATATAAATATATATATATTTAATTTAAATAAATAATTGCGTTTATTTTACGCACAAATTCAAAATTAATAACAGGCCTATTGATTATTAATTATTTATATTAATAATAATAATAATAAATAGTAATAAATAATTTATTATAAATTGATTTGTGACGAGCCAGTCGATAAAGACTCGTTTTACGCAGTGTATAAATAATCTCAATAATACGCACCGATACAAAATAATAATAATATTTAACTACCGTCAACTTTTAATTATAATAATAAATAAATAAATAAATATAAATTTTAAAGAAAATGAGTAGAAACGTTTAACAATAAATAACATGACTACGTAATTACACATCTTTTACCAACATATCCTAGTGTACGAGTCAGGGTACTGCCCAATTAAATTTATATTCATCTATAATTGTAATTATTTATAATTATAATTAATTGTTAATTTTTGTTTTTTTTAATCACAAGATTTACTGGCAACTTTATGAGAATCTCATTTAATTTAATTTACTCATTAATAGAGTCGGGATTTTTGCTTTGATTTAAAAATAATAACTAATGATTGATGTTGTCAAATGTTTGATTTTACGGCGGAAATATTGGTCGTATGAAAAAATTTTTAAAACAAAAGTTGTAGGAAATTTAATTTTATGAAAATAATGTCTCCTATAATTTTTTTATAGGACTAATACGAAAGCCGTAATTTCAAAATTATGATTTTCATAATTATCAAAAATTTGAACCGTTCATTATGAATCTTAATTTTGGAATTGCGGTGAAAATATTGGTTGTATAAAAAAAAATTGCAAACAAAAGTTGTTCAAAATTTAATTTTGTACAAAAAATATCTCTTATAATTTTTTCTTAAGACCAATATTTTCACCGTAATTTCAAAATTAAGCTTTTCATAATTATCAAAAATTTGAATCATTCATTATGAATCTTAATTTTGGAATTATGGTGAAAATATTGGTCGTACAAAAAAATCATAACAGACAATTTTTTTCCAAAATTAAATTTCCTACAACTTTTGTTTCGAAACTTTTTTTATAAAACCAATATTTCCGCCGTAATATCAAACATATGAACCATTAATTTCAAAATTAAGGCAAAAATCTTTTCCCTACTCATTAATTATTATTAAATATTTATAAAACTGTTTTTTTTTTACTTTCAAATTAATTTGAAAAAATAATCAAATTTATTAATTAATTTTTATTATTTAAATATTAATTATAAGTTTACTAGATCTGAATAAATTCATTATTGCCATCAATAATTTTAAGATTTAATTAAAACAATTTTTTTTAAATTAAATGTATATAAATATATAGTAATTAATAATTGCCAGTAATACTTGAGTAGTCCTAAAATTTTTGTAATTTTATTGAAAAAAAAAAATACGCACCTGATTGGCAGCATTGAATTTTTTTTTTAATAAAAGTTTTTTTGAGCATAAAAATGAATGAGAGTAAAAAATATGAGAGGTATTCCATGACATCAGTATGTTTATGTATACTTTATAAAATTGCGGGTGTATGTAAAAAAAAAAGAGTGAATTTACTGAAATGAAAAAAATCAATTAATTAATCAATGAAATTAAAATTAAAAAAAAATCGATTGTCACAAATACGAGCCATTTTAAAATGCACTTAATTAAATAACAAGTTGCACAATGGCAATTGATTTACATGCGTATATAGTAAATGAATAAAAAAAAAAATCAGCTATGCCAATTTTATTTTGCTTATTGCAGTGTAATTATATTGAAGGCGAGTTAATTCTCGATTAATAACTTTAAAATTAATAATAATAATAATAATTAATTACGTAAATTTATTTTTACGCATGTGTTGGATAATGAAATGGTAAAAGGTGAAGAAAAAAAAGAAAATACAAATAAAAAATAATAATAAATTTAATAAAAGTAATTAATAAGAATGTAAGTCGGATTGAGTTTAAAGAAAAAGATGATTAAAAGAAAAATACACACAGCGATTGAATTTAGAGGTGTTTAGATTTAAAACACCGGTATCATTGTCTGATTTGATGAATTTTGTAAGTCTGGACCAGCTATTAGGTTCTCTTTACTCCCATAGTGACTTCTTATGGTGTATTTTCCCTGTATATTATCAATGTTTATTATTAAATATTTTTCAAATAACTATTTGACTTTTTATTTATCATTTTAGTAATTTATTTATTTAAACATTCAATTGTAGGGTAGAACATTTGTGGCCACCGCTCCTTTTTCTGACATTTAATACTTTAATTTAATTAATGAGAAGGTATGAAAGAAATTTTTATTAAAACAGTGTAATAAAAGTATCTTTTACTCAGCTCAACATACCCGCGGTATAAATTTGTTAAAACAACTGATATGATGGTCGTGAGCCATTCTGGAATGACAGGAACGCAGAGGGCTGGAGAAAAGAAATTTGGTCACGTCTAAGATGCGGAAATATTGGCAGACATCACAAAAAAGGCTACAAAGCTTGGGACTGCAGACTATGCCGTAGTGAACCAGAAACCATCGAGCACCTGAGAGGACCGGCAAACATCGAGATCTGTCTTTTATTCAAAGTCATCGAAAACAAAATAAAATCACCGGACTACGACGTGAAGAAGAACTATAGATGCATAGGATGCAGATAAAGTGTGCAATTGAATCAGACCTGATTAAAAAAGAGAATCAAAAAACGTTAAAAAGAATTAATTTTTCGATATTTTTAATCCTTTGTAATACTGCCAATCCTATCTTAAATGGCCCCGTTACATGGCTCAATCCTTTTTAATTCTCTTTTTTAACCAGGGAGTTTAAAATATTAAAAATTACTAAAGTCACTACTATTATTCGATCTATATTATTAAAAGAATAAGAAAAATTTTGTTCCCGCCATATCTATATGATAAATTTAGTTAATGTTATTGAAATTGGTATCATTAGATAGGTCTTGACTTGAATTTGTGCCTTTTCATACTTTAAACTCTTTTTAATTGCCAAGTATTGAGATAAATAGATTTATCTATATCATTCGAATTACATTTAAATTACGCGGGAAAAAAGACGATCGTATTCATTTTCTTTAAATAAATTAATACTTTATTCTGTCACTAAATATGACTGAATGTCACTGAATATATTGATATATTATTTATATCGCGTTACTTATTCCAAAATGACAGATTTTTATACTCCCTTTTGGTTTTAGGAAGCTTCTCAAAGCCAAAAAAGTATGCATAGAAAAAAAAAGGATTCGTTGACACAAAAAATCTTTACTCGCCTAAAGAAAATTTTTATTTACCCCAATAAATTTTTTGCATTGTGAATTGAAAACAAAAATTTATTTAGAACTAGAAAAAATTAGTTGATATAGGGAATTATTTCTTGACCAAAAAAATATTTTCTCGCCCCAGGAGAATTTTTGTATTTAATTGATAATGCATAAAATTTCTTGGTGCAAATTAAAATTTTATTGCGGCAAGAAATACTTTTTTTCTGCGTATTTTATAAATGTAGTAGTAATATTTGGACAGTCACGTAGTGACTGCAGGTTGCTCGTTACTTAACATTTCACATTTGATATTAATACTTATGTCGAAAGGGGAAGGGACTGTATTACAGTTTTTAAAAAACTGTACATCTGGAAATAAATAATATTACTAATAAAAGTATCTTCGAATACTTTTCAAATAATTAATTATGTAATTGCGTATTTTACAAATTATTTTATTTTTAATTTTCTAAGTTACCAGAGCTGGCCCTAACGTGGCTCCATGTGTACTTCTTCCCTATTATTAAGAGAATAAGAAAGGTGTGACGTAGATAAGCGCTAACGTATCAATTCAGGTGGCGCCATTTTTTAAAACTCACTTTTTAAAATTTCGAATTACTGTTGATAAATTTTTCGAAATTATGCAAAATAGTATATTGTGTAACGGGGGTGGAAACAAAACGATTTTAGACCTGGATGAAGTTGGCTGACATCACCCGCAGTCTGAAGTTGTGTTTCATCCTGAGCTGCACAGTAAATTTTTCATGATTACCTGCATGGAACTTAAAGTTTCAGTCAGCAGCCAATCAGAGACAAGTTAATTTAAGACCAATGGTGTCATCGACTATTAAATTGTCATTTGCAATTTATAATTAAGCAGAAGCTATAATTACTATTTATTATTGACACTAATTTTTATAAAACTTAATCACAGTCAGAACTGTCATTTACGTAAATAAAATCAGAGTTTAGATTGCGGATGCTTTCAGTCAATATCGAAAAAAATTAAAATGTGAAATTAAATTTTATATCAGATATGAATTGTTCAGATATTTTTTATAAATAATATTACAATTTTTTTTCTGTTATTTTAAAATAAAGTCGAGTAAAAAAATATAATTAAAAATTTTTAAATAATTTTTTTAAAAAGTTGCTACAAAAAAATTGATTTAACTTAAAAACATCTAGCAGCTTTGGAATTAAATAAATAAAACTTTTTTTAAATAATAAATGAAGTCCCTCGTAATCACTGAATTGGAGGACAATGGGCTCTTACTTTTATTACTAAATATTTAATTACCATGTTTTTAATAAAATTATTTACAGAGAAAGAATGCTCATTAAATCAACATATTTTATGTTAATTAACTTTATTGTTTAATTATTTTTCTGCAGCAAGTTTCTAAAATTGAACTTTTCCATAAAATTCAATACGTAGCTTTTATACAATTGAATTGATTTTATGAGTTCTATGATTGTCGTGCACATGAGTTCATTCAACTTTTCAGCTCAATAAATTTTAAGGAGCTCTAACAGCATTGTCTCGTCATTTCAAATTATATTAAAATATTAACAAGTCTCCGAACTCAATTTTATTTAAAAGTTTATTAAAAAATAATGAATTATAAATGAAAAATTTTTGTATATTAGTTAATTTCAAATAATATTTTATGTAGAAGATAATAAATTAACTTCAGATTTGCATACTTAAAATGTTATTCTACTTAATAATAATATTCTGGTTTAATAATTCAAATACCGGAGACCGGGCACGAAGGCCCCCCTCCAAAAAAAACTTAAAAAAAATTTTTTTCTGCCCTCCGGCCGGAAAGTGGCAACTTTCGGGCCGCTGCCCTGAATGAAGTTGCAACTTTCCGGCTTCGTCGAGCAGAAAAATAGTATACGCACCTTGGCCAGTAAAAAAGAAAGCCTCAGATCACATGTTTGTCAACCTCGGCTTCGCCTCGGCCAACAATTACATGTGCTCTGAGACTTTTCTTATTTTACTGGCCTAGGTATGTAATATACTATTTGTTTTTTGTTATTGAAAAAAAAAAAAAATTTAAGAACAAATATACTATTTCCGTACCTTTATAATCTCATGGACTTCAAATTTATTAAAAAAAAAAATTATTTAGCTGATATAACCAGTTTTGTTAAAATTTTTATTTTTTTATTTTAACCACAACAAAATCTACTGATCTAAAAGAGCTTTAATCAATAAATTTTTCAAATTATTTTAGTTTAGAAAAAAAAATAGTATATTACACACCGAGGGAAGTAAAGTAAGAAATGTCTCAGATCACATGTAATTGTTGGCCGAGGCGAAGCCGAGGTCAACAAACATGTGATCTGAGACATTTCTTACTTTACTTCCCTCGGTGTGTAATATACTATTTTCAAGTGGTCCATTATGCCCCAGATCAGTCTAAAATATATTTAAAACATCAGAGGTATCACGATTTAACCGAAAATGAAAGAAAAATAAGGGACAAATTTTTCAAAATCAATTTTTTAGTATTTTTAGCCCCAGTGAAGTCTTGTGAACATAATTCAGTTCATATTTGAAAAATTTTATTTTCGTCAGTCACTGTGTTTTGAAATTGGATAGCCGACCAATTTTTGTCACTATTTATTATTTTTCTAATTCTTGCAAGTAGTTTTTACCATTTTTAACTGTAAACAGGTATTTGAAATTAGTTATTAGTCGTTTAGTCTGTTCATAACTGATATTCAAAATTGTTTCGAGTTCGCACCAGCGGATCGAACACTGAGACGTAATACTCCTGAGCACCACTAGGTCTAATAAAAATTATATTATCAACGGTCCAAAGAATAGAATATCTAGCCTCGTGAACACCCTACACCACGACCTGATTTTCTACGGGGGTACCTATGAATCCTTCATGAACTCGGCCAAGAAGCTTCTTTTAGTATCCTGATAAAATAATATTTCATTTATCCGATATATCTCACTTGTAAACTTGTAAACTTTATTTACACGGAAAAAACAGAATATTCAAAATTAATAAATAATAGTAAAAAGTGGAATCTGTTATCAATAATTAGTACTATTATGTACTTAATGCAAAGTAGTTTACTAATTTTTGTAGATTCCTAAAAACTACTATCAATTATTTCAAAAAGTAAGTAAATATTATTACTTTTGGGTATAATACGTGACTTATAAGTGAAAATTAATTAATTTATGGCATACATCTATTATAAAGTAATGATTGGTCAAATTAAGAATTGCTATCTTAGATACTGATTTTTCCAGCCGAAAATTGCAAAAGTTACTAACTTTTATTTTATAAATTCGATATCACTGATCAATTATTAGCTTAAAATATCATTTATTCATCATTATAAATTAATTTACAATATACATAAATCGAATAAGTGGTAAATAATAAAATGAAAAATTAGTATACTAGATCTTTATATATTAATATGTACGTTTACTAATTTTTCAGTTCCTCATTTTTTAAATTTTTCAATGCTTATTTGAATAGTAATAACTGTAGATACCAATTTATCGATTCTTTTTCATATTAATTTTAATATACGAAATTACAAATTTTGTTCTTCTATGTGTATCAAATTTTAATATAAATAATAGCCATTTTGTAATATATATAATGATCTTGGTTTGATGTTAGTATAGAATATACTAATTTTAAGTCAAAAATAAACTACGAACTATTAAAATTTTGAGCATCATTTTTTTCCGTGTACTATGCTAATTTAAATGTGAAACTTTCAATTTTTTTTGTTCTATTGAAACCATATTTTCTTATAATTATTTATGTATTTTCTCTATTATTGTAATCATATTAAAATGTATATTGCCGATTGGCGTTTTCTCAATAAATAAATAAATAACAAAAACCAATGGTAAAAAAGTATTTTGTTCACAAATAGTACTTTTATTCGGTAGTACTTTGGTTGACTTTTAGGACTTAAGATGTTTTCTTGATAATATCTATTTTTACAGAAGGTAATTGTTATAAATTGAATTTAAATCAATCAATTATCTATTCTTGACTAATAATAACCTGTATTGATTATTTTCTAAGGCGATATATAAAAATATAAGTAAAAAGTGGAGTTATTTAAGGAAACAAAGTTATTATCAATACTTATTAATAAATAAAAAGCAATATCTTAAAATAGTTATGTCTATATATATACTATTTACTTATTCAAGTCTAGATTAAAAAAAAAGAGGAATTTTACAGACAAACTTGTAAAATTTTTAATTAAAGTAAAGTTATTATTAGTAATTAGCTAGAATTACCATTTTGAGTATGGAATGAATTTATAAATAAAATGGCTCCTCGAGTAAAAGCTATCAATCGGAAACTAAAATCGTATTGTTCAGTGATTTCACAGAATACAGTTTAATAATTTATGTACTGTAAGTCTGCGGCTTACAACGAACTATTATTATCCATTGAAGCAGACATAAATCCCTACTTATAACTAATATACATTTATGATTATGCTTTAATCATTCTACTAAGCTTTGCCGTCTATACTATTATTCTTTTTAAAAATTAATGTGTATAGTTGTCCCGATGAAAACTTGGGATTTTTTTCCCACCAGTTTTTTCCCCCACCACTACAATATTAGAATGGGCGCATGCGTAATTAAATGTGTGCATGTGCCAAACCAACTTTTGAAGAGTGGGGGAAGAAATCGTGGTGGGAAAAAATCCCAAGCTTTCATCGGGACGACTATATAATCTATAAACCTGACTTGGGTTCCCAAGATGAATAGTCAATTATGACATCACGGGTTTATTTTTTTTTTTTATCAAATTTTTTTACAATTGAAAAAAAAACTTCTTTAGGTTTGAATTCAATTTTAATTCGATAGCCGCCCAAGTAGATCACTTGGTTTCGTTACATCTATTGGATAGGAGTTTTGAGGTTTTTTTTGACCGATTGCTAAGGCTTTTTGCTCAATTTCTAATAATTTATTTTTCGAATATTTAAATTTACCGCGCGAGTAATAAGAATAATTAACAAAATATTAATGAAAAATAAAAATTTTAGAGCATATTTGTTTGAATTTAATCTAAATTTGATAGCAACCCAAGTAGATCACTATATAAGGCGCCAAAACGTTGACAAAACAATCAGAAATTCATGTCATTGAAAAAAATTTCTGGTTAAAAAATAAATCATAATTATCGAAGCCTGTAGACCGTTTTTAAGACGAGCAATCCCGAGTCAAAAAACAAATTCTAGTTTAATTCTCAAAAGCCTTAATTCCTTTGATGTTTTATTTGCCGCCCAGAAAGTAACTCTACTTTAGTACTCAAAATCCTCAATGAGAACTATGAGGTCTAAATGCGAATAATTTATCGATCTTAAATTATAACTAAGACCTCAAAATCCTCAATGAATGGAAAGTTATATTTCGGACTTTGAAAAATTTTAGATAGAAAAGGCAGGGGAGAGAATACGTCGAATGAGACGTTTGAGGTTCAAATGGGGATAAAATTATTCATGTATGTTTTAAATATTTTGAGGCTCAAATCCAGATTATGGTATTCCAGTTTAGTCCTCAAAGTGGTAAAATTGGTCGTAACTACTACTTTGAGGACTAAACTAGGATAACTTTCTACTGTTGTCAATCTTTAAATTCTAAATTGATCCTCAAAAACCTCATTGAGAACTTTGAGACTTAATTCCGAATTTGTTTACTGTCGCGGGATCATTTGGGAATTTTTTTTTGATGGTTTTTATAAGACGAGCAACCTACAGTCACTACGTGACTGCCCAAATATCACTACTAAATTTATAAAATACGCAGAAAAAAAGGATTTCTTGCGCAACAAAATTTTAATTTGCACCAAGAAATTTTATGCATTATCAATTAAATACAAAAATTGTTTTGGGGCGAGAAAAGATTTTTTTGGTCAAACAATAATTTCTTGCACCAAGTAATTTTTTCTAGATATAATAAATCTTTGTTTCAATTCACAATGCAGAAAATTTATTGGGGTAAGTAAAAATTTTCTTTAGGCGAGTAAAGATTTTTTGTGTCAATTAATCCTTTTTTTTCTATGCAGACTTTTTTGGCTTTGAGAAGCTTCCTAAAACCAAAAGGGAGTAGAAAAATCTGTCATTTTGGAATAAGTAACGCGATATAAATAATATAGCCATATATTCAGTGACATTCAGTCATATTTAGTGACAGAATAATTAAAGTATTAATTTATTTAAAGAAAATAAATACGATCGTCTTTTTTCCCGCGTAATTTAAATGTAATTTGAATGATATAGATAAATCTATTTATCTCAATACTTGGCAATTAAAAAGAGTTTAAACTATGAAAAGGCACAAATTCAAGTCAAGATCTATCTAATGACATCAATTTCAATAACGTTAACTAATTCTATCATATAGATATGGCGGGAACAAAATTTTTCTTATTCTCTTAATAATATAGATTACTCTGGGACCGCGTATAATAAAAATTTTTAAAGACCAGATCAGAAAACGAGACACTTAAAGCTACAATTTGCCTTCTTTGTTTTTGTTGTATGGCCATTTTCTTTCAAATTACCTGTTGAAAATCACTTAAAAATATGAATTTTTTTTTAAATCTCTTAATTTTTGTGACTAGAGTATTATTCAAAAATTTTAAAATTTGTAACTATCGCAATTAAATTCCCGAATACTTCTTGAAATTCCTTGACATTTCTATAATATTTCCCGGTTGCATGGAATTCCCTGATAATTCCCGACAGTTCCGGTTTGTGGCCACCCTGTTTTCCTTCTTCTTAATTTTAAATTTTCACACAGGAAAGTTAAAAAATTTTTGTTCCGCGTGCAGTAGATATTTCAAATGAAAGGAAAAAAAAATCCATATTGAATATTTAAAAAAAACATATTTACTGTTACATTATTGTTTCACAATAAGAAAATATATTTTTAGTTACTGTAAAAATTTATTGGCAGTAATAAAAATTGAAAGAATCAATCAATTTATTTTCTCGAAAAATTTTTTCATTTTATTTAATATTTCGTTGGATTTGGAGGCCGATCTTGTAGCAATAGTCAAACTGATACGGCTTATAAATTGTTCACCCTCAATTAACTGAGACGACATTCGATTAAACTGAAAAAATTAAGGGTAAAAAAAATGATTAATTTAAATGATATTTTTTTTGACATTTAGGTATACATGTTTATAAATTTTATAAATACTTTTTGTACATGATCATCGGTTCTTATAAATAATTCAATATTTCGAGTAGCATCGCCGATAATTTCTGGAGTATACACAAGACTAAAAAAAAACAGCAATAATTAAAATAATAATTTATTACAATAACGACAATCGGGAATTAAAAAAATGGAATATCCAAAAGTGCACACCTCAATCGCTTATTTTCTTTTCAATCATTACTTATTTAACTTCACGCTAAGAAAATTGTAAATTTTTTAAAATTCGGGAAGTTATTGTTTTCACCCCGATTTTCGAAAATCGAGTTTTCATCAGATTTATACGTTTTGAGGTCCTAATAGTCCACTGACTTTACTCTTACCCGTTGTAGAACCTAATTTGCTAGTGGAATTTTATTGTTCTATTTTAGGTATAAAAATCCGTAGATTACGAAAATAATAATAAAAAAGCTCAACTCCTCCGCGTTTTTTAAATAAATAATAAAATTACACTAGGGTCGCTGAGACACCGTGTCTTTTCATCAAATAACTTATATATATTACTGTAAAGCCCTATTAAAATTGATATTGTATTAAAGGGCGAAAAATTCTTAATGAGAAACTACAAAAATAAACCCTTTGCAGTTTAATAAATTCGCAAAAAAAATTAATGAAAAAAAAAAATTATTTGTTTACGTTTAATCACGCGGTCGGTAACAAATCATCAGTAACAAAGATTATTCATGAGTAACCTCTTTTATTATTATTTTCGTAATCTACGGATTTTTTTACATAAAATAAAACAATAAAATTCCACTAGCAAATTAGGTTCTACAACGGGTAAGAGTAAAGTCAGTGGACGATAAGAAGCTATTCTGACTATTTTCAGATTGATGTCCGAGTGTATGTTTGTATGTACGTATGTGTGTGTGTGCGTGTGTGTAAACTCTTTGTAACTTTTTAACTAAAGAATTGATTTGGATGGTTAAGGTGGCAATCGAAAGAGCTTGTTGTCCATCAACTTTTCTGAAAATTTCAGATCGTTTGGTGAAGTAGACTCGAAAATATTGACGAATTACGAGAAAAAAAAATTTTTTTTCTAGTTTTTTATTGATTTCTCAGAAACGAGTTGAACGATCGACTTCAAAATCAACTCGAGTCTAGAACTTAATAAACCGCGTCGAATGCGGCCTCAATCATCTCAATCGGTTAATTTGTTCGAGAGATATCGTGGGAGTAAGAAATGCTAAAAAACGGTTTTTTTTCGAAAACAATTTCATACAAAAGTATTTTCGAGCTTGAAGCGCTTAAAATGTATTCACAACAATGTTTTCGAGCTCCTCGATTTCGAAAACAGCGGGAAGTTCTTGGGGTGGCCCGCAGGGTCAATCGATAGATAGATTTTTTTTATGAATTTTCATTTAACTTGTATAAAAATTGTCTTCTAAAACGGAAAAGCCCGAAGTTGACGGACATTTGACGAAAAATTCAAGGAAACTTTCGTTAAGCAAACTGTGCTACTGTGTTAGGGTATACTGTAACGCAAGTGCTTCTGCCAGTAATTGATGGTGGAAAAAAATGAAAAAAATAATAGCAGTAAAAATAAAAATGGCAGCTGAATTTTTCGTGAACAATCAGTTTTAAGTTTTTAATTAATTACAATTAAACTAAAAGGATTTAGAAACTGATTTTCTACAGGGTTCTTGTGATGAAAAGTACCAAGATAATAAAAAAAAATTAGACCGATTTATTGTGTCAATTCATAGTTATCGTGTTTAGGAAGTTTCATACGTAACTATTCACAGCACTAGTTTCTTGAGTTGGAATTATCTCTTTTAAACTAATAAATAACGAATCGACTTAATATTAGGTTCAAATTGTCCCTTAATAAATTCTATATATGCTAATTAGGGTAAAAATTAGAAATAGGCACCTCTAAATATTAATATTAAGAGCTCCGCTTTCAACAGGCTTCTTTTCTCATCTTCCTTCAAGTTTTCAGCCTGTTTTTTTGTTGAAAAAAAAAAGTCACCTCAAAATGGGACACCCTAATGCTAATATACAATTTGATATATTTTAGTGTAATTAAAAGAGCGTAGAAATATTTTTGTGTGAATAAAACAGTCGGAAAAGTCGGTTGAGGTGTGCAAAATAAAAATTACCTTCCGTCAGCCTTAGTAGAGCTAAAATCAGTGTCTAAAATAACGTCAACGGCTTTTCCATTCAGTCGGTAAAGATTTTCAAAAAATTGCGTTTTACTTATGTCCTCTATAGCATTTGTCAAGATCATTGTTAAAAACTTTTTTAACAATTCAATGTTTGAAACGCAACACAGAGCATGAAGAAGCTCTTCATCTTTAAAGGTTGAATATCTCATCATACTACAGTATGACATAATTTCATTTTTAGGACCATTAAAAATTTGTTTAAACTTTTCCCATAATTTATTCCAAGTATCTTCATCTGCAAATCTCATTCCGCTGTTGAGAATCACAACTTTCATGTCTGCTGAAATTCTGAAATAAATAGTATATTGTGTGACAAGAGATGCAACAAAACGATTTTAGACCAGGCTGAAATTAGCTGACATCACCCGCAGTGAAATCGTGTTTCATCCTGAGTTACCCGCCATATGTTTTACGATTACCTGCATTAGAATTTAAAGTTTCAGTGTCAGCAGTCCAATAGTGTGATAAATTATTAGCGTAAGTGTAAATTGTCATTTGCAATTTATGATTACGCAGAAGCTATAATTACTATTTATTATTGACACTAATTTTTATAAAACTTAATAACAGTCAGAACTGTCATGTACGTAAATAAAATTACCATTAAATAAATGACAAGTATCAGAGTTTAAATTGCGCAAACCTTTAGTCCGCGGGCAGAAAAAATATTTGTTTCTTCCCACAGGACGAATTAGTATATTACACACCAAGGAAGGAAAGTAGGTCATTCCAATCCTCGTGTATAATTTTCTACCCAAGCCGAAGGCAAACATGCGGATCGAGACATTTCAGCTTCCTCTGTGGTGTGCATGCAATTTTTCACCAGGTCTGCACCCGAAAGTTCAAATTCTTGCCTCTGTTTGTAGGGAGAATGGCACATGCGCTAAATTTTATTACACGGAGATAAACGTTGGCTCGAAACCTACCAATTTTTATTCTGATGTCGACCAAACTTGAAACAGGAAGTGAAGCATCCAAAAAAATAATATGCTCATACGAAAAATTGTTATGCTGTATCGCAATACTTACTATGCGCGAGGAACTTATCGATAAACTTTAGTAACAATTACTTTTATACATTATAATAATTGTGATGCGGCATAGTAATTTTCTGAAAGAGCATAACTTTTTGGATACTTCACGACTTGAAACAAGTTTGGTCGACAGCATAATAAAAATTTCTAAGTTTCGAGTCAACATTCTTCGTCGTGTATTTGTTTTCTCATCTAAGTTAATTAATGTAACGGGGCTGTTAGGCCCACCTCCGTTTGACGGGAGGACGATACATCGCCCTTTTGGGCATACTCGCGCTGCGAAATCCCTACACAGAAAAAACAGATATCTTGAGTCAAGAAAATATTTTTGAAGACAAACGTTTTCGGAAACCAAGTCAAGATTTTCTTGACTCAAGAGAATTCGTCTTGGTTGGAGAAGATTTCTACTTTATCTGAGAAAATTTAGGTCTCCAAAAAAATTTTCTTGAATCAAGAATATTTACCTTCAGTCGAGAATTTTTTTTTTTGTGTGTATTTGTATAATCAACTCCACCATATATTATAAAAGCGAAATATGAGCATAAGCTCACATTAACTTAACCATTAGGTATGCATTGCATGTGGGTGCCTCACCAACAACCACCACGAGTCCGACCTCATTTGGACCCAAACACTCCTTCCATCTCAGGAAATAGAGAGACTCTGGTCGAAGTGGGGCTTGGAATGGATTCCCCATGGTACCAGACTTCAGCTCTGGTCAACTGTTTGCATAGATTAGTGGTGGGATGCAAGTTCTCCTCGTACCCTATGTAAAGGGCTTCTCCATTTGTACCTTTCGGGTTCCCAACAAGCAATTATCCGCTTGTTCGTCCCCTGCTAGATTTTCTACTTTTCCCGAGCTAAAGACACTCTAATTCTCACATAAGAAAAGAGCGACTTTCTTCCTACTCAACGGCGCAGGAATTCGAACTTGCGGTGCAGGAATGCTGAAAAAAAATTTTGTTTCTGCCCGCTGACTAAAGGCATTCACAATTTACGCGTTTCTAATATCAACTCGCGGCATTGGACTGAAATTAACTTTTTCCGACTGGCTGTAGAGAAACTGAAACTTCAAGTTTCAATGCTGGTATCATAAGAAAATAATCAATATTAGTGAATTTTAGTTATGACTATAAAAGAATATGATATAATAGTAATATTATATTTACGGATATTTATCAGGATCGTCGAGCCAATTTCTAAGTTTAGCAAGGGCATAATTTCCTTCATCACTTGACCCATAAATGGAACGCACATTCACCAAAGAAATTCTCAAAAGCCGCGTGGTAAAATCATCATCAGCTTCATCCGTGAGTAGGATCCGTTTTTTTAATTCATCAGTCAGCTTCAAAACATATATCTAGATAACAAAATATAAATAAGTTTACTATTAAGATAATAAAAATAAACGAGTTATATAATTATTGAAATAAAACCTTGAAATTATCGTAGTATTCGGAATGACGTAGTGATGTTTCATAATATAACTGCTCAATATGATGCAGAAATGCTGCCCATGGAGCAAATTCTGTTTCACGAGGAAGATACTCCGCTAGTTCAAAAGGTATACTGTAGTCAAGAAATCCCCAACCGGCAATAGTAAATGCGTCGTTAATCAGCTGAATACGATTGAAGAGATGAATTTTTGAGTAATCATCAGTTTTCAGATAATTTATTATTAATTTCCAATTTTTTTCATCATAATTTACGCGATAAGTACCTAGAAAATTAAAAAAAAATGAAAATTTAAATACGAATTATGCCCGTGGAAAAAATTCGTTCCTAAAAAATTTCATAAAAATTCGGAGTGTGAAATTTATGAACTTGAGACAGATTAGAACTTCGATTGGAACTTCTTCTGAGAAATACGTTTTAAAAATATTTATTTTTTACTCCAGTTCCACTCAAAGTTCTAATCTGTCTAAAGTTTACAAGTTCCAGATATCGAACTTTTTAACTTCCCGCTAAGATAATCGACGATTTTCGAAAAATTCGGGAAGTTATTGTTTTCACCCCGATTTTCGAAAATCGAAATTTCATCAGATGTTGACGTTTTCAGGTCCTAGGAACCTATTCTGACTATTTTCAGAATGATGTCCGAGTGTCTGTATGTATGTATGTGTGTATGTGTATGTATATATGTAAACTCTTTATAACTTTTTAACTAATGAACCGATTTAGATGGTTAAGGTGGCAATCGAAAGAGCTTGTTGGCCATCAACTTTGTGACTACTAGTAGGGGATCAGTTGTCTGGGATAAAAAAAAAAACGCCATACTTCTGGGACTCGTTACAAGACCGTCTTGGAATATTTCACATACTATTTTAGTATCTGTCTTAAGACCATACCAGCACGGTGTTGAACGCCATGCATTTCTTGCCGTGTACGTTTTAAAAATGTTGTTTTTATACTCAAATTTTGCTCTCATGAAATCCTAGATAAACTTCATTTTTAACTATCGAAATTAGAAAAGCTCGAAGAAGGTTCCACGCAAAGTTATAATCTGTCTAAAATTTAGAAGTCCCACATATCGAACTTTTCTGAAATTTTTTTACATCGGAGACCGATGTCAGACATTTATGGCATTTATTTTGAGCATGTGCAGTTATATAAATATTAATAAATAAATACCAAAATGTTGTTTGTTTAAAATTATCCAACGATCATCAGCAACTGCAACCGGAATTTCGGTTTTCATTAAATCACCATCATACCACTGAGTTACCGACGTATCTTCGAAATTAGGCTCGTCTTGAGTTGCCCAATTCAATGGCACCCAATATCTCCAATCTAACTCCGGATCAGATAAAAATCGTGCTTGTGTAACAATTGCTTTATTTTTTTCATAATTACGAGTGACCGTGAGTGTGGGAAATGACGAAAAAGTACTCCAATTTTTCAAAACTTTTTCCATAAATTCTTTCTTGTCTCCAGATGCTTTTGCGATTTCATCGGAAAGCTCACTGACTATCTGATCTTTAGATTCACTTGAAAAAAAAATACTATAGCTGTTAAATAATTATCAACCAAATAAAATTAGTTTGCTAGATATTGGATGACATACTTATTTAATATATAATTTCTTAGAGCCGTTCGGAAGTTGTCTTTACCCAGAACGTTTTCGATTGTACGCGATATATAATTATCTGTAATAATTCATAATAAATAGATAATCTTACTATCTCATTATATAAATATTTAAAGATAATAGTAAAGATAATATAAACATACAATGAAATTCATTCCAATTTCCTTCTTGTCCTTGATTATTGATAAATCGATCAATAGAATGAGCATTTTTATCAACCTGAAGTTGATTGAATATCATTAATTATAATAAAAGATGATAATTAAAATTTTTAAGATTAAAAATTAGTACATTACACATCCAGGGAGGAAAATAGAGGTAACGCGGTTTTTAAGGGCATTCTCAGACAGTGCCCTCCACTTTTTGAAAATATGCAATGACTTTCAACTGTCATAACCGTATTAAAATTTTATTAATTAATTAAAAAAAAATTAAAACCTTAATTGAAAAAAGGACAACGTAGTCGTAATTTCATTGCGATATAGAATTTAAAAAAAATTACTTAAGATTGATATCAATTGGGAGTTAAACGAAATTTGTTGAATAAACTTTAGCCAAAAAAATTTAAAAATACGAATTATAAAATTGACATGACGATTTTATGGAAATTTATTTAACGAATTTTGTTCAACTCTTAATTGATATCTAGTGTACATAAATTTTTTTTAAATCTATACATAGGCGAAATTACGACTACGTTGACCTTTTTTCAATTAATGCTTTAATTTTTTTTTAATTAATTGATAAAAATTTGATACGCTTATGACAGTTGAAAGTCATCGAAAATTTTTAAAAAGTGGGGGGCACTGTCTGAGAATGGCCTTAATCCCTGGACAAAATATCCTTTCGACTAAATATCTGTACTATAAAATATATCAAAGGTCATTATTAATTTTTTTCATAACAGGGGTTATCAGATATTTTCGGCTGACGTTTTTTTCGGAAGCAACCCTGATTAAACAAAATGATTAAAAATGATTTCACACGTTAAATGTCCATAAGAGACAGGATTAGAAATGATTTGAAGGATTAAAAAGTATTTAAAATGATTAAAAAACAAATCATTTTAAATACTTTTTAATCATTTTGTTTAATTAGGGAAAATCTCTAAATACAAAACATAGACCGCGCATTCCTGCACTGTCTAACCTAACGAAGAACGCTTTAATTGTTTTATAATATTCGTTTGTTTAAGAAAAAAACTCGGTCTAAGTTTCCATTTACTGCACAAGTGTAACAAAGATAGTACCGTTTGAGGACTTAAGTGTAATAGAGAGAAAAGTGCAAACCCCTTATAAACATATTTATAAACTATTTAAAAAAAATTGGATACGATTAACTCACTTAAAAATTTTCGTATATAATTATATATTATTTTTGAAAATACATTAAGATGTTTAATTTTGTGACGGAGAACGACCTTTAGATACGTCGGCTGTAAATGTTAAATTATTAATATAGTTTGTCATGTAGCATACATATAACACGTGTAAAAATATTATTTTTATTGTTGAAAGAATCAATCGGAGAAATTTAGTCGGAGGGATATTTTGTCCGGGGATCAAAAGTCGCGGAATTAAATTAAGACTTTTCAACCCGCATGTGTGACTGCCTGCCCGAGTCAAATCTTCCTCTCAGAGATTAAATTTTTTCACCATATCTACACCATAAGTTCAAGTTTCTGCTCTGTTTAGAGGGAAGAAAGTCATTACTTCCTTTCGTGAGAAAACACGTGAAGAAAATTGGCGCACGCGCCATTCTTCTCGCAAACAGAAGTAAAAATTGAAACTTTCAGGTACAGATCTGGTAAAAAATCGTATTCACACCACGGAGAAAGATCGGACGTCTTAATCCGGGTGTTTGTCGGGTAGGTAATTGTACAGGCAGGTTGGAATTTCATACTTTCCTCTCTTGGTGTGCAATATACTATTGTCTCTATTTGAAGAAAAAATGGCGCATGCGCTAATTTTCATCATTTTTTTTTCATAAGAGAAAAATACGACTTTCTTCCCACTAAACGGGCAGGAATTTAAACTTTCGGCGCAGGTATGGCGAAAAATAAATTAAATTATATATAATTAACCTTATCAGCTACCAGTTGAGCTAAATAAGAACGAAGGCCATAGCTCAAGGGTCTTCCTTTATCATAAGTGACAGTTTGAATAAGGTCACCAAGCCAATGATCGATAAGTGAAGATGCTATATCCGTAATTGTGGTAATTTTTTCGATTTTATCGATATTTTCTTTGAACCCAATACTCTCATCACTAAAAAAAAGCAAATGGTACAAATGTGGTCATTAATTTAATTCAGCAATTGAATTTGAGTGGTCTAGTCCCACTCCAATGAAAAGTGAGCGGGTAATGGGTCTTTTCCATATTTTACAATAAATTATAAACTTACTTGACGGTACAGAGTCCCCAGTTAAATCGTTTGATCTTAATAAATTCCGGCAAAACGACAACATCCAACTTATTGTATTTATGCTCTTTACGATTTACACCGGTCACGTCTTCCAGTGCTTTCCATAATTTTTCCACAATTTTAATGTCGTTATTTTCACAATCGATTGTATTTTTAGGGAACCAAAGTTTGAACGGATCGTCATCGTGTGCAGACAAATATTCTAAATCTCCAACAATGAATGCAAAACTATTCGGAGTTAAACTTGGAGCTTTTTCAAAAATTGTCCACACTGAATTTGAATCCTCTGCTGCTACTATTTCTTTTACCGGCGCATTGAATAATACGGTATACTCTTTATTGTGCTTGATGGAAAATTCAAATTTTGAGGGACACCAATCACTTTTCCAGGATGGAAACAATTCTTCTAATCCCCCATTTTGAAAATCACTCAGTAATATCCATCTTTTAAATTATAAAATTTTAAAATTTATAAATTATTTCAATATCATGAGTGTGAATGTAGCAGACATCAAACAAATTTAAAATTATAAATAAATAGAGTAACAGGGTGGCCACAAAGCAATGATTTCAAAATTCCCTGATATTTCCTGGTTTTCCAGTAAAGTTTTTCACATTTTTCCCTGATTTAGAAATTTTATTCGTTTCATTTAGACATTCAAAGTTTTTATTATATTTTCATTTTTAATAATTAAATTTGATAATTAAATCATGCGAGAAACCATAAAAAATGGCAATAAAATAAATAAATATTGCCTACTTTTGATTATTCGATGTTAAAAATGTATAAGTTAAAATATTTAATAAGAAATTTTATAATTTAAATAAATTCAAAATACACTGGTTACAAAAATTAAGGGATATTAAAAAAATTTCAAATTTTTTAGTAATTATCAACAGCTTGTAACTCGAAGGAAAATGATTGTACAATAAAAACAAAAAGTCAAACTGTAGGTTCAAGTGTTTAGTTTTCTAATCTGGGTCTTTAAATTTTTTCATTATGCACAGTTCCGGAGCAATCAAAAATCAATTATAATTATCGAAAAAAATTTATCGAAGCTTGAAGACCATTTTTAAGACGAGCAAAAATTTGGTAAATTTATTATTCGATAGTTTTCTTAGGATTACTTCGGAGCCGCACACCTCAACCGCTTATGATAGTGATCAATATTTTATTTTTTTAATATTACTTCGATTATATTATTATGTTATTATTTTAATCAGTTTTTTACATTATTAATTATGAAAATTTTAGCTTATTATTAATTTTATTTTTTAATCGTTTATTTTATTTTTCAAGTTTTTTCTTTCAGTTTAATTATTTAAATTTTTTTTAAATATTCCGCCTTTTTTTCATAGATGTCGCTTTTTACTTTTTAATCCCATTATCACACGAGTGCTGTTGCCAGTAGTCGGTGGAGGCAAAAAAAAATAATAAATGGCAGCTAAATTTTTCATGAATTGCCGGTTTTAAGTTTTTTATTAATTACAATTGAACAAAAAGGATTTAGAGAGTGATTTTCAAAAAGGTTCTTGCGACAAAAGATACAAAACTACTAAAAAAAAATTTAGGCCAATTTATTATATTTTTCGGAAGTTGTCGTGTTTCCGAAGATTCATACGTAACAACGGACAGCACTGGTTTCTTGAATTAAAATAATCCATTTTAAATCAATGGAATAATAAATCGACTCAATATCGGTTCGGAATTATTCCTTAATAAATTATCGCATGCCTTAAGCGCGAAGCGCAAGGCTATGCTCTACACTCGCCTGAAAATGAAATTTCGATTTCCGTCATATTATCTTTGTACTAGTATACAATTTAACCCATTTTAGTCTGATCAAAGAAGTGTAGAGACGATTTAACGTGAGTGAATTAGCCGAAAAAATAATTTCGATCGTAAGGCACACACAGTGCGTTCGCGCTTGAGGTGTGCAATTTAAAGACCAGATCAGAAAACTAGACACTTGAAGCTACAATTTGCCTTTTTTTTGTTTTTGACGTATGACCATTTTCCTTCGAGTTACGACCTGTTAAAAATCACTTTAAAATTTGAAATTTTTTTAATGTCCCTTAATTTTTATAACTAGTGTATAATTTAAAATTTTTTAAATATTGAACTGTTACAATTTAATTCCCGAATACTTTTCGAAATTCCCTAACATTTCCATGATATTTCCCGGTTGCATTAAATTCCCTGATAATCCCGATATTTCCGGTTTGTGGCCACCCTGAGTAAACAATTAAAAAAAAAATATTTATAAAAAATGCACTTATTAATTTCAAAATTTTATAAATGCGCGTTTTTTTTTAATTTAATTTTTTTAATTATTTACTCTATTTATTAATAATTTTAAATTTGTCTGATGTCTGGTGCACTCACACTCATTTTATATCATCACTTTTTACATTCAAATGTGGGATAGAAAAAATGAATTTCAGTAACTTACTGTTTTTTTCCAAGTTTATCAAAATAATAAGTATGTTTCAAAACTTTGCTACTGCCGAGACCATGACTTTTATACTGGATATATAAATTATAAATACCAAGTGCGATTTCTCTATCGAAATTTATAGTCAATGTATTTCCGGAATCATCAATAGTGATAGTATAATCACTTGACTCATAAATTTCATCATCTTTTTTCAAAATAACATTTTCCACAATTTCCAAATTTTTAGCGCTCAATTTAATCCAACTACTCGCTATTATATTTTTAAAATCTATGGAAACTTCTCCATCAAAAGTCACCTCATTTTCTTGAATATGCGGTACTAATTTTATTTTATAATAATATGATTCAACATCATAACCACTAGAACTATTTTGATTTTCAAATGGAAGTTTATAATTTGGTTTTGAACTCGTTTGCGTCATTGTAATTTGTGTAAACACAAAAAAACTTATTATGTAAAAAAATAAATTTTTTATTAAAATATTGATAATCCTGAAATCATAATAAGTGTTAATGTAGCAGACATCCGGAAAATTTTAAATTATTAATAAATAATGATACTAAAGTTAGCCAACGTCTAATAATTTTTGGATTTTCTTTTGAATGGTAAATTATAAAAAAAAAATTTGAAAAACCTGCACCTGTAGTTTTTTAAATTTTCTACATGTGCATACTTTTATATTTATTTTTTTCTTAAATTAGGTCGTTGAAACAAAAATTCGAAAATTTTTAACTGTCTGCTAACTTCAGGATCATCAGAAATTATAATGATACTGAAATTAGCATGAGTGTTAATGTAGCAGACATCCGGAAAATTTTAAATTATTAATAAATAATGATACTAAAGTTAGCCGACGTCTAATAATTTTTGGATTTTCTTTTGAATGGTAAATTATAAAAAAAAAATTTGAAAAACCTGCACCTGTAGTTTTTTAAATTTTCTACATGTGCATATTTTTAGTTTTTATTTTTTTGAAATTTATTTGTTGAAAAAAATCCGAGAATTTTGAATTGTCTGCTAACTTCAGGATCATAATAAATAGAATAAATAATTGATAAAATAAAATTTAAAAAAAATGCGCATTTAAAAAATTTAAAAATTGATTAGTGCATTTTATATAAATATTATTTTTTTAATTTGTTACTCTATTTAGTTATAATTTTAAATTTTTCTGATGTCTGCTACATTCACCCTCAGAAATTATGATACTGAAGTTAGCCGACGTCCAATAATTTTGAGATTTTTTTTTAAACAATAAATTATTTAAAAAAAAAAATATTTTAAAAAATTGCACCTATAATTTATTAAATTTTCTACATGTGCATACTTTTATATTTATTTTTTTTTAAAATTAGGTCGTTGAAACAAAAATTCGAAAATTTTTAACAGTCTGCTAACTTCAGGATCATCAGAAATTATAACGATACTGAAATTAGCATGAGTGTGAATGTAGCAGACATCAGACAAATTTAAAACTGTAAATAAAAAGAGTAAATAATTTAAAAAATAATATTTATAAAAAATGCACTTGTTAATTTTCTAATTTTTTAAATATGCATTTTTTTCAAATTTAATTTTACTAATTATTTACTCTATTTATTAATAATTAAAAATTTCTCTAATGTCTGCTACATCCACACTCATAAATTACCCGACTTCTTATAATTTTAGGATTTTTTTAAAAACGATAACTTGTAGAAAAAAAATATGTTAAAAAATTGCACCTAAAGAGTTTTTAATTTTCTACAGGTGCATTTTTTAAATTTTTTTGTAATCGATTTGTTGGAAAAAAAATCCGAAAATTGTTAATTGTCTGCCACCGTTAGGATCATCATAAATTAGAAGACAATTAAAAATTTTCAGATTTTTTAAATAAATCAATTACAGAAAAAAAAAAAAAACTAAAAATATGCACATGTAGAAAATTAAAAAAACTAGAGGTGCAATTTTTTCAAATACTTTTCTTCTTATACTTTATTACTTTTTAAAAAAATTATTAGACATCGGTTAACTTTAGTATCATAAATACTAATCAAACATAAGTAACTAAATAATTTTTCTTTCATATGTGAATTAGTAAATAAAAAGTTGGATAATTTTTTACTTACATGAATTTTTAAACTAAAAATGACCACTTGTTTTGTTTTGTTTTTAATTTTTCAAATAATGTATAATTTGACAAAGAATATTACTATCAACCGTTAAGTGAATATTGTAAACATCAACAGCCTAAAAATTAATACAGAGTACAAACGAACAACTACGCATATGCGCACAACCGCCGAATTTATACAGGTCTAGACTTGTTTAATGTTTACATGCGTCATCCATGGAAAATACAGATGTAGAGAAATAGATGATACCCACACATTCTCATAGAGAACTACGCGCCTAGAGTCCTAACGGACAGTTTCAAATCAAGAGTGGAAATGTTGCTGACAATTGTAAATTTATAAATTTTATAATAAATGAATAAAAGGTGCATTTAAAAATGCTCTAGCTCTAGTCAAATGCACCCTTATTAATACGAGCAACTTGGAGTCACTACGTGACTGCCAAAATATTACTACTAAATTTATAAAATACGCAGGAAAAAAGGATTTCTTGCCGCAACAAAATTTTAATTTGCACCAAGAAATTTTATGCATTATCAATTAAATACAAAAATTGTCTTGAGCCGAGAAAAGATTTTTTTGGTCAAGAAATAATTCCTTGCACTAAGTAACTTTTTCTAGTTCTAAATAAATTTTTGTTTTCAATTCACTATACAAAAAATTTATTGGGGTAAGTAAAAATTTTCTTTAGGCAAGTAAAGATTTTTTGTGTCAATGAATTCTTTTTTTTTCTATGCACACTTTTTTGGCTTTAAGAAGCTTCCTAAAACCAAAAGGGAGTATAAAAATCTGTCATTTTGGAATAAGAAACGCGATATAAATAATATAGCTATATAATCAGTGACATTCAGTCATATTTAGTGACAGAATAATTAAAGTATTAATTTATTTAAAAAAAATAAATACGACCGTCTTTTTTTCTCGCGTAATTTAAATGTAATTCGAATGATATAGATAAATCTATTTATCTCAATACTTGGCAATTAAAAAGAGTTTAAAGTATGAAAAGGCACAAATTCAAGTCAAGACCTATCTAATGATACCAATTTCAATAATATTAACTAATTCTATCATATAAATATGGCGGGAACAAAATTTTTCTTATTCTCTTAATAATATAGATTACTCTGGGACCGCGCATAATAAAAATTTTTAAAGACTAGATCAGAAAACTAGACACTTAAAGCTACAATTTGCCTTCTTTGTTTTTGTTGTATGGCCATTTTCTTTCAAATTACCTGTTGAAAATCACTTAAAAATATGATTTTTTTTTTTAATTTTTAAATTTTTGTGACTAGAGTATTATTCAAAAATTGTAAAATTTGTAACTATCGCGATTAAATTCCCGAATACTTCTTGAAATTCCTTGACATTTCTATAATATTTCCCGGTTGCATGAAATTCCCTGATAACTCCCGACATTTCCGGTTCATGGCCACCTGTTTTCCTTCTTCTTAATTTTAAATTTTCACACAGGAAAGTTAAAAAATTTTGTTTCACGTGCAGTAGGTATTTCAAATGAAAGGAAAATAAAAACCATATTGAATATTTAAAAAAAATATATTTACTGTTACATTATTGTTTCACAATAAGAAAATATATTTTTAGTTACTGTAAAAATTTATTGGCAGTAATAAAAATTGAAAGAATCAATCAATTTATTTTCTCGAAAAATTTTTTCATTTTATTTAATATTTCGTTGGATTTGGAGGCCGATCTTGTAGCAATAGTCAAACTGATACGGCTTATAAATTGTTCACCCTCAATTAACTGAGACGACATTCGATTAAACTGAAAAAATTAAGGGTAAAAAAAATGATTAATTTAAATGATTTTTTTTTTGACATTGAGGTATTACATGTTTATAAATTTTATAAATACATTTTGCACATGATCATCGGTTCTTATAAATAATTCAATACTTCGAGTAGCATCGCCGATAATTTCTGGAGTATACACAAGACTAAAAAAAAACAGCAACAATTAAAATAATAATTTATTACAATAACGACAATCGGGAATTAAAAAAATGGAATATCAAAAGTGCACACCTCAATTGCTCATTTTATTTTCAATCATTACTTTTTTAACTTCCCGCTAAAAAAATTGTAAATTTTTAAAAATTCGGGAAGTTATTGTTTTCACCCCGATTTTCGAAAATCGAGTTTTCATCAGATTTAGACGTTTTGAGGTCCTAATAGTCCACTGACTTTACTCTTACCCGTTGTAGAACCTAATTTGCTAGTGGAATTTTATTGTTCTATTTCATGTAAAAAAATCCGTAGATTACGAAAATAATAAGAAAAAAGCTCAACTCCTCCGCGTTTTTAATAAATAATAAAATTACACTAGGGTCGCTGAGACACCGTGTCTTTTCATCAAATAACTTATATATATATTACTGCAAAGCCCTATTAAAATTGGTATTGTATTAAAGGGCGAAAAATTCTTAATGAAAAACCACAAAAATAAACCCTTTGCAGTTTAATAAATTTGCGAAAAAAATTAATGAAAAAAAAAAAAATTATTTGTTTACGTTTAATCACGCGGTCGGTAACAAATCATCAGTAACAAAGATTATTGCAAATTAGGTTCTACAACGGGTAAGAGTAAAGTCAGTGGACGATAAGAAGCTATTCTGACTATTTTCAGATTGATGTCCGAGTGTATGTTTGTATGTACGTATGTGTGTGTGTGTGCGTGTGTGTGTAAACTCTTTGTAACATTTGAACTAATGAATTGATTTGGATGGTTAAGGTGGCAATCGAAAGAGCTTGTTGTCCATCAACTTTCTGAAAATTTCAGATCGTTTGGTGAAGTAGACTCGAAAATATTGACGAATTACGAGAAAAAAAATTTTTTTTTCTAGTTTTTTATTGATTTCTCAGAAACGAGTTGAACGATCGACTTCAAAATATACTCGGCTTTAGAACTTAATAAACCGCGTCGAATGCGGCCTTAATCATCTCAATCGGTTAATTTGTTCGAGAGACATCGAGGGAGTAAGAAATGCTAAAAAACGATTTTTTTTCGAAAACAATGGCATACAAAAGTATTTTCGAGCTCGAAGCGCTTCAAAATGTATTCACAACAATGTTTTCGAGCTCCTCGAGTTCAAAAACAGCGGGAAGTTCGAGGGCTGGCCCGCAGGGTCAATCGATAGACAGATTTTTTTATGAATTTTCATTCAACTTGTATAAAAATTGTCTTCGAAAACGGAAAAGCCCGAAGTTGACGGACATTTGACGAAAAATTCAAGGAAACTTTCGCTAAGCAAACTATGCTACTGTGCTAGGGTATACTGTAACGCAAGTGCTCTGCCAGTAATTGATGATGGAAAAAAATGAAAAAAATAATAGCAGTAAAAATAAAAATGGCAGCTGAATTTTTCGTGAACAATCAGTTTTAAGTTTTTAATTAATTACAATTAAACTAAAAGGATTCAGAAAATGATTCTCTACAGGGTTCTTGTGATAAAAAATACCAAGATAATAAAAAAAAATTAGGCCGATTAATTGTGTCTATTCATAGTTATCGTGTTTAGGAAGTTTCATACGTAACAATTTACAGCGCTGGTTTCTTGAGTTGGAATCATCTATAAAATCATCTATTAAACTAATAAAATAACGAATCGAGTTAATCAGGGTGGCCACAAAGAAATGATTTCAAAATTCCCTAATATTTCCCGGATTTCCAGTTAAGTTTTTCACATTTTTCTCTGATTTAGAAATTTTATTCGTATCATTTAGATATTCAAAGTTTTCATTATATTTTCATTTTTAATTTAATTAATTTTCATTAAAAAAATGGCAATAAAATAAATAAATATTGCCTACTTTTGATTATTCGATGTTAAAAATGTATAAGTTAAAATATTTAATAAGAAATTTTATAATTTCAATAAATTCAAAATACACTAGTTACAAAAATGAAGGGAAATTAAAAAAATTTCAAATTTTTTAGTAATTCTCAACAGCTTGTAACTCGAAGGAAAATGGTCGCACAATAAAAACAAAAAGTCAAACTGTAGCTTCAAGTGTCTAGTTTTCTGATCTAGGTCTTAAAATTTTTTTATAATGCACGGTTCCGGAGCAATCAAAAATCAATTATAATTATCGAAAAAAATTTATCGAAGCTTGAAGACCGTTTTCAAGACGAGCAAAAATTTGGTAAATTTCTTTTTCGATAGTTTTCTTAGGATTACTCCGAAACCGCACATAATTAAAAAATTTCAAGATTAGATCAGAAAACTAGACACTTGAAGCTACAATTCGCCTTTTTTGTTTTTGTCGTATGACCATTTTCCTTCTAGTTACGACCTGTTAAAAATCACTTTAAAATTTGAAATTTTTTTAATATTCCTTAATTTTTATGACTAGTGTATAATTTAAAATTTTTTTAAATTTTGAACTGTTACAATTTAATTCCCGGATACTTCTCGAAATTCCCGGTTCGTGGCTACACTGTTAATATTAGGTTCAAGTTGTTCCTCAATAAATGCTCTGTATGCTAATATACAATTTGATATATTTTCGTGTGATTAAAAGAGCGTAGAAATATTTTTGTGTGAATAAAACAGTCGGAAAAAGAGAACCGTTGACAAAGTGCCATCAGCGCTTTCGCGGTTGAGGTGTGCAAAATAAAAATTACCTTCCGTCAGCCTTAGTAGAGCTGAAATCAGTGTCTAAAATAACGTCAACGGCTTTTCCATTCAGTCGGTAAAGATTTTCAAAAAATTGCGTTTGACTTATGTCCTCTATAGCATTTGTCAAGATCATTGTTAAAAACTTTTTTAACAATTCAATGTTTGAAACGCAACACAGAGCATGAAGAAGCTCTTCATCTTTAAAGGTTGAATATCTCATCATACTACAGTATGACATAATTTCATTTTTAGGACCATTAAAAATTTGTTTAAACTTTTCCCATAATTTATTCCAAGTATCTTCATCTGCAAATCTCATTCCGCTGTTGAGGATCACAACTTTCATGTCTGCTGAAATTCTGAAATAAATAGTATATTGTGTGACAAGAGATGCAACAAAACGATTTTAGACCAGGCTGAAATTAGCTGACATCACCCGCAGTGAAATCGTGTTTCATCCTGAGTTACCCGTCATATTTTTCACGATTACCTGCATTAGAATTTAAAGTTTCAGTGTCAGCAGTTCAATAGTGTGATAAATTATTAGCGTAAGTGTAAATTGTCATTTGCAATTTATGATTACGCGGAAACTATGAATACTATTTATTATTGACACTAACTTTTATAAAACTTAATCACAGTCAGAACTGTCATGTAAGTAAATAAAATTACTATTAAAAAAATGACAAGTATCAGAGTTTAAATCGCAAAAACCTTTAGTCAGCGGGTAGAAGCACTATTTGTTTCTTCCCAAAGGACGAATTAGTATATTACACACCAAGGGAGGGAAGTAGGACATTCAAGCCGAAGGCAAACACGCGGATCGAGACATTTTAGCTTACTCTGTGGTGTGCATGCAATTTTTCACCAGGTCTGCACCCGAAAGTTCAAATTCTTGCCTCTGTTTGTAGGGAGAATGGCACATGCGCTAAATTTTGACCAAGCTTGAAACAGGAAGTGAAGCATCAAAAAAAATATTATGCTCATACGAAAAATTGTTATGCTGTATCGCAATACTTACTATGCGCGAGGAACTTATCGATAAACTTTAGTAACAATTACTTTTATACATTATAAAAATTGTGATGCGGCATAGTAATTTTCTGAAAGAGCATAACTTTTTGGATGCTTCACGACTTGAAACAAGTTTGGTCGACAGCATAATAAAAATTTCTAAGTTTCGAGTCAACATTCTTCGCCGTGTATTTGTTTTCTCATCTAAGTTAATTAATGTAACGGGGCTGTTAGGCCCACCTCCGTTTGACGGGAGGACGATACATCGCCCTTTTGGGCATACTCGCGCTGCGAAATCCCTATTTGTATAATCAACTCTACCATATATTATAGAAGCGAAATATGAGCATAAGCTCACATTAACTTACCCACTAGGCATGCATCGCATGTAGGTGCCTCACCAACAACCACCACGAGTCCGACCTCATTTGGACCCAAACACTCCTCCCATCTCAGGAAATAGAGAGACTCTGGTCGAAGTGGGGCTTGGAATGGATTCCCCATGGTACCAGACTTCAGCTCTGGTCAACTGCTTGCATAGATTAGTGGTGGGATGCAAGTTCTCCCCGTACCCTATGTAAAGGGCTTCTCCATTTGTACCTTTCGGGTTCCCAACAAGCAATTATCCGCTTGTTCGTCCCCTGCTAGATTTTCTACTTTCCCCGAGCTAATGACACTCTAATTCTCATATAAGAAAAGAGCGACTTTCTTCCTACTCAACGGCGCAGGAATTCGAACTTGCGGTGCAGGAATGCTGAAAAAAAATTTTGTTTCTGCCCGCTGACTAAAGGCATTCACAATTTACGTGTTTCTAATATCAACTCGCGGCATTGGACTGAAATTAGCTTTTTCCGACTGGTTGTAGAGAAACTGAAACTTCAAGTTTCAATGCTGGTATCATGAGAAAGTAATTAATTATAGTGAATTTTAGGTATGATTATGAAAGAATATGATATAATAGTAATATTGTATTTACGGATATTTATCAGGATCGTCGAGCCAATTTCTAAGTTTAGCAAGGGCATAATTTCCTTCATCACTTGACCCATAAATGGAACGCACATTCACCAAAGAAATTCTCAAAAGCCGCGTGGTAAAATCATCATCGGCTTCATCCGTGAGTAGGATCCGTTTTTTTAATTCATCAGTCAGCTTCAAAACATATTTCTAGTGAACAAAATATAAATAAGTTTACTATTAAGATAATAAAAATAAACGAGTTATATAATTATTGAAATAAAACCTTGAAATTATCGTAGTATTCAGAATGACGTAATGATGTTTCATAATATAACTGCTCAATATGATGCAGAAATGCTGCCCATGGAGCAAATTCTGTTTCACGAGGAAGATACTCCGCTAGTTCAAAAGGTATACTGTAGTCAAGAAATCCCCAGCCGGCAATAGTAAATGCGTCGTTAATCAGCTGAATACGATTGAAAAGATGAATTTTTGAGTAATCATCAGTTTTCAAATAATTTATTATTAATTTCCAATTGTTTTCATCATAATTTACGCGATAGGTACCTAGAAAATAAAAAAAAAAATGTAAATTTAAATACAAATTATGCCCGTGTAAAAAATTCGTTCCTAAAAAATTTTATAAAAATTCGGTGTGTGAAATTTATGAACTTGAGACAAATTAGAACTTCGATTGGAACTTCTTCTGAGAAATACGTTTTATAAATATTTATTTTTTACTCCAGTTCCACTCAAAGTTCTAATCTGTCTAAAGTTTACAAGTTCCAGATATCGAACTTTTTAACTTCCCGCTAAGAAAATCGAGGATTTTTGAAAAATTCGGGAAGTTATTGTTTTCACCCCGATTTTCGAAAATCGAAATTTCATCAGATGTCGACGTTTTGAGGTCCTAGGAACCTATTCTGACTATTTTCAGAATGATGTCCGAGTGTCTGTATGTATGTATGTGTGTATGTGTGTATGTATATATGTAAACTCTTTATAACTTTTTAACTAATGAACCGATTTAGATGGTTAAGGTGGCAATCGAAAGAGCTTGTTGGCCATCAACTTTTCTGAAAATTTCAGATCATTTGATCAAATAGACTCGAAAATATTGGCGAATTACGAAAAAAAAAATTTTTTTTTTTAGTTTTTTATTGATTTCTCAGAAACGAGCCGAACGATCCACTTCAAAATTTAATCAGCTCTAGAACTTTATAAGACGCGTCGATCGCCGCCTTAACCATCTCAATCAGTTAATTTGTTCGAGAGATATCGTTGGAGAAAGAAATGGTAAAAAACGGTTCCTTTCGAAAACATTGGCACACAAAAGTATTTTCGAGCTCGAAGAGCTCTAAAGTGTAGTCACGACAATTTCTTCGAGCTCAATAGCTCGAAAACAGCGGGAAGTTTTGGGGCTGGCCGAAAGGGTCAACCGATAGACAGATTTTTTTGAATCTTTTTATAACGAATTTTTCTACACGTGAGATCGAGGTCAGGCATTTAATGGCGTTTATGTTGAGCATGTGCAGTTATATAAATATTAATAAATAAATACCAAAATGTTGTTTGTTTAAAATTATCCAACGATCATCAGCAACTGTAACCGGAATTTCGGTTTTCATGAAATCACCATCATACCACTGAGTTACCGACGTATCTTCGAAATTAGGCTCGTCTTGAGTTCCCCAATTCAATGGCACCCAATATCTCCAATCTGACTCCGGATCAGATAAAAATCGTGCTTGTGTAACAATTGCTTTATTTTTTTCATAATTACGAGTGACCGTGAGTGTGGGAAATGACGAAAAAGTACTCCAATTTTTCAAAACTTTTTCCATAAATTCTTTTTTGTCTCCAGATGCTTTTGCGATTTCATCGGAAAGCTCACTGACTATCTGATCTTTAGATTCACTTGAAAAAAAAATACTATAGCTGTTAAATAATTATCAACCAAATAAAATTAGTTTGCTAGATATTGGATGACATACTTATTTAATATATAATTTCTCAGAGCCGTTCGGAAGTTGTCTTTACCCAGAACGTTTTCAATTGTACGCGATATATAATTATCTGTAATAATTCATAATAAATAGATAATCTTACTATCTCACTATATAAATAATTAAAGATAATAGTAATGATAATATAAACATACAATGAAATTCATTCCAATTTCCTTCTTGTCCTTGATTATTGATAAATCGATCAATAGAATGGGCATTTTTATCAACCTGAAGTTGATTGAATATCATTAATTATAATAAAAGACGATAATTAAAATTTTTAAGATTAAAAATTAGTACATTATACATCCAGGGAGGAAAATAGGAGTAACGCGCGTTTTGAACCCCGGACAAAATATCCCTCGACTAAATATCCGTACTATAAAATATATCAAAAATCATTGTTAGTTTTCTTTTCATAACAGGGGTTATCAGATATTTTCGGCTGACGTTTTTTTCGGAAGCAAAATCTCTAAATACAAAATATAGACCGCGCATTCCTGCACTGTCTAACCTAGCGAAGAACGCTTTAATTGTTTTATAATATTCGTTTGTTTAAGAAAAAAACTCGGTCTAAGTTTTCATTTACTGCACAAGTGTAACAAAGATAGTACCGTTTGAGGACTTAAGTGTAATAGAGAAAAAAGTGCAAACCCCTTATAAACATATTTATAAACTATTTAAAAAAAATGGGATACGATTAACTCACTTAAAAATTTTCGTATATAATTATATATTATTTTTGAAAATACATTAAGATGTTTAATTTTGTGACGGAGAACGACCTTTAGATACGTCGGCTGTAAATGTTAAATTATTAATATAGTTTGTCATGTAGCATACATATAACACGTGTGAAAAAAGATTATTTTTATTGTTGAAAGAATCAATCGGAGATATTTAGTCGGAGGGATATTTTGTCCGGGGATCAAAAGTCGCGGAATTAAAATAAGACTCTTCAACCCGCATGTGTGACTGCCTGCCCGAGTCAAATCTTCCTCTCAGAGATTAAATTTATTCACCATATCTACACCATAAGTTCAAGTTTCTGCTCTGTTTAGAGGGAAGAAAGTCATTACTTCCTTTCGTGAGAAAACACGTGAAGAAAATTGGCGCACGCGCCATTCTTCTCGCAAACAGAAGTAAAAATTTAAACTTTCAGGTACAGATCTGGTAAAAAATCGTATTCACACCACGGAGAAAGATCGGACGTCTCAATCCGGGTGTTTGTCGGGTAGGTAATTGTACAGGCAGGTTGGAATTTTATACTTTCCTCTCTTGGTGTGCAATATATTATTGTCTCTATTTGAAGAAAAAATGGCGCATGCGCTAATTTTCATCATTTTTTTTTCATAAGAGAAAAATACGACTTTCTTCCCACTAAACGGGCAGGAATTTAAACTTTCGGCGCAGGTATGGCGAAAAATAAATTAAATTATATATAATTAACCTTATCAGCTACCAGTTGAGCTAAATAAGAACGAAGGCCATAGCTCAAGGGTCTTCCTTTATCATAAGTGACAGTTTGAATAAGGTCACCAAACCAATGATCGATAAGTGAAGATGCTATATCCGTAATTGTGGTAATTTTTTCGATTTTATCGATATTTTCTTTGAACCCAATACTCTCATCACTAAAAAAAAGCAAATGGTACAAATATGGTCATTAATTTAATTCAGCAATTGAATTTGAGTGGTCTAGTCTCACTCCAATAAAAAATGAGCGGGTAATGGGTCTTTTGCATATGTTACAATAAATTATAAACTTACTTGACGGTACAGAGTCCCCAGTTAAATCGTTTGATCTTAATAAATTCCGGCAAAACGACAACATCCAACTTATTGTATTTATGCTCTTTACGAGTTACACCGGTCACGTCTTCCAGTGCTTTCCATAATTTTTCCACAATTTTAATGTCGTTATTTTCACAGTCAATTGTATTTTTAGGGATCCAAAGTTTGAACGGATCGTCATCGTGCGCAGACAAATATTCAAAATCTCCAACAATGAACGCAAAATTATTCGGAGTTAAATTTGGAGTTTTTTCAAAAATTGTCCACACTGAATTTGAATCCTCTGCTGCTACTATTTCTTTTACCGGCGCATTGAATAATACTGTGTATTCTTTATTGTGTTTGATGGAAAATTCAAATTTTGAGGGACACCAATCACTTTCCCAGGACGGAAACAATTCTTCTAATCCCCCATTTTGAAAATCGCTCAGTAATATCCATCTTTTAAATTATAAAATTCGAAAATATATAAATAATTCCAATATCATGAGTGAGACAAATTTAAAATTATAAATAAATAGAGTAACAACAGGGTGGCCACAAAGCAATGATTTCAAAATTCCCTGATATTTCCCGGTTTTTCAGTAAAGTTTTTCACATTTTTCCCTGATTTAGAAATTTTATTCGTATCATTTAGATATTCAAAGTTTTTATTATATTTTCATTTTTAACCATTAAATTTGATAATTAAATCATGCGAGAAACCATAAAAAAAGCAATAAAATAAATAAATATTGCCTACTTTTGATTACAGTCGAAGCTCCCTAAAGTTGCTCTCTCCGTACAGGACCATTCTCTAAAGTTGCTTTTCCCCCTTCTCTCCACTCTGCATTCTCGCTAGGATGATTGATTCTCCTATGCGCGTTTCGATGCGTCACAAAATCAAAACAAACCGTGTGATACATATACGTTGAGGCTAACCTCAAATCGTGATTTTTAAATTATTTTTAATATTTTAATATTAATAAATAAATAATAAAGAAATCAAATGGAAAATTAAAGTTCATAAAATAATCACTAATTTGAAACATTGACTGAACTATTATTTGCCGACCGGCAATTGGAAAAAAAAAAAATAATAAAGTTTATTACATCTCGAAAATACTTTTGTTCATTAATTATAAGTTGCTCGGATAGTTTTATCAATGATAAAAAAATTGTATTTCTAGGTTAACTATCTTGCATAACAGAATATGTATTCAGTCAATTATAGAAGTTTAAATCGCGCGCCAGAATCTTGAATTCTGATTCGTTTAGTAAAAAGAAGAGTGGGAGAAAATCCGAGCAACTTTAGAGAGCATATCTTGTCAACTTTAGGGAGCTAACAACTTTAGGGAGGGCAACTGTAGAGAGCTTCGACTGTATTCGATGTTAAAAATGTATAAGTTAAAATATTTAATAAGGAATTTTATGATTTAAATAAATTCAAAATACACTGGTTACAAAAATTAAGGGATATTAAAAAAATTTCAAATTTTTTAGTAATTTTCAACAGTTTGTAACTCGAAGGAAAATGGTCGTACAATAAAAACAAAAGGTCCAACTGTAGCTTCAAGTGTCTAGTTTTCTAATCTGGGTCTTTAAATTTTTTCATTATGCACGGTTCTGGAACAATCAAAAATCAATCATAATTATCGAAAAAAATTTATCGAAGCTTGAAGACTGTTTTTAAGACGAGCAAAAATTTGGTAAATTTATTTTTCGATATTTTTCTTAGGATTACTCCGGAACCGCACATAATAAAAAAATTTAAAGACCAGATCAGAAAACTAGACACTTGAAGCTATAATTTGCCTTTTTTGTTTTTGTCGTATGACCATTTTCCTTCGAGTTACAATCTGTTGAAAATCACTTTAAAATTTAAAATTTTTTTAATATCCCTTAATTTTTATAACTAGTGTATAATTGAAAATTTTTGAAATTTTGAACGGTTACAATTTAATTCCCAGATACTTTTCGAAATTCCCTGACATTTCCATGATATTTCCCGGGTGCCTTAAATTCCCTGATAATTCCCGATATTCACGGTTCGTGGCCACACTGAGTAAACAATTAAAAAAAAAAAAATATTTATAAACAATGCACTTATTAATTTCTAAATTTTATAAATACGCCTTTTTTTTAAATTTCATTTTCTGAATTTTTTTCTCTATTTATTAATAATTTTAAATTTGTCTGATGTCTGGTGCATTCACACTCATTCAATATCGTCACTTTTTACATTCAAATGTGGGATAGAAAAAATGAATTTCAGTAACTTACTGTTTTTTTCCAAGTTTATCAAAATAATAAGTATGTTTCAAAACTTTACTACTACCGAGACCATGACTTTTATACTGGATATATAAATTATAAATACCACGTGCGATTTCTCTATCGAAATTTATAGTCAATATATTTTCGGAATCATCAATAGTGATAGTATAATCACTTGACTCATAAATTTCATCATCTTTTTTCAAAATAACATTTTCCACAATTTCCAAATTTTTAGCGTTCAATTTAATCCAACTTCTCGCTATTAAATTTTTAAAATCTATGGAAATTTCTCCATCAAAAGTCACCTCATTTTCTTGAATATGCGGTACTAATTTTATTTTATAATTATATGATTCAATATTATAACCATTAGAATAATTTTTATTTCCAAGTGGAAGTTTATAATTTGGTTTTGAACTCGTTTGCGTCATTGTAATTTGTGTAAACACAAAAAAACTTATTATGTAAAAAAATAAATTTTTTATTAAAATATCGATGATCCTAAAATTATAAATGATACTGAAGTAAGCAGACAATTCAAAATTTTCGAATTTTTTTTCAACAGTTTAATTTCAAAGAATAAAAAAACTAAAAATATGCACATGTAGAAAATTAAAAAAACTACAGGTGCAATTTTTTTAAATATTTTTTTTTCTTAAATTTATCGTTTTTAAAAAAATTGAAAAATTTTAAGACCTCGGCTAATTTCAGTATCATAAATTATAATGAGTGTGGATTAGACTGTTTCAAATTAAGCAACTATTTTTTTTTTGAAGAACTTTGAAAAATCGAAAGAGTATCTTAAAATATGCAAAATATGATATATATTATTTCCATTTTAATGCCAAGCTCCTAAAAAAATAGTGTTTTGACCGATTTTAAGAGCTTAACATTAAAATAGAAATAACTAGAAGAGAATGCAGAATTTAAAAAAAATTTATCAGAGATAATTTGTAGGAAATAAAATTGTCTACAAAAAAGATCCTTTGACATTTCATGATAAGCCCGATAGTTTCGTCGGAAAAGTAAAAAGATCTCGAAATTTACTCTAACTTGACTTCAAGCTCCAATAACTTTTGAACAGATGGATTTATCAAAAAATGATTAGAGACTTTTTTTGTAGAGCATTCAATTTTCTACGAAAAACTGTATTGAAAATTTCTGAATTCTCATTAGTTGACATGGTATAAAATTCAGAATGAGCAAAAACAAGTTCTTCGAATTGTATCAAACTTTTACGTCGGATACCTTGTGAATGGTTGAATTTATGCAAATATCATAAAGGACCTTTTTTGTAGATCATTAAATTTGCTACAAAATGCTTGACAAGAGATTTTTTGTATCTTGATTTTTTCGGAAGTTATGTATTTTTTATCATGTTACTAAATGAAAACTCGAAAATTATCAACAGCTACCTCTAAATATCAATATTAAGAACTCAAATTTTAACTGTCACCATATTTTAAAATACCCTTTCGATTTTTCAATGTTCATAAAAAAAAAAAAATATTCCCCTAATTTGAAACAATCTAGTGTAGATGTAGCAGACATCAGACAAATTTAAAATTATAAATAAATAGAGTAAATAATTCATAAAATTAAATTTTTAAAAAATGCGCATTTAAAAAATTTTATAATTGACAAGTGCATTTTATGCAAATATTTTTTTTTTAGTTATTAACTCTATTTATTTATAATTTCAAATTTTTCTGATGGCTGCTACATTCACACTCATAAATTAGAAGACAATAAAAAATTTTCAGATTTTTTAAACAAATCAATTACAAAAAAAAAAAAACTATAAATATGCACATGTAGAAAATGAAAAAAACTAAAGGTGCAATTTTTTTAAATATTTTTTTTCGTATACTTTATTACTTTTAAAAAAAATTATTAGACGTCGATTAACTTTAGTGTCATAAATACTAATCAAACATAAGTAACTAAATAATTTTTCTTTCATATATGAATTAGTAAATAAAAAGTTGGATAATTTTTTACTTACATGAATTTTTAAACTAAAAATGACCACTTGCTTTGTTTTGATTGTAATTTTTCAAATAATGTATAATTTGACAAAGAATATTACTATCAACCGTTAAGTGAATTTGTAAACATCAACAGCCTAAAAATTAATACAGAGTACAAACGAACAACTACGCATATGCGCACAACCGGCGAATTTATACAGGTCCCGACTTGTTTAATGTTTACATGCGTCATCCATGGAAAATACAGATATAGAGAAATAGATGATACCCACACATTCTCATAGAGAACTACGCGCCTAGAGTCCTAACGGACAGTTTCAAATCAAGAGTGGGAATGTGACTGACAATTGTAAACTTATAAATTTTATAATAAATAAATAAAAAGTGCATTCGGAAATGCTCTAGCTCTAGTCGAATGCACTCTTATTAATACGAGAAACCTGGAGTCACTACGTGACTGTCCAAATATCACATCTAAATTTATAAAATACGCAGAAAAAAAGTATTTCTTGCCGCAACAAAATTTTAATTTGCACCAATAAATTTTATGCATTATCAATTAAATACAAAAATTGTCTTGAGGCGAGAAAAGATTTTTTTGGTCAAGAAATAATTCCTTGCACCAAGAAATTTTTTCTAGTTCTAAATAAATTTTTGTTTTCAATTCACAATGCAAAAAATTTATTGGGGTAAGTAAAAATTTTCTTTAGGCGAGTAAAGATTTTTTGTGTCAATGAATCCTTTTTTTTTCTATGCACTTTTTTGGCTTTGAGCAGCTTCCTAAAACCAAAAGGGAGTATAAAAATCTGTCATTTTGGAATAAGTAACGCGATATAAATAATATAGCTATATAATCAGTGACATTCAGTCATATTTAGTGACAGAATAATTAAAGTATTAATTTATTTAAAAAAAATAAATACGACCGTCTTTTTTTCTCGCGTAATTTAAATGTAATTCGAATGATATAGATAAATCTATTTATCTCAATACTTGGCAATTAAAAAGAGTTTAAAGTATGAAAAGGCACAAATTCAAGTCAAGACCTATCTAATGGTACCAATTTCAATAACATTAACTAATTCTATCATATAGATATGGCGGGAACAAAATTTTCCTTATTCTCTTAATAATATAGATAATTATTGACACAAATAATTTTAAATAAAATTATTAAATTTCGCGCCAAGTTGGCGCTACTGCGCGTCGCTATACTCAACGTTCAAATTTTTGCTAAAGTGGGGGCGGTCGATGAATCGCAAAATCGATTGCTTTGTATCAACTGGCGGTCCAATAGCGGCAGTTAGTATCATGAACAACTTCAGTAGTAGTCCAGATCCTTCTTTAAGTTTGAATCGAAACACAGTATTGCGGTTAATTCGCGGAATTATCCATAAAATTTGTTGCTCATAGTTATTGTTTAATTAAATTGTGCAGTGTTTGTAAAATTTAAACTGTGCAAAGTGTCTGTGGTGCAGTTAAGTGATAAGTGTTCAGTGTTAGTGTAAAGTGTTGCTGATGGCTGATGCTGATACCTTCCAAGTTCCTGAGCAAAATCATCTGGCATCGTCTGGTGGGGAAATAGCAGTTAAGTGACGTTTTTTTAGCTGCAATACACTTGGAGCAATTTAATTCAAATCTCCAAGTGTATTAGGACACCCTTCTGCATATTATTTCCCCGCCAAGGTTTGTTCAAACACTTGTGTGTTTTTTTATTTATTTTTAATATTTCAAATTTTTTTCTATCATATTCCGTCACTATTTTATTTGAACGTACGAATTTTGATTTGTCTCCAATTATCAATAATTTATTTTTCAAATATTTAAATTTACCGCGCAAACAATATTAAAATTAATAAATTAATTACTCTGGGTGCATTCGCAAATTCTAGTTGCAAATTTCCCAGAAAACTAGAGTTTCAACTCAGAAATTTAAATGAAACTTTTGACATCTCGATGACGTGCAGTATATATAAAAATTTGTTAAACTTTCTAGCTCTCATATACGTAAAAATAACTGTAATTTTTATATAAAATATCAGCTTTACGTTTACGTAAAATTTATATTTTATTTTACGTATATGAGAGCTAAAAAGTTTAACAAATTTTTTATATATACTATGCGTCATCAAGATGTCAAAACTTTCATTTTAAATTTCTGAGCTGAAAATCTGGTTTTCTGGGTCTGGCTATCAGATATTGTATATTTCCTAATAGCCACTTTAGCCTGAAATTGACAATTTTTATACAACTTTCGAAGTGAATTTGCATTCTAATTCGAGTAGTAAATTTACGTCAAATTGTATAGTAAGTATACAAATTGTCGTCAAAAACGGAAAAGCCTGAAGTTGACGGACATTTGACGTAAAATTAAAGGAAACTTTTGTAAAGTAAATTTTTTCTAAACAAACTGTGCTATTATGGACTGTACGTCATCGAGATGTCAAAAGTTTAATTTAAATTTCTGAGCTGAAACTCTGGTTTCTTGACATTCAAATAATGAACACATGAACAAACAGATCTAAAAATTAAATTACACATCATCGTAGTTTCCAATCTACAAACTACATGATCAGTGCCTCAGATTACTGGGTCACGCATGCGCGTTTGATTTCATAGCCAATATTCCAGGGTGTTTTCATATTGAGTTGAGTGCAGTTTAATATTTTTATGTTAACATTTACAACGATTTCGTTCGATAATAAATTTAAAAATCAACAAACATTAAAAAAAAAACAAGTGTTTAAATAATACATAGACGTGTAAATTATTTGAAAAATTAAATGGTCAGATTGATGATTGGTGATGTCCTCATATACATACGGACAAAAGACTTTTAACCCCATTCCACCAGAGAAGGGAAGTTTTCCTCTAGACCATGAGGGTTTTTGCAAAGCATCAATGATTAAATACATGCGTTGTCTTGGTAATAATAAAAGTAATAATTCTCTATGCAGAGATGCTGCTAAAGAGTATCTCGAATGTCGAATGGACCACAATCTCATGACTCGCGAAGAATGGCCAAAACTAGGATTCCATGATCAACAAAAATCTACGTAACAAATTTATTTAATTTAAAAAATTTAAACCAACAAATATCTCAACTCTAATATCAACTAAACTATCAACTCTATTTTAAATTTCAAATAAACAATAGTAAATATATATAAAAAAAAAAACTTTTTTTTTATATATTTTGTCAAAAATATTTTTTTATTGCGGCTTGATCAAAATATCACCGACATATCGTCGCTGACCAAAACAATATAAAGTTTGATATTAGAAGCAAAAAAAAAAATATATATATGTGTATATAAATATATATAAGCGTCCAATGGTCGTATTTAAACAGTAGTTGCATTGTAGATACTAGAAAAAGTTCAAAAAAACGATAATAAAAATAAATTTAATAGATAAATAGTTTGTAGAAAAAAAAAAAGTTCAGATATTAAATAGTTTATGAGAATTGTGATTAACAGCAAATATTATTAAATATAAACACCATAAAAGCTTTAACGTTATTGGTAACTTGTTAAAATAAATTTTAAAAAAAAGGCGGCATTTAAATTTTGTGGAGCTTAGAATAAAAATTTTATTTCAAATTTACAAGTTTATTTTGCGTATGAAATTTTTTTATAAAATTTTTTAATGGAGACTTAAAAAAAATATTTTAAAAAATATATCTGATAATTGTTTGCCTTTGCTACTGCCAACTAATTAATTTTGCTGCAATTTAAAAATTTAAATGCGATAGACAAAATAAAATAAACTGGAAAATAAATATTATAATTTTACTGATAATAAAATTAAGTTTAAATACGAGACGGTCGTACAAAGAGATACTTATCGAAATGAAAATATATTGAATAACTGGACTAAATTATTTGAAAATAAAAAAAAAATATAGAGAAGTAATAAACAAAAAAATTATATCGATTATTTACTAAAAAATAATGGCACCGACAAAGAAAGTATTAATTGGTTGTACTGGAAGTGTTGCGACAATTAAATTGCCAGAATTATGTGAAAAATTACGCGACCACTGCATTGAATTTCGGGTGGTGGTGACGGAAAGAGCAAAGCATTTTTTGAAGGAATCAGAACTGCCGCCTGGTACTCAAATTCTTTCTGATACTGTCGAGTGGGCTGCTTGGCAGGATCGTGGTGATCCTGTGCTTCATATTGATCTCGCTAAGTGGGCAGATTTATTTTTGATTGCTCCATTAGATGCTAATACTCTGGGTAAAATAGCTTCTGGAATTTGTGACAATATACTTACATGCGTCGCTCGAGCTTGGGATGTTAAAAAACCATTATTATTTTGCCCTGCTATGAATACCAGGATGTGGGATCATCCAGTGACAGCACCACAGGTATATCATTTTTTTAAATATTTTAATTATAATATTTATATGTTTAAATAACTGAGATAAATGACCCGTGTAAAAAAAATTCGTTCCAAAAAAGTTCCGCATGCGGAACTTCTAAACATGAGACAGATTAGAACTTCGAATGGAACTTTTTTGGAACGTTAGTCATTTTGATGGTAAAAAAAAAGTTTTTATGAGCAAATTTAGAGTAAAAAAAGACGTTTTTGGAATTTTATATAGACATTCCAAAAAAGTTCCAGAATCACCAGTTTTTAATTTTTTAAGGACTAAAAAAGGCATTCCAAAACATTCCAAAATCACTAATTTTGCATCTTTTGTAGACTAAAGACGTTCCAGAAACCTGCCAAAATAGTTAAAAAATGACTAATTTTGAATTTTTTATAGAACAAAAAAAAACATCCATAAAAATTTCAAGAATGTCGTTTTTTGACTCTAAATTTGTTCATAAAAGCTTTTTTTTTACCATCAAAATTACTAACGTTCCAAAAAAGTTCCATTTGAACTTTTAATCTGTCTCATTTTTAGAAGTTTCACATGTGGAACTGTTTTGGAATGAATTTTTTTTACATGGGGATCTAAATTATGAATTTTCCTTAAATTTAAAACAAATTATTAAAAAATTGGGTAGAAAAAAATCTACTGGATGACTATATTTCAGAAATGTTTCGCATATAGATGCTGGTATGTCAGCCAAAAATGTTAGGCCACCCCAAGCTCCGAAACTACCCCTTAAGCAGTCAAATTATGTGATTTTTTTTCATTTTCGTTGGGTGAAAATCGTCACGATCTTCATGATCCTGAAGTCAGCAGACAACAATTTTTGAATTTTTTGTTGAAAAATTTAATTTAAAAAAAACAATTTGAAAACCGCCTGGCCCTGCGGGCCAGCCCTAAAACTTCCCGCTGTTTTCAAGCTCAAGGAGCTTGGAAACATTATTACTTGTAAATTTTTGAACTCTTCGAGCTCAAAAATTTATTAGGCCGGTAATACATACCTTCACTGAAAAATTATAATTTTTGTCCGACGATATCTTTGGATGGAATGAGCCGATTTGAACGTTCTTGGTGGCAATCGAAATGGCTCAACATGACTTAAAACTGATTACATTTTGAGAAGAATTGGGCAAGTGGTTTATCAGTTATACGCAAAAAACCAAAAACAAAAAAAATTGTTAATTTTTATTCTTCATATAACTCGTAAACTACATGACCAATCTACCCCAAAATCTAATCAATTCTAAGTTTTGGTGAGCCCTTTCGATTGCCACCGAGAAAGTTCAAATCGGTTGATTCGTTCCAAAGATATCGTCGGACAAATAAAAGTTTACACACACACACGGATGTTTATCTGGGAATAGTCAGCATAGCTTCCTAGGACCTCAAAACGTCTAGATCTGATGAAAACTCGATTTTCGTAAATCGGACCGAACCCAATAACTTCCTGAATTTTTGAAAATTTGCAATTTTCTTAGCGGGAAGTTAAAAAGTAAACTAAAAATATACACATGTATAAAATTTTAAAAAGTATAGGTGCAATTTTCCGAAATATTTTTATTTTAAATTTGTGATTTTAAAAAAATCCAAAAAATTTTTATACGTCGGCTAATTTCAGTATTGTTGAGAATTAATGTAATTTGAATAAAAAACTAATTATCATGCATATATTACCCTACAAAAAATTGGTATGAGTAAAAAGAGAAAATTTTCGTGAATTCAAAAAATTAAAAACAAGACGTCCGTCGTTTATAAAAATTGTGTAAAAAATTAATTGGAAAAAAAAAAAATTGAGTTATCGAGATCATCTGATCAACGGAAAGTCTAGTGTGACGGACTAAATGTGCACGCATTAGCATATCCCGGTGAAGTTTTTTTCAAATTTACTTAATTATTTTTGAAGTCACACAAAGGATTTTTAAAATACAGAAAAAGTAATCCATGTTTAATAACTCAACCATTCAAAACTTATTAAAATTATAAATTAAAAAGAACTTTTTTAATTATCTTCTCTAAATTAATTAATGTTTTAATAATACTTCTTATATATTGTAGTTTTCCAATTGTGTTAGCATTTAATCAGGTCGCCGTTAACTTCTCTTGTCAAAGATTCATATTTATATACTTATTAATTCTTATTATAAATACTTACTTTATTCATATCTTACAGAGCGTTATTTATATTTTAATTACACAGATAAAATCTTTGACATTAAATGAGTTCGTTAATTTAAAAAGTAGTTTTCAAAATAATATTTACTTCTATTCAACTGTAACTGATTAACATTAATTAATTTTCTTTATCTCTTATTTCATAATTAAGTATGAAAACTAATTAAAATCACAATAAATCATTAAATATATTTTTAAAATATCAAAATATGAACATATGACGGTATATTATACTAATCTACGATGGCTAACTCTAAAATTGACGCGGGAATTTTTCCCTTGTTGTTTAGTTTACAAAATATAAAATATATTTAAATAAAAAACCATTATTTTCGTGTACCTGAAGATCGAAACGTTTTTCGCGCAACGAAAATTAAAAAAATCTATGTAATTTGACTGCTTAAGGGGTAGTTCCGGAAATTGGGGATAGCCTGCAATTTTCGGTTGACATACTAGCGCCTTTGCGAAACTTTTCAAAAATCTAGATCTAGCAGATTTTTTACTTTTCATTTCGTTTTTTTATTTTCGTTCCGTGTAAAACGTTCCGATTTTCAGGTACATAAAAAATTTATGTAATTTAACTATTTAAGACTGACTTAAGGAGTAGTTGAAGGTGGCCTACGATTTTCGGCTGATGTGCAAAATATTTCAGAAATCTAGATCCATACGATTTTTTACTTTTCATTCCGTTTTTTTATTTTCGTTCCGCGCAAAACGTTCCAATCTTCTGGCACATAAAAAATTTATTTAATTTGACTGCTTAAGGGGTAGTTCCGGAAATTGGGGACAGCCTGCAATTTGCGGTTGACATACTAGTGCCTTTGCGAAAAATTTTTAAAATCTATATCCAGCAGATTTCTTACTTTTCATTTCGTTTTTTTATTTTCGTTCCGTGCAAAACGTTTCGATCTTCAGGTACATTTATTTTCAAAATATTTCCGTGTATTGGAGCCTCGTCTTCGCAGAGATGATATCCGTCGTGATTATCTAAGGCTACCAAACTGTCGAAGCACGAAACACGACAAATCGTTCTTGATTAGTGCAATTAAAATTACCCGAGTCGAAATATAGCGCCTACATTGATCCTCCTAGTCCTAGATAGTTCCTACTCTGAGCCTCTAAGTCCGACTAGCTCCGATATTGAACCCCCAAGTCTGACTACTTCGCGAGAGGTCCGACTTTGAACCCCCAAGTCCGACTGCTTCGCGAGAAGTCCGACTTTGAACCCCCAAATCCGATAAAATTAAATTTATCATGTAATGATAAATAATTTTTGATCAAGAATAATAAAAAATCAATTAATCATAACAAAAATTGTTGTCCATATGTACCTATGATGTACATCTGTTCTATTGATGATTTATACATACTTCAAATTTTTACTATTGCAATAGCATCATGCAATTTAATTTGTTTTAACTTCATTTAGATATCATTATAATATTCTATTCTATAAGAGTGTTCAGCAATAATTAAGTGTTAATTTTCAAAGCAATAGTGAATAAAAACATAACAAATTTTTTTCTTATAATTAACTGCTAAAATTAGAAGTCAAATAATTAATTTTCAATTCAGAGTTATATCAGTGTAAAAATAATAATAATACAAATTTTTTTTTGGACTATATCGTCCTAACGAGTGGTAATTTTTAAATGTAAATAAATTTTTAATGGCTCTTCAGTTTATAGCAACAATCATTTTTATGGAAAATAGTGAAAATAATAACAATTATTGTCACAATAGTAATAATAATAATAATAATAATAATAATAATTGGTTGAATTTTAAAATTTCTTTAAAATAATTCAAAAATAAATTATCATAGTAAAATCAATCAATTGCGAGTAATTTTACATCAAACATTAGCAAAGATAATTAAAAGTAATTTTTTATTATTTATAAGGAATTCTACATCACTGTGTTCGATTTAAATCAATAAAAAAATTAATGTTTCACGTATACTTTATTTAATATATAAAAAAAAATATTTTATTTACATCAAACACCTTGCCAAAATTGCATCGATACTTTGATTATTCTCGTTCTTTACTATTGATAGGTACCACTATATAATTTTGTTATAACAATAATTATTATATAATAATAGTTTTGTACTCATAATAATTTTAGTATTAAACAATAACAATATAATATTTTAAAAGTATAAATTTCTATTGTTTCTATTATTAATAATATTAATTGTGCAGTTATAATAATAATAATATTTATTATTATTATTATTATTATTATTATTATAAAGTCGGATACAGAGGTTCAAAATCGGAACTAATTTTTATTCCTGCAATTCCGACTTTAGACCCCTTAATGGTGAAAACGGAAATTTGTAACACTTGGAGGTTCAAAATCGGACTTCATTTAACATGGGACCAGCTCCGACTTTGAATCCTCAAGTCCGAAATAAGTCCGACCATAGAAGAGTTAAGGAAGGCGCTAAATTTCGACTCGGGTAGGAATGAGTAACCAAGTGCTTGCACGCAACAGCCTAAATTTATTGAATTCCGAAAAACGCGTTACGATTATTTTTTAAATAAAATGATTTCACATTAAAAAACGAACCGTCAAAGTGTAAAAAAAGCGTGTGTTAAAATTCTGAATGTTGAATTTTTAACACTTTTGGGTGTCAATTTAACACAGTATTTATTTTTTGTGAACTGCCGCAATCGATTGATTTTTCAACACAGAAAAATGTTATTTTATACGAAAGTAATACTTTTTATATGTTACTGTCAAACCAACACACAAAATATGTTAAAAATAATCTCGACCATCACAAAAGAATTCTTTGAAAATTTTTTACTTTCAACACATACGCGTGTAACTTTTTCTACACAAACGAAGTACGTTAAAATAACATAAATAAGTGTAAAACGTTCGTTTTACACACGATGAGTGTTGATTTTGACGAATCCTTTTTTACTGTGTATACATCGAATTATCATTTTTTATGTCTTAATTAACTACTAGATATAGGGGAGGGGGTAACACGACCGATGATCCAAAGACAATTGATCCCCGACAATTAATACTTGCGACGATTGATCCACCGATAATTGATATGTCGATAATTGATCTACGCGACAATTAATGGTAATCAAAATTTATCCATACACAATTTGTGTGTGAGTATATTTTTAAAATTACACACACACAAAATTAGTGAAGAGAAAAAAAAATATATATATGTATATAATATAAAAAAGTTAGTCCTGTAAGCTAGATGTCGGCGTATAAATTGTCGGTATATATATTGTCGCGTGGATCAATCATCTGAGAAATAATCGTCGCAAGGATCAATTGTCTTCGGATCAATGGTCAGGTAACCGGGGAGGGAGAAGAGAAAAGGGGTAGGGGGGTACTTCCAAAATTTTGTAAAAAAAGTTATTTTTGATAATAATTATCATGATTGATACTAATTATATATATTTTACAGATTGAATTGTTGAAATCTTGGGGATACAAGGAGATAAATTGCATTACCAAGACCTTGATGTGTGGAGATACAGGGATCGGTGCTATGGCAGAAGTCGACACTATTGTGCAAACAACGCTCAGATATTTAAACCCATGGGATCATTATTCATCATTAGATAGACGTCATTAATGTTATAATAATTTCATCGAAAATATAATACTGTTATTATTGATTTGATATATACGAATACGTTGCAGCGAAAAATGTTTCTTTTTTTTCTATTTTTTTCACAGTTACCGTTATTGTTTACTTATCAATAAAAAATTATACATTACTATTGTATAAATTAAAAATCAAATAAATTACATGGAACATTGAAGGTTTTTTTTTATTTTTTAATGAGAAAATCGGAATAATTAAAAATCAAGTCATTTATTTAATGACATTATCGATACACAATTTATGGTACATAAAATATTTAATTTCAATTTTTTTTACACTTTCATAGTAGAAAATAAAAAAATTAACGTCTTACTACTAACAGTTGCACGTTAAAAAATTTCATTGCATCAGCAACGATACGGCAGTATAATTATTTAATAATTAATGCATTTATTGTTTACAAATCACAATTTAAAAAAAAAAATTAAATAGCTAGTGGGTGAAAAATTGGATTTTTTGGAACTTCATTTTTGTAGTACAATTTTTTTTTTTCAAGTCTTTGTGGTTCAATATTTTAATACAATTAGAGATGTGCGAATAGTGATAAAATTAAATCGAATATTAATATTCGACTTAAAAAAAATCGTAATTTTTTGAATTATTCGATTGTAATTAAAACAATTGATTGAAATTTTAACTGTTGAATTCAAACTTACACGCGGTAAATTATAAACATTTTTACAGTAATTTATTAATAAATAATTCGAATTGCGAATCGAATATTAATATTTTATTTAATACGAATAAGTCGTAAGTCATAATGATCCCAGACTTCTAAAAACTATTCGACACTTTAAGAAGACTTGCCCTGATTAAAAGAAACGATTCAAAACAATTCAAAACGATTCAATTTTACGACTATATAGATATACATTCATCATTGAGTGAATCATTTTGTTTAATCAGGGGAATAGATAAAATTTTATTTTATTTTATTTTAAAAAATACTTGTTCAATTATTATTTATTATAAAAAGCTCAAAAACTTTTACAAAAGATTACAATATATAAAAATTACAAGGCAATAAGGCCGTTCTAAGTATAAATATTTTATAAAATTTTTGACTTTATAAAATGTATTATTTTATTTTGGGAGCACTTCCATCTTATCCCATGTTACATTTTATATTTTATTATTATTACAATTATTTACTTTTTTTTACTATTTTATTTAGCTTTCTTGTGTTATAATTATATATCACAGTTTATAAAACTGATGCACTTGTACGTGTAAAAAAAATCGTTGAAAAAGTGTTGACTATTCTAAGCTTCAAAATATTACAATAGCAATTTTTTAAGGCATGTTTGGGTGCCTTCTCGACCCTGCGCCGAGCCCAAATCTTCCCGTTGTTTTCGAACTCAGAAAATTTTGAGCTCAAAAAACTATTGGACCGAAAGAACATACATTTTTTTGGAAAATAAAATAATTTTTGTCCGACGATACCTTTGGAACGAATCAACCGATTGGCGGCAATCGAAAGAGTTACCAAGAATTTGAACTGATTACATTCTGAGGCAAGTTGGGTAAGTGGTTTATAAGTTATACGAAAAAAACCTCAAAAAAATTCTTATTTTTCATATAACTCGTATACTACTCGACTGATCGACTTCAAAATCTATTCAGTTCTAAATCTTGGTGAGTCTTTTCGATTGCCGTCAAGTAAAAATGCTCAAAATAACTTTCTACGACCAGAAAATGAGGAAATCTATAAGAACGTTATCGTCGTACAAAAAAAACTATATTGCGATTTTATGGTCCTGAAGTTAGCAGACAATTAGTAATTTTCGGATTTTCTTTTCAATGAATTAATTACCCAAAAAAAAAAAAAACTAAAAATATGCACGTGTAGAAAATTTAAAAAACTATAAGTGCAATTTTTTCAAACATTTTTTTTTTATGATTTATTATTTAAAAAAAAGTCCAAAAATTATTAGTTGTCGGCTAACTTCAGTATCGTCGTGATTTTTGGGTTTTTCTCAAATATTTGCAGTTTGACCCCCAATTCTGAGTTCGGATTCGTATTCAGCGGGAAAAAATACTTCAGAAAATCATAGTCTGACACCCAGCACACATCACTTTTTTTTTTTTTTTGGACCTGTGTATCGGACTGAAACCAACAACTTCCCTTTTTTTGAAAATTTTCAATTTTCATAGCGAGAAATTAAAAAATTCGTCGTCGTGTCACGTTTTGAATTTTAAAATATTCTACACTTTTTCATCAATTTTTTTTACACGGGTATGTGCTTTGAGAATTAATATTTAATTATTTTAATTACTTTATTTTTTTTTTTTTTTCAAATGTTTTTTCACTTCAACATCATGGGACGGAAGTTATTATCTTCGTATACACCAATACATAAATAAAATATTAAGTTACATATAATGGCTAATAAAATTACATACACATTTTATTTATAAAATATTTTTGATTTTTAAATTTTAAAATAGATTATTTATCCATTAATATTCAAAGGCAGGCCTGGTATTTCATTAAAATTTTTTTATTCTTAGTTTTAAATTTATTCATTTTTTGGCAGTAATTATTTATAAAAAATGATTAGGCGGTAAAAATTTATAGTAAAAAGTAATTCACGACAAATTGTCGATTGTCTTTTTCAGTTTTTTTTTTTTTAAATTTACAAATAATAAAATTAAAATTACGTGAGCTAAGTGATTCTCATAATTATTGATGCAACAAGTAGAGAAATCAATAATGATAATGTCATGGTTTGTTTATTTCCTGTACTAACTGTATTGACTATTTTTGCTCGTCTTGGGTTATAATCAATGTCATTTGTATCTATTTCCGGTGGACATCCCATCCAAAATGGTGCTGAAAGTTTTGGTTTTTCGTGTACAACTCTCATTCGAAGATCATCAAATTCCCAAAACTTTTTACCTTTGAAGAAATATGTTTTACCTAAAAATAGAAAAATTTTAATTATTTAGAAAAATATTATAATTTGATTGATTTTTTTTACTAGTTCTATTAACCCTGCGTGTGGACACTAATTTTTTCGAGACGCAGTATGTGCACTCCCTGATTAAAAACTCCGATTGAAACCGCCGAATTCCGATTGGTTCCGATTGAAATCCGATAGACTTTCAATTGGAATTCATTGGTTTCAATCGGAGTTTTTAATCAGGGCTGGTGGGCAGTGCGGACAGATCGTGGGATATTTCAACCCCTTCCTGGCATTACACTCCATGATATTTTACCACAGGAAGGGGTAAAAATATCTCACGATCTGGCAGCTCTGCCACTTGGTCCTTTAGGGAGCAGTCAAGTCTTCAAAGTTTCTAGACTTTCAAAAATTCTGGATTACTTCTTGAAGTGTCTAATACATGACTCAGAAGTTGCTAAACTCAAAAGTTTAAAATTGTTAACAAAAATCGAAGAATAATAAAAAGAACGGAATTTTGAAAAATTGACAGCTCTTCCAAAGACCCAGTCTACATGCGCAGGGTTGATAATAAAAAACATGAAAAATTTTTTTTATGACTTATCGATATATTTTTCATCTATAGAAGTTTAAAAAATAAAAAAACTGGGAAACAATCTCAATCTTTTACAGAACTTAGGAATTGATCAGCTTTAAATGCTACATCAAAATTCAAAATCGGTTGTCCGTTCAAAAGTTATAGAATATTTGCATACAAACATACGTACGCACATACACAAACTCAGACATCATCTCCGAATACCTTCCTAGCACTTCAAAATGTCGAAATCTGATGAAAAATCGGACCGAAACCAATAACTTTCTTTTTTAATTTTAAATTTTTTTGGCGGGAATTTAAAAAATACAAACTTTGAATTTTTTTTATACGCCGTTATGGTTTTTGGTACCTGTTACCTAGAGTATTACTGATGAATTCATTTTCAATGTTTTAGCATTAAAAAAAAATAATAATAATATGTAACTGTACAGAGAAATATATTTAACAAAATAATTTATGATTCGCAAAAAACTTGAATTAAATGCACAAAAAAAAAAACTAAAGTAAAAGAAAACTAAACTGAAAAAAAAAAACTAAGATACGGATGTCATACATAAAGAATATGAATGAAAATAATATCCTTAAACTTCCTCCGAGTTCGTATTAAATATTAAATGCAAATCTTATGCTCTAACACTACAATAATTAATAGTTTTCACGTAATAATTTTTTATATAAAACGTCTTTTTCTCTACACCTAATATACATATAAAAAAAAATATTATTTAAATTACCATTTTTCCATTGAAATACGGCGTCGATATTGTTGCCAACGCCTGCGAACATACTCATGTCTCTTGGGTAATCCAATTCGACATAATTTATGGATTCATCAAACCTAGAGTAACAAATTTATCCATTAGTATTATAGTAGAGTACTTAAAAACTTTTATAAAGTAATTAAATTAGGAAAGTAACTAGAAGTGATATTTTAATTAATACATACATATATTAGAGAAGTATATAGGAGAAGAAAACTTACCTCCAGTACATAGTGCCGCTGAAGAAATAAGTTCTACTATTATGACCCCAAACCATGGCTCCGTCAATTTTCTCTAGACTATCGGGAAGACCCAGAGTACTGAGCGATCGTGGATACCCGGGCTCAAGTTTGTTTGCGTTGAAGACGTAATAATTTCTTCCTATGAAAAATACTATTTTCTTGTCTAGTCGTTCGTAAACTGCGTCCACATGGTCGAGATCTTCGGGCAGATCAAATAGACGGACTATTTCTGCTGGGTAGCCCTCATATAATCCATGGTCTCCTATCCTCCAGAAATACTGTACCAAAAAATGGACATAAGTTTTAATAATTTTCTTTAATTACGGTAGCAAGTGTAGGGGGGGGGGAATGGCCTCCTTAAGGATTTTATTACACAGTAAAAATTATTGTTAAAATTAACACAATCTGTGGGAGAAACGGACACAATATTTGTGGGAAATTTAAACACGAAATTTGTGTTAAAATCTCAACGCGAAATTCGGGTAATACGAGAAGTTAATTAAACACTTTTTAAATGTCAGTGGTGACAAAAAAAATGTTAACTTTTACATTTTATTTTTGTACCATGGAAATTCAGTAAATATAATTAATATATTATGAAGAGATTATCAACAGCGACGACAATTATTATTTAACAATCAACTATTTTTTGATAGTAAATAATTTTTTTATTAATGTCAAGGTTTTAAAAAAATCACGTGATATTTAATACCAGTTGCAAATAGTAAATCAATTAATTTCTTTTAAAAAAACAAAACCACATTTTTATTTGGCGAAAAAATAATTTTAACATTACATTAAATAATTCGAAATTGTAACTAAATATTTTTTATTGGTATGATAAAAATTCCAGGTTTTAGTAAATGGTAAATTTAATATATTAATAATTAAAATTTTTAAGTTAAATTGACATTTATAAAATGTCCACTTCACTTTCATTTTTCTAATAATTCTTCCGTGACTATCGATTGGCTTTTTAACATAAATTTTGTGTTAATTTTAAAGTAACTCTTAATAAATGTTGATAATTACAATTTTTGTAGCAAGCAACACTTTTAAAGTGTTAAATAGTAGATCGATTTAAAATTTTTAAGTAACATAGTGAAATGTGTTGATTTAACACAAAATAATCAACACAAAAAATTTAACGGACCGTTTTTCCCACAGACACACAATATTTTTTTACTGTGTAGTTTATTATCGAATTGAGTCAGACATTTTATCACAATCAGCTAAAAAGTAGGTTTTAAAAAAGGGAGAGGGGAATTGTGGATCTCGAAAAAAATTAATTTTAAATTTTTATAGCGGGAAGTTCAAAAAAATATAAATAAAAAAAGTAGAAATTTTTTTTATTTTCTCGAGGCCAAATAATTTATTATTATAAATAAATTTTTATACGTAATGATATTAATTCCGAGCTTATCAATCATAAAGTATCATAGGGCATTAAAATTCTATACAAAAAGTCTATTGAGTCGAGTCTGTATGCCAGACAGTTTTATTAGTAATTAAGATTTGAAGTTAATTCATTTTTTTAATTAAGATAAAATCACTTACTTCCACTAAAGTTTACATAAGACGAAAAAAAAAATTAAATGATAATTTATTTAATGTAAAAAAAAAAAAATGGACCAAATGGATGAAATCGAAATTCTAAAAGTTGAACATTGATTGGAATATTTATTTTTAATATTAAAAAAAAAGAAATGGAAAAAAGTAATTTATTTTTTATTTAAAATATCAAATGTGATATGACTGAATAATCTTTTTATCATTTGAATTTATGGCAACCTTCAAAAACTTTTATTTCTATGACAGAGTATATATACATATATAAATATATAAACGACAAGACCTATTTAAATGGTATGTAAATTTATTAAAAAGTCCGTAGGGACTTAGAACTAATAATACTTTGAGATTAAGCTGTCAGAAAATTTATTCGCTATTAAAAAGAATAACGTGCTAATTACTAAAATTAATAAACTTCAAAATTTAGTTAAATTTTTTTTTTGAATCTTGAAAATTGTTAAAAAAATCAGCATTTGAGGAAAGTCGTCTCTGTCACTCTTGCGCACGAACGTTACGTTTCTTATTGCAATAGCAAAGAAAATGGAAATGGTCCGGAGTTCGGAAAATCTTAAAATTTTTAAATTAAAATTTCTGTCTAATTATTCGAATTTTAAACTAAAAATATCAATAGTAATTTAGTTTATAAAAAAAGTACAAGATAGTTTTTTTTAAAGAAAATTTAAAGCTCTACAAAAAAAGACTGAAATTTTGAAAACAACGCATTGAAAATTTTTGTTCAAAACAAAAATAATTGAAGACCCGGCTAATTAAATATTTTTTGTTAAGGGAAAAAAACGGACTTCAAAATTTACACTGTAAAAAATTGGGAGCGAATTTGGGTAATTACGGATTTTATTTCAATCTGAGTTCCGGAGTCACTTGGAGTTCCGGAGTTTTTTTAAAAAATCATTTTGCATAAGGAGTAAATAGGGCGTTTGTCTTTTCAGCGATTTGAATTTTATTTAAATCTGCATTCACTCCGATTCGGAATTTAAATATTAAAATAAACTCCCATTGGGAGTAAACTTCACTCCGAGGGAATTAAATAAATAAACAGTCATCCGCTTCCCAATCACTCGGGGTTTAATCCGCGATTACTCCGAAAATTTTTTACAGTATAGTTATAATTAATATGTGGATAGTAATCCGAAACAATTAATAGATTCGATAGCTTTTACTTTCGGCATAGTGGAAAATTACTATTCCATAAGTAAAAAATACAAATGCTTAGTAATTTATAATTTTCGATAACTCATTTTACTATAGAATAGTAATTTCTTTCTTTTATCAAAAGTAAAAGCTATCGGATCCCTCTAGTGGTTTCGGGTTATTTTCTACATAGTAATTTTCGCTTACTGTAAACAAAGATTGTATTAAACACGGAAATATCGGAACCCGACTGGTTACTGTTCTGCAAACGACTCAGTACGGTTCCGCATAGTAATCAGTCTGGTGCTGCACCACAATCGAGCATTTTTTTCCAGCACCGTACTGAATCGGGTGCAGAACGGTAACCAGTCAGGTTCCAATCTTTCCGTGAATATTCAAGTTAAAGCCATTTCAATAAGTGTAAAAAAAGAAAAATAAAAAAAAATAAACTTACTCTTCCCTTGAAGATAAAGACTTCTCGCCGAATGATACTAATAGCGTCATAGCTGGTATCACATTTATCAGGAGTATCATTCCTGGGTTTTGGAGTCGAACGATGTCTCGGTCGTTGTGGCGGTGGTAAAATTGTTGTGGTAGTAGTTGTCGTATGATGCCGATGAGGTTTATTTGGTTTCTCAGGCCATCCCGGTCGTTTAGGCCATGTCGGTCTCTCGGGCCAATTCGGTCTCTCTGGTATTTCTGTTCTGTAATCTGGCTTGTAAGGATAACGATCCTGAGGCTTGTAATCTGGCCTATCTCCATTTCTATCTCTCTCTCTTTCTCGTTCTCTGTCTCTTTCCCTTTCTCTTTCTCTTTCTCTTTCCCGCTCTCTCTCCTTTTCTCTTTCTCTTTCTCTCTCCCTGTCTCTATCTCGTTCTCGTTCTCTTTCATCTGGATAACTGTTTGGCCTAGTGGGCCACGTTCTCCAGTACTTTTGGGTTGTTCGTGGCCTTGGAGTCGTAGTTGTAGTTGTTGTAGTTGTCGATGTTGTAAGTCGCGGATGATATGGTTGAGATGGACCTGAAGCTCCAGGTAAATTTGCCCAAAGTTTACCCTCTGGAGAGCCTTTAAAAAAAAAATTTATTTCATCCTTTTTATTTAATGAAAAAATTAAATATAAAATAATCATATTTTCTTGTGTAAGCAAAGATTTTTTTTCTTAAGTTAAAAAATAAAAATCATTAGATTAAAGGTTAAATTAAATATCCTGGGCGAAAGGAAGAGACAGGGACTAGGATGATAGTTGAGTGTCACAAATTGGTACAAGGAAGTGAGTAAGACGTCATCGGTCAGGATGGAAAACTCGTTTACCTTGCGGGCTTGTCGTGTCTACGTCGGTTGAATCACCGGGATTAAATCGTTGGTGGAAAACGGAAGTTATAGTCGGTAGTAAAGGAATAAGGGAGAACTAGAGTTGAATATATATATATATATATATGGGGTTCGGAGTGAAATGGATAAAATAAAGCACGAGATGGAATAAGTAAGAGAGAGAATGAGGTCGCGAAGGATAATGGGATTCCCTTGAGTATAAGCGTGGCTTGAGAGTTGGAAGAATAGTGTAACAAAAAATCAAAAGAATGTAGATGGAATTCTCGGGGGATTTAATGAAATAATCATAAGAGATTCGGTTGGGTATTCAACTCTTACAACTATAATTTTATTTTATTTTTTATCACAAATTTTTGTAATTTATTATAAGAGCTTACGATAAATCTTGGGCTTGAAATTTTTTAGAATGTTGCTTTTTATAAATTTATTAACGTTTCGTAAGATATAAAAAGAAACAGAGTCCTGATAAGATTTAAAATTTTGTTATTAAATTTTTTAGAAATATTCATACCATTCAATTGGATAAATTGCTGAGTTAAATAAAGTTTTATTATTAAATATAACTAAAATAACCCGAGGCAAAATGAAAAAAAAATTTTTTTATAAGGAAATATTTATTTACGGTTCTGAGGGAAGACGAAGTAATTCGATCAGCGTAATAAAGTCACTGCGAAATTTTGACCAAAAAATTTTGTCTATTTATAATAGATCGTTTTTTCCTGAAAGCTTCGCCTTTTTTTGACCTCAAAATTTAAGAAAATACTTAAAAAAATGAATAATATTTTTTCTAAAAATTTAAAATAATAACGGATCCGTTCCCACTCGAGTGAGAAATTCTGTGCCGTGCTTAGTCACCCGCGGACAAAATATCGTGTCACTAATTCCAAAAAGACATAATTTGATACGTCCTTTTAGTTTTAGGAAACTCTAAAATCAAAAGTGCGTACAATTATTTTTCTCATTGCTAATCATATTGTAGACTCATTCTACAGTTGAAAATTGGAAAAAAAATTTGAAAGCCAAAAGGGCACAGCTTAAATTATACGCCCTTTTGGCTTTTAAAAAAATTTTTATTTTTCAATCTTTAGCTATAAAATAAGTCTAAAAAATCGCTTGTGCGGCCAAGTAGCTACCTCACCAAGCCTACGGTAATCATTATTCAGCCAAGTGACAAGAAAGAGGCTTTTGAACTGTACTATTTCATAGCAAGCTGTATGAAGCTGAGAGCTTCATTATGTGGGACTGACCAAGGGCATCGACGATCCACTGTGATATGAAGAACCGGGTATTTGGTGTATTATTATTTATTGTGCTAGTCACATATGTTGCAATGAACTTTACCTAAGAACTATAAGTAGCATTTAGTGTTGAATGGAAGTCTTATTTTAAGTCTGTTAATTGTCTAAGTTATTGTAATGTGCCTACGTGCAACCTGTAACAGGCCAAATAGCTAAATATTTTCTCGCATGGATAATTTCTTACGGAATTACACGGAAAGAGAATTATGGGAACTTTTGCTATGTATTATGGGAATAGTTCCCATAATATTACAGGAATTGTACCCATACTTTAGGGATGGTTCCCATAATGTATGGGAATAGATCCTATACCTATAATTATAGGAAATGCTCCCATAATTTATGGTGATAATTCCTATGTTGGTATAGAAAAAAATTTTATAGAATTATGGAAACCGTTTCCATAATTTTCTTACCGTGTAATCAATTCATCTCACCCTTTCTAAAATAACATAAGTCAATATTTTAGAAAGAAATAATTTTTTTCTTTCAAGTAGTCTTCTTTGTTCCGGATTTTCATATTAATAGAAAGAAAACTATTTATAAATTTTTTTTAATATTCATAAAACTTGCGAGTATATTTTTAGAATTCATTTTTGCAAATTTTTTTTTAATATTTCATCTTGTCTCGTTTTCTTGTATAATGACCTCGTTAGATAAGAATATTGTTTCAAGCATGTTCCTTAAAAAAGTTATTCGATACTAGTATAGACAAAAGGAATCGTTACCGAGGAAAGAATAAATTTTAGTTAAAACAAAAAAAACTATATATATACGTATATATACATATATTTTTTTTTCTTTAACAAGAACAATTGTCTGGGATTGAAAATAACGACGTAGTTGGATGGCTACTTGTCTAAACTATCGGCAAGCCACAATAGTACTTGGACTAGGTACCGAGGCAACCAGAACTGGTTCGGTACGACACTTAAGCCGGGGATAGAGCTTGGAGTGGTCGCAATAGGAGAAAAGCTAATCGTAAACCAGCTAGCCCTGGTTCCACGTCGTCCACAACCTCGAGCATTTTATATACAATCGCCATTTTCAAACTCCGGCGCCGGGTCTTTGAAATGGCGAGACTCGGATAAGAGGAAGTGGTCCTACGTACACTTTGCTTTCGGGTCGCGTCTCTAATTCCGCTGAGAAGGGTCGCCGCAAAAGGAAAGACACGTTAGGTGAACGACACTCAAACCAAAATGGCCAAGACAATGTAGTAGTGGTATAAAAACGACATACTTGGGGCTCAGGGAATTCTTGATACCTGGAGATCATACGATGGCTTTTCATTTCTCAATAGGGAAAAAAGACCTTTGTAATACGTGACTTGAATTCATCATGTCATACATTTTTATTTAGATAAAAAAATTTTATATTACTCTGTATTTTTCGTGGATAAGAATCATAATTTAATTTTATCTTTTTTTTTTTTTTTTACGTAAGGTAAGAGCCCCTATACCCGCTCAGTACCATTAGTCGCTCACTTTAACTGTTTAAGGCGTTTTTTTTATAATTTTTATAAAAGAAAATTACAACTAAAAATATTATTATTGATAAATAATTATTTGTGAATCTAAATATATTAAAATGTGACTTATCAAATTATTTTATAATAGATTATAAATTTAAATTAAATGACTGTTTTCAAAATCGCGCTCAGCCGGGCATTTTTTACTTTAACGTTCATTCGTTAGATTTAATTTACGTCACGTCAAATTTTTTAAGAATTGTTATAACTATATCTTATTAAATACATTTTTAAAATTCATGAAATTTTATATTATGAAAGAATAAAGTAGTATAATTTATAAATTATTTGTCCAAATCAATAAACTTGTCATAGTTTAATTGATATTGTCTTTGAGCGACTATAGGGCCATATGTTGATCGAGTAATGGTACATGACAACTTTTAGTGAGCGACTATGGGTACACTCAAGGACCTTATTTTAAAAATGAATAATAATTAATTATCTTTATTATTCTTCAAACTTAAATTTTATTCTAATACTCGAAACTTCAAAAAATAACTATAAAAAAAAATCTGGTTTTTCATTTTATTTATTAACTTATATTGAGTGATTTAATCTCACTCTAATGAAAAGTGAGCGGGTATAGGGGCTTTTACCTTATATAAGATTAATATTAAAAAAAACATTTTTTTTTTAGATAATTTCAAAAATGAAGTGAAGCAAATTTGTATTTTTTTTTTTGCTACTTTTAAAATAATCATAAATTTTTGAATACTTTTATGGAAATTATGTGTAAATTAATGAAGTATACGAGAAACGAAAAAAAAAAAAAACATTTTTGCCATGGAAATCGATGGGGAAATACTTGAGACAGGGATGTAAGGTAGATAGTAAAGGGGATGAGAAAACGAGGCGAGGAGGAAATGAAGCGAAATGGCGACAGAAAAACGTCAAGAGAATTAAGTGGGAAGAAGCCAACTCTCATCTCCATCCGGAAGTGTCTTAACTCGAGAAAAAAAGTGAAGAAAAAAAAAGTTTTAAAGTAAGTTATAAGTAGAGCAGTTTTGATGCGCATTAAATAATTACTGAGTAACATTTAATGAAAATGAAGCCTTAAATTTGTAGTCTCTAGTCTTTATCCAATAATTCTTGCTAGTATTTATGTACTCTAGTAGCCCGCCTCGGGGTGTCTTTTATTACACAGACCTTTATTAACTTCAAGCTTAATAAAACTCTTTTTTATTTAATGCTTTAAATTAACTATTATTATAACCGCGTCAGTATTATTATTATGATTATTGCATTGATTATAAGTGTTAATAAACATATTTATTTAAAATTAATTTGACCTATTATTTAATAATAAAAAAAAATTGTAGCGTTTAAGAAATCAGTTTTATAGGTAATTTTTATATGATGAACCGCATCTGCGTATAAATACACTGTAAAAAAAAAAAACCGGAGTAAGTCCAGGCTATGTGTATTAAAATTTCAGTGTTAAATTTCAACACCGAAAACGGTTTTAAAATAGCACCGCCGAAGGTGTAAATATTCTTTACCGGTGTTAAAAAAATTTCCCGGTGTTCAAATATTTTTTAGTGGTAAAAATATTTAACTTTGTGAATATTGTTACTTACTCGATCATGAAAGTTAAACAGTATTTTTATTAATTAATTAAATTATTGGCGATTGAAACGCTGGGTGTAAAATTGTGTAATTTTTAAACAAATTACATGTAACATAAATAATTATTTTAATAAGTACATAGCAAAATTGAAATTTCCTCTAGATAATTTTCATTAAATTTTTATATTTTTTTATATGTAATACATTTTTTTTTTCTAATTTCTATACGTGGAATTTTTTTTTACACCGATTCAACACCGCCTACACCGGTGTTATTTCATATTAACACCGCGTTCGAGAAAAAAAAATTTCTTTTTCGATGCTTTCGTATGGTAGCATTCGTCCGAATAACGTCCGATATTCCCAAATACGAAAAGTATTCAATCGAGGCCGGAAATTCGCGCAAAATCGCCGCCTAAGAAAATTTATAGAAGATCTATAGACTCACGGGCTTGTGTGAGAAAAAAAAAAGTTTTCGATGCTTTTATTTGCTGGCATTCGTCTGAATGACGTGTCGACACACTTCGCTCTTGCCGGCAAACCCACCCTCGAGTATAATACCGATTCTAGATGATGTATAAGATACCATTTAAAAATTACAATTGGAAATTTAAAAATAATAGAGTAATTATAAAGTAAAAATACAGTCTTGAGATAAAAAAAGACTTTGTGAATAAAACAAGCTTCATTGTCCTAAAAAGTTAGTGAAATGAGTCAAGATAGTAATCATGGCAGGACAAGGACAAGGATAGAGTGAGTTACAGCTACAAGACACGTGCATGGATCGTCAGACTATCGAGCGACCTACACTACTGGCGTTAACATATTTCCAAGCCTATCTATCTATTACGGCAGTTATGTTTCAGTATAATGCACCAAGTACAGTATTGTATAAAAGATATTCTCAATAATGTGAAAGCTTCTCGGAGCTATTAAAGCTTTTACGAGATCCCAGTGACCGTAGTTCGTAAAATAAATTGGACAATCTTAATATCATTATGTCATGCTGATGAAAATTTATCGATCTTGCGAAATTATTGAGATGCTTTTTGTGATATTTTCTTACTCGTAAATGGAGAACATGAATTTATGAAACCGCACAATAACTCTCATCTGCTTCACTCGGCATAGTTTAAATTTTTTTAAAAATATATTTTGTTTTGCACAAACTTTTAGGTTGACTTAAAAAATATATGTATAGACTTTTGCCACTGATGTCTATACAATCATTATGATTCATACGGCCGAATCTTAACACTGTGCATCATGTAACTTTCATACCAGCGGTGTTTAAAATTTTCAAACCACACCGCGGACTTAGAATTTGATACAGTGTGTATGAATTAACTGTCATATGGTAATCCCGGTCTGACAGACCGCTAATCAAATTTATAATCAATAAAATTTTATTCAATCCACGCTAAAAAAAATGGTAACTATTACCATCTTGCAATAAGGAATGATTACTATCTGTATGTGATAATCATTATCATGCTTTTATGTTAACTATTCGTATAGTAATAATTACTATTGTCGATAGTAATAGTTACTATCTAAATAGTAACATTTTTCATGTATGAAAAATTTTTCAATTTTATTTTCTGAGATGGTAATGATTATCATCTTGCGGATAAGAATGGTTACCATCTTCGATAAGAAAAGTTAACGTAAAAGTATGCGAATCATTAAAATATAAAGATGGGAATCGTTACATCGTTAAGATGGGAAGTACACAGTAAAAAATGTTAGGTAAAATCAACACAGTTTGTGTGTTAAAAACGGTTGACACAAAATTTGTGTTGAAATTTCGACACAAACTTTGTGTAACCCCTTTTTAACACAAAGATTATGTTGAAATATCGCCACAAGAGGGCGCGAAGAATTCCACAGTAACACACAAAATGTGTTAATAAAGAGTGTATAACACATTTTTTATGTTACAAAAAGTGACACAAACTTTGTGTTAATTTAACACAAACCGTTTTCGACACAAATACACAATATTTTTTACTGTGTAAGGTACCTGTCGGGTAATAAGGCCTATGTGACAGAAATGATATTTAAAATAACCGCCTCCGCTAAAGGTTACTCTAGTAGAAGAGTCTTGCATAAAGATGTTACGACAAGTTTATAGAGTCCCGATACCACGTTCCCTGTCTTCTATATTTCATCATCCGTCATATGATGTCGTAGCGCAGAAGAAAGTATAAAAAGCAATCTAGTCTTCTGTCTTTAAAAAAGTATTGTTGCTAAATTTAAGTGATGATTCATCTCTAATACCAATTTTATTAAGTATAATTAAACTATTCTAGTTTGTTTAACCTGTAGGCCTTATTACCCTACCGTAGTAAAATAAGGCCTATTCGTATGGTTTTTGTAAAAGTTTAATTTTTTGTTTGTTTGTGGTATAAATTACCATTACTTCATTATATTTTATGGTTAATGGATTAAAATAAAGATTAATGATACATTTCGATAATAAAATGCAATATTTTCGATTCTATTCAAAATCTCCCTTAGCTAGGCCTTATTACCCGCCGGTACCTTATTACCACTTTTTTTCAGCGTGTATGTTTATCTTAAAATATTAATTAATGTGAATTTTCAACATAAATAAAGTTTACAATATTATTAAATCATGTCTTTTTCATAAAGATATAGTTTTATTCATGTAAATATATAAAGTCCTCTCCCTAAAAGTAAAAAAAACCGAGTGTACTTCTAATAGCGGTCTGTCAGACTGGCATTACCCGTAGCGTAAAAATCTTTAGGGTTACCGTTTAAAGGTTAACGATAATTGGCCTAATGGAAAGTTCGGCTCGTTGCACTGAGTACATTCATTTGCATCTTTATTTTCCTGCTCTGAACTGAGCCCTGATAAAACAGTTTAATATACGAGGATACACAGTATTCGAGTATGAAGACGAACTTCCGATAAAACCTTTTCCGAACGATGAAAGTATCAGACCAAGTAATTTAATTTTCATGTTATTAAGGTTAAAAAAAAAAAGGTTTACATTTTATAAGTATAGAATATAAGATCAATATTCGTCTGTATGGTTGGGTATGATTGGACTATACAAACTTTTATTTAATATTGTGATGTGAACTTACCATACATTTGTTGTATGCCATTTCTGTCATCCTCGGGTAATTCATAGTTCTGAGAGATCCCTTGGTACCACGGGTACATAAGCGCACCACGTACCGAACTGTGGGCGAGACCTAACGAGTGACCAAACTCGTGAGCTGCTACCGCAAATAAACTTGTTCCTAAAACATAAAACAAGGAAGTTTATCAAAGAGACTATATTAATTAAATTTATAATTAATACTTTAGTATTTTATAAGAGTACACAAATCTAGTAACAATCAAATGTTTATATTCATTGTTCAGATTATTTTGAATAATTTAAGTGCTGGAATGCATTCATTTATAATCAAACTACAGTTGAATTTCATTAACTCGGACAGTTAATCGACGGAGAAACGGAAATTTCCTGGAAATTCCGACTTATCGAATGCCCCTTCTCCTTTAAAGAGTAAACTACAGCGCATGCGCTCTTATACCACATGAATGATAGATATATAAATATACACACACATATGTGTAGCATCGGGTGGGAGAGATGTAGCTCGTAGTGGGGGTATACAACACAGTCGAGCCGCTACACGGAAAAAAATGATGCTCAAAATTTTAATAGTTTGTAGTTTATTTTTGACTTAAAATTAGTATATGCGATACTAATATCAAACCTAGATCATTATATATTACAAAATGGCTATTATTTATATTAAAATTTGATACACATAGAAGAGCAAAATTTGTAATTTCGTATATTAAAATTAATATGAAAAAGAATCGATAAATTGGTATCTACAGTTATTTATTACTATTCAAATAAACATAGAAAAATTTTAAAAAGTTACCACTTATTCGATTTATGTATATAATAAATTAATTTATAATAACGAATAAATAACATTTTATATTAATTATAAATCAATGGGATAGAATTTATAAAATAAGAGTTAAAAGTTTTCGGTATTTTGTGAGCAAAAAATCATTATTTAGTATACTAATTTTTCATTTTATTATTTACCAGTTATTCGATTTATGTATATTGTAAATTAATTTATAATGATGAATAAATTATATTTTAAACTAATATTTGATCAGTGATATCGAATTTATAAAATAAAAGTTAGTAACTTTTGCAATTTTCTGCTGGAAAAGTCAGTATCTAAGATAGCAATTGTTAATTTAACCAATCATTACTTTTTAATAGATGTATGCCATGAACTTTTTGAAATAATTGATAGTAGTTTTTAGGAATCTACAAAAATTAGTAAACTACTTTGCATTTAGTACATAATAGTACTAATTATTGATAACAGATTCCACTTTTTACTATTGTTTATTAATTTTTAATATTCTGTTTTTTCCGTATATGAACCCGCCTACAGGACTTTCAGGGAATATAATTCTAAGAATTCCGGTACCCCCACTTCTGCTTAGTAGTCGATTCTACTTCCCCTACTTTATAAGTGTGTGAGTGCGTAGGTGATTTTCATAGTTGCGTTATGAGTCCGCCGTCTCACTAATGTTTCGGTCTCATATCAAAAGACTGAAATAAATTTTTTTTTAGTTTATGGCAGAGAAATGTCTTCAAGAGAAATAAGAGTCGACGGACTTATAACGAGCGGACTCACAAAGCGACTCGACTGTATTTGAATTTTGAGTAAAAGATGTCTCGTTTGAACGAATGGACAATAGTTCATATCACACTTTTTTTTCTAAGTCCATTGATCAGTAAAAGAAAAAATAATAATTGTCCTTAGATAGAATTTATGGCGCGTTATTTTAATGATATTGAAGTGTAAGAAAGCTGACAAGTTTTAAAAAATTTTTAGTACAATTTTGTAAAATTCATATGAAAAATTAAAGCATTTAATATCGATATCATGTAATTGCTCTACGGCAATTTCGTAACTGACACTCGTGGTAACAGTTATTAATTACTAAGCGATTTATGGTTATATCGAATTAAAGGCTTTTAAAACTCGTTTTGGAGAATAAAAAAATTTATGATTTATTTAGTTATGAAAGATAGTGTCAATAATTGCAGCTGTTCGATTTTTATTGGCTCGTTCAATTTAAATGCCTGGCAACTGTGTTTTTATTTTACAATTGGATTTACTTATTAAGAGATAAAAGAAATATTGAAGATTTTTACAGGCCATTTACTTTATATATTTTTTTAAATTTTAAGTAAATAATTTATATGAAAAAGTATTGTACAACTCAATTGCGAAGCAATGAGATGTGTTCTGCTAACGTTTACTCGGTCTCAAATGATTTACTTACGTAGAAATGATATTTACACATAATCAAATATGCTCAACTAGAACAGAATTCATGGCTTTTGAAAGATAATTAATTAATGAATGAAACGAACACAATTTTCAGCCAATCAATTAATAACAATAATTGCAAAAAAAAAGTTGTGAAAAAAATCTGCACACTGTAAAAAATTTGCGGAATGAACGCAGATTAAATCCGAAGTAAATGAAGAGCGGGTGACTGGGTATTTATTGAATCCCCTTAAAGTAGAATTTACTCTTAGAAGGAGTTTATTTTAAAATGTTAAAACTCTGAAGTGAAGTGAATGCGGACAGAAATAAAATCTAAATCACTTCGAAATTACTCCGCTAAAAAAAACTCCTTATTTACTTCGTATGTGAAGTGACTTTTTATCAAACTCCAGAACTCCAAATAATGAAGTGGATTCGGATTGAAATAAAGTTCGTAATTACTCCGAATTAACTTCCGATTTTTTACAGTTTACATTTTAAAATATTTCGAATTTTACATGACCATAAATGACATATGTGAAATATTCCAAGACAGTATTGTAACGAGTCCCAGAAGTATGGCGTTATTTACTATACTGTATAGTACTGGAGCTATTGTATTGCTCACACGTATGCACAGCAGGCACGGCGAAACAGCATGGCCCTGAGACCCATACTACAATGCCGAGGGCACAATGCTACTAGTTTTTCCCGCCATAATTTCTGGCGTATCAATCAATGTATACCATCGTATTACCACCAAAACTGTATAGATGTCGTTAGAATAGGTTTATCGGCCAGAAGCATTGTGGATACGGCAACGCGGTTTGGGCCTGACGGCCATACTGACGTTGCGGCGCCCGCGACAACTATTGCCAATGTTACTTTTCCCACAATGGTTGAACCATCTATACATACAATTTTATAACCTATAAAAATCTTCGATACCATACAGTATGGCGTTCACGCCCACACAGTAAAAAATATTGTGTATCTGTGTTAAAAACGGCCCGTGTTAAATTTTTTGTGTTGATTATTTTGTGTCAAATCAACACAATTTTCTGTGTTACTTAAAAATTTTTAATCGATCTACTATTCAACACTTTAAAAGTGTTACCTAGTACAAAAATCGACAGTATCAACATTTATTAAGTGTTACTTTAAAATCAACACAAAAAAAGTGTTGAAACGACAGTTGAATTGTGTTAAAAAAAATGTCTTCCTTCTATTCACGCGGGTAGCGCCATTAAGCATCAGTTTTGCTTGGTTAGTTATTATTTTTGTGACATTGATTTTATTTATTTTAAATTAGACATAAAAAAATTAAGTTGACAAAGTTCATGATTCGTATAGTTTAAAAAAAAAAAAAAAATATTAAAAAAATTGCATCTGTGGCTTTTTTACTTTTCTACGTGCGCACATTTTTATTTTTTTTTCGGAATTGATTTGTTGATAAGAAAATTCAAAAATTGTTAACTGTCTGCTAACTTTAGGATCATGTTTACTATCACAAAATAGTTGAATGTTAAATAATAATTGTTGACACTTTTAATAACCTAAAAATAATTCATGGTACAAAAATTAAATGTAAAAGTTAACATTTTCTTTGTGTCGCCATTAACATTTAAAAATTGTTGCAGTTTCTTCTCATATTCGAATTGTGTGTTGAAATTTTAACACAAATTTTGAGTTGAAATTCAACACAAACAGTCTGTGTTAAAAAATAACACGAATATTATGTGGACCGTTTCTTACCGTGTACTATTTCTTAAATTACTCTTATTAACGCGCGCGAAGCAGGCGAACAGCTAGTAGTTAAAAAAAAAGTTGCTCTCACTAATTATACTGATTATTATTTTATATTTGAAAAAGTTTTTCCAATAATTCGATAACGTAATTACGATTTTTTATTTATTTCATTTTTTTTATTGTTAGAATTCCCACAAAGTTATAGAACTTTTCTAACCGACTCGATTGGCAACAAAAAGGAAGAAAAAAGTCTTTTTAGAAGTTTATGATTCCATACATAACACTTGAAATGTTTTCTTTCACTCATTCTACAAGGATTCTCCTCCCATTTGTTGACGTCACAATAATGAACCGCAGTACGCTTGTCTGACTTTCCGTTGAGAAATTTACTTTTTTTTTTATGTTTATATACTCTTACCCTAGAAATTTCACATCGTTGAGTTGAATATTTTTCTTTCATATTATTTCCCAACAACTTCAAAACTTATTCTTATTTTTGTTCACAACTGATTTGTGATTGCAATCGCTGAGATGGATTTATATAACATACAATCTTTGTTATTTGACTTATGATGTTTGTCTTTTTCAGATTTATGCTATACTTTTTTTTCTTTGCTTATATTTCATTTATATAATAGAGAACTGGAAAAATCACATACATATTGAAATAAATTTTTAAATATCTATCAGAAAATAAGAAACTGAGCAGGCAAGTTTTTATATTTTGCTGATGACTGTTGTATTCAGATCTCAATGCTTACGTACTTGATGCATGTAGGATTCAATACTCATTGGAAGATATACCCAATGCGTGAAATAAATCCGGTACAAAATAAAAAAAAAATAAAAATGAAAAGTTTGCTATTCACTTGATATACATTACTTATGTAACTCATGCTGACGAATACGCCGCTAACTGACTAAAGACAGCCTCATAAAATTTTATATTAAAGTTCAGTCCTTTCTGATTGGTCAAAAGAGTGGTTTAATATATATTAAAACACTCATATTTATATTAAACCACTGAATTTTAGTGAAATGGGCGGAGTATATTCCTACCCAATAATTCAAGCCAATAACTTATCTATCACTTTTCTCTCTTATGACGTCACTTTGAAGTTAGCTGCCTTATTAACATGACCAAAATCTCTAGACTGCACATGCGCATTTAATTAATCTATTAATCTAATCTTACATATTTCTATTAATTGATACGACATAACACCAAAGATGACTTTTTTTTATAGAGCTAAGTTTTTTTTAAGTGAATACTACTAAACAAAGTATTCAATTTCTGGAAGTATGAATCTTTTTTTAATCATAATAAAGTAAATTATTTTTATAACTCTGACTGCATGACGCTGACTTTAGACATTTAACGGCGTTTTTCTTCGTGCATTCATTACATAAACTACAGTATACATCTAGAGACATCGAATATAATACCGATTCCACATGATGTATGAGATACTACAAACAAATTAATAGCAAATTTTATGATACTTTATATAAATTTTATCAAACACGGGTATTTTTATTCATAGCTTTCGAATGATAATTGGAAATGCAGAAGGGTTTACTTCAATTGGTACTGCGGGTAATTATTACCTTTCACTATATCTGAATTATTTATAACCAATGACAGGGTAAAATTCAATTAACAATATTTAATAATTAATAGTAAGTCATCCTATTCAAAGCTTATTTATTCAAAGTGGTTTTTAATACAAATACTATAATAATTTTTACTCTAAAATTTTCTATGAATACAATTAAGGTGAAAAATAGTTTAACTCAATCTATAATCGCGTTTAATACTTTCAATAAAAATGTCAAACTTAAGTAAATAAAATTAAAAGTTCTGCAATCCATAATAATGCGATGCCATAAGTACACTGAGTACAGTAGTAAGTATTGAAAAGCTGCGGTTTTACAACGAACTCCTGATACATTTACTACCACAATATTATATAGTTTTGTGAGAATCTATAACTATGTATATGACAGGCACCATAAACTAAGTAGGCAACTTTCTTAACGAGAAAAGTTCTGTTCTAGTTCTCGACACAACTTTCCACCAAAGCGTAGTCAGTTCGTGTATTTCCTTTTTTTTTTCACTAACAATTTTGTAATTATTTATCTACCTTTTTAGATTAAATTTTATACCAACTACAACTTTATGTATTTATCTTTGACCATTTTTATTTTTTCAGTTTAAAAAATTATAGAAAAAGAAAAGTGAATTGAGAAATAGAATATGAAAATATTCAAGATACACGCGAAAAAAATACCAGTTAAATTAATATCGTAATTTGTCCTGATCGTTGCAACGGCGAACTCTACCCCAGAAAAAATGCTCAGATATGATGATATCTGTTCATGTATGATCAATGATCATATATGAGCTCAAATATGATCATGTCTGCTCATGTATGATCAGGCATGAGTGCACATATGATCATACATGATGTCATGTATGATCATATCTGCAGCTGAATAGGGGAACAATGTTCAGATATGATCAAATCTGTTCATGTATGATTATATATGTGCTCATATATGACTTCATGTATGATTATACATGATTATGCATGGCCACATCTGCAGCTGTTTACAAAGAAAAATACTCAGATATGATCATATATGGTCATGTATGATTATATTTAAGCTCATGTACGACTACATGGATGATCTGAGTCTTTATACATGATCATATCTGAGGATTTTTCGGATCTGATCAGATCTGAGTATTTATACATGATCATATCTGAGCATTTTTTCTCAGGTATACCTCAAAACTTACAATTTCGATTAAAAGCGACTGCGATAAACGATAAATCTTTAGATGAAATAACATCAAGAATACTTAATAACCTCATGTAGATTAAAAGCATTGCCGTAGATCGTGAGAATAAAATGAATGGAGAATTACTTAGGCAAATTTGTTGGCAATTGATCCCGTTAATAATTCTAGAGCTTTAAAACGTAAACCAAGTTGGCACCAGGTTACGACGTTCTACCCTCACGTTCCATTAACATGCACACGAGATTGTATGTAAACACAATGCATTTATAGTATGAAACAACTCTGATTTGAATTGAATGTATATTACTATTCCAAAACGCACTGCGCATTCACGATTGTTGTCGCCACCTCTACTATTTCTCTATCCTTTCTTTTCTACATCGCACAGCCAACGCGGCAAATTAACATTATTATTCATACTATTTCATACCGAATAAACAACTATAAGCCGACTTGTCTTTATTTTAAATTACTAATCTACGGAAATACTTGAATAATTTTGTCGTAAACCAAAGACAATTTTAATTGCTTTTTTTAACAGTAATGTCTATATTTAACGTCCCTACGCGTTATGAATATTAATTGAGAACTTAGAGAAACACTCTATAGTAATTTACTATAATTTGCAGAGCAGTAATAAGATGCTCAGTTGGATAATAAGTTTTTTTAGAGCTAAATAATTATAATAATTTATAATTGAATGCATTGTATCAGATCATTTTACGCAATGTGGATAGATTCTGCGGCAGGATTATTATTAATCTCTGAAAATTAATCAGCTTAGAGTTCACAGTTCACATAACCATGATGCCTGGATAGTCAAATTATATTACATTCCTCTCGTCGTTTGATATTACGCAAAATTCTCTTGTACACAAATATTCACTTCAATGTGTGCCAATTTTAGATATTCAGGATCAAAATGATTCAAATTTTTCAAAAATTCTTAACTTGATTAATTTTAGGAAAAAACCGGGCGATTAAACTTCCGGACCAAATTGCATGGGTACTAATTTTTCTACTCACTGGAATAACTCTTAAGTCAAAATAGGAATTCCTTTTGGGTTAAATAGGAATTTTTTTTTCTCTGTATTCTGTTTCTGTTCCTTGCAGCTTACAAGCATCCATAACACGAGTCGTTTTAATTAAACTCTATACGGAAACAGCCGAGCGAAATTGGCTACTGGGTAACAGGGTTAATTTTCCTGAGGTAACGTAGTAATTATATTAGAAAAAATTTTATGTGAAAATGAATCTACATAAATTATGGTATTTTTATAAATGCTTAAAACATTATTTACATGCCGTAAGATGGATGGTGGCAAAATATTGAGATCAAGATCAAGGTCACTAGTCTGGTTTTCTCTCGTGCATCTTTTCCTTTCCGTCCATTCCCTTTTCTTACAAGAATATTATTCTGCCGAAGGAAAATAGAACCGTAGAAAAAGTTTCTATATTCAAAAAATAATCGTCACTATTACTTTCGTACAGGAAAAGTTTTTACGTTTTTTTTCGCCACACGTCCAATTATTTTAGTGAGCAATTGCTTTTTTTTTTTTTTATAAGTGGGTTCAATTCGCCATTTATGAAACTTTTACAATTATTTTAAAGAAATTTGAAGTACCCGGAAATTACATTGACAAAGTTTTTTATGTCCGACACCTGAACTCTTAAGTTGTATTCGAAATCATATTTTTCACTTAAACTTACGAGTAAATAACTATATTTCTTATATTTTGTTACAAAGTATGAAAAAGATGTCTTTGGAAAATTTGTGCCCAAAACAATAGAAAATTCTCGCAACAGAAATTGAAAATTTGTATTATTTTCTTTAGATAACAACAGAAAGTAAAACATCTGACGTATTTGAGTTGAAAAAAATTCGAATCATAAAAATCTGTTTCTCAAATTATATACAACTACATTAAAATTTAACTGTGGACAAATATTCTATGGATTTCTTCATAAATCGGTAAATTTGTCGTATCGTTAATTTGTGAAACTTGGAAAATAAAACTACTTTTTTTCGAACACTGCTCAACACCAGGATTATTTTAACACCATTGTCGGGGTTAAATTCAACACCGATACCCTTGACACCGGTATAGTGTGAACTTGCACCGTTTTTTTCGCAGCTTATTACTAATCCGCATGAAAAAACTTTATATGTGAAAAAATATACTTTAAATATATGAATATTATAATGTGATATATTGCACAATATATAAAATAATATTTATATTTTTGCCGTATTAATATATGATAATATATTGAAAAAAAATATATATTGCTACAATATATTAATTATATATTTTTCAACATAACTTTTCTTATGTATGTTCAGCATATATATCTTGGTATATTTTATCATATATTGTATTGTATTGAATATTGTTGTATTAATATATTGTATTGAAAGTAATATATTTATTATATTAATCCAATATATGTAAAAAACATATATTCATAAACATATATATTTTTGCCGCCATATATTTATCACATATTCACCATATATATTTTTATATATTTTTAACAATATATAGCTTTTCCATGCGGGGATGCAGTATATTTTTAGTAATTATTTTCAAGCCTGACAATTTAATGGCCACAATTTTTATAATAGGCTTCAAAAATTGTTTTTGTACAGAGTTTCTCATAATAACGCTATTTATAGTTCCAAGTATTTTCAACAAAAGAATATAAAGCTGAGTATAGAAAAGTGTTACTCAAGGATGACAGCTTTTAAAGCGACCTGGTTTCTTCGATTTTTCTCTCGTTTCGGTCTCTTATCTCGTGTACACTCGTCAATCCTCCCAAGATCCGAGATCCGCGTAACGGTTGCTGAAACGATTTACTTCCGTACTCGTAAACAAACTGATCCAGGGGTTTAGTGGATACCAAATACAACCAGCAAAGGTATAAAATAAAAAATAAGTAGTAGAGCGAGGGGCAAAATGGTGTACTTACGGAAATAGTAAGTTTTCGGGAATTCAAATACGTTAGATATTTTTTTGTTTTAATGATATTTAAAGTGAATATATAAGAAATAAAAATTTCCCTTTGTCTTCCCTACATAAGAAATGAAAATCGAAATAAGAGTACAAGTGATAGACAAAAAATATATTTACTTTGGGTTCGGGGTCTATTGTAAAAGAAACGAATATTTATTCCGTTGTCTTAAAAACTTTTTGAGAATAGAAAGTTGATGCCGCAAGAGTGTACTATATTTTTTTACCTAAGAGGATCAGCAAAAGTTTGTACGAACAGAAAAGTTACGTAAAACAAAGTGAAAAAGACAAAAAAACGATAGTTTGACAATTGAAAATAATCTTGAGAGTTTTATTGCTTGATTTGTTGCCAAAGATTTTATTCAACGATATGATAGCTCAGCATTCGGATTGAAGATATTGAGAAGATCTTATTTTGCTATCGTCCTGTCAGTATTCAAGATTATTGTCCATGACTTTGCTTTATGTTGAAAGCTCAAGAACAAAGCAATCGAATGTGGCTTCTCTATGCAAGAAAATATTTAAAAAATAAAATGAAATAATGATGATAAACAAAAGTGATAGCTAAATTTTTTCATAAATTGCCGGAAAAGAGATCTTCTGTTCAAAAATTCGAGTTCAAAAAATTGCTTAATTTTTTTCTTTTCGTCGCCATTGTGTTATTTTTGCATGTACATTATAAATCCTAGTGCAGAAGGTTAGTGATATATTAAGTCTAAAAATTCAAAAATTTTCTGTTCCAATTTCTCCATTTTTGAAATTTTAGCACCAAGCGCAGACCCATCTACTAATTGAAGCATTGTATTCGAATGATGTTTTTGTATGTTAAAAGTTTATAAATTTATTTTTGCAACTCATGGCAAGACAGCACGTCTCTGATTGGTGAAAATGACACTACAAAGAATAAATATCGCAAAGAATGTCCACATTGTTCGTGAAAAATATGACAAACGTACACTTTTTACATATATATAGATATACTATTCATTAGTCATTAAACGATCCACCAGAAAACCCAATCAACAGCCGCCTCGAGTTAGGACAACGGAAAGTCCCAGACTATAGAAAATCATCTTACTGTATTTAATTATAATGTACACTTCACTATATGAACTTTGACTCAAAACTCTAGTTATTTTTTGCTGAGTATCAATATTTTGAAAACAATAAAAATAATTTTAAATTATTATAAAAATCAATTAAATCATGTTTAATTGTTTCTATTATTATTTAACAATCTTTTGCATCAAAAATAATACAGGAATTAATTTTATATTAATAAGATTGAATATTATTTTAGGTTAATTAAAAGATTAAATTTAATGTAGTGTCCTTTTTTACCAATAAAAGACATTCTTTCTTACCATTCCATGCAAAAACTATTGTAACGGATTGAGTAGGAAGGGCTTTCGACATTCGTGTGTTGGCAACACTCGTCTAACGGCTCGTGAACCAATCACACTCGTTGTCGAAAGCACCCTCCACTCAATGCGTTAATATACTATTTAAATGGATTTCAATAGATGAGTACTAATGTAGCAGACAATTAGCGATTTTTGGATTTTTTTTTTAACAAAAAATATCCACATGTAGAAAATTTAAAAAACTACAGGTGCAATTTTTTAAACACTTTTTTTTATAATCTAACAAACCCTACATGTATATCTTTATTCATAATATCATTAAAAATTCATAAAAAATAACCTTTTTTTCGAGCGTTCAAAGTAGAATACTGCCTTAAAAAAAAAATTTCAAAATTGGTAAGTCTTATTTATTTGAATCGATAATCTTTGGCCGTTTATCGCTTTTAAAAAGTGTCTTATCGTGAGGACCAACCACTGACCTACTTGGCATGGTGTCAAGATCTCTCTAACCCCGGGTCCAACATCTAGACGATCTACTTCAGGTAAAACGTACATCGTCTACAGTAACGATCAACTTATTTTGAAAATGCTGTTTCTTAGAAAGAGACAAAGTTATTTTTTTGGCGATGCGACAATATTGATTTTTGTTTTATTTTAACCCTTATATTCAAAAGGCATTGAAATACTATTACTAAAATTGATGAAAATATATAACACAGTTTGTTATAAAGTAGTTTCATTAAAACGTGATAGATTGTTATTTTTTAATGACTGACGTGTATTGAAAAAAAAGTTTACCTTCTTCATTGTCGTCATCTTGCAGCAGCCATATTTCTTCTTCATCAAAGTGCGCGTCACCTCCACGATCGCGACCCGGAAAAAAAGCATGTGCTAATATTTGTCCACGTCCATCGAAAGGATGACCATCACCGTGATATCCTCTGTAAAAAAAGTTGTAATCAATGATATATTGCTCAGATTTAATTAAAAAAATTTCATGTTTATTTAAATTGGATGTTTGTTAAATAAAAAAAAAACATTGAAGGAAAACTAGTTGAGTGTGCGAGCCAGCTTGGGCTTCATGACTTCTAATTATCTGGGATTTAAAAAAGTTAATGTAGATAATAAAAATATTTTATCACTTTTTTATAGCAACTTTACGAGAAAAAAAATCGGTATCAAGTTAAAAAAAAAATGAATAAATAAATTTTCAAACTTTTATTCGTGATATTTATTAAATATGTCAATTGTATGAATAAGATGCAATTGAAAGAGTTGGTTAAAACTTGGACGAGTAGTTGCGCCGTAGAAAAAAAGAGGGAGGGGAAAAATCATGTAAATTTATTTAAAATTTAAATAAAATTCCAGTTTTGAAAACTTGTTTAATTATGATAATATCTTTTGAAATTTTGATCCGTTCAAAAGATTCAATTATAATAAAATTTTTGAAAATAATTAAATTAATATGCGGGAATTTTTTTTCGAATTTCTCATTTTGATATTTTTATAACATATTATAAAGTCTGGAATTCATATATTATTTTATGAGTTTTAATAAAGTTTTCTCATTTGCAATTTTATTGAATATATTTCAGCATAATTAGCCATATTGTAATTTAACCCAAACATTTGTTTTCTAGAACAATTGAGTCGTATTTTTATATCATAAATTTGTAAAAATAATATGAGATCAAAAAAAGATCATTATGAATTCAAATTACATAATTCATGACGCAATCATTAAATCGTTGTGTGACTGTCACGAAAATAAGATTTCTAGATTAATATATATATATATATATGTTACTTTTTATTTTTTTTTCGGAAACTTTTGAATTATTTTATTCAAAATTTTCAAGTGGCCAAAACTGACTCTAAAGTGGCCAAAAACTGTACTACTACCCTATATAACATTTTACTGCATGAATCTATATAATTTTCATAGAATGATAAAAAAATTAATTACGAAAATTTGAATTAAAAAAAATTTGAACTATATGAGTGAATAAATCTAGTAAAATTACTACAAAATCATCTTATGAATAAAAAAAGCAATAAATTTAAAAAAGTTTATCTTCAAATTTGGTTTTTACGACGATCTTATCATAATCTCATAATTGCGCTTGTTAAATTTTTGTGTCAAATTTTGCACGTCTCAACGTGAAGCGTTTGAGTAGTGCTTTACTCTCACTCTCTCAAGGTCAAGCAATTATCTCGGCTTAAATTGCGTTTATTCGATCTTTTTTTGCACTTTGAGTATTAAATGAGTTGACAAATATCAACAATAACACTTTTTTATGACAGAAGATACTTTAAAAAACATTATTTTTTCTAGATAGTATAAAAACAACCGTTTTGAAAAAATATTTCGGTGGACGTCGGGTTGTCTGTATGTGCGGATGATGTATGTGGTCACGATAACGCCCAACAAACTTTTTTAAACTAAGGTAAGAGACTCAGTACCCGATCAGAGAACTAGAACTCGATCACTCATGTATTTGTATATCTATATTTACTGAATTTTTCTAAATATAGATAAATAAATACATGGACTTATCGGGTACTAGTTCTCTGATCGGGTACTAGGTCTTTTACGTTACCCAAGCGGCACAAAAAAAAATTGTTGATTTTTTGTTAAATTTAAGGCAACAATTTGTTATAACGTGACTAATTATTAACTTATATAACAACTTAAATATAGTGAAACCTAAACTTACAACTGACCTTCTCAATAAGACAATTTATAGATAAATTGAGAAAAATATAGATAACCCGAACTGGGATTCGAACCCAGACCATGTCGGTATCACGCCGAGTGCTCTTCCAGTTGAGCTATAGCCGGCCCTATACTAGATTCAACCTTTTTCACTCTGCCACTTCACGCAGAGAATATTTGAGTAAAAATTACTCATAAAGTTCGGTACTGTAAGGACATCTAGCCAGTAACTAAATTCTTACAATGTTGTTAGTAGAAATTGCACTTCATTTACACACTATCGAGTAGTATATTTTACTATGTACATGGGAAAAATTTAGATACTTAACACATGTCCTCCCAGTATCAAACTTTTTGGGTAATTTTTACTAAAAATTTCTATGCGTGTTGGGTTACATACAGAAATTTAAAAAAAAATTTCATCATACATTTTTTTCGTATGTTTAATCTAGTGTATATTCTTATTTTACTTTGTTGGACTTTTTAAACCTAATTCAACTGCTGAGACATTTACCCTATTTGATATTCAAACGATAATATTAGGTAAGAAAGTTTCAAACGTACAATGTACTTAATCCGGTTGATTCCTTTTTTTTTTGTTCTGATAACTTTTTTTCGCAAAGTTAATTATAGTTTGAGTTGAACAGTTTATTGATTTAAAATAAAATATACGAAAGTAAAATAGAATAGAATTAAGAAAAATAAGATATATTTCTGCAGAAAAAAAGGATTTTTTGACGAAAAAAATATTTTGCATCATAAATTGAAGAAAAAAATTTTCTTAGGACGGGACAAAATTTTTTGGCGCAAAAAATCTTTTATTTTTGTGTACAAATAAGACCCGCATGAAAAAACTTTATATGTGAGAAAATATATGAATATAATAATATGATATATTGCTCAATATATAAAATAATATTTATATTTTTGCCGTACTAATACATGATAATATATTGAAAAAAAATATATTGCTACAATATATTAATTATATATTTATCAATATAACTTTTTTTATGTATGTTTAGCATATATATCTTGGTATATTTTATTATATATTAATATATTGTATTGAAAGTAGTATATTTATTAATATACAGTATGATGTATACTTTTTATATAAGTTCCAGTATATTGCAAAATATATGGTACTCCATATATTTTTCGTACTATGGTATGTTACATAATAAAAACCATGCATTTTAGTTTGTAATTTTCATTTCTATGCTATCGGGCAGCTTCCCAAAAAATATTTAGGTATAGAAAGACTATAATTTTCAATATATCGAGAAAAATATAATTTTTAATATATTGGAAAAATATAACTTTAATATACCGCAAACCATAGATTTAAACATATAAGTTCTTCCATGTATGATTAATTATATACAGACAATATATCACTAATTATATGAGTCAAAATATACATAAATTTTATTATATTATACTTTATAAATTACATATATACCATCCATATATGACGAAAATATATTGAGCATTATATAAGATAATATATATAGAGAAATATAAAACATTATATAAAAAAAAATATATTATTAAAAATATATAATCCAATATATGTAAAAAACATATATTCATAAATATATATATTTTTGCCGCTATATTTTTATCACATATTCACCATATATATTTTTATATATTTTTAACAATATATAGCTTTTTCATGCGGGGAGGTTTTAAATTTATCAAATAATAGTTTTATATAATAAACTATACAAAATAAAATTACTTATGCTTATTTGTTTCTTCAATTTTGTTAAAAATTTCATAAAAAAGTTGGATCCTTTTTTGTTTCCACCCCTTTTATGTCGACTAGTTAAGTATGCAAAAGCAAACGGTCAAGGATTGCAAAATAAATTGTAAGTTCCAGAGCACTCGGTAATAAAAATCCCTAGTGAGTTCAACTCTCACAACAATCTTCAATGTATTTCTATTACTATTCTCTTTGATTTTCTTTATTCTTTCACTTTACTCGTTCCATTGTTTCTTAACAACAATAACATGGACAAAAACAACAACAAGCTTTCTACTGCATTGAAAATTGACGACTAACCTCGAGATTTTTATAAAGCATGAAAATATTCAGATTTAAAAATGTAGTTTCCTGTACGAGTTTTCTTTTTTTCTTCTAAAGCATAAACATAATGCGAATATTTCTGCAACTTATTCACTATAAAATTTTTTTTTACCCGTTATTTACGTTTTTTTTTAGTATTAAAGCTAAAAAAAAGTATACTAGTACACGAGAAATGAAACTGATATTTTTTTGTATCAGAAAGAAAATGTAAAATAAAAAAAAATAATTAGGAATCCCAGAATTCTAGACAAACGCGAATAACTTTGAAAAAAAATACTGAATCCAATTAGTTAGGATGGAAGTTTGAATGGAAAAAATCCGGTTATCTTGTAGTATGTTTTATTTGAAAACAAAAAAAAACAAAGTTTCATTTGAAACAAGCTGGTGTTTTTTTGGTTTAACCCGCGGGCAAACTTCTCGCTTTGCCTTTAAGCTCAAAATCTTTTTTGTTAACGAATGAATGAATTATAATTAAGAATAAAACTACAGGTAATTAATGAGGAAGAATATAATTATTATTACTCTTAATGATGGGATTTTTTTTCTAGATTTATTATTATTGACAGATTATGTTATAGTATTAGCGAACAAGTAAAATGATTGTATAATAATTTTAAAATCAATATGAACTCAACTGTTGTTATTGAATCAATTATTTATGGATTTAGAGATATAAATGAATTGGCTAGACATCTAATAAAAAGTTAAAGAGAATGAAATATAAAAATAGGTCAATATAAAATGATCGTAATAATTTATATGCACTGTTGAAAATTTAACTGTGAATTTATAGCAAACTACTGGAAATTATTGACCAGAAAACCAGTCAGAAATATGAAATATAGATATGATTATAAATTAATTTATTTATATACTTTCGTTTCACATTTCTTTAAATTTTCATGTCATAAATTTCGTAAAAATTAAAATTGATACACTGTAAAAAATCCGGAGTGAATTCGGAGTGAAATTAAATCCGAATTCACTCCGCCACTCGAGTTTTTTTTTAGCGGAGTGATTGCGGAGTGACGCGGATTTTATTTCACTCCCAATTCACTCCGGTCCGGAGTTTTAATACTTAAATAAATTTTTATTAATTTATATTAAACTGCTAAACAATGTGTGTGTTTCCGTGCATGTGTGTGTTTGGGTGTGTGCAGGTGTTTGTGTGCGTGTGTGCGAATGTGTGCTAATGTGTGCTTGTGTGTGTTCGGATGTGTGCAAATATCTGCGTGTGTGTCCGCGTGTATGCAAATGTGTGCATGTGTGCAAATGTGTGTGTGTGCAAATGTGTGCGTGCGTGAAAATGTGTGCATGTATGCATGTGTGCAAATTTGTGCGTGTGTGCAAATGTGTGCGTGTGTGCATGTGTGCAAATGTGTTCAAATGTGTGTGTGTGTGTGTGTGTGTGCGAGTGCGCGTGTGTGTCTAAATATGTATGTGTGTATGTGTGTGCGTATCAGTTGATCAATTATGTAATACACGAATTTTTACTTCGATTTTATTGAGTGGAGTTATATTTTATTAATAACATTTACAAAACTCCGCTCCGGAGTGAGTTTCACTCCGGAGAGATTAAATTAATAAAAAATTATCTACTCCGCGAAAACTCCCCTGCGGAGTGAATTTCACTCCGAGGGGAGTGAATAATTAAAAATTCATTCATTCCGCATTCACTCCGGATTTAATTCGCATTCACTCCGCGAATTTTTTACAGTGTATGTATTTTATTTTGTTTAATTAAAATAATTATTTTTTTTACGGTCCATAAGTCAGTTAATTTTAAACAGTATTAATTTTAAAGCGGATTTTCAAAGTTTCATTGTATTTTTTTTGAAAACTGCACAGAAAAATAATATTTTTTCATTATGAATTGAATGCAAAAAATTTCTTAGAACTAGAAAAAATTTCTTGGCCCGAAAATTATTTTTCCTTCCCAAGAAAATTTTTGTTTTCTGTTCATAGTTCAAAACTTCTTCAGGGCAGGTAAAACCTCTTGCGGGAAAAATTATTCTTCTGTGTAAGCCTTAACATTTTTTAATATGTGAAACACTGACATATTCATACAAAATTAATTGCTTACTAGTCTACACAGAGACAAATGTTAGCTCGAAACCTACCAATTTTTATTAAGCGGTCGACCAAATTTGAAACAGGAAGTCAAGCATCCAAAAAGTTGATATGCTCTTATAATAAATTATTATGCCTCATCACAATTATTATGTTTGAAAGTAACTGTCTTTAAAGCTTATCGATAAGTTTCTCGTGCGTAGTAAGTATTGTGATACAGCATGATAATTTTTCGTATGAGCATAATATTTTTTTGGGTGCTTCACTTCCTGTTTTAAGTTTAGTTGACAGCATAATAAAAATTGGTAGATTTCGAACCAAAATTTTTCTCCGTGTATAAAATGTTTGATAACTTAACACCATTATATCTACCTGATCAAATTGATCTTATAAATAGCAAACATAGCTACTATACGAAATAATAAAATGATTGAAATTAAACACACACGAACAAAAACAGCTGAAAAGTCTATTATGTATACAGAGGGTTTATGTACTGATAGAAGGATTTCTTAGCATTTAAAAAGATTTCTTAGTATTTAAGAAATCATTTCTTGAATAGTAAGAAATTATGCTTAAGAAATGTTTTTAAATGCTAAGAAATCCTTCTACACGGGAAGGAAATTATGGAAACGGTTTCTATAATTATGGGAATGCTACCCATAACATTATAGGAATGGCTCCTATAATACTATGGGAACTATTCCCATAATATTATAGGAATGGTTTCCTTAATGGTATGGGAACTATTCCCATACTATTATGGAAACTATTGTCATATATTATTGGAACCATCCCTATAATAGTATGGGTACAATTCCTATACCATTATGAGAACTATTCCCATAATGCATAGCAAAAATTCCCCATAATTTTCTTTCCGTGTATCAGTGTGTGGTATAATAATTTCTCAAATAAATACTCTTTATTACTAATAAAAAATTAATTCTCTGAAAGTTGTGAACTATGTAGCAAATTCTAAATAAAGAACTCATTGTTATTATTATCATTATTTTCATAGCTTCATAAAATAGTTGCTTTTGTGTTGATTTTTAATATTTAACGAACTGTAATATTCAACATACTGTCATTTTCATTAGTCAGGTTGATATTTAAACACAAAGACTCGATGTAAATTACGCCAAAATATTCTATCTAGAATGATATGGTTATGATGGTTGAAATACAACTCTTTGAACAATTGACCATGTATGATATTAATTATAATAAATTTGAATTCACAAACAATGGAGAGCAATTTCACATGTCAAAGTGATATTTCACCTATAGAACTCGCTATCAATTTAATCTCACACATTTTCAGTGTTCTTTCACATTCTTTTACCTCAATTTTGTGGTCTATACACTTCCGTTTCGGAAACTTTTTTTCATGGCTTACGAGAGTCTAGAGTTGACAATTAACCCGTTAATTTTAAAATTATTTGCCTTCTCATGTACATAGCTATCAATTATTCATACCTCAAATAGTTTAAGAATAAAAAGATTAAAAGAAAAAAAAGTATTCTTTTTTAAAATTACAATGTTAGCATAATTTTCGATATTTCACAATGAGACAATTCAACGGCAACGTTATGAAAATTAGAGACTGCAAAATTGGATTTCATTGTTTCTCGAATACAATAGTAGAGTTTTATAAGCGCGAAAAAATTCCAATAAAAAATTTAAAAAAAAGAGAGTATATTATTATTCTATCACGGAATTTTCTTTTGTTATATTTTCCAATAATTGTTCGATAAATTCTAACGGTGCTAATTAAAGTGTCGTAATAATTAATGTCGGTTTTTTTAAAATATTTAATTATAAGATATTGTTAATTAATTATCACAAAGAATGTATATTTCTTCTTTTACAACAAAAGATCGTATTTCACTGTAATTAAATCGCAATAGAAAAAAAAAAAAAAAAAATTCCACTGCAATATGTTTCGCTAAAGAAAAAGTGTAGAATTATTCCATTAGTTCCAGGTGCCAGCTCGGGGCAGCCCAATCAGTAACCAGTAAATTTTAAAGCTTACTGGACATATAGCCCGTGACATCTAAAGCCATGATACCGAATAGATTTCCGGTCAGTGCCCATTTTATAAGCGAGATAACTAATTGGGAATTTGCCAGCATCCAGTTACTTTTATCACTTTCTTTATTCCCAAGGAACGCTATTACATAATCTCATTTTTTAAATCTCATATTTTTTATTACGACTAGAGTAATTTATAGTCTCGTTAAACTCAATTAAATATATATGACAGTCTCATTGATTCGTAATTATATTTTCAAAAAATTTTTTTATTATTTGAGTTTTACATTAAAAAATTTTCGGAGTGAACGCGGAGTAGATCACTTTTTATTAACAGTAAGACCTCGTTATAAGACTAGCTCGGGGCTGTAGGGGAAAAACTTCTTGGAATTGAGGTACCCCCCACTATTGTGCTTGACAGCGTTTGCGCCTAAGCCTCGCTATAAGACTATCGCCGTTTTGCGTTTTATTTCTGTATTCGGTTAAACTCTACTCTATTATACAGTGTATCTATTTTATATATAATCATTAATAAACAAAACTTTGTCGTTCTTTTCTGTTAATTAATATTGTGATGCCACGAAATTTCAAGTATTCTTTAAGAAAATAAATTATTTAATCTACAATCTTTATGTACGTACATTTTATCTCGATTTTAATCGTAATTATCGTTAGTCTTATAGCGAGGTTTCGGCGCAAAACTTTTATTGAGTTGTTGGTGGGGAAAACGTTCCGAGCGAGTTTCAACAAATTGAGGGGAAGAGTCTTATAACGAAATCCTACTGTATTTACTTCCTTCGGAGTGAATTTTACTCCGAATGGGAGTTTCGGAAAATATTAATCATAAAAAAAATTACTAATTCATAGTGAGCTTAGGTCTTTGATATTTTGACAATTATATTGAGAACGGAAATAATTACGCACTGAAAAAAAAGTTCAAGTCCTATTGGTATACACTTTTTTAATGAATTGGTATTGCGAATATGATATAAAAAAGTTTAAGTATTATCGCAATACTCTGTTTAAGTGAGTGACTTATATTTTCCATACGATACTATAGCAAGTCCAGAGAGTATAGTAAAAAAAGTTCCCGCGTAAGACTCAGCGCGTATTTTGCATCTTTTTTCCCCGTGTTTATATTATACCTTTAACCTAACATCGTTCTTAAGAGCATTAAAACGATTATTTACATAATTGGAATTAAAAATAATCATTTATGGATTCCTGGGTGAAAAATAAATTAAACGAGTGGAATTCATCAACCTATCATCAAGTATTATCAATAAATGGGTTTATTGTCATTTCTTTAATCTATAGCAATAATAAATTTTATAACCTTCCTTTTGTAATTCTGTAAATTTATGAGTTTAAGGATTTGAGTGTAGTGCTGATATAAGTATTGCGGTGGCGCTAAAACTCGGTTTAAGCGTATGACTTAAACGAGTAAGTGTAGTGCTTAAAAATATTGCGTTGAGACTTATATTTGGCATAAGTATATTCGCAATACCAAGTATTGCGGTATCACTTAAATTTATAAGCGTGGGACATACTTTTTTTGCAGTGCGAGCTTCTTTTCCATATATTTATACGAAATTATTTTTAAAAATTATAAGCAGCTGATAATAAAACTTGAACAAATATAATTACACTGAGTCGCAAACTGTCGTATAACTGACATCAACCATACCACGAGATAACATTTCATATTGCACCGAAATATAAAATATTCTCATAAAAACTATGTCGCTACAGCTATTCAATAATTTAATATTTTTACTATGTATTATATATATGAAATTATAATTTAGTGAGTTACTAAAACATTTTATAAATTAAAAACATAATATTTTAAGTTTAATTATTAACATCTGAATGAATTATTTATTGAAATAATTATGTTTCTAATCAGCAGATGTTTCTATTAAATATTAATTTATTTAAGTATTAAAATTCTGGACCGGAGTGAATACGGATTTAAATAAAATCCGGATTCACTCCCGATTTTTTACAGTGTATACACTCGTTAAACTCAATTAAATACATTAATAGATTTTAATTAAATTTAAGTAAAAAATATTAATGTGCGAGTGTTATCACTACAAGTAAATTTATTTAATCATTATCGGTATCATTAAATTATGAAATTCTTTGGCATAGTTATATATGATTATTATTAAACTCGATATATAATCGCAGTAATCACATACTGAATATGAGGATTCGTCTAACAAATTAAATTGGAACAGAAAGATGTATAGAACTTTGATATTCAAATCGAGTGCATTCACTTGTAAATTATCGAGTACATTTAGCTGATAAAATTAATTTAACTGATGACCGAGATATTTCGCTGGTTTGCTTTTCAATAATCCCAATTGTCGATTATATTTCATTATATACTTTTTTTTTTGTAATTAACGAGTATTTAAATACATGATTATATTAAATCGGTCAATGATCAACATTCATAATTTAACGATGAAAAATAATGAGATTACACAGATGAAACCAGGGCACAATGGACCCCTTCTAAAATTTGTCTAAGAAAAAAGGAAGAGATTTCTACTTTATCCGAGAAAATTGAAGTTTTAAAAAAATTTTCTTGAATCAAATATTTACTTTCAGACGGGAATTTTTTTTTCAGTGTAAAGTTAATTTTACTACACTTAGTATCGAATAATTTTCTATAGTCTGTTGTGCAGAGGCGTCTCAATTGTAGTGAATTATAATAAACTTTTTTGTTAAACTAAACGACTGATTTCGACTAAGATTTTAAAATTTCTAATTTAAAAATAATTTTTTGTTTTTGATATTTAGTGTAAATAATGACTATTTAAAATTTAAGATTAGTAATACATACCGATGAAAATATATGAGAATATCTGCACGATCGCTGTTGACTTCTTGAAATGTAAGCTTTGAATTTCTCGCCCATAGATCCAGTGCACGGCTTAATTCTTGTCTTACCCCATAGGGATCTAATCCACTTGGTCGCTCTGTCCGCAAACTAAAAAAAAACAAATTACGATTTTTATAAATTTTAATTAACAAATAAAGTTTTTTTTCCAATACTTTCAAACTAATTACTTTTGTTAATTTTTTAATTAAAAAAAAAAAGAGAAAAACTCGACTCAATAAACAAATTTTTCATGTTCATTATTAAAATATTCGAATGAGAGTTCTCTTAAAGTTTAATGAGAACAAAATTTTTAATTAAAATATTTCGATAAATAAAACTAACATTTATTATCAATTTATTATTATTTTACGCGGGAAAAAAATAGTGCGGAAAATTACAGTTTCAAATATCAGCGAAGTTCCTCTACTTCGAAACTGTAAAATTACATTATGGCTGAGACGTAGTAATTATTACAATTCCACATAAGACTTTTTTCAATCCTCAATATCGTTTTATTCATCATAGAGTTTCAATCAACTACAAATACATCAGAAACTGTAAAATTTTGAATCTACGATTGTAATTAGTGTCATGTGGGGCAATTGTGCACAGAAAAAACAGATATCTTGAGTCAAGAAAATATTTTTGAAGACAAAAGTTTTCGGGAACCAAGTCAAGATTTTCTTGAGCCAAGAGAATTCGTCTTGGTTGGAGAAGATTTCTACTTTATCTGAGAAAATTTAGGTCTCCAAAAAAATTTTCTTGAATCAAGAATATTTACCTTCAGTCGAGAATTTTTTTTTTGTGTGTGCGCAAATCCATTCATTTCGGACTGAAATGCATGGGTTTGCGCGGTGACCAACCTAATGAACTTTGAAAATTGAACTTTACCAATTTGAACTTCCGCAATTTGACCTTTGGTAAGTTTGAACTTTGGTAAATTTGAACTTTTATGAATGAATTGATGATGATGATGATGATGAAAAAAAATTATTTTTGATGAAAGAAATACTAAATCATTCTAAGTTCAAATTTACCAAATTATTTTTGATGAAAGAAATACTAAATCATTCTAAGTTCAAATTTACCAAAGTTCAAATTTTCGAAGTTCATTAGGTATGAAACCGGTTTGCGCACACTTATCCACTGCACACAATTGTCCTATATGGCTCTACTTAATTACAAGAAGCAGTTTAAATTATTACAGTGCAAACTATAGTTCTAGAATTATTTATATATATATATATTTATATATAATATTTGACGTTTCGCATACGAGGGCCCCGTTTTTGCACTAAGAACTGTAATTTGTAACAGCTTTTGTTCTAATTTTTTATTTAGATCGTTGCCTTTAATTTATTAAGCGGAATAAATCAACTAAATACTGATTCGTATTTCCATTGTACTTTCTAATCTAATCAATAACCATTGATACATATTCCAACCCAGCACATTTGCACTCGACAATTTTTTTTTTTTTTTTTTTTTTTTTTTAATTTGAATATTGGGTCGTCAACTGCGTGAAAGACTGTGCTCGTAGCATAAATGTCACATGCAAATGCTAACAAATAACCATACGTTGGTTACAAGTAAAATTGGCGAAACATTTTTTTTTTCCGAAATATTTTACTCTAAAGGCGGATAAAAAAAATGATTGATAAAATTTATCAATATTTTTACAACTTTTTGTGTTTTATTTTTCTAAAGCTGTATTTCAATATTTTATGTACCTACTGGTTAAAAAATCTACCAACAAATTTCATAAAGCGAAATCACGAGCGTTAAGGGAACGTTGGAAAAAAAAATTAAATAATAAATAAAAAAAAAAAAAATATTGAGTCAAAATGTCAAGAGTTTGACAAAGCGAAGAGGAAAAATCTCGTTTAGTCATGTTTACTTTACAAAACGATAGCAGATAATGCTAAGTACATGAGAAGAGACAAAAGAAAAGGTGGAGTAGGATGAAAATAGTTGAATATATGAGAGTGAAGAGAAAATACAAAGTAAAATGTTTTTCATGGGTAGTGTAAAATGAAATCACGTCTGACGAGTTTTGCTTCACAAGCTAGTTTATTATGAGCTGTTGTTGTTGCTGTGCTGTTTATTTTTTAGTAAAAATTAGGTTGTAAAAATAAAATCAGCGCCGGAAAACAAGTTCATCCGGAGATTATTTTTTTGCTGGGTTGTATTGTATTTCATTATCAAAGTCTTGATGTTCCATAATAAATTTAACGGCATAAAATTTTTTTATACACTGAAAATTGTAATAAAAATTTATGGATCCTTAAAAAAAAGTCGTTCTGAAGTAGTTAATAAAAATATCTATGATAATAATAAAATATTATTATTTCTGAAAAGTTGTTTTACACAAAATAAAAATTGTACAACAAATATTTTTATTGAATTTTAAAATGGATTTTTAATAACGTAAATAAAACAAAAAGAAAGGGGAAATAAATCATCGAGTATAGAGTCACTATAAACTTGGTAAGAGTTTATATTTTTTTACTATTTATTTTTTTTTAGTTATTGATGTACATATCAAAAAATTTTGCAACAATTTGGTGATAAAATATCTAAAGCAAAAACTTATTACTTTTGTACGATAAAATTACGATGTAATTGTTTTATAAAACAAGATAAGATAGTATTGTTAAATTACAAAACGTCTTAAAGTTATGATACTAAAATATATCTGATAAAATTGCAAATGAGAGTTTCATGAGAAATTCATAAAATGATATACGAATTCAAGTTTGCGTAATATTTTATAGTAAATAGGAATTTAACCTTTAGAAAAATATCTTACGCTGACTGTTGAAGAGTAATTTTAAAAATAATTTTCTGTTTTTGTTGATGAAATCCTTCAAGATAATTATTTAGTTGGTTGATTGACTCATTTTCATTGAATGCTATATTGTAATTAAATCTTTAGAATTGTAACTGCTGATAGTTATTTGAATAAGAATGAAACAGTTAGTTGATTGAATTGTGATAAGACGGTAACAGATGCAAGGTAATAATCTTTCCCAATTTAAAATTATTAAACGTCTTTAAAAAATAATAATCGAAAATCTCAACTACGGTCTGTTATTTAACTAGCGATTAAAGTTCAACGAGTAGATATTTTGTAAATAATCTCAAAATCCATACTATCTCTAAATACGTCTGTTAACTATTGGTATTTACTCCTCTCTATATTTTAATCGATCATTAACTTTCATCATTAATAAAAATCTTTTAAATTTGTTCTGTCGAAAATCGTGATATTTATTTTCCGAACTATACATGTATGGCATTAAATCCCATGTTAAAAAAAGCTCTTGATTAATTTCTCAGGGATTCTTACATATGAACTCAGCTCAGCAGTATTCAAAATTTAGAACACGCTCTATAATTTTAATAAACGTTCCCGACAAAACAAACATATATTTCATTTAACACGGCTATAAATTAATCATAATTTTTTGTCACAGTATATTTGTGGAATTCGAAATTTGTTTTATAGCATAAAAATTAATTTATCTTCTAGCTCATTTGTAAAAAACTGCGCTGACAAATTTAGTTTATTTACTCGGTAATTTAAAAGTATGCAGGAATAAAAAAAAATGTAATGCGGAGTTGAATTGGCAAAAGTAATTTCAAGCTGGCAAGGTCGAAGATGCCTGATAGGAATATTTCCACATTACAGTACGAGGAAAACAGGTGGAAATAGTACACAGATAGAAAAAACTCGTACGCTGAGGATGGTATAGTGTGCAAAAGGTGAAGCTCCAGAGAGAAAAGGAGAGAAATAGAAAAGGATGCGAAAAGGGAGGCAGAACGAGCAGGAAAACGGGATGGAAAGGAGAGCACGCGAGGTACTTTGGGTGAGCGACATCGTAAATCACCAAGCGAGTACGGCAGTCGCTGCTCTCCTGTATCCCCTGTGGCGACGCCTCGTTACTCTCCCGCGAATATCTCCAGACCCGGCAATGTCCCTCCCAACCCTCTGTACTCATGTTCACACTGAAATATCTTTATTTAGAGACATCGTTGTTTTAATATGCAACCAAATATTTTATAGTTGGTTGCGGATTTTTTTTCCCCGACACATTCTAAATAAATTTTTTTTCTTTCCTTCAATTGGCTATTTTATATATTATTTTTATCATCGAATTCCCGCAATCATATAAATCAAATCGAATGAACTTTTTAAAACTCTATTCCAATAAAATAAAAAATATTTTATTAAATCTTTTACGATAAACGTGGAATTTTAAAAATAATATTAACGAAATATTTTTTTCTCTAATTCAATATGCAGTAAAATATTTTACATTTTTTTTCTTTATTCCAATAGCTATTGTTTTTTTTTTAACCGCCAAATTCAATTAGCTTAAGTATATATATATATTTTTAAATGAATAAATGAAAGTGGAAATGGAGAGAATAAGTGGAGTTACTGAGCTTATACTTTATTTAATATTAATTTAATTAAAAAATAATATTTCTAATTTAAACAGAACATGACACAATTAACTGGAGCTTTAGACAGATGTGAGATATTTGATTGGCATATGACGATAAGAGGAGAGAATTATCTAGTGAGAGATGTAGATTATCGAGTGGGATGAAACCGATGCTTTCGAGAGTCTCTCGATCGTTCGATAGTACACTAAAGTTCTATGTCGAGGCTCTCGATCAATTCACCAACGGACAAGAGGGTGAGACATGACAAAGCGTGTCGGCGACACTACATTCTCGAGAATTCAAAGTGTGTAGATTGACAAGCTGCAAATCAATGGAAATTGTTCAGTTCGAACGAAATAAATTCAATTTTAAAATCCTTACAAATTCTAACCGCTGAATTCAAATTTTTTTTTATTTTGCATGGAGAAATTATTCTTGTGTGAAATGCTATGGTGTCATAGTAATTTTTCCATGTGTTTATTTTAATTTCCGACAGGTGGTCAACATGGTCCGGCTTTATGATGACACCATAACATTTCAAACAGGAATAATGTTTGAAATTTTTAGATATAAAAATTATGCACCTAATAAATATTAACGTAACTTGAATGTTCCTAATACCCCACTCTCGTAAATTTGAAATATTGAAAATAGTGACTATTCATTGTTTGCTAGAAAAGTATGTTACTAATTCAAATAGTGGTATACTTTTCATGTGCAATAAGTGAATATTCACTGCCAAATAGCGATTGTCACGTGAATTTCACTAATTAGAAAGCAGGTCAAAATATTTGGCCGAAAAAGAGTCGAATAGGCGAAATTTGGCCCAAATTATACAGAAATCATTGAATTTTATTGAAAAAGACCGAAATCAAGCCGAAATTGGATAATTTTATTGGAATATATCGAAAGTTAGTCGAAATCACATCGAAATCGAATAATTTTCTAGAAATAGGGGGACCCGGCATGAATAACTCGGTCTATAATAACTCTGGTCAGAACAACTCGGTCATTAAAACTCTGGTAAAAACAACTCCGTACAAAAACGACTCCGGTCAAAACAACTCGGTACAAAAATATCCCCGGACAAAATATCAACCTGGGTTGGAAATACACAAAACATGTGAAGAATGGGCACAGTACTATTTCAAGCGTATAGGTTAATATGTTGTAAAATTGAATACACACAAAACATGTGAAAAATGGGCACAGTTCTATTTCAAGCGTTATGCGATTATCTACCTGCGACAAGTCAATTTGAGTGCGACAGGTAAACTTTTTGTTTGCGTGTTGCTTAACCCAAGTTGTACTGACCGAAGTTGTTTTTGTACAAAGTTGTTTTTGTACCGAGTCGTTTTGACTGGAGTTGTTTTGACCGGAGTTGTTTTTGTACCGAGTCGTTTGGACTGGAGTTGTTTTGACCGGAGTTGTTTTTGTACCTAGTCGTTTGGACTGGAGTTGTTTTGACCGGAGTTGTTTTTGTACCTAGTCGTTTGGACTGGAGTTGTTTTGACCGGAGTTGTTTTTGTACCTAGTCGTTTGGACTGGAGTTGTTTTGTCCGGAGTTGTCATTGTTCGAGTCGTTTCGTCTGAGTTATTTTGCCCTAGAGCCAGGAATAGGTCAGAAGTTGGTCGAAAACACACCGAAATTTTAGTATTCTTAATAAACTGGCCGGAAAATGGCCGATTAATTGATTCAGTCCATTTTCAGCCACAATATTTTATAAAAATAACATTATAGAATAGAAATTTCAAGTTTTCGGTGACTTTTTGGCCAGGAAAAAATTTCATTGCTTCTTTTCGAAATTTTTCTACCTGGGATGTTAATGGGTGTAATTTTAGTGAATTAATTTAAATGCATATTAAATTGAAATATTTAATTAATATTGAACAACTTTTCAACGGGAATGGCTATCTCTATCATATTAAAGTACACGTCAATGATCCGACGTTGTACTAATATTTGTTCTACTCATCGTACCTTTCTGAAGAGTTTGTTCTCAGTGCAAACAAACATGGTTATGTAAATTTTAATAATTCACAAATTCACTCAAAGTACATTTTAGAATTATTCAATATAAAAATTTACATTTTATTATTTTTACCATCAATTTATTATAAAATAAATTAAAAATTGTTATATTGATCACTGAAATAGCTATTAAAATTTTCAAATATAAAAAAACATTAGTTTCGGTTTTTTTTTTTCAATTCACTATGAATATTAATTACGTAATTAAAAGATATATGGAAACGGATATCAGAATTATTAATATAAATTTCAGTTATAATCGGATCAAGTAACATTTAATCATTACTTATTTAAATGTTAATTAATTTTATCCAAAGTCATTACTATTCATTAATTTTACAGGAATGTCGAATACTGTTTTTTTTTTTATAAGGGAAGGGGTAGGAGGGCAAAATGGAATATCTCCAAAATTTCATAATAAACGTTTGTTTTTTAAATATTCCGAAATACTTCTGTAAATATGATTTAGCATCATTTTGAATATTCACAAAGTTCGCAGGAAAGTGGACATAGGATGGTAATCAAAATACTAATTGTCAATTCATTGCTTCGTTTCGGTCATATATTTTATCTTCATCAGGCATCTAAATTTTGATTACAAAACACATGTTAAAAAAAAAAGTTTTATGCATAACCAATAAGATGTTTACATGAATTGACAATTAGTATTTTGATTAACATCCCATGTCCACGTTCCTGCGAACTTTGTGAATATATATAAAGAATGGTCGCAATGACAGATTGTTATTTTGAATTTTTAACTTCCCGCTGAGAAAATTGAAAATTTTCAAAAATTCGGAAAGTTATTGGTTTCGGTCCAATTTGCAAAAAACGAATTTCTATCAAATTTTGACGTTTCGAGGTCCTAGGAAGCTATCCTGACTAATTTCACGTTGATGTCCGAGTGTATGTATGTGTGTAAATATTCATAACTCTTGAAAGGATAAATCGATTTTGATCTCGGTGTCATTCGGCGCGGCTTGTTGATATCTCGAAGCTGTTAAAATTTGAGCTTAATCGGTAGGGTGCGTTCGGAGATATTTCAAAAATAAAATTTTTTCAAAAATGTTTTATTTGGATAACTTTTAATTTGCTGGATGGATTGATTCCAAAATCTAGTCAGCTCTAAAACTTTATAAGCCGCGTCGATTGCCACCAAAAAAAATCAAAATCGGTTCATTCGTTCAAGAGAAACCGTTGACGAAAGAATTCAAAAAAAATTTTTTTTTGGTTTTTTTGAAATTTCTCAAAAACGGCCAGATAATCAATTTCAAAATTTAATCAGCTCCAGAACTTAATAAAATGCGTCGATTGCCGCCTCAACCACCAAAATCGATTAATTCGTTCGCGAGATATCGTGGGAGAAAGAAATGCTAAAAAATGGTTTTTTTGAAAACAATGGCATACAAAAGTATTTTCGTGCTCGAAGAGCTCGAAAATGTATTCACAATAATGTTTTCGAGCTCAAGAAGCTCGAAAACAGCAGGAAGATTTGGGGCTGGCCCGCAGGGTCAACCGATAGACCGATTTTTTTTGTTTAAACTTTTTCAAAAATCGAAACTGTAAGTCAAGAAATATTAATGACTTGTTTTAATATAAAAACGATTAAAAATTTTTTTTTTCTTCTGTTACATCCAATAATTATGTAAAATATAATTTTTCTTCATGATTATTACTTTCAAGAAAATTTATTAATTTCTGTTTTTTTTTTTTACCTTTTTTAGGGGGCACCCCTTTTGCCCGCAAAAATTTTTTCTACTCACTTTGAACATCATTAAAAAAAAAATTAAAGGTATTTAAGTTCCCAAAAACTAATCATATCCTTGAGTACCCCGTTTTGCCCCTCCGCTGGTTATTGTTAAATAATCAAATTTATCTTCAAAATTTTTCATAAATTATTTTGATTTAACGAATCACTAAAAAAAAATTCTAGAAAATTTATAAAGATTTTCTTGATTGGAATTGAATTTTTTACGTTTTTTCGCACCTCGGGTGATGTAGACACGCCATTAAAAAAATCTATTACACTATAAGAAATCAGAAGTGACTTTTTAATCAGCATTCACTCTAACCCGGAGTTCTAGAGACTGAAAAAAAAAAAAAATTACTGTGTGTAAAGAGTAAATAGTGATATTTAGTCAGTAGTGATTTCGAAGTGAACGCGGATTTTATTTTAATCCTTATCGATTCTAATTACGGAATTAATGTTGAAATAAATACATATTTAATAAAAAAAAAAACTTTTTATGATAAATAATAAATAAATTATTTGTAAAAGGAAAGTCTTAGTAAATTTTACTGTTGTTACTTCACTCTGAGGAGTTTCTTTTATAAATAATATGAATATAACTTCTCCTCGGAGTAAACTTTACTCTGAGGAGATTGAATAAATAAAATAACACTCAGTTTGCATTCACTTCTCATTTAATCTGTGTTTATTCCGAAAAAATTTCAGTGTGTAAATTGTGGGAATCCTCTATGCTAGGGTAACATCAAATTACCCTTATAAAATGATGATGAAAAAAGTTGTATAAATGCTTATGATTATATCATGAGCTGAGGCTTCATATGTAAGAATCCCTGAGGAATTAATCAAGAGCTTTTTTTAACACGGGTTTTAATGTCATACATGTATAGCTTGGAAAATAAATATCAGGATTTTCGACAGAACAAATTTAAAAGTTTTTTATTAATGATGAAAGTTGATGGTCGATTAAAATATAGAGAGGAGTAAATACCAATAGTTAACAGACGTATTTAGAGATAGTATGGATTTTGAGATTATTTACAAAATATCTACTCGTTGAACTTTAATCGCTAGTTAAATAACAGACCGTAGTTGAGATTTTCGATTATTATTTTTTAAAGACGTTTAATAATTTGAAATTGGGAAAGATTATTACCTTGCATCTGCCACCGTCTTATCACAATTCAATCAACTAAATGTTTCATTCTTATTCAAATAACTATCAGCAGTTACACTTCTAAGTTAAGATTTATTTATAATTTAGCATTCAATGAAAATGAGTCAATGAACCAACTAAATAATTATCTTGAAGGATTTCATTAACAAAAACAGAAAATTATTTTTAAAATTACTCTTCAACAGTCAGCGTAAGATATTTTTCTAAAGGTTAAATTCCTATTTACTATAAAATATTACGCAAACTTGAATTCGTATATCATTTTATGAATTTCTCATGAAACTCTCATTTGCAATTTTATCAGATATATTTTAGTATCATAACTTTAAGACGTTTTGTAATTTAACAATACTATCTTATCTTGTTTTATAAAACAATTACATCGTAATTTTATCGTACAAAAGTAATAAGTTTTTGCTTCAGATATTTTATCACCAAATTGTTACAAAATTTTTTGAGATGGATATCAATAACTAAAAAATAATAAATAGTAAAAAAATATGGACTCTTATCAAGTTTATAGTGACTCTATACTCGATGATTGATTTCCCTTTTCTTTTCGTTTTATTTACGTTATTAAAAATCTATTTTAAAATTCAATAAAAATATTTGTTGTACAATATTTATTTTGTATAAAATTACTTCAGAAATATTAACATTTTATTATTATAGAGATATTTTTATCAACCATCTGAGACCAACTCTTTTTGAACGATTCACAAATTTTTATTATCGAAATCTCAATGTCTGGTAATCAGCAATGCTCAGTATGATAAGTCAGGTTAATTATCATACTACTGATAATAATGTATACTATCATGAAATTGATCACCCAAAGTGTACACGAGACAAGTGTCTCCAGATCCCTGTCGTCATTATTGCAATGATAATATGCGAGCTGCACGAACACTCGAGAGAATCCGTGAGTAGCAACATGACCGTGAATTAATTAGTCCATACAGCAGATATCTCATTACGACAAAGATATATGTAAAATATGTCATCTCAAGTATTTACGGCTTGATCCTTCGTCCCTAGTCTACACCCAATGTAATTATTTTTTAATATTACTGACCCGAGATTTAAATTATCAAGTCGTCACACCTGGATTGACACAAGTGTTACTTAATCCTAATTTAATTAATTAAATGTTAATTTTTGTTAGATAACGTTTCTTTTTTTATATTTAAGTCAATACATATTTAAAAATTATGACACTGAAGTTAGCCGACGTCTAATAATTTGTTTTTTTTAAACGATAAATTTAAAAAAAAAATATTTCAAAAAATTGCACTTCTAGATTTTTAAATTTTCTACACCTGCATATTTTTATTTTTTTGAAATTGATCTGTTGAAAAAAAAATCTGAAAATTGTTAATTGTCTTCTGATTTAAAATGAGAAAAAAAGTGAAAGTAATCGGAAATTACTTTAGAGATATATATTAAATAGTTATCAGCTAGTTGGATATTCAAATTATTTACGATGGATGAATCGTTTGTAGAATGGCACATTTGTGTACTCATGTATCACAGATATCCGGATTTTGCTTTTGCCTCTCATACCTTAATCTCCATACGTCATTTTGACGTAACACTATAACTAAAATTGACAGCTCGTATTTATATCAATCACAATTTCAAACTCAATCGCTGAATAAATCTTTATAAATATAATGACGTATAAAATATTATATGAGTTAGAAATATAGATTGTTTAAAATAATCAATGAAAGCGGAAACTTGGAAACGGGATTACTGAGCTGGACTTTGTGAAACATCCATATGCATTTGGCTTAAACTCCAGTTAGCTTCTGAACCAAAAGCTCTTGACTATCTGGAGAATAAGGTTTTGTCTTGTTTGTTTTATCTTACTTTAGTTGTTTATCTTCTGCGTCTATCTTCTTACTCTCATTCTGATTCGTTCACATCTTTTGTTTGTAGTTCTCATTCTTCATTTAATATCTTCTCGACGCAGCACTTTAACTTACATTGATGCTATTAAAAAATTTACATCAGTCAGTTTTTTTACCCTCGAGTATCTTCGATTTTTTTTTTTATACTGGAGTTTTTGCCCGTGAAAAAAAGATTATAAAAAATCCCGAGTCAAGAAATAATTCAAATTTGACTTTTTGACCAAAGTTTAAGTCAAAATACTAAATATAAGTTATTTTTTGGACCCGCGTATGTTCCAAAAATGTTCATGGAAATGAACTTGCAAATTTGAGACAATTTTGGACTTTGATAATTTTTGAAACTTCAAAAAAATTATGATACTGAAATTAGCCGACGTCCAATAGTTTTTTTTATTTGTTTAAACAAGACAAATTATAAAAAAAAAAATTATTTAAAAAATTGTACCTGTAGTTTTTTTAATTCTCTACATGTGTATATTTTTAGTTTATTTGTTTTTTTAAATTAAAGTGTTGAAAAAAAAATTCAAAAATTGTTAATCGTCTGCTAACTTAAGGATTATAAAAAACTCATGAGTGAAAAAAATTTTGAACTTCCTGACCTCGTTCTAAAACAGTTTTGAAAAGAGTTAAAAATTTTTATTATTTTGAAAACCAGCAAATTTATCAAATCAAAATAATTTTGCTAAATAATTCCATAAAATTTGCCTATAAAGTACTCAGTTTAAAAATGTTGACTCTTGAATTTTTTCTCAAGTTTAAAAAATTATCAACTCAGTTCAGAATTATCCAAAATTTGAAAGTTCATTATTATGAACTTTTTTGTAACCAATATATTTTACACGTGTGGGTTCGAACAATAGTTTTAAAAATAAATTAAAATTAAAAGAATATTTTGAATCACATTTCAAAAACTAATCACAGAATTTTATTATCGTAATTAATTGTCACTATTTCATAGTTTTTAACTTGAATAAAATTTGTCAAAACTCGAAATTTATAATTAAAAATCAATTATTTTTTGTAAACAATAATTATAGTAATTAAAAAAAAAGAAATTCAAAAATCAGCTCTCGCAAAATTGGATACCAGACAGATGATGGATTAAAGTATCAAGTAGGAATTTAAATATTTAATTCGTTAGATTTATAAAAGAGTTTTTTTATTTATAAAAATGGAGTAGCTTTGAGTAAATTTGTTGGAGACAGAGAATGCAAAAAAAAAAAGAATAATGAAAAAGAAATGATAATAAAAAAAATTGTAATAAAATGAAGAAAACGGTATATAAAGTTGTCACGACGGAAAAAGGCATCAAGTCGTAGTCTCTTGGGTGACTTTTCTCTTTCTCTTCATTTCGGGTTCTCTTTACAGTGGTTTGCGGTGAAGTACACCGGGAAGACAGATAATATACTAGAGAACGAGAATAAAGCCGTCATCACATTGTTAAAAGAGGAAACAGGGCTTTCCGAGCGTGCTAGAACGCTTTAATGACCAGCTCTTTTTCAGGATATAAACGTTATTCCTATTTTTCTCTTTCTTTACTATCATACTTCCATGGATATAGACGACGACAACGATAACTGTCAACTGACAACCAGAATTTACCTTTTACCACTTATTTTAAATGGATCCGATTTTACAACTGTCATTTTTATTTACAATCCATTTGTTAAATATACCACTGCAAATATATAATATCATGATGCTATTTTTAAATATTAACATTATAGAGAACAATTGGGTGTGACGGAACACCCAGAGAATGACGCGCGACTACAAACAGTCAGTGAATTAAAATATTTTATCCGTGGATTTCATAAAATGTATGAATACCCCGAGTACCTGGGGCATTTCGAAAATTTTATGACGAAAAAATGAATAATAATAACAATTTTAGTCAACAGATTTGAGATTTTTATAAATTTTTGGCAGTACGTACTTAGAAAAAATTGGGAAAGCGAATTTTAAAAGGTGGTGATTAATACCAGCATTAAATTTGGTTTTAAATTTCGGATGGCTGTGAAATAATGACAGATTGAATTAAAAGAAGTATAAAATAAATTTTGTCCAGTAGTCATAAGTCACAAGAATTCGCTCTTTGATGTATCCCGTGAGGTCCTGATCCGTATACAAAAATAATTAATATTAAAAAAAAATTTTTTTATTGAATTTTTCTTGAAGTTGATAAAAAGTTGATAAAAAGTTTTATAAAACTAAAAAAGTTAGCAGAGTAAATCCGGAGTGAATGCAGATCAGATGACTGTCTGTTTATTCGATCCCCTTGGAGTGGAATTCACTCCTTGAAAGAGATTATTTGGATATTAAAACTCCAAATTGGAGTGATTGCGGATTTAAATAAAGTCGACATCACTTCGAAGTCACTCTCAATTTTTTCAGTGTAGTGTTAAAATCAGTGGTTTATTCATAACATTTAGTAGAAATAAAAAAAATAAATAAACAAAAACTCCAGGTGAGGGTAAAAAAAAAATTTTTTTTTGTTATCACTCTAGATCACGTTACAAAGAGTGAAATTTATCATAGCTGATCTCCGAGAGAGTTGACGAATGACGCGAGGATTCTCGGTTGAACGGCTTAGGAAGCTCACGGCTCGTAGCTCAGTTTCTCTCTAACCGCTTCCACCATTTCAACCTCCCTGTAGCTCTCACGGCTCGTTGCACAACGGTGGTTAACCTGCCCTTACTCTTAACGTCCCTCTGGTCTCTGATAATACATGACAAGGGGTCACGTGTAAAACAGTTCATGAGTGATAGCACGATGTTATGTTATCTTAATTTCTTCTCATCTCTACATATCACCTATAATTCTTTTCGCTTGTCATATTATTGTTTTATTTATTTATGTCAAAATTTTTGCTTCATTTATCACTAAATTATTTTTATTTTTTTAAATTACACAGAAAAAAATGATTTCTTGGTGACAAAAATTTTTACTCGCCTTAAGAAAATTTTTACTTACCCTAAAAAATTTTTTGCATTATGAATTGGAAACAAAAATTTTCTTGAGCCAGGAAATCCTTTTTTTCTGTGTATAAAAATAATGAATGATTTAATTTTTTAGTTTAAATTTACAAAAGATTTCGACGAGGATGGGATTCGAACCCACGCGTGCAGAGCACATTGGATTAGCAGTCCAACGCCTTAACCACTCGGCCACCTCGTCATATGATAACCAGCACATCTGTTTTTGATAAAACACATTTCTTATTTCATGAATATCAAATCTGTGGAAACAAGATTTCATAACGAGACTACTCTAGCAGCAACGAATTCCCAAAATTTATTACATGAGCCAGGAACACTCAATACACAAAAAGTCGTACTCTATTGCTAGAGGCTTTGTAAGATTTTAACTATAAGAGTAGGAAAACCGAATTTGGCATCTGCCTGCCACGACTTGCAGGATGAACTTAATTAATTGAAATGGGTCTAGCGACGAAACGCACTGGGCCTCTACCCCATCGTTGCGTGAACTAATTAAAATTCGGTCGTCGCAAGGGTTGATGCGTAAAACAAAGGGCATGAAATTTAATTTGACTGACCTGGTAATCGAACGACAGGTCACCCTGTTGCAAAATAAATGATGAAATTTTTAGTTTAAATTTACAAAAGATTTCGACGAGGATGGGATTCGAACCCACGCGTGCAGAGCACATTGGATTAGCAGTCCAACGCCTTAACCACTCGGCCACCTCGTCAGTTGATAACCGGCACTTCGGTTTTTGATAAAACACAACTCTTAATTTATTAATATCAAACCTGTATAAACAAGATTTCAAGTGGGGATAGTCAAATATGAGTATGCAGCAGAACAAAAGTCTTAGTCTTGGACTGAATGAGTAGAGTGGTAAGTATGTTTTTTAGCCTACGCCAAATTAATATAATGCATAAAGAAATTTAATATGAAAAATTATTTAAAAAAATATTTGAAATGTAAATAAACGCGTCAATTAGTACCGAATTAAAATTATAGTGCTGTTTATTGTAAATTTGTTAATAGTTTGTAAAATTTTTTCTTAATACACTGTAAAAATAGCAGTGTTAAAATGAAATAACACCGGCGTAGGTGGGTGTCATTTGGCAGTGTGATAATGCGGGTGTTAAATCGGTGTAAAAAAATTCCACGTATAGAAATTAGAAAAAAATGTACTCTCTTAAAATGAATCAGTAAAAATTTCTGCAAATCAGTGAATATTCACTGTGAATCAGTCCCAAGTATATCACTGATTGAATTAGTGATATATTTGGGACTATTCGTGCAGTGAATATTCACTGATTCATTTTAAGAGAATATTTTATATAAAAAAATATAAAAATTTAATGAATATTACCTGGAGGAAATTTCAATTTTGCTATGTACTTTAAATAATTATTTATGATATACGTAATTTTTTTCAAAATTACACAATTTTACGCCCAGCATTTCAATAACCAATAACTGAATTAATTAATAAAAATACTATCTAACTGTAGTGATCGCGTAAGTAAAAGTATTCCCAAAGTAAAATATTTTCAACAACGAAAAATATTTTAACACCGGTAAAGAATATTTACACCTGAGGCCGTGTTATTTTAACACCGCTTTCGGTGTTGAAATTTAACACCTACACCGCCTGAACTTACCCCGTTTTTTTTCACACTGCAAGAAGCATGTCTTAAAATTTAATACTCTAATGAACAATTTGACAAAACGTATAATTAGTACTTTCAAAACTTTTATTAATTTAAAGTTTGTTTCCAAACTTTACCCTCGATTTTCTTTAAAATTTTAATTCCTTACAAACGGAAATTAGTTACGACGTAAATCTAAAAACAAAAATTATTATTTGGTTTTTTTTAATGGAAAAAATTACCCACTCGAAAAAATATATATCCCGACAAAATCGTATATATTCGGCTTATATCTTTAGTATTGTTGTACGTATGCATATATTCCCGGATATATCTTTTTCAGTGTGAGTATTTATCAAAACGAAAAGTCCTAATCAATGACATTTGTTTTTAATTAATAACATTGCATTGTCTTTCAAATTTATTCTTTAATTTTCGAAACAATGTCAAAAAATCTTATCCGTGTGAAATTTATAAATTTCAATGGAAAATATTTTCGAGATTAAAAGAAAATTTTCAACGCCACAGTTTTGTTTATTTACTTCTCTATTTATTGCATTTATTTAATCTTTATATCTCACAAATAATAGCGAGCTTTATAAAATTGGATATTTTCGTTGAAACGTAAAAAAATATAAAAAAAATTTATGGTAAGCTGTTACGATCGATTTCTCTTTTCCGATACAATGGTTACTTCCATCGAATTGAGTTGACTCTGGTTGTTATTCTTTAAGAAAAACAATCTAAAGAAACGTCGAATAAAAAAAATTCTATTATCCGCTATGTTTTTATAGCTGTACATAAATATATACGTTAATAGCTTTTTAAAAAATATTTTTAAAAATGTAAACAAACACTAGAGGATTGAAAGATAATTTATATTAATTATTTAAGCGATTATTTTTATCCGACAAATAAATAATCCCATCACATTTATAATACTGTGATGTTTAATTAATGTTCTGTTTTACAATACATGACAATTTCGTTTGCTTTAGTATTTAAATGTGTAATTCGTAGGGATGCATCGATTGTAAATATTTATCATACCGACATAATTCGTTATTGTTATGATAAAAATTTTAACCGCAAGTTAAACGACATTTTTCAAAAGTACGGATATAAAATTGTTTACTTTTTGTCTTACCATGTTTTTATTTTATGTATATATAATTCCATTATAAATTGTAATAATATTTTTAAAATAATAATGTCAAAGTTTATCTTTTGATAACCTTGAATATAGGTATAATAGAAACTCGATCAAACTTCTTGAACTCATGAATAACTTTTTAAATTTACAAACTTAAATGACGAAAATTCGATAAAGTAATTTTTATACTAAATATGTAAAAATATAAAACTTTGAAATAACTTAATAGCTATCAAAATTTATAGCAAAAAAATAATTTGAAAAATCTAAAAGTGCACACCTCAATCGCTCATTTTATTTTCAATCATTACTTTTTTTTTATTTATTAAATTTTCATGGCAAGGCACAGGCTAAATGGCAAGGTGAAGTCATATAGATGATCTTACAGCAGTAGAAAAAATTTGAAGTGATCAAACAACAATAATACTATCAATTTAAATCAGTCATACAGACAAAAATACAATAAATAATGAGAGATGTTAAGTTCAACGATACACCGTTACAAATTTCGTTAATTAAAATCTAGATTTAGTAGATAATCATAGCTATAGCTACTAAAAAGACTATAGTCTTTCAGAACCTCTTATATCATTGTCATCAATGAATAGCTCACGTAGATAAAGAGGTTTTCCAAATTCTAATAATTTGTAGAAGTAACAAGCTATATAATTTTTATTTATAACTTTTTTTTTATTTTATAATATTAATTATTTTTTAAATATCCCGCCTTTTTGTCTTAGATGTCGCTCTTTTTTTCAATCCTACTGTTACGCTGGTGCTGCTGCCAGTTGATGGAGAGAAAAAAAGACATGTATAATAACAATAGTAAAACAAAAATGGCAGCTAAATTTTTCGTGAACTACAAGTTTTTAAGTTTTTATTAATTACAATTAAACCAAAAAAATTGGATAGTGATTAACGATAGGGTTCTTGTAGTCACCAAACTAACAGTAATAAAAAAAATTAAGTCCGTCAGCCATTTTGTTTGACAAAAATCAAGCGCCGATAAAGCACTGCAGTGCTTCGCGCTTGAGGTGTGCAAAAAATTTAGAAAATTTAAAAACTGCACACCTTAAATGCTTACGTTATACATTTATTAACTAAATCACTCTTATTAATTATTGGAACTCGTATTCCTTTTGAAGAAACTTAAAAATATGTTTTCCGTAGAATACGAATGTTTCTTGATGATAAAATATAAAAAAATATGTTTTGAAAGAAAAAATTTGAATCAGCCGCGCTTTTTCCTTAGGAATTGCCATGTCAGTGCCGCTGCTGGGTAAAATACAGAAACAATATTCAATAAAAAATGGCTGCAGTATGTGTTTATTTACATATGAAGCCACCGGTTTTAACAACAATGATTTATTATAAAAAGATAACGAACAAGACTACAGAAGTGGTCTTCTATAGGATCTAACTCTGCATGATTCCGAAGATAGTGAAAAAAAGTTGTGACGTTACGGAAGTTTATAAAACTAAACTAATATTTATAATTAGTCCCCTCATGTAGATTAGCTCGCCGGTTCCAGGGTTTCGGTGAGGGTCGCGTAACTCAGGCAATTTCTTATTTATTTCTACTTAAATATAAGATAATTATGCGGACGGATCGACAGTTAAATAACATATTTATTCGGATAAAGTACAATTTTATTTATAACATTCGGTGAATTACAAATTCTCAATACTTAACTAATAAACAGAAGCAATACGTTATTACAATGTTCTTAAACTCGGTAAACTACGATTTTTATCAAAACAAATACTTAAAATAATATTTAAATATAAATTATACGGTGTGACGAGACGCGTTTCATTCCCACATATGTATTACCCTCGTAACAGATTTACTCGCGGTACCGATTCTACGGATGCTTTTTACCTCCGCGCCACCCCAACTACCAACCGGGAGATGCCCGCGTTGCATAAAACACCCGAGACTCGTCTCCTCCAAGGGTAATACCCCAAGTTTCAGAGTCTCGCCCTAGATTGCACGGAGAAGGTAATGCGCTCCTCTACGTGCAAATCGGCCTAGATTTTGCGTCACTTATCGCGACAGGGTTTTTACACCCACCTACAATCGTGCAATAACGACGAGGTTCAAATATAGAAGAGCCAATACCTGGTACTTCTATTTGTTTTACAGCTCGGTCCGGTGATACGCAGACCGAGAGCTGGATTCTCACAACGGTGCCGAGAAATCGTTTATAACACTTCTAGCACAACAGACCAGCTCGGAGAAATTCAGACGTCGCGGCGCCGCCTAGCGGTCGACCGCGAACTATTCTCCCTTCTCTCCTACATGTCCCCCACTCCTGGCGTACTCTTTCTCGCTTACTCAGCCCATGCGCTCGTCACACTCATTGCTTATGTATATTTTTTTACGTGCTCGTCACAAAGTTAGATCGTTTAATCAAGCCGTTTTCGAAATATCTTGTTCACAGACAATTTTTTTACCACAGACTGCTGCACAACAACGATAAAATGTTTTTATTGGACTTGGTTTATGGTAATACGTTCTCTACAACTTAATAAAAGCAACAGCATGACTTCGATATGTTGACAGTATAGAGCCCAGCTTCTCCGCTTAGCATTCGAATGGTGCAATTTTATTTTTAAACTTAAAAATTAAAATTTTTAGGTAACCAACTTTCATGTTTATGACTCTACTCATCTATTGTTTTTATTTACATTTAAGGATTAAAGTTTTCTCAAGAGAATCGTAATGAATTTTCTAGTATGCACCCAGTAGACTTTTTTCACCAACTTCATTTTCTACTTATTATATTTTTTTATGTTTTTTTATTCATATTATTTTTCAGTCTTTCGACTATACTTTCTTCGACATTTTTTTATCCCACTTTATTCTATTTTTCTTTCTCTCTGGGTTTAGCTTTCCATTGTGATAACGTTCAGAAGGATTATGCAAATTTTTATTGCACTAGCTTCCTCAACTGCATCGTCTTTCCTCTCTATCTACTGACTACCTCCGTATCATTCTTATAGTCTTCAGGATACCCGGACAAGCTCACGGGTCTTCTCTAAACAGGCCATCTACTAGATCTTCTATACGAACGTTAGTAAACGACCTAGAGCACACGAGAAATTTATCTCTATCTCTCGTGGGAAGAAAATTTTCCCCTGAGACAGCATCGCGATAACTAAAAGTAAAAGAGAGGAACATCTTTTGAGATAAACTGAGCAAATAATAATTGTGATAATGCCAATGCAAATGTTTGTGATATAACAATAATATTTACCATTAAGTGATTAATTAAGAATTTTAATGAGTTTCAAGTTCTTTTTTTTTTTACTTCAAAATAAATTATTATAATAATAGTATCTTATGCATCATGTGGAATTGGTATTATACTCGATGTTACTAGATGTATACTCTAGTTTATGTAATGAATGCACGAAGAAAAAAGCTGTTAAATGTCTAGTCAGCGCCATGCAGTCAGAGTTATGAAAATAATTTACTTTATTATGATTAAAAAAGATTTATACTTCCGGAAATTGAATACTTTGTTTAGTAGAATTCACTTAAAAAAACTTAGCTCTATAAAAAAAAGTCATCTTTGGTGTTATGTCGTATCAATTAATAAAAATATGTAAGGTTATAAAATTCAGCTGACGTTGCCGTGATCTACGCATGCGTGTGCTGATTAATTCAATGCGCATGTGCAGTCTAGAGATTTTGGTCATGTTAATAAGGCAGCTAACTTCAAAGTGACGTCATAAGAGAGAAAAGTGATAGATAAGTTATTGGCTTGAATTATTGGGTAGGGATATACTCCGCCCATTTCACTAAAATTCAGTGGTTTAATATAAATATGAGTGTTTTAATATATATTAAACCACTCTTTTGACCAATCAGAAAGGACTGTATTTTAATATAAAATTTTATGAGGCTGACTTTAGCCAGTTAGCGGCGTATTCTTTGGCATGAGATACATAAAATTCTTTTCATGATACCAGCATCGAAACATGAAGTTTCAGTGTCTCTACAGCCCGTCGAAACAAGCTAATTTCAAGCTGATGCTGCAAACAACTGCTAGCGAATTCGTAATTCAAAAATACATTTATACAGCGGGCAGAAACATGTGTGTTTCTTCTCTTGGGAAGAAATACAATTGTTTCTGCCCGGTGTCAGATATATTTAATGTTCATTTGCAGCCTTATTACTATCATTTGTTTACTTGTCACTTCAGTTTACTCATTTCATTCTTTAAGTGACAGTTTTAATGAACATTTAAATTTAATAAGTGACTGTAAATCACATATTTCTCATTCTCCAACAGTTCTCCTTATCATCGGCTTGAAATTAACTTGTTTCTTACTGGCTGCTGACACTGAATCTTCAAGTTCCGATGCAGGTAATCATGAAAAATATAGTGTGTGACTTAGGATAAAACACGATTTCAGACTGCGGGTGATGTCAGCCCTCGCCCGCGGCTCGGGCAGTTAACTTCACCCTAGTCTGAAATCGTCTTGTTTCATCCCTTGTCACACAATATACTATTATATCTAATCTAAGTGAAAAAAAAAAGAAAAAATTTTGGTGCACTCAAAATCGTTTAAAAATGACTCAGAGTCGTAAGTGAAATAAAAAATCATTTTCGGAGTGATCCATTTTGCCCGCCTGGACCCGTTTTGTTCACCTTTCCCCTATAAGTGGAATTTAAAACTATAGCACGAGAGTATAAAATCATAGTAAAGGGATTACAAGGTGATGAAAATTTAAAATAGGACAGAGGGTCACGTAATGTGATAATGATAAATATAAATGTGACAGAGAAAAATGAGATTAATTATAATAATTACCCATTGGCCAATAGCTATTTTAACGTCACAATATTAATTTTAATGTGGGTGACACTGTACTGAATCGCTTGTGCTCACTATCCCCTTTACTTCATAACATTAATTTCCCTAGCGCGCTGAAAATGTAGAAATCGGATTAAAGTACCTGCGAAAGGCTATTAAGCTGGGTTATTAAGAGTTAGCCGCGCGTTCATTAACTTACGAAATAGAAATTGGGTTGACTCCTGATGGACAATCCATCCTTTTATAATTAATTGACAAAGCTTCCTATACTTTTTTTCCACTCATATTATTTCCTCTTTTTTTATTTCAAATTATTAAATTCATTAACATTTTAATTAATATTTCCACAGAAAATCAATTAAGAAGTATTCTAGCTATATATATAATATATATTTATTTATGTATGTCTATGCTTGTATATAGAACAGTTTATCTTTTTTTGTATAACAAAATAAATATTAAAACTACAGAATATTTTGAATAAATTTAAGAAAAAAATAAAACAGGATAATGTAGTTTTGTATAGTAACGCGGAGCTTCGAATTGAAAGCCGGAAACATTTGAGGAAATTCTGCAAGAATTACAATTTCAAATAAGAATTATGCTAAATATTTTGTAATTCTCAGCAGTGAATTTTGCAGCTTAAGATGTATACAGAAAAAAAAAAATATTTCTTGTTGCAAGAAATATTTTGCACTGTGATTTGAAAATAAAAATTTTTTTATGACTAAAAAAACTTTCTAAGGAATTTCCTTCTAAGGAAATTTTCTTTCGCTCCAAGAAATTATTTGTTTTCAATTCATAATATAAATTAAATAAGAACTTTCAAAAATTTCGGCAGTATTGTGATAAATAATTTGTGGGAAATAAAATAATCTACAAAAAAAGTCCTATAATATTTGGTAATAAGTTTGAAAAATCAAATAATACTAAAATTTACTGTAAATTCAACTTTGACTCTGAATAAATTTTGAAAAATTAAATTTATCTTACACGCTGAAAAAAAAGTGGTAACACTTGCCATCTTAACGAAGCAATTATTCCCATCCTTACATTTTAATGATTCTCATTCTTTTATGTTAACTTTTCCTATCGGAGATGGTAAGCATTCTTATCTAGATAGTAACCATTCTTATCCGTGATGATAATCATTACTATCTTAGAAGGCAAAATAAAAAATTTTTCAAACATAAGAAATATTACTATCTAGATGGTAACAATTACTATCAGCAATAGTAAATATTACTATACGAGAAACGAATAGTTAACTTAAAAGCATGATAATGATTATCACATACAGATGATTATCATTCCCTATTGCAAGATGATAATAGTTAGCATTTTTTTTTCAGCGTGTAACATAAAAAGAGACTTTTTTTTCGTAGAACGTTCAATTTTTAACAAAATTGTCTATTGATTTTTTCGATACACTGATTTGCTGTTGAGTGATAAAATTCTCTTTAAAAAAAATTTTTCCGATGTTATTTAAATCCAAAATCGAAAATTGCAATGAGGCGGTTGTTAATATTAATATTAAGAGCTCAAACTATAACAGTATTTTCTGTAGAATTTTTGAAAAAACAAAGTAGTCGATTTTTTTAACGCAGCCTAATATACGAGAGAGTGGGCCAAAATGAGCTTACATTTATATTACATACAAGCTCTTTTTTTCTTAAGGGGCCCATTTTGCCTCACTCTTCCCTTATATATAGATATATATACATTGCTAAAAAGGCAATAAATTTATCTAGCATAACAGTATGCAAGATTCTCGGAATAACTCTAAAGCATTGGGTGCATAATAATAAATTCCTTCATCCCTTCTAAACCCTTGAAATATAATGCATTCTCCAGTTCTCCTAGACTTACGAACCAGGGTAATAACGGACAAGTCCTAGCCGTAAATCCAAGTGCGTCCGAACGTGAAAATCCCTCTTCTAGAATTTCTCACCACACTCAAGGAACTTTCGTCTTAACTATTTCCTTCAGTTTACATCAATATTTAAATGATGTTACCAACTTTAATTGATCAATAAATTTTATTTAACTCAATATATTTCTGTTAAATAAAATTTTCTTACTCAACTCATCTTATGTCTACAGAGAATTTATATTCAAAATAATAATATTGTAATTTAATAGATTTTTTTTTACTTTAATTTTTATATTATTCTGCCTAATAATATATACAAAAAAAAATTAGTTTTATCTGTAAATGTAAATTATTAGCAAGGGAATAGTAATAAATTGAGTGAAAGAAATAAATTAAAGTATAATTAACAAGTTAATTATTCAATTCCCAATGAGAGATTATTTATTCTTTCGATCAAAAAAAAAAGTTTGAAAATCCAAACCTGCACAACTCACTTGTACATTCAAAAGTTATTGATAGATGGCGCGCCTGCACTGTAATAAATTTAGAGTCCGCGATGTGATGTGAATGATTTGGTGTTAAAATACTTGAAATTGTCTTCGTTTTAATAATTAAAAAATTGTCTTTCAATCCGTACGAATTGTGTCCTAGTTAAGAATATTTGAATGTGTAAATTAGGGTATGTCATTTTAAGGCTATATTTTTTTTTACTGCTATACCGGAAAATCGGGTAGTATATAGAAAATAAAAAATTATGCCGCTGGGCTCAAGGGTTAAAGTCCAATAGCGGCTTAGCTCATCAAAAAATTCGATTTCCCATTTAAATAACACGGGAAATTTTTTTTTTTAACTTTGAGTAGTTTTAACTCGTGAACAAATCAATAGATCGAATTGACTAATTGATTTTTTGTAGGAAATTGAACGCTCTACAAAAAAGGCCTCTTATCATTTTTTGATAAATTCATCTGTTCGAAAGTTATTAGAGCTCGAAGTAAAGTTGGAGATCTTTTCACTTTTCCGGCGAAACTATCAGACTTATCATAAAATGTTGTAGAATCTTTTTTGTTGACAATTTTATTCTCTACAAATTATAGTCGACAAAGTTTTTTCAAATTCCGCATTGTTTTCTAGTTAATTTCATTTTAATTTTAAGCTCTTAAAAAAGTAGTTCTGATCGATTTCAAGAGCTTGACATTCAACTAATAATTTTAAGACAGTAATAAAGAGGCTCAACCTTGAACAGAATAAAGTCCAGACTAATTATCTAGATTTAAGAAATAATCAAACACTTTGCTTTTAAAGACTTCTAAACTACTAGAATTCACAATATCACTTGGTATTTCTTCCCAAAGCTTGATCGCTGTTACGATGTAGGATTTCTCAAAGTAGGATGTAGCAAAATTTGGTATTTTAAAAGATGTGTGTCTTTTTTAAATATGATTTCTACGTCAGTAAATCAGCTGAGACTGAGTAAGTTTTAGGGCTAGTAAAAAAAATTTAGTGGAAAATGATTAAATTTGAAGTATACAGAATAAATGTGGAATAATATGATTCGGTATAAAAAAGTAGTTCGTCAGCTTGTTTGTTTCAATTCATACTTAAAGAGATATTATATTTACAAAAGAACATTTAAAACAGGTCAAGTAGGTTAATAGAGCAATGAGTCGTCCGGAGTGACTAGAAACGATATTTGAAATGACTTTAATAAGCTTCCACTAATGTCGTGGTTAATTTTCTCGAGTAATTCAGAGTCTTCATTAATATTTTTTTTCTCGTATTAAACAGAAAGTTTATTTTACTTCGGTTTTATCATCATAACATTTACAAAAAAAAATTATTTCATCGTTATAATTTTTTTTTTTTATGTTTAAAATTTTATAAATACATTTAGAATATAATGGAGAAAAAAAAGCTTACTGGCAACGGCTGGTAGAAAAAAGGAAACTTTTTATCACTTAATGATGTTAATTTTTATCTAAATTTGGTTACGATTTTACTTAATAATTTCAAATTAATAAAAATTACATTATGTTTTGTTTATAATTATTTTTGAAAAATATAATTTGTATTATTTTTTTGATGACTGTAAAGTATAATTTTTTTTTTTAAATCATCTAAACAATAAGTCGCCGTCGATTTTTACCCCTACTATTAGAAAGAAGTCTAATCTCATGTCATTGCTATACATTAACATTGCAAGCCGAAAATTTCCGATAATCCCCGAAGGCGACTTATTTGATGGAAGGACTTTAGATCATAATTTTTTCAGTTACAACCCGTAGAAAACAAAAGTCGACGAAAAAACATGGAATACTCTAACCTTCAAAACGTAACACAGCGACGAACTTTTTTCGAACGTTTTCTAATGAAAATTCAAAGGAAAAATTAATGATTGACTTAATACTCAAAAGATGCTGAAAAAAGTTCTGAAATAAAAAGTTTGGAAAATCCAAAAGTGCACGCCTCATAACGCTTATTTAATTTTGAAGTCAAAATAACTTGTATCTCTCAATTATAGATTAAAACAAAAAAAAATGTTTTTGCTACTATCACGCTACTGTTTTTGCAACATTTGACGTCAAAAAAATTGAAAGTAAAAAAGAGTTGTGCAAAAAAAAGCCGCCTGGATGCAGCACCGGTAAAGGGCTCATAACAGAATATATCTATATATATGAGGCTTGCAAAAATATCCGTCAGAGGAAGCATCAGTGGAAAAAAATATACACGGAATTTTGCATACAAAAATGCTATCAGTCATCACTTTTAATTTAATATTAAAAAAACGATAGAAACTACGATAGTGAATATCGAAAGGGTTAATCTTGAAAAAATTCTGAACAAAATAAAAAAAAACCGCTCTCGATACGATAATTTTTTCGGCAGTTATTCTGACTACATCCCAAAAAAGTGGATACATACAGACATCCGGACGTCCAAGTAAAATTTTTTACAAACTCGTTTTTTCTTTAAAGTAGCAGAACCAATGTTCTTTAAAAAACATAAAATAAGTTTTCTCAAGTCTTTTCTTGATATACGTGTACTCATATTATCATATCGATGAAATATCAACGCAATAGAGTCATCTTAAGGCCAGAAAATTGCTTGACCTTGACGTATTGAGAATAGAGCACTACCTCAACGCTTCGCTTATGAGGCGTGCAATAGTTCAAAATCAGATTTTTCCAAACGTATTTTGCACAGAAAAGATGAAAAATTTATCACTTTTCTTAAAGAATCGAAAAATTTTTAATTATAGTTAAATTTCATTAATTCAATTGTATCTTTCTTTGTATTTTAAGAAATTTGAAAATTATTTTAAAAAAGTTCAACTGTGTCACGTTATAAAGTTCAAAATAGTTAACGCTTTTTTCTCGAGGGAAGAAAAAATTTATTAAGAAAAATAAAGAATAATCATCCAAAAATAATATGTTTAGTATAATGTAAAAAAAAATCATTCTTTTAAAGTAATCAAAGTATATCTTTTACACAGTCCGTTGGAAATATGAAAGTAAATGAAGAGAGATGAAAAGCTTTTGGTATAAAGTTGTAGCGAAGAAAGTTGGTCGAGTTTTCGCTCTCGGGAAACTAATCCCAAAGGAGTGAGAAAATATCATTCGATTTTCTCAAAAGATGGGGAATGAGTTTATATATTATGCAAGTAAGAGAGCACGTTGTTGTGGAAGGCGTAATATAAACCGAAAGTTTCAAAATATTAATCTTATTCTTGTATATGCTTTGGTTATTTCGAGCTGAATTACGCTTTAAGATGCCAGGGGACTTACAATATCTTACTTTTTAATTTATCAGTAAAAACAAGTTAATAAATTTTGAAATATTTTTCTAATGATGGTTATTAAAAAATATGTTTATAGTAACATCTTTTATTCTATACACCATAAAAATTTTTTGGTGTAACACTGAACCCGAGGACTACACGGTGTTGATTCATGGTGTGAAATTTTCATAATGTCAAATATTAAGCGGTTTACTTTTAACACCGTATAAGTGTTTTCTTTTACACCATTCGGTGTTATTACCTCAAATATTGTCCGAAAATATAATCTGTAGCAAAAAATTATCGGATAATAGGTTGCATCACAATTATATCATTATTGATGTTGATTTTTTTGAAATAAAAATCGAATACTTCCACTACAAAAAGACCGGAGTTAAAAATGGGCTTAATTCAACACCGCGCGGTGTTAAAATGAAATAACACCGGTGTAAATTTTTTTTTAACACCGATAAATAATATTTACACCTTCGGCGGTGTTATTTTAACACCGCTTTCGGCGTTGAAATTTAACACCAAAAATTTTAAAACCTACACCCCTTAGAATTACTCCGTTTTTTTTACAGTATAGTGTCGAATTAATCGAGAGGTGTAAATAAAGAACTTGTACATTTACACCATTGGTGGTGTGACCGTTCTAATTTACACTCAAAAGTTTAACACCGTGCGTCGTGCCACTTTCACATCAGCAGTGATGAAAATTTTAACACCAAATCTTTTACACCACACCGCGGACAAAATTTTAAACAATTTGACAACTAATAAATATTTATACCGGCTATTTAAATACGCAAGGATCTTTCAAGTACTGAACAAGTTGAAGAAAGTAATTTAGCAAAATCCTAAAGTAGTGTATTGTGAAAAAAAGAAAGAGTGCAAGAACCCTCTTTGGAATTTTTTTCTCTTCTCAAAACTTCATCCACCCTCTCTATATTTCAAAAGGGTGAAAGTCGCCACATCTATGCTTTTTCAAGTGGGCTATGAAGAGGATGCAGACTCAAGTACCAAGGAAAAAAATTACAAGGAGAAAAAAAGTGTTGAGAACGTGCGTGGCCAAAAAATAATGTCGCATATTCAAGTAGCGAGTGTGACAGCATATCAGAATATTACACTAGAATAGAGTGCATCGAATACACGCCGCCATGAAAGGGGTAAAACACTTCAGGGAGTTAAAAAAAAATTACTACGGCAACTAATTTTCACTGTTTTTTAGAAAATTAAAATTTACTTTCAAATATTTAAATATTTGCGCATTCAAAAGTGAATTTTTGATATTTTCTTCGTTAGCCACTAATGATCTCGATGTTATATGAATCGTTTATTTGAGAAACCCCATAAGTCACGAAAACAAAATTTTTCAGGAAACACAAAAAACATTTTTTTGGAAGAACTTGAGATTAAAATGATAAATAAATAATTGAATACAATAATGTTAGCGTCGCTGAAAAAGATTCCAACAAGAAGAATTTAATTTTTCAACTGAAACTACTTAAAAAAATTATTTAAAGTTGATTGACTTATGGGGTTTCTCAACCAAACGGAAAAAAAGTTATAAAATCATTGTTTTTTTTAAATGTTTCCACTCAAATCATTTATTACTCTGATAAAATGAAGTATTAAATATGTATTTGAACTCTGAAACTCAGAAATTACAAAAAATTATAATTAAATTAAACATTTTAATTAGTCATATAACAGTCAACAATAAAACAACATTTGAAATCAATTTCCCAAAAAGCGCGAATTTTAAATAAAAACAAAAAAATGATTTCTGTAAAACTAAAACTGCATATGTTTATGTGAGTCATTGACTTATGGGGATTCTTAATTAAATGAAATTGCTGTCACCCCGTTAATTTTTTTTTAATCGCTGATTTGATGCATATTTTGATTGATTTCTATGGAGGGGCATCCAAAGAACCCAAAAATGCAAAAAACCCAATTTCGTTAAAAACATGACTTACTGGGTTTCTCAAATAAACGTTTTATATAGCGACTCAAAAAACATTAAATAATAATAATAATAATAACAATGATAAAAAATACTGTCACACACATTGCGATGATGATGAGTGTGAAATAACAAGCATTTCAATATCGATCGCGCTTTTGGTCCTACAAAACTCGCATCAACTGTTTCAGGAAACATAAATGCATCACAAAGCTCGTGAATAATAACAACAACACAAACTGTTTCCTTAATGGCATCCAGTTTTAATATATGCACAAAAGGAATGAAACTCAATAGGCGGATTACATGTTGACGGGTCATTAATTTCTCGTTTGATATATAATATAAAGCCTTAATTAATATATAGTTCCTTCAGTTATTAAATGTACTATATAACAAGTACTTCAAAGGATTTCCATTATTCATTCTAGCAAGAGATTACTGAGAAAAATTATGCTTTTTTTCGTTCCATCATAATTATTGTGAGAGTTTAATATAATTTAGTGAAAAAAAAAAAAAAAAATTAATGGAACTGGCAGTATACGAGTGGAAATTGAAGTATCTGATTGGACTGTAGTATCAGTGGGAAACCGAGAGAAATCGAATTTGATTCTCATTTTCAGTTTCATCTATTGGATGATCAATTGCCAATCCTACACCATTTTACCCTTTGAACTGTATATTTTTATATGTAGTTATATTTATTTATAAAGCACAATCGCTTTGACACATTGATAGGGTTCAGTTCAGTACTTGATGCAGACACGCATCACATAACTATGATACGATATATATATTCAATCGTTTGAAATGTGACGTCATCAGAGACCACCTAATATCAGTCAGGGACGCAATGCGGTTGCTTCTCGTTGCCTCTGACATTCTGGTGTATTATCCGTGACATCGTCACTTGGTCAGCAATCAAGAGCAACCTTGTTAATTTGCTATGTAATTTAGCGCTTCAACTAAACTATTTACCAATACTAAAAAAACCGGGGTAAGTCCAGGCGGTGTAGGTATCAACATTTTCGGTGTTAAATTTCAACACTGAAAGCGGGTTAAAATAACACCACCGAAGGATATATTCTTTACCGGTGTTAAAATATTTTTCGGTGTTGAAAATATTTTACTTTGTGAATATTTTTATTTACGCGATCACGAAAGTTAGACAGTATTTTTATTAATTAATTAAATTATTGGCAATTGAACTGGCGGGGGTATAATTGTGTAATTTTAAAATAAATTGCGTATAACTGAAATTATTATTTAAATAAGTACATACATGGAAAAAAATGATGCTCAAAATTTTAATAGTTTGTAGTTTATTTTTGACTTAAAATTAGTATATTTGTATAATTATATCAAACCAGGATCATTATATATTACAAAATGGGTATTATTTATATTAAAATTTGATACATATAGAAGAGTAAAATTTGTAATTTCGTATATTAAAATTAATATGAAAAAGAATCGATAAATTGGTATCTACAGTTATTTATTACTATTCAAATAAACATAGAAAAATTAAAAAATTTACCACTTATTCGATTTATGTATACAATAAATTAATTTATAATAACGAATAAATAACATTTTATATTAATTATTAATCAATGGGATAGAATTTATAAAATAAGAGTTAAAAGTTTTCGGTATTTTTATGAGCAAAAAATCAGTATCTAGTATACTAATTTTTCATTTTATTATTTACCAGTTATTCGATTTATGTATATTGTAAATTAATTTATAATGATGAATAAATGATATTTTAAGCTAATAATTGATCGGTGATATCGAATTTATAAAATACGAGTTAGTAACTTTTGCAATTTTCGGCTGGAAAAATCAGTATCTAAGATAGCAATTCTTAATTTGACCAATCATTACTTTTTAATAGATAATGCCATAAATTAATTAACTTTCACTAATAAGTCACGTATTATACCTAACAGTAATAATATTTACTTACTTTTTGAAATAATTGATAGTAGTTTTTAGGAATTTACAAAAATTAGTAAACTACTTTGCATTAAGTACATAATAGTACTAATTATTGATAACAGATTCCACTTTTTACTATTATTTATTAATTTGTAATATTCTGTTTCTTCCGTGTAGCAAAATTAAAATTTCCTCCAGATAATATTAATTAAATTTTCATATTTTTTTATATGTAATACATTTTTTTTCTAATTTCTATACGTGGAATTTTTTTTTTACACCGATTTAGCACCGCCAAATTACACTGCCTACACCGGTGTTATTTCATTTTAACCCCGCGCGATGTTAAATTACGTCCGTTTTCAACACCGCTCTTTTTTACAGTGAATCGCTAATCATAAATCATTTAAATTTAATTTTTTTATTTACTTATTTTTTTTACCGATGATATTGCGATGAAAATTTTAAAAAAAGTCAATCGGAAAGAGAATTTTGACAGTACGTTTGGGAACAATGAGATTAAACTACCATTTAACCCGCAATTTAATTTTAGATATAACATTCTGGAGGCTAATGGTTTGCTCTGGTGTCTAGTAATGCGTTCCACAATCACATCTATATCATTTTATATCATCGGGACACGCAGCTTCCACGTCTGGCGCCATCGCCAAATACCATCGTGGCCACCAGCTGGAGAGATTTAACCCAAACTCACTTCAATCGATGCCCACACTCGACTATTTGGTAGAGAAATTATCGACAATTAAATTCACGACGTGACTAGAGTCCGTGTAATAGCTCCGTTTCGCTTGATGCTCGTCTCAAATTCTTGTTACAGTAATCGATAAATCAAATTAGTATATATGTATCTATAACAAATTTAAATTTTACTTCGTCTAAAGAGATGACACCTTAAAAATCGGGAATGAATTCGGAGTGATCTAGATTTTATTTAAATCTGCATTCACTCCGATTTGGAGTTTCGCTACTAAAATAAACTCCATTTTTTTATCCTTGAATTTAATTTGAAATTTTAGTTGTGTCATTATTTCAAAGTAAAGAAGAAAAAAGCGAGTTTTTCATCAAGTTTGTTTATTGCTCTCCCGTAGCTGAATGAAACTAATAATTTTATGTTTGTTCATTTAATATAAACATCAACATAATTTTTTCTATACTTTCTATTTTCTTTATCATTCAAAATACACTGACGGCAATTTCTTAATTAAGATATGATATAAATTTTTTTAATTGCATTTTTTCGTTATTTAGTCCCCAATTTATGATTCTAACGATATTTTGTAGAACTTAATTATAAAAATATATTTTTTATAATTAAATAAAATTAAAAAAAAACTATTTCTTTTTCAGATTAATTATATTCCCTAAAAAATATAATTATTGGGGTAAGCTAAAAGTCCCTATACCCGCTCACTTTTCATTGGAGTGAGATTAAATCACTCAATATAAATTAATAAATGAATGAAAAACTATATTTTTTTTTATAGTTATTTTTTGAAGTTTCGAATATCAGAGTAAAATTTAAGTTTGAAGAATAATGTTGATAATTAATCTACATTATTAAGAGAATAAGGAAAATATTGTTCCCGGCATATCTATACGATAGAATTAGTTAATGTTATTGAAATTGGTATCATTAGATAGGTCTTGACTTGAATTCGTGCCTTTTCATAATTTAAACTCTTTTTAATTGCCAAGGATTGAGATAAATAGATTTATCTATACCATTCGAATTACATTTAAATTACGCGAGAAAAAAAACGATCGTATTTATTTTCTTTAAATAAATTAATACTTTAATTATTCTGTCACTAAATATGACTGAATGTCACTGAATATATAGCTATATTATTTATATCGCGTTACTTATTCCAAAATGACAGATTTTTATACTCCCTTTTAGTCTTAGAAAGCTTCTCAAAGCCAAAAAAGTGGACATAGAAAAAAAAAAGGATTAATTGACACAAAAAATCTTTACTCGCCAAAAGAAAATTTTCACTTACCCCAATAAATTTTTTGCATTGTGAATTGAAAACAAAAATTTATTAGATCTAGAAAAAATTACTTGGTACAGGGAATTATTTCTTGACCAAAAAAATCTTTTCTCGCTCCAAGACAATTTTTGCATTCAATTGATAATGCATAAAATTTCTTGGTGCAAATTAAAATTTTGTTGCGGCAAGAAATCCTTTTTTTCTGAGTATTTTATAAATTTAGTAGTGATATTTGGGCAGTCATGTAGTGATTGCAGGTTGCTCGTTATTATTAATTTTTGAAATAAGGTCCTTGAGTGTACCCATAGTCGCTCGCTAAAAGTTGTGATGTACCATTACTCGATCAACACATGGCCCTATAGTCGCTCAAAGACAATATCAATTAAACTATGATAAGTTTATTGATTTGGACAAATAATTTATAAATTATACAACTTTATTCTTTCATAATATCAAATTTCATGAATTTTAAAAATTTATTTAATAAGATATAGTTATAACAATTCGAAAAAAATTTGACGTAACCTAAATTTGATTTAACGAATGAACGTTAAAGTAAAAAATGTCCGGCTGAGCGCGATTTTGAAAACAGTCATTTAATTTAAATTTATAATCTATTATATAATAATTTGATACATGATATTTTAATATATTTAGATTCATAAATAATTATTTATCAATAATAATATTTTTAGTTGTAATTTTTTTTTATAAAAATTATAAAAAAACACCTTAAACAGTTAAAGTGAGCGACTAATGGTACTGAAAGGGTATAGGGGCTTTTATATCAATGAAAAAAAAAAATATTTTAGTTTGAAAGGCTGATTATTTGAGGATTTGTGATAAAAGTGGCAAGAAATATCTCGACGTAAGTTTAAAGTTTAAAAAAAATAAATAAAAAATGCCACGGTGTCTTGTTTGCAAAATACTTTATCATGCCGTGAATGGAGATGAAAGAAAGTGGTAGCAATTGCTTACAAGTGAGCTGGGAGAAAAGAAAATAATGATAAAAAAAAAATAAAAATAATAATAACAATAACAATAATAATAAATAAAAAAAAAAAGTGTGAAGATAGTGAAGTAGAAGAGGGTAGACAGCGAGACCACTTGACTCCACTTGACGTGAAACGCTGTCTGACCAAATCCGCCTCTATCTCCTTCCTCGCCTTCACACAATTGATTTTCTACTTTGCTATATCTCAGCGATAGAGAATTACTATTTAGAATCATCAATCATATTTAATCAATTCCTTATTGTGTACTGTATAGTTTTTTCAGTCAATAAAACCAGCAATTTAATAATTCATATATAGATACATATTTTATGAGTTCGTTATTAAGTTCAAGTTTCAGTAGGATATATCACGACTGAATTGCTTTATAAATAGAATTCATATTTTTAATGAAATTTTAATGAAATTGATAAAAAACAATATTTTTAATTTCTCGATAGGGGCGTTCATAAAATTCGTCACCCAAAATTTTAGCTTTTTGGACCCCCCCCCCCCCCCCTATCGTTAAGCTGTCACATTTTCTGTGATATATATTCACAAATATGAAATGAATGACTTTCTATCGTAACAAAAAAATAAAATTTCAAAAAACTGAGAAAAATTTTCAAAATTGTTTGAGCTGCGAACGTCGCGTTTCCTTAGACTTCCCAACCCCTGACCTCCCTTGTCACAATAAGCAATACCCCCTCCTACCCCATGAGTGCGAACGTATTTCATGAACGGCCTCCCATGAAAATTGAAAATTTTCAAAAAAAAAGGAAATTATTGGTTTCGGTCCATTTTCAAATGAACACGTGCGAGTGTCTGCGTGTGCGTGTAAAGTAGTTTTTGTTATAAACTACTCGGCCGATTTTTTACAAAATTCAATCCAATCTAAGTCTTGAAAGTACTTTTGATTTCTGCAAAACACGTGGAAATCGGTCGATCTGTTTCAAAAATATCGTCGGACAAAAGTTACTTTTTATCTGCGAAATGGATTTTTTCGGTCTAAGAGTTTTTGAGCTCGAAAACAGCCGGGGATACAAGTTTTGGGATTGGCTACAGGGTCAACCGTTTTTCAGTTTTTTTTTTTATCGGCTTTTAATAAAATTTTTTAACTTTTCAAAAATAACTTAATGTGTCCCAAACAGTTTACTCATGTCTATTTTGGACCTCGAAGTTTTTTAAAAAATATTTTGCCGCTCATTTCACTCCAGGCTTATATTCGTTTTCCATTACCTCTATATATTTGCAATAACTTTTTAAAACGGAAAGATAATATTGATATTATTATTATTATTCATATACTTGACAGTTAAAAGTAATGTACCCATTAAACCGAGAAAATATAATATTGAAATACCATATAAATATATTTTTCCTGTAAATAATTTGAATAACGCAAGTAATAAATATGAAAATTCAAAAATATTTTAGGTGAAAAATGTAACTATCATGCGAACAAGGAGGTATAAAGCCACAGGAATGACATTCGATATTATAAAGAAGTAAATATCTGAGAATAAGAAAGATGGAACGTCAAACTACGGCATATTTGAAAGCTTGTCTTGTCATACTGGCATAAGAAATATTATTGGCCATTATGTACCAACAACCCCATTTCCAAACTAAAAATCCCAGTCTACCCCTTTTCCAGATTTTACAGAGAGCTTGGAAAGCGCACTATAAATTCTATGCATTGCCAATGACCGTATCACAATCTCATCTCAATTCTATTCATCTCACCCTCTAAATCTTTTTGTCTACAACAAAATACTCAGATTATTTGTTTAATTTAAATAGATAATTTATTATCTTATAAATGGCGTATTAGATAAATAGGCTGAAAATATTAAGGACATTATAGATTGAAGGATAAGTTAAAAGATATTGAGGATCAATTTACATGGATCATAATTTAACCAATCGACATTGAGGATTTATGGTATGCAAAAGAGTTAAAAGATAAATGTACCTGTACCAACACCGGATTCTATCCAACCCATTATACATCCCCTAGAAAGGGGTGCGCTTATGAATCTACGCAGTTACCTACTAGTCTACCGTTATTTATGTTCTTGTCCCTCTATTTCACGAGAAAAACTGATTGGGGGCGTTTTCCAAACACTCCCTTCGCCCACCAGCCCCTCCAGTTTTAGGGGCGACCATAACCTATCCCCAGGGAACCCAACCCTTCTACATGGGCCATCAAAATAGTGTGACGTGAATTTACGATCACCTACCATTCATGATATATAAAAGGGTATCAAAACAAATATTTGGAATATAATGAAAGAAAACAAATAGTTTTTATTTTTTTGAGACAAAAAGCGGTATTAAAATACCTTTAAAAAGTACTCTCATTGCTGGGTACAAAAATTCGTTCCAAAAAGATCCGACATGTAGAATTTCGAAATTTGAGACAGAACATAATTTCAACTTTTTTCAAAATATTAGGATTTTAATAGTAAAAAAAAAAAAATATGGGTGATTAAGAACTTATTTGGACGAATTTCAAGTCAGATGAGAGTGTTTTTGACACATAATTTTCAAAGCGTATTTTTACTTCACTTTTCCTTTTATTCAGAAGAGTTCGAAATTTCTAATTCGAATTCTCTATGTTAGAAAGATAAAAGTAGTAAATATACGTTTTCAAAATTACGGTTAAAAAACCATTTGACTCGAAATTTTTCAATATAAAATTCCAAATTAACTATATTTTGTACTGTTAAAGTCACGAAAGTTTGCAAAAGGTTCAACTTCAAGTTTTAATCTGTCTCAAATTTTGAAATTTTACATGTTGAACTTTTTTTGGAATCTTTCAGTAGAGGAGAATTTTTGGGAGTTTTTTGGAGAATTCAGCAGAGAAAATTATCAGATTATTCAATATTTTGAGGGATAAATAAAATGATCTAACAAAATTTTTATTTCGCAATATCTTTATTGACATTTTGATAATCTTTTATACAATGTTCAATTTTATTTTGACAAATTTTATTTTGTCTGTTTAAAAAAGGGAAATGAAAATTTTTAGCTTCCCTGAAAGGGAGATCGAAGCGTTACGAGGTACTTTCAAAATTTGGTACAAAATTAAAAACTATTTTTAATAAAAAATGTTTTTGTGTTCTTGTTTTGTGTAAAAAATTTAAATAAAACATAAATCGCATTATCGATTTGTTGAAAATAAATAAAAGCACGTTGTATACATTAATTTATGTCAATGTAAATAAATTATTCTTTTAGATATCCCGACGTGCTGCAGTCTATTCTATATATAGGTAAGTCTATTATAAAAGTCATACTAAAAAAGGAAATAAGTTTACGAAGATGCATTAACGTGGAGACGTTCCAACAAATACGTGACTCGGCATATCGCTCGTAATTTGTGTAACACCATTGAGCTCAATACTCGTTTATTTTTTTATTTCTCAGTACGGTATTCTGAAGGCAATAAGAATTGGCAAAGATCCAAAAGATTTTCACCTCAACTTTATACGATAAGCTTTGGAATTTAATATTAAATAAAATACAATATATATTAAATAAATCTATAAATTTATTTCCTAAAAATGCTTTATAACTTTATTTGATATAAATACTATTGCGTTACCAAGTCCAAAACGGTTTATGTTTTTATACGCCCTTTTGGCTTCAGAGAACAAATCATTTTGGAGACTTATTTTAAAGCTCAAAATTGAAAAAAAAATTTGAAAGCCAAAAAGTCATAAATTCAAGTCATCCAGTGTAAAGAAAAGTTCGTTTCAAAAACGTTGATGACAGCGGACTTTCAAAATTGAGACAATTCTGAACTTTAGGTTGAACATTTTTGGAACTTTGAAAAAATTAGAAAGTGAACAATTTTTAAACGGTTAAGGCTTTTCCGGTGGGTTTTTTTTTTTTTTAACCAAAAAGGATTTAACAATTTTTGGGGTTTGAAGAACATGAAAAAAAGGAATTAATTAGAAATTATGATCATTTACGACTATGACTAGATTTATTCAGGTATGAAGCAACGAAAATAGAAATATGTATGAAAATTTTTGGATTTTTATTAGAACTTTGTTGGGAAAGTCAATTTTTTTCACTTCTTGTCTTTTTCAAAAATAGTTCAAAATATGAGTGATTGGAACTAATTTTGAACTTATTATGAATTCACAAAATTGTCAATTCAAATTAATTTTGTTTGAAAAATTAAAAAAAAAAAATCCCCGTAAGAAAATTCAACACTAGGTGACAATTTGTCACACTTCTAATTATTTTCAAGTTCAAAAAATGTTCAACTCAAAGTTTAAAAATGTCTCAATTTTGGAAGTTCACTGTCAGGAACGTTTTTGGAACACATTTATTTCACATGAGATGCGCTCTTTAGACTCAAAATTTTTAGCTCTACAATAAGTCTTCCGAATGATTGCCAACGAAAAAAAAAACCATATGCCCTTTTGACTTTAGTAAGCTCCATAAAGTAAATTAGTACGCGATATTACATTAAACAAAAAAAAAAAAAAAAAATATAATAATGATATAAGTGAATAAAAATGAAGCCAAATTATAAAATTGAAATTTGCATAAATGTATAATCTTAAATAATTAAATTTTCGGTAGTTATTTTTTCAACTGTGCAACAATTGAGTTTAAATTTACTTGAAGTAGGAATAGCTTTTTTTTAAATTTAATTTGAATACGAAAGAAACGCTACAATCTAGTGAAAAAAGGCAAGAAAAAAGAGTTTGTGGACGAGCTCTGAAGCTCTCGACGCTACTTTTATTGGTTTCTCTGTGTATTTTTTATTTTCAAAGCCATACTCAATGAAAATGTTGTTCAAAGAGAAGAGAGTAAGCAGAAACCCGTCGGTCAAGTACAGGGTACATTGATAGTAAATAAAAATATTAAATGTGTTGATTCTCAAAATGTTTATGATAAAAAATTCGTCTAAAAAAAAAACTTAGATGGAAATACCAACGAATAAAATAACGAACTTTGACAAACATTTGTATTTGAATTAATATATTTTAGTCATTAGAATAAATATGATAAATTTCACTATAAAAATAAATAGGAGTTGAAACATTCGCATTCGCTCACTCAATAAGGTTGTGATGGCCACTTAAAAGCCCACAATGTGAACCAGCATCACACCCAGGTTGAGTGAGTCTACGAGAACGTCAATTCTTGAAGCTTCTCTTGATACTTGAATCTTCTTTTACATTTTAATGTTTTTTTTCCTTTTTTTTTATCATCCTTGAGCCTTCATCTCGGTGATTTCCGCCCTCACTATTTCCATTCCTTCATCTCAACGTTATTCATGTTCACAAATAATAAAAAAAAAATTCTTGAATTTAATAAAGACGCTTTTAGTGATAATTTCCGAACGAGGAAGTAGACGTAAATTTAGTTGCGACCCAGACACATCGGGATAGCAGGAAGATGAAAATGCTACGGATAATTCTTGAGTTGGTTTGCCGCAATATTTCTCTTTACCTTCTATTTGTTTAATTTTATCTCTCTTTTCGCACATTACCATCCTTTACACATGTCTCTTAAATTCAACATGCTGTGATTTTATTTTCAGTTAAAAAAAAAAATAAATAAATAAACAAAACAAAAAATACTTTAACTCTTTATATCTTTACGTTTGTAAATTCGTTTACGGTAAAAAAAAAACCTTTTGTACTCTTTATTTAAAAAATTTTCTCTTCGTTAAATTGAAAAACGGGAATTAATTACATGTTATTTACTAAGCCTCTTTCATGTGTAGAGATTTTTTTCATGCTAGGGTTATTTTTGAAAATTTTTATTTTATGCTTTTCACTGAATTTTTTTACTCTAGAATACTTTTACTCAATTTATTTAAAACAAATTAAATAGAATGTATAAATGAGTAGAGAAAGAATTTTATATAAAAGTATGAGCATAAAGAATTTTAAAAAGTGAATACAGGTACAAGTTAACGGGAATCAAATTTCGGTTAATATTGAAGAGAACCCTCTAGTAAATGCATGATTGAGCAAGTGCAGCCATAGAGTTTTATATAATGATATCAACTTACCGTATACTGTTTCCCGATGAGCTTTATATAAATACATAAAACCGGTAGAAATGGAGTACTTGTGAAATAACTTTCAATTATCCTGAACTTTGCATTCAACTAACGCATATTTTTATTATTTTATTTTTATTAAGGGCATTCTCATACAGTTCATAACTGTATTAAAATTTAAGTAATTAATTAAAAAAAAATCGAGACCTTAATTGAAAAAAGAACTATTTTAGCGAGATATAGATTTTTGGAAAATTACTTACAGTTGTCAACAATTAGAAGTTGAACGAAATTTGGAAAATGAACTTTAGCCTACAAAATTTGAAAATTCTAATTACGAAATTGACATGAAGATTTTACTGAAATTCATTTAACGAATTTCGGTTTTAATTCCTAATTGATGTCAACTGTAATTTTTTTTTAAATCTTAATAAATGTGTCAAAAAAGAAAAGAAAATTGGGGGTTAAAATTGTAGAGCGTATTATAAATTTTTAATTTTATAGATAGTTTGGAAAATATATATCAGGATTTTCGACGGAATAAATTTGAAAGTTTTTTATTAATGATGCAAGTTTATGATCGATTAAAATATAGATAGAAGTAAATACCAATAGTTAACAGACGTAATTAGAGATAGTATGGATTTTGAGATTATTTACAAGATATCTACTCGTTGAACTTTAATCGCTAGTTAAATAACAGACCGGAGTTGAGATTTTCGATCATTATTTTTTAAAGACTTTTAATAATTTGATATTGGGAAAGATTATTATCTTGCATCTGTCACCGTCTTATCACAATTCAATCAACTAACTGTTTCATTCTTATTCGAATAACTATCAGCAGTTACACTTCTAAGTTAAAATTTAATTATAATTTAGCATTCAATGAAAATGAGTCAATCAACCAACTAAATAATTATCTTGAAGGATTTCATTAACAAAAACAGAAAATTATTTTTAAAATTACTCTTCAACAGTCAGCGTAAGATATTTTTCTAAAGGTTAAATTCCTATTTACTATAAAATATTACGCAAACTTGAATTCGTATATCATTTTATGAATTTCTCATGAAACTCTCATTTGCAATTTTATCAGATATATTTTAGTATCATAACTTTAAGACGTTTTGTAATTTAACAATACAATCTTATCTTGTTTTATAAAACAATTAAATCGTAATTTTATCGTACAAAAGTAATAAGTTTTTGCTTCAGATATTTTATCACCAAATTGTTGCAAAATTTTTTGATATGTACATCAATAACTAAAAAATAATAAATAGTAAAAAAATATAAACTCTTACCAAGTTTATAGTGACTCTATACTCGATGATTTATTTCCCCTTTCTTTTTGTTTTATTTACGTTGTTAAAAATCCATTTTAAAATTCAATAAAAATATTTGTTGCACAATATTTATTTTATATAAAACAATCTTTCAGAAATAATAATATTTTATTTTAAGAGAGATATTTTTGTTGACCACTTTACGAAGACTTATTCTTTTGAATGATTCACTGCACCACAACTGCCCACCTGTCGAACGTAGACTATCTCGTCGAAATTCGAGACTAGCAAGAACCTTCTTGAATTTCATATACGTATCGAAAATACGAAAACATATAAATGCTCATATGTGATACACTACCACATCTTTACTAAGTTTATATAAATATTGTCATATATTGAATGAGATAAAGTTTTAACTTAATTATTGGAACATTGAAAGTAATTTATTAATAAACTTCAATTATAAGTTATGAATTTACTGAAAATCAATACAAATAATTGCTATTAGTTCTGTCATCATATAAATTGGTTGATAAAACATATTCACAAATTTCAATTAATAAATTGCTTTTCAATTGAAGAACTGAAAAATTAATTAACCAGCGCATTTATACATTTATATAAATATATACACACATATATGTATTTTTTTTCTGCTATTGAAAACTCAAACAAATAAATTTATTGATTGTGATAATTTAATTCTATTAACACTAATTAAATGTTGAAAAATTTATTCCATAGAGAAAATGAGAGAGAAAATTACAAAGAAAACCGCTAATTGCTAATTAGTAACGAATGCTCGAATCTGTAATAATTAATTGATATTTTATAGAACTCGTACATTGAAAGTTACACTGTAAAAATCGGGAGTAAATACGGGTTTTATTCCAATCCGAATTTACGCCATCATTCGGAGTTCCGAAGTTTAAAAATAATCACTCCGCGTGGAGTGAATCAGGATTTTTTTATGGGCGGAGTGATGCGGATTTTATTTAAATCCGCATTCGGTCCGGAATTTTATTACTTAAATAAATTAATATTTAATAGAAACAGCTGTTAATTAGAAACATAATTATTTAAATAAATAATTCATTTAGATGTTAATAATTAAACTTAAAACATTATGTTTTTAATTTATAAAATGTTTTAGTAACTCACTAAATTATAATTTCATACATGAGACAAAGTGAAAATATTAAATTATTGAATAGCTATGATGACATAACTTTTATGGGAATATTTGATATTCCGGTACAATATGAAATGATATCTCGTGGTATGGTTGATGTCAGTCATACGACAGTTCGTGGCTCAGTGTAATTATATTTGTTCAAGTTTTATTATCAGCTGCTTATAATTTTTAAAAATCATTTCGCGTGAATATATGGGAAGGGAGCTCGTAATTATTTACGTACTCAATATAAATGTCAAAATATCAAAAACCTAAGCTCATTATGTATTATTAATTTTTTTTATAATTAATATTTTCTGAAACTCCCCTTCGGAGTTCATCCACTCTGCCCCCATGAAAAAAATTTAAAAAAAATATAAAAATATTAAAAAAAATATATAAATATATATAAAATATGTATCGAAAATATACTTTAAACAGCTAACTTTTGGCCTATTTTCGTATATATTTTATATATTTTAAATATATAAAATATATACGAAAATCGGCCAAAAGTTAGCTATTTAAAATTAATTTTTTATACATATTTTATATATATTTATATATTTTTTTGTATGAAAAATTTTTTTTTTTATATATTTTAAAATATATTTTTGTTTTTAATTTTTTTCATGGGGGTGTATTCACTCTACAAATTTTTAACAGTGTAAATGTAAACTGTGACGAGTCACAAAAATTTTAATTTTAATTTAAAAAAAAAAAAAAAAAAAAAAAAATAAAATAAAATAAAATAATTTTATTATTTATAAAAAAAAAAAAATTAATTTATACCTTAAAAAGGAATAAATACATAAGAGTAAGTGAGAAGGAAAAAAAAAAAAAATAAGAGAAAGAAAATAAAATTCGTGGAAGAGAATTAAAATTCTTAGAAGCGAAGATCGGGTGAAAGAGGAGAAGAATAAGAGAGAGAAAGAGGTATGAAAGAGAGAGAGAGAAAATGGGCGATTGCATGCAAGTTAGCAGCGGTAGTTCCGAGTGCCGCCGCTAGGCGGAAAAGGGCGCTGATCGCTTTTCGCTCGAAGACGGGATACCTAAAATATTTAAAAGCGATTCAAATACACACTGAAATCAGCTCAGCTCACTACCGGACAATATCTTGTAGAGAGTAAAAGTACCTTAAGGGAAAAATACTCGGGAGCTGACCATTGAATGCATTGAAGCTGGAAGAAGTTCCAGCTGCAGCAGTAGAAGCAGAAGCAGCGGAGCAGAGCAGCATTACACAGTATACGAGGTATACTGGCAGCAGAGCAGAGCAGTATTACACAGTATACGAGGTATACTGGCAGCGGAGCAGAGCAGCATTACACAGTATACGGGGTATACTGGCAGCGGAGCAGAGCCACTACACAATATACGGGGTATATTGAGAGCAGCATTACACAGTATACGAGGTATACTGGCAGCAGAGCAGAGCAGCATTACACAGTATACGGGGTATACTGGCAGCAAAGCAGAGCAATCTTACACAGTATACGGGGTATACTGGCAGCGTAGCAGAGCAATCTTACACAGTATACGGGGTATACTGGCAACGGAGCAGAGCATTACACAGTATACGAGGTATACTGGCAGCAGAGCAGAGCAGCATTACACAGTATACGGGGTATACTGGCAGCAAAGCAGAGCATTACACAGTATACGGGGTATACTGGCAGCAGTAGCAGAGCCAATACACGGTATACAGGGGTATACTGGCAGCGGCAGCAGTAGCAGACCAGTAAGCAGTACACAATATACGGGGTATATTGAGAGCAGCAGAGAACAAATCAACCAGACAGCAGAAAAGCAGTCAGCAGCAGGATAAACTGAGAAGCAGAGGAGCCATTATAAATTATAAATTACATTGTAGCAGCAATTTCTTTTTTTTTTGTATTTAGTTATTAAGTTCATTTCAATAAATCCTATAATTATATATATATCTTAAAAAGGGTCTTCTGGTCAAATTAATTTTTAGTAATAGTAACGTCACCACCCAGATATCCTATCCTTAAGAATCCTGGCAATCCGGCGAGCCAATCCATAATAGGGTTAAGGGTTAGACTAAGATTTAATTTAATTATTTTAAATAGAATAGTAAGTTGAAACGTTACAAATAATTGGCGCTCGAACAGGGACATTAATTGACCAGAACCCTCAGATATATATATTTTTAAGTTTGTTGAAATGGCTGATAACAATCCAAAACCTAGGATATCATGGATATATCAACTGACCAAGCAGCGATTGACAGAGGAGCTGACAAACAGAAACATTGTGGCAGAAGCAAAGGCAACAAGGGAGGATTTGCGCAGATTACTGCGTCTGGCTTTACTCCAGGAGGGTGCAGAGGACAGCTTCAACAATAGCAGACAGCCCAGCAGACCAAGCAGTGCGGCAGGAGACCACGAGGGGCAAGACATGGAACAAGTTGCGAGCGGAATAGCAACTCCAACATTCGCAACGCCACATGCAAGCAGATCAGGCCTCAGAAGTCAACGGGACGTGTCAAGGTCAAACAGTAGAGTACGAGAAGGAGGGTCAGATGTCTCAACTCCAAGGGAGACTAGCAGAGAGAGATCACACCTGGCAACACAACGAGCATACGAGGAAATCAGGGCGATGCTGCTACGAGAACAGGAGCAGACCAAACGGAGAGAAGCAGAGCGGAAGCTGGAACGAGAAAGAGAGGCAAGAAGAGTTGCTGAGTTAGAGGAACAACTGCGCACTGAGCAAGCAGCGAGACAACGTCTGGCAAACATGGAAGCTGAGGGAGAAAGGGCCACAGAACGAGAGCAACGGGTGCAAAGAGCAGACCAAATGGACAGAGCCAAGGAAATCGAGCAAATGGAGGCAGAACGTGAACTCCTGAGAAGGGAAAAAGCAGTACGGGACCGTAGACAACAAGAAGCAGAAGCCCAGGAAAGGATGAGACGGGAGGCTGAAAGAGAACGAGAAATGGAGCAAGAGCAAGAGTACGAGCGGCAGCAGCAAGGAGAGAACGCGAGATTCGAAGCTCTACAGAACGAGATCAGAATGCTACGCGAGCAGTTGAACCAACATGACAGGATGGAAGGAAGACGAGCAAATTCACCAATTCCACAGTGGGAGAGACATCCAGTTCCACAGGGTGTACCAGAGCTCAACATCAAGGACCAGGTTAGAAAATGGAACACAACATTCGATGGAAGCAAAGAATTGATGACATTTTTGGAGAGGATTGAAGAGCTATCACTAAGCTACCAAGTTACGAAGGACCAGCTGGTGGAGTGCATCCCGATACTATTGAAGGACAACGCACTGATGTGGTACCGCAACAACAAGGCTAACTGGAGAAGCTGGGAGGAGTTCGTGGATCAATTAAAGAAGTTCTACTTGCCAGTTGACATAAACGCGAGATTGGAGGAGGAGATCAGGCACCGAACTCAAGGTGTAAAAGAAGAGGCTCGAGAATACATCACAGCTTTGCAGACCATGATGAGACGGCACGGCCAGATGAGCGAGCACAGTCAACTTGATCGACTCTACTACAATTTGAAACCAGATTACCAGCACTACATCAGGCGCAGTGATGTTCAGACAGCAGCAGACTTAATAAGACTAGCAAGCGACTATGAGAGGGTGCTAGCACAGGAAAAGAGGTACAAACCACCATTGCAGAATACGAGGAGGAACGTGGATGACGAATTACATCAGCAAAGGAGAAACATAGACATCAACGTAATCAATCAACCATATAATGCAGAAGAAATCTGTTGGAGATGTGGACAACAGGGGCATTACAAGTTCGAATGCAACAATGGATGGAAAAAGTTTTGCATTCGCTGCGGTCAACGAGGTACAGGAACAAGGAACTGTAAATGCCCACAGGTGAAACTTCAGATAGCAAACAGAAGGACTGGGGCACTGGTTCAAGAAAGTCAGCAGCGTGTGATACCGAAAGCAGAGTGGACAACAGAGAAGCAACCAATCATAGGGGAGATTTACAGTCCAGCCATCAAGGAAAGAAGGCAGACAGCGGATCAATGTAGCAGTTACAGTAAACGAGCAGATATGAAGCAGACCGAGAAGTACAACGTTGAGCATTGTTATCGTGGTGCGGATAATAGAATCTACATGGATGTGGGAATCAACGGGAACGTGCAACAAGCGGTACTAGACACAGGAGCGACTAAGTCATTTATCAACCAGGATACGTGGGCTTGGATCAGAAGTTGCAGAGCAGACTACAGTTATCATCCGTGTGAATCCACAGCAGCAGAAGCAGGAGATGTGATGGTGATGGCAGAAATTTTGGGACATAAGAAACTCTTTCAGTTCAGCATCCTACCAGCAAGAGCAGAGCCAATGATCATTGGGATGGATATTTTAGCAAGCATGAATATTAGTATACAACTAAAGTCACCGGTAAAAGTCTTCGAACAGACTGGATTCAACGCAGCACGAGTGGAAAGCAGACCTAAGGATGGAAATCGTACGTTGGGAGTAAGAGCAGCCAAAAAGAGGAAATTGGAACAAGTAAGCAGCATGGGAACAGACACCGATTCAAAGAAGGCCAGTAAGGAGCTAGAAGAAGTCATCAGAAGATCCACGGCAGTAGATGAAGGTCGAACAAGGAACTGTTATGAAGAAAATAGGATGAAACGTAGAAGTGCCAATCAACCGTCGCAAGGGCAAAACCAACCAGACAATGCAGGAAGTCCCCGGAGTTCTCAAGCGAAGAGTCTGAAGGGCGAGCATCGGCGAATCCATGAGAAGCATGCAGAACGGATCATCTCAGTAGCCAATCATAACAGAGGACGACCACAAAAAGATGAAACACCCGTGGAGTACCAACAAACACTAGCGACAGAGAGCCAAGAACAAAGAGGAGACAGAGGAGAGGATCCAGTGATTTCTGTACTGAAAATCAACTGGAAAAGGAAAAAAAATCCAGTTAGGAGGATCTAGTCACCAAACGATGTACTGTAAGTATTTGTAAATAAAAAAAAAAAAAAAAAAAAAAAAAAAAAAACTACGTTTTTTTTTTTTGCGAAGTAAGAGGGGAATGTGACGAGTCACAAAAATTTTAATTTTAATTTAAAAAAAAAAAAAAAAAAAAAAAAATAAAATAAAATAAAATAATTTTATTATTTATAAAAAAAAAAAAATTAATTTATACCTTAAAAAGGAATAAATACATAAGAGTAAGTGAGAAGGAAAAAAAAAAAAAATAAGAGAAAGAAAATAAAATTCGTGGAAGAGAATTAAAATTCTTAGAAGCGAAGATCGGGTGAAAGAGGAGAAGAATAAGAGAGAGAAAGAGGTATGAAAGAGAGAGAGAGAAAATGGGCGATTGCATGCAAGTTAGCAGCGGTAGTTCCGAGTGCCGCCGCTAGGCGGAAAAGGGCGCTGATCGCTTTTCGCTCGAAGACGGGATACCTAAAATATTTAAAAGCGATTCAAATACACACTGAAATCAGCTCAGCTCACTACCGGACAATATCTTGTAGAGAGTAAAAGTACCTTAAGGGAAAAATACTCGGGAGCTGACCATTGAATGCATTGAAGCTGGAAGAAGTTCCAGCTGCAGCAGTAGAAGCAGAAGCAGCGGAGCAGAGCAGCATTACACAGTATACGAGGTATACTGGCAGCAGAGCAGAGCAGTATTACACAGTATACGAGGTATACTGGCAGCGGAGCAGAGCAGCATTACACAGTATACGGGGTATACTGGCAGCGGAGCAGAGCCACTACACAATATACGGGGTATATTGAGAGCAGCATTACACAGTATACGAGGTATACTGGCAGCAGAGCAGAGCAGCATTACACAGTATACGGGGTATACTGGCAGCAAAGCAGAGCAATCTTACACAGTATACGGGGTATACTGGCAGCGTAGCAGAGCAATCTTACACAGTATACGGGGTATACTGGCAACGGAGCAGAGCATTACACAGTATACGAGGTATACTGGCAGCAGAGCAGAGCAGCATTACACAGTATACGGGGTATACTGGCAGCAAAGCAGAGCATTACACAGTATACGGGGTATACTGGCAGCAGTAGCAGAGCCAATACACGGTATACAGGGGTATACTGGCAGCGGCAGCAGTAGCAGACCAGTAAGCAGTACACAATATACGGGGTATATTGAGAGCAGCAGAGAACAAATCAACCAGACAGCAGAAAAGCAGTCAGCAGCAGGATAAACTGAGAAGCAGAGGAGCCATTATAAATTATAAATTACATTGTAGCAGCAATTTCTTTTTTTTTTGTATTTAGTTATTAAGTTCATTTCAATAAATCCTATAATTATATATATATCTTAAAAAGGGTCTTCTGGTCAAATTAATTTTTAGTAATAGTAACGTCACCACCCAGATATCCTATCCTTAAGAATCCTGGCAATCCGGCGAGCCAATCCATAATAGGGTTAAGGGTTAGACTAAGATTTAATTTAATTATTTTAAATAGAATAGTAAGTTGAAACGTTACAAAACTCATCATTTTATTTATTATTTTTTTTTTTCGTTAAAAATATTCGTGTGATTGATCGGCTGTCTTGCAGTCAATGAACAATTATTCCTGTCAAATATATTCTGTCACTGTTATTGGAAACGCAACTATTAACAACTCAACAATCAACAATTTAAATCTGAAGTGCAAAAATAAAAAAAAATATAAAAAATTTTTACAGTTAAAATTGATAGTCGATAGAATTCGTTTGAGCGTTAAATCGACTTGGTAATATATTTTAACCAGCATTTTACTTCAACCTTTTTCTCTTTGATCCCTTGATCTTAAAAAAAAAATTTTTCATGTAATTTTATATCCATTTAATATAAATAAAATCTAAACCAATTAAATATTTAATAATTAACGTATACTTTAAAAATTTTGAATGAATAAATTTGAAAAAAAAAAAAAAATGATTTGGAAAAAATTGAAAGGCGACCTAACGATGTAGAAAAATTTAATGATCGCCTTGAGCTTTTTCAATAATAAATAAAAATAATAATAACACAAGGCATGAAAATTAAATTGAGAAGAAAATTAATTAAGGATGTATGAGTATATGAATTTTCAAGACACCGAAAATTCACTTGAATTTTTTTCCATCATTTCCTTTATATTCCATGTCTCTTACGATTCACTGGAGCATACATTTTGTAATTCATCCATAGGTTCTTTTTTTCCTTCTATTCTTTTTATTCAAAACCTTACATTTTTTTTTTTGAGTTATTTTTCTACTAAAAGCATGAGAAGAAAAAAAATTAATTTAATTTCAAGAGAAAGGAGAAAAATTTTAATTCCCGCTCTGTATTAGTGATGTAAAGCAGACTAATTGTCTGAGAAATTTCGGACAATTGACCAGCAAGAAATTGACCAACGGTCATTTCCAGAATAAAATGACATTTTTTTCAACAATTGACCGAAAAAATTTTTCATGTCATTTAGCATCTACATGGAAAAAATCGGGAGTGAATTTCAATCTGAATTGATTCCGTCACTCGGAGTTCCGAAGTTAAAAAAAAAATCTCCGCGAAGTTTTTTTCTAGCTCAGTTTTTTGTCTTGGATTAAACTCCCTTTTGAAATTTCCAAGTCCGGAAATTTCTTATAGTTAGTAAAAGTGAAGAGAACTTTTTTACAAATTTTTGTAAATAAACAAATTGTTCGTACACTGTAAAAAGAGCGGTGTTAAAAATGGACTCATTTCAATTCCGCCCTGTGTTCAAATGAAATTTTACTGGTCTAGGAGGCGTAATTCGGCGGTGTTAAACCGGTGTAAAAGCGGGGTCAATTGCGCCCGCTTGGAGTATTAACTTTAAAGATTATAAAACACAAAAAATGTCAATTCTTTATGAAAATTAATAAAAAATATCATTTATTAACAAGTATAGTGATTGAGTAAATCAAAATATTCACAAAGTAAAATATTTTAACACCAGTTAAGAATATCTACACCGGCGGCGGCATTATTTTAACACCGGTCTAGAATATTTACACCTGCGGCGGCGGTGTTATTTTAACACTAATGAATTTTTTTTAACACCGGTACAGAATATTTACACCGGCAACGGCGTTATTTTCACACCGCTTTCGGTGTGGAAATTTAACACCGCCGATTTTAACACCTACACCGCTTGGACTTACCCCGGTGATTTTTTACAGTGTACTGTCGACTGATGCACTTGTGTTTTTACATTGAATATTCTCCAACAAAATTATTTTATAAAAAATTGATCGGATTATTTTATAAAAAATTGACCGAATTATTTTTTATATCAAATCCCGTGAAAACATAATTTATTTTATAAAATTTGCTAAAGCTTCATAAAATTTGATGAAATTTTTACTAGGCCATTTTCGATAAAAAATTCCATTACGGAAATTTCATAAAATTTAATGAAATTTTATAAAAAAATCTCTTCACGGGTTGACAAAAAATTGCCAATTAATATCTAGTTATCGGACCGTACATAAAAATAACGGTAATTTAACATCACTACTTTGCATATTTTCAAATATATAAAACTTTTAAACAATATATTCTACCACTAAATTTTTTTGACTCGTTTTTTATATATTCTGTACACCTGTCGTACTCATCGTCAACAATCTATATACATTGACGTTGCTTTGAAAAACGAGACTGAAGAATATCGAGCGTTTTATAAATGAATATCGCGCGCATTGGAATTTCGTCAAGTAAAATTAAATGCAACCAACAAGCAAGTGACGGTGCAAGTGAAAAAGCAGCGTGCAGATCAGCCATATAGATATGATCGTAAAAAAAACAACACGTCAGTATGTCATACAATATACTGAGCTAAAGTGGCAATGGGTTTAAAAAAATATATTTATGCAACTAGATAGAGCTGTTTAATATATCAACTAAAAATATTGTGTATACTAATGGTGTTAATTTATTTTCTGATAAAATCCGTTTGAATTCAAATTAATTTATAGAATTGCAGATGAGTAATTTATAGTTTGGTAATGTTAGAACTTCAGTTTAACTAAAATATAGCCTTTCGTGTTGATAATGACTGGGACACCACAAACTGTGTCCACAAGTGAGGCTAACCACTAAAGTCCTTTGTTTTCTCAGAAAAGCATACGGTACATGTTTTATTTATTTTTTTATTTTGTTATACTTGGAAACTTTGCAAACAACAGAAACAGATATTAGTTTAATTTAAATTTAGAAAATTATTCTAGTTAATTTTGATACTAAAACTTTTTTCTATTACGGAAAGTGGGGCAAAATAGACTCCTTGAGAAATAAGAGCTTATATGGAATACAAACACGATCCCATTTTACCCCCAAGGGCTCGTTTTGCCCGAGTCTCCCCTGCATTTATTTTGGGTTAAATGGTCACGACTAAATATTAGTTATAATATCATGTACTAAAAATTTTGAGTCCACGTTGAGGTGTGAATAAATTGGTGTTATAATTTTTAACACGGTGTAAAAGTTACACGACGCATGGTGTTAAATTTTGGAGTGTGAATTAGAACGTTCACACGACCAATGGTGTGAATGTACAAGTTCTTTATTTGAAACTCTCGATTATTTCGACACTGAATATTTAATTTTTATTTAAAATCCTTTCGCATGAAAAAACTTTATATGTGAAAAAATATACTTTAAAATATATGAATATTTTAGTGTGATATATTGCAAAATATATAAAATAATATTTATATTTTTGCCGCATTAATATATGATAATATATTGAAAAAAAATATATTGCTACAATATATTAATTATATATTTTTCAATATAACTTTTTTTATATATGTTTAGCATATATATCTTGGTATATTTTATTATATATTGATATATTGTATTGAAAGTAGTATATTTATTAATATACAGTATGATGTATATTTTTTATATAAGTTTTCCAGTATATTGCAAAATATATGGTACTCCATATATTTTGCAATAAATAACGTCCAATATATTGCAAAATATATGGCACTATACATATTTTTCGTACTATGGTATGTTACATAATAAAAACCATGCATTTTAGTTTGTAATTTTCATTTCTATGCTATCGAGCAGCTTCTCAAAAAATATATAGGTATAGAAAGACTATAATTTTCAATATATCGAGAAAAATATAATTTTTAATATATTGGAAAAATATAACTTCAATATACCGCAAACCATAGATTTAAACATATAAGTCCTTCCATGTATGATCAATTATAAACAGACAATATATCACTAATTATATGAGTCGAAATATATATATTTTTTATTATATTATACTTCATAATTTACATGTATACCATCCATATATGACAAAAACATATTGAGCAATATATGAGATAATATATATAGAGAAATATAAAATATTATATAGAAAGAAATATATTATTAAAAATACATAATCCAATATATGTAAAAAACATATATTCATAAATATATATATTTTTGCCGCCATATATTTATCACATATTCACAATATATATTTTTAACAATATATAGCTTTTCCATGCAGGTTTACTCCGTATGCAGAGAGATTTTTTTCAAACTCCGGGACTCCGAGTAACGGAATGAATTCGGATTCAAATAAAATCCGTAATCACGCCGAATTCACTGCCAATTTTTTGCAGTATAAAATTGATAGATAGCTGCTTCGTATTTGAAGTATGCAATTACCTTAAAAAAATTCTCAAGCCAATTTATTTCTGTGCGAGAATAGTTGGCTTGAAAATATTGAGGTTTAATAATTTTTTCTTGCGCTCTAGTTTACTAATTACTCTAGATTGTCGTTTGTATCATCATCGTTGAGAAAATAAATGGCAATTATTATTTTATAAATTAATAACAATGTGTTAATAGATATATTATATGAATGTAATGAATAATCACTATAATTAATTTTGTAGATAACTGTTTGAATTAAGAATTAAACTTGTTGCTGACGCTTTTCATCTACAGGTATGCTACTATACAATATTACACAATGGATAGTAAGCTATATAAGTATGACTAATTATTTATACAGAAGTTTATTTTAAATAGCAGAGTTAAATTTTCGTGTAAATATTTAGCTGCTAATTGTGAAAAATTACTACCAATTAAAGTAAACCTGGGGAATTATGTCCTTCAATCAATTACTACTTATTGTTTTTTAAAGTCTGCCCTTCCACTGAGTAAAATATAATCAGATTAATTTGCATGCAGTATCAAGGGTCGCAATTAATTTTAGTGCCAGTCGAAATTACACTTTAGAACTTTCAATTTTTATTTCCATATTATCACTTTAAATTAATACCAATATTTTTAAATTTAAAGCTTCAAGGCAATGACAAAAAAATCATACGCCCTCTTGACTTTTGGAAGCTCCCTATAGCCAAAAGAGCGTATAAAAATGTTAGTCCTTGTGGAATCAATAACACGATATACTCTGGATCACGGATAATTTTTAACAAAATATTATCTCTATGTATGCATACAAATTAATCGCAAATCACAACGTATATGTACATGTTTTTATTAATAAATACACTGACAGATGTGTCAATATTATCAGTGAAATTTGATAACTGAACTTTCTAATAAAAAAAAAAAAAAAAAATTAACCTCAACTCTTCTATTTACTTGGATGTACAAAAAAAAAGTATAATTTTCAAATAAAAAACCTGAAAACCGCTCGATTCTGCGGGCCAGCCCCAAAACTTCCCGAGCTCTAGAGCTCGAAAATACTGTAGATATATTTTTAAGCTTTTCAAGCTCGAAAATAGTAATGTCGTACCTTCTATTGCGAAAATTCAAGTAATAGACAATAAAAAAAAAATAATGGAGTAAATCATTGTTTTTTTCATTTTATATCAGCAATATCTTTTGAAATAATGAATCGATTTCGACGTTCAAGGTGACATTTGACGCAGGTTTCATGTTACTAACGATAAAAAAAAATGTCATCAATTAGTTCTCTAATTCGGATTTTTTTAGAAAAAAACACTTTTTCTTAATTCTTTCGACAACGGTTTCTCTTAAACAAATGAACCGATGTTGATAGTTGAGGTCACATTCGACGCGGCTTATAAATTTTTAGAGCTGGATAGATTTTGGAATATATCCAATGAGTATATTACAAGTTATCCGAAAAAAACTATTTTTAAAAAATTTCATTTTCGGAATATCCTCGAATATACTGTACCGATTATGCTCAATTTTTCTCAAATTGTTGAAATTAATGAGCCGCTTCAAAATTCACTTCAAAAAGCCGAATCGGTTTGTCCGTTCAAAAGTTACAATATTTACATACACATACATACTCTCGGACATCTTGAAAATAGTCAGAATAGCTTCATAGAACCTCAAAACATCGACATCTTTGAAAACTCGGTTTTTGAAAATCGGACCGAAACCAATAACTTCCCTTGTTTTTGAAAATTTTAAACTTTCATAGCGGGAAGTTCAAAATATATAACATAATTGAGTAAAAGTACTTAGAGTGTTGAACATTTAATCAAAGTAAAGTGTGAATGATCTCATGTCACAGTAATTTAAGTACTCCGAAAGGTGACGATAATACAGTTAAGTAGTGAGAATGGAGTTAACCGAAGACATCTTCAAAGGCATTACACGCTAGTACAGTGTTCACAAGTGATGTGTAATCAGTTTGCCATGGTGCTCTAATTTAGTGGGCAACCCCGTCTACCTCCTTTGGATGGACTCTGGAGAACAGACAGATTGGATACATTTTGTGAGACTGGTTTGTGATGGTGAACATCCCTGACAGCTCTAAGAGAACCAAAGACGACAGACAGGATCGAATTAAGTTGAAAGCTCTCGATGCATCACGTCCACGTGTCGTGTTCGTCTCACACTTTACTACTTGATAAAGCCGTGTGTCTAGCCAACTTGTAACGCGGGCTTTCAAGTAATTAGGTCGACACTGTGTACAAAGAAAATGCCGCCTTTCATTAACCACGTGTCTTCGTGTCCAGAAATTATTATTTTATTTTATTAAAAAAAGTCACTCTATGAGTGAAGTGACTTCTGAGTACTCAAACTTTATTATTTAAATTTAAGGGAAGCGCGGCCAGAACGGAACCGCTAAAAAAATTATTTATTTTTGTGCATTTTAATACAGAGAATCTTTTTTTTTTGCTTCTATTTGAAGTAATTTTTTTTTTTGCGTAAAAAGCAGTATAAAACATATTATAAGTGATATATATAAATATATAAACTTATTTGCGATAAATAATTTTAGTAAATAAATAAATATTAAATTATTATTTATTATTACGGAAACTTTGTATATTTATATATGAAAGTCAAATATTACCGAAATTGAACGATTTTTAAAAATTCAAATTTTTAGTGTAACGATTGACACAAAAAAAATATTAATGAATAGACTATTACATAAAATTGAACAGGGATTATTTTCACCAGACATACAAATTTTTTAGTGTTACGGAATAAATTTACAAAGTGAATTACTAAAACATTTTTTAATAATGCAATATGGCTTTAATATTTATTGAATTAATTAAATTTAATTGTGAACACCTAGAGCGCAATAATTATCCTTCCATTTGTAACTAATAATTTTAGAGCTCGTCTAGTCACGTAAAGAGCTCATTTTATCGTGCAGCTGTGGCTCACTATAACCGAGAGAGATGAATGTATTAGTGCGTATTCCATTGTCGCTTAATCGTTTTATTAAAGCAATTAAACGCTACTTAAACGCATATAACATTGAGTGTCTCTGCTTGTCACATTTTTATTGCTATATTTTTGATTACGTCAATAGAAGACAGTAAATTACTATTTAAAATCAATCGTTGAAATATTTCCATCAATAAAATTTATAAAAATAGATAAAACAAATTATTTAGCTATATATCTATATTAGGGTGATTCGTTTTGAACGACTATTTTTTTTTTCACTCCCACTTGGAAATATTGTTATAGACATTGAAAAAAAATTCCCTGCAAGTTTCAGCCCTTAATTTTAATTTTAAGTACTTTATATTTGATTTTGAAGTTTTCCCTTTTAAAATACATAGGAGAGTTAGGATTTTTTTTTTAATTCTCTATAACTCAGCCGCATCGCAAGTTATCGAATCGCCGTTTGCGGCATTTTGTAGGTTAATTAATACTCTGCAAAAGTCTCCGTAATAATTTTTCTCGGACTGTTTTTTCTGTATTGGTTCTGAAAATAGTTTTTTTAATAATAATTTGGGTTTTTAGTTTTATATGTTGTTGGATTCTCTGTACAACAATCAATTTTTATTCTTATATATATTTTATTTAATATTTCTCTTCTCTAAATATTCTGTTCGAAATATTATTTCGAACAGTGTCGCATTTAAGTCGTAGTATATATATTTGAGTTGAGTTCAAAATGTGTATATGTTTACTTAAGGAAAAGAAAGCTAGCATGGATCAAATTTTATGACCTTAGGTACTTGCGTCGACGAGAGATTCCAAGTAAATGCAAGGCAATATGTTTTTCTTCATTTGCACTCATATATATATATATATATTTTGAACTTAGAGATCTTTGTTATACAAAAAGAGGAGAGGTTGGTGGACCTCAGTGTTAAATAATATTAAAAGAATAAGTTAGTCTAAGCTAAATCTCTTACGAGTGAAGACATACCCAAGAGCGCGTATTTTAATAAAAGATATAATATTCATTTGTTTAATAAATTGATTTGTTTCATTCACGATTACCATACCTGAATTCCCAACATATGTTTACCATACATGATATTTTCATGCGGGATGCAAATTAAAAATTTTCAAAAAAGGGGAGTTAATGGTTTCGGCCCGATTTTCGAAAATCGAGTTTTCATCAGATATCTATGTTTTGAGGTCTTAGGAAACTATTCTCACCATTTTTAGATGGACGTCTGTGTATGTGGGGGGTGAATGTAAATTTTTTTACATCTCTTCGGGCTCGAAAATGGCGGGGTTTTAGGGTTTCCCTGCAGAGTCATCCGTTTTTTAGATTTTTTTTATTTTAATTTAAAAATAAAATTGTTTGATATTTTTATTAAATCTTGTATCATCCAATTTCATACATAAATTGTATAACGTAGATAATAAATCATTATTGTTCGATTGTAACCAAGAAAAATGAAGAAAAGAATAAGAAGATTAAGAAGAATGAGATCACAGACGCTTGAAGACTGCGAGCTGATAACTGAATGGAGCAAAGAAGCTAATTGTTTTTGAGAAGAAAAAGATTTTTTTTTTTTTTTAAATAAGACCAAGAGTGGAAAGAAGAATAGAAGATGAAGAAATAGTCGAGAGTATAGATAAAAGTGAACATTTAATCGTATAATCAGAAGAGCTGATCCATTCAGTCTGAATAATTTATGATATTTTTTTTTTTTTATTATAACTTTTTAAACTTAATATTAAAAAATACTACAAGATTTATTATCATTATTTTTTTTTACCGTGTAAAAGTTGGATCTTCTTGATACTTTAATTTGTCAGATTTACATCGAGATAATTAATAAAGACAAGTTATGAGTTTCAGAGATAAAATATTATACTTTATTGTCATAGCATTCAAGTTTACTATCATTATTAAAATGCAAAGCTTTGAGAATTAAAATAATAAAATTTAACAATATTATTTTAATTATAATTTTAATAATATGCATTACGCTTCGTAATTAAATTTTTTGCAAATAAAATTGGAGTATTCGTAAATAATAATTTCGCAGAATGTTAATTATATTTTCATTTTCAGTACTATCTTTCATGCGCCTGTACACAAAGCAACCTTAATATTTCCTTGTTTACGCAGTTGATAATTTAAACCCCTCGTTTTAGTTACGTATATTTATATAGATATATAGATTCTGAGGTATATAAGGGAATTGAAAACAGTATGAAATACAGTGACAATTTTAGGAAGATGAAATACTGCTCTGAAATTTCTACTAATTTTGCCAAGTCGGTCAAAAGGACAAAAAAATATATATAAAATATCTAGGGAAAATGCGAACGAAACCAGCCCGGGTGGCAAAAACAGACCACCTCAAAAATTTGCTGAAAATTATCATCACTTTTGTACAGAAGTGAGAGTCCCCAAATTTTTTTGAAAATTTATTCATAAAAAACTTTATTTTTTTTCAGAAATTTTTCAGTGAACTCAAGATATTGTTGGTCATAAAAAATACATACGGTGTTTTCTTTGCTATATTAAAATTTTTCGGCATTTTTATTAACTGACAGTATTGTAAATTTTTTTTATACTCACATTTGATATAAACAATTTCATTACCGTATTTTTTTTTGTAATAAAAAAAGAAAATTTTACTTCATTTTCGGGGGTGGTTCGTTTTGCCCGACAGGGAAAAATTTTTTTTCATGGCACCTGGAAATTTGGTTCAACTTCAAATGGAAGTCAAAAAAAGAAGATTTTCTGAATGCAAATGCACGAAAATTCACTATTTCCTTAGTGTTCCATTTTGCCCGCGGACATAAAAAAATAAAAGAAAAAAAATTCTCTCTTTAGAATACTGAATGAAAAAAAAATAATTTGGCTGTCAATTCGGATGAACGAGCATCTTCGATGAAACGTGAGCAGGATCAAAGATATAAATATAAATGCGCGCGAAATATTGAAGATTCAAATTTTTTATGTACTCCAGTCTTTCAAATTCGAAAAATGCATTACGTGACTTTTCACTCCGTATACATTTATAATAAAAAAAATATTGAGCAAAATACAAGTCTGCATATATATATGCATATAAAAGATCACGTAATATATTGAATTCTTGTTTACGTCAATAGTGAACTTCAATTTATAAATTTCTTATGTTTCTAGATTAAGAAATAAATAATGGCAATTAAAGTTGATTGAATGCACTTAATGGTTTATTGATTTAGTAACGAGTTAATTTGTTTTAATGAAACTTTGTCAGTAAAATAGATGATAAGCTTTAAGTTAAAGTAAGAAAACAAAGTTGAGGTAAAAGTGAAAATAAAAAGAGTGAGATTTCAGTAGAAACTGTGAGTTAGTTTACAGTCGATGGGTCATGGTTCCTTTCTTTACTCTAAGTGCTGCGGAATACGTTATTCCTACTTGACTCGTAAGTTTGCTTCCTCTGGACGTGAGTTACCATCGAAGCGAATTAACATTATCCAAGTTAATGCTTTCAAGAATTGAGTGCATTTTAAATCTAGAAAATTTAATTCTTTCAGACTTGTGGGAACTGACAATTTTTTTAAAATTCATTTAATTATGGGTTCATGTATATATTTTTTAAATTACTTTCCTTTCATGTTAAATTCAGTTTTTGGATAAAATAAAAAAAAAGTGTTTGAATGTTGGAAGAAATTATTGAGTTGTAATAGAGGTTACGAGTGGCAATAAAATTTTAACAACATTCGTATGAAAATTTTAGGGAATATAAGTTCTTCATTATTATGGATTATAAGAGCAGAGAAAAATGAGTTGAATAATGGGATTGAGTTTTTCAAGTATTAGCTATGGAGCTAATGAGTTTCCAGCGCAATAATCGATGCTCAGATTCTAACATTATGAGGATTAAAATAACTAGGGCGCTCTTGTACTTTTTGTTTAAATTGTGGAAAATTTTAATTTAACGGATCAGTAAATTATATCAGTGTGATATTATTTAAGTACGCAGAAAAAATATTTCTTGATGCGAGAAAAATTTCGCATTATGGAATGAAAACAAAAATTTTATTAAGACTAAAGAAAATTTCTTGGCGCAAGGAAAATTTTCATAATGAAATGAAAACAAAAATTTTCTTAAGATTAAAGAAAATTTCTTGGCGCAAGGAAAATTTTGCATCGTGGAATGAAAACAAATAATTTCTTAGCGTAAGAAAAATTTTGCACAATGGAATGAAAACAAAAATTTTCTTAAGACTTAAGAAAATTTTTTGGCGCAAAGAAAATTTTGCATCATGGAATGAAAACAAAAAATTTCTTAGCGTAAGAAAAATTTTGCACAATGGAATGAAAACAAAAATTTTATTAAGACTAAAGAAAATTTCTTGGCGGAAGGAAAATTTTGCATAATGGAATGGAAACTAAACTTTTTTGAGGGCTAGAATAAATTTCTTGGCACAAGAAAATTTCTTTTCACCCCAAGAAAAGTTTCATTTTCAATTTATAATGCAAAAATTTTCCTAGAACAATTAAAAATTTTTTTGGGGCGAGTAAAAATTTTTAGCGTCAAGAAATTCTTCTTTTCTGTGTCTAACAGACAAATGGACTAAATTTCAGTACATATAGCAGTGAGAAAATGAGAGTAAAGTAAGCCCTTGGTTATTTTCACCTCAATCGTTTCGAACGTTGATTTTAATTAAAAAAAACCTCACCCTTCTTATTGGATTCTTCTTCAAGTTTTAACTCGTACGATTTTCATTTTATTTTTAATTTAAACCTCTAATCCACCCGAAAGTTTATTAATTTTTTTTTATATCTTCGACAATTGAATGTAAAAAAAATTTTATAATTAAATTTTAATAAAATAAAATAATTAAAACTTGTAATTATTTTCTCCTTTTTTTCCACAAAAAAAACTTTTTTTTAATAACGACAATTTTATTGATAATTAAATTTTTTTTATCAAAAACCAATAGTCATTTGTGGTTATAAAATATTTTAATTTCCAGACTAAAAATACAAAATTAAGTGTAAAAAATTCGAAAGAGAATTGGAAGCAAGTATCCAAAGCTTTCGCACAAATAAAAAAAGAAATAAATAAAAAAGAATGACATAGTTTGAGCGTGTGCTCAGTAAACATTAGAGCTTTCACAGAGAAAATGGTTTGTAAAGTAACGAATATTTTAAACTAGGGATTGGCAACGTAAAAAAGTTTGTTTAAAATACACTAGACTAGAGAACAACTAAAATGCTAAATATGCAAATATATTATCCAAGTAAAGGTACAGAACATATACATATATACATATGTATATGTATAGATATATTCTGTCAAGAGGATGTGTAACTTTATCCTTTGCCGAGGATTTCAGTGCGTTAATGGAAACACATTGTATCTGTGTATATGTAAATGTAAACGTGTTGCTTCAAACGACAGTATGTACATACGGTTGTTCTCTTCCACTAGTCAATCGACTGGACTAAGTTTCAAACTATAAACTTGACAGATAGCTCGTAACTGACAGACTCTATATGCAAATTATTTCAAATTAAAGTTCCTAATAATTGAAATACTTCATATTTGCAATTAACAAAATAATTATTATCCTAATTCATCAACTTCGTTAAAAAAAAAAAAAAATTTAATTAGTTTCATTGGTTTAAATATTTGACTTACCATTTTTTAAAGAAATCTAACTCGGGAATCCAGAAGTTTGATTTGATATTTATTGGAACTTTAATAAGTATTGATAGTGGGGTACAGTTTTAAAAAATGTATCAGTGATACGCACAGAATGAAACGCGGCAGGACACTGAAGGCAAGAACTAACGTAATCTCTCATTCGCTCTTGCTCTCGAGCCCTATACTGTACTATTATGTTCTATATACCGATGGAGGGAATAAATGCGCGCGCAACCCTTGCCCCGAATTCCCATCGTTTTTAGTTCTTACGTTACATTACATTAGATATTGCGTTATATATTAGTTTTATCTAATATATGGCTGTACTTATGCTATTATGTGGGAACCCCAAATGTCTTTGCCACAATACTTCCTTTTGTGTTTATTATTTTTTTATGCTGACAGCTTACTTATATCACGATCAATGACAAATATATACTGTTATTTGCAATTTGGAATTTATTATTTGAAGACATGGTAAAAAATATTGTGTATAAGTCAAATTTTTTGTGCTAATTATTTTTTGTTAAATCAACACATTTTATTTTGTTTGGTGTAAGTTGTATTTTGTGAAAATTAATTTTTAAAATCTTGAGAAATGTTACAATTATTAAGTGACAATTTACGATATTCGATATAAATTTTTTCTTTTTTTTTTTTAATTAATAGTCGACGAGAGGCGTTTTTTGGGGGCGTCTCTTGTTAATATCGGAATATGTTTATCAATAGCTCTGGATTTACTCATTTTAATAGTTTACAGAACAGTATTAGAGTTAGATAATAGAATTTTATATTTGATTATGGGTAATAATAATGATTTACATTTTTTAAAAATTAACTGATAATTTTTTTATAATTTTTCTGTGCGATCATACACAGAAAAAAAGAATTCTTGGCGCGAAAAATTGTTACTCGTCTGAAGGAAATTTCCACGTGTCCCAAAAAACCTAAATTTTATTGTAGCAACGCAAATTTTTTTTTGACTGCCCGGGTAAAAAAAAATTGTTGACTTTTCTTAACTTCAAAATGTGACACAACGACTAACTTTTTTTAAACTTTTGAAAATTCAAGAGAAAAGTCAATAAATATCCCGATATTTAAGATATACTAAAAGAAAAAACGTTCAGAACTAGTTCGAAATAAAATTTTTCTGAACGTTTGCACTGAAAAAAATAATGAAACCCAGCACTTTTAATGGAGCGTCAAAAAAAGTTTACAAATGAGTCAAAAACGTTAATTTTTAGTATTAAGTCAATTTTTTTTTCTTCGTATTTTCAGAAGTTTAAAAAGCGTCTAAAAAAATTTTGTCGTTTGAAGTTGTCACATTTTGAAGTTCAAAATAGTCAAAAATTTATTTTACACGAGTGAGAACAAAAAAATTTCTATAAATTTTAGTATAACCGTTTTACCCAACATTTCCTTAATCAACGGCTCTTCTGTACAAAAGTATTTTATTTATTACCACATCTATAGATAAAATCAAATGTTATATTTTAAATATAAAATAAATCAGAGTAAAAATTGTATCTATACATTTTTTCTATCAATTGGAAAAAAAATAATCATAATAAACAAAAAAACATTGAAATTGAAATTTCAGATGATATTACTAAAGAGCTATTTGTCAAATATGGATGTAAAATATTTTTATTTTTGAAATAAATTTTTTTTTTAAATATTGACGTAGAGATATAGTTGATGAGTTGAATTATCCCGAGTTTAAATGATAAGAGTCTTGATATTCCAATCACTATTGCGTCAGGATTTCAATCAGAGGCGCAATTGAAGCACTCACGACTGCGATCGTAATAAAACGGCATTGGGATCAATTGAATAAATCAATAAGTTCACAACTACATATTATTTATTTATAAAATATTTCCAAATATATAAATGAAATATTTTTTATTATTTATAAAAACAATTCTGTTACATTACGAAAAATCGCAAGTGATTCCGGAGTGATCTGAATTGTTTTTTAAATCCGTATTCACTCCGAACCGGAGTAAAAATATTAAAGTAAATTCCTCTTTGGAGTGAAATTTACTCCAAAAGAATAAAGTAAACCCACAGTAGGATGGTCGTTAAAAATCAAATTTTCTCAGGTGCCCCATAAAAAGCTTCTTTTTAGTGAAAAAAAACGTGGGGAATTTGTTTTTTTTTTTTTTTTTTTTTTTTTAAGTAAAAAGAACACGTGCCGCAGGACGATCAAAGTTCATTTTTCGATACAATCGCGGTTTTTTTCAAATATCTCATGAAATATGGAGATTAAAGGAAAAAATCATGGAAACAATTTTGTAGGAAATTAAATTTTTAACAAAAAAGGTCATGTTCATTTTTTTCATAAAATGTGTATTTATGAAGATATTTTTAAAAAACTTTTTTTAGATCTGATGAATTGAGCGTTTGAAGGATTACAAATTTTGAAAATAACATTTTTATAAGTATACATAGAAACTACAACAAGCATTAAGGATCGATATGTTTCGAGTTACGAAGTTGTCTATATTTAAGGAAAAACGTTATTTTTGACATTCGTAATCCTTAAAATGCTCAATTGATAAGATCTAAAAAAGTTTTTTAAAAATATCTTCATAAATACACATTTTATAAAAAAAATAAATAAGACCTTTTTTGTCAAGAATTTAATTTCCTACAAAACTGTTCCTATTACTTTTTTCTTTAATCTACATATTTCATGAGATATTTAAAAAAAACCGCGATTGCATCGAAAAATGAACTTTGATCGTCCTGCGGCACGTGTTCTTTTCACCTAAAAAGAAAAAACCAAATTCCCCACGTATTTTTTTACTAAAAAGAAACTTTTTATGGGGCGCTTGAGAAAATTTAATTTTTAACGACCACGCTAATACACAGTTATCTACTCCGATTTACTGCGAATTGACTCCAGATAAAATCTGCATTGACTCCGCAAATTTTTTGCAGTATATAAAAATTTTGTGTAATATAGTAAAACTTTTGTTTTCAAATCATATTTTTTAACAAAACTTAAAATTTGCAACGAACAATATTTTTTTTTTTATCTCCCTTTGAAATAATCAGATGAGGCTTAAATATCAACGCGAATGTTCAACACAGATAAACAGAGCTTATCATTTTTTTGCCCTTCAAGGAAGATTTATTTTCAAATAATGTCGACAACTGGTCGCACGTCCAAAACGTTTTCCTTCCGGTTTTAGTCAACGTTTGCATTTCCAATTTAATATAAAAACAAGAATATTATACCTCAAGTAAAATCCATGAATTATATAATGTACTAAGCTTTAGAAAAAAAAAAAACAATATTTGTTTTTTTTTTTTTTTAAATATTATTATTCCAAAAAAAAATATATTTCATTGATATGATTTATAAAGGTACTATTTATTTATTTACAAAATATTTTTAACCAAACAATAGACCGACCATAAATAAATTCAATTTATAAATTTACGGGTTGATATTTATTAGGGCGTAGAGTATAAAAAGTTTATTGCTGATATTATCAGTTATATTTAAAAGCGTAAAATTTTTACGACAATATATATTATTTTTTCATGAGTTTTATTTTTATATAAAAAAAAAAAAAAATATTCGGTTATTTAAATTTGATTCAATTATTAAAAGTAAATCAATAAAAAAATTCAAATAATTTCGCCGACGAACGTCAAATTTTTTTAATTTTTTAAATAAAAAAAAAATTAATCCTTTATTTCAATAGAATAGAAAGCGAGTCATAAATTTTATGTCGTGAAAGTACGGCCTGAAAAGCAATTAAAAAAAAAATAAGATGTAGATAAATGATCTGCATTGTTTTTATTTATCAATTGAACCCGCGTATGTGTGGAAGCAAAGCAAACTCGCGAAATGAAGCCACTTGAGTTGATCTCAACATGATTGGCCAGCATTGTGAGCTCTCGATCTCTCGTTTATGACAAAGCAGCCAGGGTTTGTCTGTTATGGCGACAGCATTGTCTTCCGGTTTATTTGCGTTTCCCCCTTTCCCCTCCAATATATATATATCTCTTGTCGCGCACTTTACCATGCCATGTACTGTCTTCTCAATCCCATCGACATATCTATATCAGTCTTATAAATTCCACTCTCTGTCATACATACTTACTCCCACCTCATGCTCTCAAGTTTCGCGAGCTTCCAAACCCGATCGCTCTTCACATCTCTATTGTAAGCTCTTGACTTGTGCATTCGATCATTTCCATCCCTTCAGAATCCATCCGACTCGAATATATATCATGATTATCAACAGCAATTGCGCTTCGATATATTCGATTTATCAAAAATATAATTTATTGCGTCTTACTCTCAAGGCACATTTTTATTTTCTAAACGCGAAAAAATAAATAGTAAATTATCCTCGGGAAAATTGATGTTTATTTCAAGTTTATTCGCTTATGCGATATGTCGCCTGTCCGACGTTACTTTTTCTTCCGGTAGTTTAATTTCATTTAATTTCGTTTATTTTTATTTTTTTTTTGTTAACAGTCAGTGAAAAATTTCACTCCTCTAGTTTTTTTTGTTCTCATACTTTTCACTTTATACTCGCACTATTTTTCAATGAAAAGCTTCCACTACCCTTTCACAAACGCGACAATATAAGATTTTCTACCACTTAAGTAGTTTTCACCCTCTTTACTCTAAGTAAAGGGGGTTTTACTCGTAAATGGGAAAATTACTTCTTAATTGATTCAAGTAATTGTCGATCTTTGTTTTTATTTTACGATCACAGATAAATCGTTTATACTTAAATTTTATTGCTTATACAAAAAAGATAGGGTAAGACACTATTTAAAATAATTTTGTGGATATAAAATGAAATTCACGTGATTTGAAATTGACTTGCATTTCAATGACACGAATTATTGATTAATAATCTTGACAAGTATAAGTAATTGATTATTAATAGAGAAATACAAAGCGGAGCTATAAATACAATCCTAGCGACTTTAAAATTTAATGTTTTGCATTGATCACATCGAAGTCTTTCCCATTAAATTGACACGAAACTTTTTGAATTTAAAAATAGCAGGCGGGAAATTGAAACATGCGTGACGAAAATCAAAACATAGATAAGTTTTTGTGGAAGTAATGAATGGCTATTATGACTTTTGATACAAAATTGCTGTACTTTTAGCTTCAATAATATCAATATGTCTAAGACAAAATGTTAATAATGAAAAAATAAACTCAATAAGCAAGAAGCAGTACTAAATAAAACCATTGCCAGGTAAATTGCTTTTTGTCATTCGGTAATTTTTTATGAAAGAATTATACGAATGATTTTAAAACATTGTGATACTTATAGAAAATATTATTTGCTATGTATAAATAATTTTTTCCATACGACGTGGCATTAAATTTACTATATATTCAGTAGAACACGCGAAGAATAAAGAATACCAGATAATTACCCATGGGTATTAAATTTATTAGGTACAGTAGTATTTTTGATAAATTTAATATTCTTATATTATAATATGATAGTCAATTTTATCAGTGTTTACTTGAGTAATCCTTTGAAAAGTAAGTTAACTCTCTGTGTTCGAGTTTTCAAATTTATTTGGCTTTCATCAACAAAGAAAAGGTCATGTTGAAATTAGCTATCCGTTGCGATCATAGGGGCTATCAATCGTAACTCAAACATTTTATTCCTCTATAAAAGTTGTTATCTTGACGTTTTAAATGTGAGAATAAATGCACAAAAAAATAACATTATAAATATCTTTCATAAGCAAATAAATTTTTTCGAAAATATGTAAAACTAAACTACAAGTTACTCGTTACGATCCATACGAAAATTACAACAATATCGTAATATTTAATCTATAACATTGATAGGTATATTTTTTTACTCTTCATACTTTTATTTTTACATTGATATTTCATCAACAGATTTTTCTTTTTTTATATTGTACTCTACAATAAATCGTCAATTTTTCTATTACGTTCAAATCGAAATATCTCTTTGATAACTTTTTTTTTTTATCATTTATAAATAATGTCTTTTGAAAAAGCTTGATATTATTTCTATTTTATATATAAGTAAATTAAAGAGAAAAAAAGCTGTGACCTATTTCTGCTACTGTTAGTTCGAAACATAAAAAAATTACAACTCAATATTTTATATATCAGTTAATGATAAAAAATTTATTAACTACATTAAAAAAAATATCGCGACACTGTAATGGAAAACTCGATTTTTAAAATCAGGTCAATCCATATTTATTATTTTACAAACATTTCCACACTCTGATTTTTATTGACATAAAAATGAGTGAGAAAAAAAAAGTCATAACTCAAAAAAATAATCTGAGGCCTACGCTGAAAATTTTTCCAATGTTTAAACGAAATTTCTATGTTCCATTTATGGATTATTTTTTACATTTACAGACTACATATGACGTTTCCAAATAAATTTCATTAAATATATATTTCTATTTCAATTCGAAATTCTCCTGAACACATAAGTTATTTGATATATATGCACGAATGGGATTCCATAATTCAAAGTATCTCATAAAACAGAAGTTTCTTCAAAAAAATAAGTATTTTTTAGAAAAACTTATGAAACTGCGGTTAAATATATAACCAACTTTAACCTCAAATTTATTGCTACCCTTGAGCTATTATATATATAGCTAATGTTTTTTTAGCAGTTTTATTACCTTTATAAAAGACCCCGAAGGCGACGGAATAAACGTAACACAATCATTAATTTCTTGTCGTCAAAATCTTGTAATGAAATTTTTTTTTACGACTTGATAGCTCGTGTTTCTAACAAATAAAATTATGAAAACATAAAATCTTCATGAAAATAATTATATTTATGTTGAAAAATAGTTTTTTTTACGAGAAATTGCTATAAAATTATATCATTCAATTTGTGCTCTTTTTTGAGTATCTATTATATATATATTTTATTTATTTATTTTTATAGGGGGGCGGGGTAAAACGATACAGTAAATTTTCCATGAACGTACGGTAAAATGTGACAGTACTTTTCAACAAAATAATTAATTTTTTTTGTAAACGTTTATTTACAGCTTCTAGAAAAATGTGGGGTGAGTTAGTCACCCCAAATAGTTTGACCATTTCAAAATTTCGACCAAAAAAATGTGTTTTGTGTTTCTAATCTTAGTTATCTTATTAGAAATCGACAAAATGCTGACTTGAGGGTAAAATGAACTTTAAAAAACAACTTGAATTTTTTCGTAAGTTTCCATGAGAAAAATATTCGATAACTGTCAGGGTTGCGTAACAGTTCAACCGACGACAAAACAACCGAATGACAAAATAATTGCACTGCTTTTCAATTACAACTTTTTAAAAAAAAACAAAATGTCAAGCAAATTTGACCGAAATTTTCATTTTTTTGGAAAAATGTCTGCCAAAATTCCAATTTTTGCTTTTTTTTTCTTTCCGTCGTTCGAGCACGAGTTTAGGGTTTTAACTAAAACACTTATTTTTATTTTTTCATTTTAGATGATCCTGTCAGGAGTTATGCTGACAACGCGGACGTACCTTTTTTTCGAGGGGTCACCGGAAATGATGTCACAATGGAGGAGTTTTAATTTTTTTTTTTTTGAAAATTACAGAAATTATTCTTTAAATATGTATCTATAAGACAGAAAAAAGTTTGAATTAAATAAATAATTTTTTACATAGTAAAAAAAATATTGAAAATAGGCCTTTTTTACCCGACGAAACCCATGTAACCCCTTAAGCGTGACACCAACTGTCAGATATGACTTGAATATTGATATTCAATTTATTAGGAGAAAATAGTTTATTACACACCAAGGAAGGAAAGGGCAAAATTTCAAACCCGCGTGTATAATTGCCTACCCTAGCCTACCAAACGAGTCCTACTTTCCTGAGGATTGTGTAATATTTTTTACCAGATCTTGACCTGAAAGTTTAAATTTTTTCCTCTGTGGGAAAAATGGCGCATAAGCTATTTTTTATCAGTTGTATTCTCATACGATAAAAGTACGAGTATCTTCCCGCTAAATAGGGTAAGAATTCAAACTTTCGGTGCAGGTATGGTGAAAACATTGTTTCCGTCCGCTGAAGGCCACGTTCACTCTTGATTTTATCTCTGAAACTTTTCAATACAGGTAACCATGAAAAATGTAGCGTTTGACAGTCAACTTCATCCTGATCTGAAATCGCCTTATTTCATCCCTTGTCATACAATAAACTATTTTATGACGAAATTTATATTTTCGCATCCATAAAAATAACTGTATTAATAAAAAGTATTAAAAAGAACTCGGGTCAAAATATCTAGCCTCAATGTAGCCTCATCGAACCCAAGTAAGCCTCAATCCAGCCTCACTGAGTAAGAAAGCATTTTGAGCTCCAATGAACCTACTACTCGACTATGTAAATTAAATTCGATTAGTATTATTTGAGGCTCTTTGATCATCATTTGAGGCTCATTGAGCATTAATTGAGGCTCATTGATGCTTTTTGAATATCATTTCAGGCTCAAAATGCTTTTTTTACTCAGTGAGGCTGAATTGAGGCTTACTTGGGTTCAATGAGGCTAGATTGAGGCTAGATATTTTGACCCGGGAAGCTATTTACAATTAAAGAAAATTTTGAATGAATTGTAGAAAATATACGAAAACGTTTCAATCGAGATATAACTTCGCACGATTACTTATTTAATTTTCCCGCGATTCGCATCGCTTTTTTTAACGAAACTTTCCACATAAATTTTTAACAAATTCGCCGATAGGATCACGTAGGTATTATGTCTGTTAGTATTCCTATCCAGCTATTATAGCAGTAGCACGAGCGTAGCAACGCGATCGAAACTCGGTTTTCATGAAACGCAGAGAAAGGATAATAGGGTTCACTTTACCCCCTCGTATGCACCACCCACTTGTTCTCATACCCTCTCGATAGAGAAGAGAGTTAAGGGGCATGCAGAGATAGATTCTCTTTCTCTCCCTTTGGATGCAGACCGTTGCTGCAGATATGCGTTAATAAGCTCGGGTATTAGGTTTTGTGGAACCGACATTATATCTAACGTCCTTGCAATCCCTAATTCATATCCTCTACTATAGTAGATATATCTTTCATCTCGTTGTAGTCATTTGCTACATATAAAATCCTTGTTACCCACTGCTAAAATTAATCTCTCTTTTATCTACATTGTTATAATTACATCATTAGTCTTCTTTATTCCATTTAACGTTTAAATTTTATTTTACATTTTCACGACAAATGATAAATTGCAACCACTGGTTACAGTAGAATGGAAATTGAATACGTGAAAATAATGGTTGAAATATGGTTTTTTAAAATATATATATATGTTTGTGTGTATATAAAAATAGAATTGGTTTTCAAAATAATAAATGTTATTTCTATGGTAATTTTCTATTTTATTTATAAAAAAAATTTTGTTATTTAAGTTTTTGAATACACAATACGTAAAGTAATTATTTTATTCATTACTATAAAAAATTTGTGGAGTGAACAAGGAGTGAATCCGGAGTGGATGATTTTTTATTTATTTAATTCAGTCGGAGTGAATTTCACTCCGAAGGGGAGTTTCGGAAAATGTTAATTATAAAAAACATTACTAATACATAGTGAGCTTAGGTCTTTGATATTTTGACATTTATATTGAGTACGGAAATAATTAAGAGCTCCCTGTCTATATAATCACGCGAAATTATTTTTAAAAATTATAAGCAGCTGATAATAAAACTTGAACAAATATAATTACACTAAGCCACAAACTGTCGTATGACTGACATCAACCATACCTCGAGATAACATTTCATGTTGTACCGAAATATAAAATATTTCCATAAAAACTATGTCCCTATGGCTATTCAAAATTTAATATTTTCACTATGTATTATATATGAGTGATTCCTTTCTAACTGTGATATTCACTGTCCTTTATCGTTTGTTCTCACAGGTCATTAATTAATAAGCAATTAATGGAATTTTTGCGTTAATTAGATAATTATAAACATATTTCAACATTATTTTTCTATTATATAACTTGCCACTTAGAGAAAACTTACAATATATCTCTTAAATGTCAGTACCGTGTCATGTCTATTTCTAAAATTTACCTATAAATTGTTCATTTTTTTTGTCGCAATAAATGATTTAAACTAATTACCTCATAAATTCTAATGTTTATGATCAAACTGAAAAAAATTGACACACTTTTTGCTTAATGTATTAAGTTAACATTGAATTCCAATAACTTTTGTCTTTAAATTTTAACGAATTTTTGAATTTGAATTTGTATGACTCGAGCGCCACCTACCTTGAGATTTATCATCATTAATGTGTTAAATAATTATTAAAAAAGAGTTTATAACAGAATTTATAAATAAACTAGCCGTTACCTGCCCGCTTCGCTGGGCGTAAATTACAGTTAAGTGATGATTTTTTTATTTCATGATTAAGAATATTTCTATAACTATGGCTTTGACCGATGACTTCCTCGGCAATTGTATTGATATTATTGTAGTAAGCTATAAAGAACTAATGACAAAATGCAATTAGAAATAATTACACCACAATCATAACGATGAGACGAAAATGTTATTTGCTTTTTTTTTTTTTTGAGTTGAAAACATACGCGTCTCCTTTATCAGATCTCGGATAAAAGACGGAGTTTATAATATTTTGATTGAAATGTAATTATTTTTTGTTTTTTCTTTAACATAGATTCATTGAAGTAATTCAGTTAAAGGGTGTATAAAAAATTAATATCGTACCTTTGAAACCCATTTTACACTGAGAAAAAAAACTTTTTTCAAGTATATAAATGCTTGTATCATACCGAGTGAATATTTGTTTAATCTCAGTAAAAATGTACTCCGATCAAGTATATTTTCTTAAAATAAGTATAGAAATTCTTGAATCAAGAAAATATTACTCGGTTGAAGTACATATTTTCTATGATTAAGAATATTATTTGTTTGTATAGTGCCGAGTAAATATTTTTTTAAATGAAGTATTTATACTTGGGAACATTTTTTTTTTCAGTATAGTACATAAGTAGACGATACAATTAATCGTCATACTTAATTTAAACTCTGTAACACATATATTTAAAAAACGGGAATACACTAACGTTTGACACTCCCCCAAACTCCTTTAGGAGTTGAATCTATTAAATCCGATTTATGAGAGATACTTACACAGAAACTAAAGTTATCTTAAATTAAGAAAATATTTTGGAAGCCAAATGTTTTCGGGAATCAAATCAAGATTTTCTTGAGCCAAGAGAATTTGTCTTGGTTAAAAAAAAAATTTGCCTTGGTCGGAGAAGATTTCTACTTTATCTGAGAAAATTTAGGTTTCCAAAAAAATTTTCTTGAATCAAGAATATTTATCTTCAGTCGAGAATTTTTTTTTCTGTGTACATGACAAAGTTAACGTTCATGCCGAATTTAAGCTCTGTACCATATATATTCAATGAACGGAAGCATATTAACCTTTAACGCCCCACGAACCCTCTTAGGAGTTTTGATTTTATTAAAGTATAAAGTATAATTAAAAAATAAACTTCCCTCTGAATTCTTCAATATTAATCGTACATGAACATACGTAATTGTATATAAATTACACATAATCATATATATGATTAAACCCGCCTAATTTTCGGATCTAATTATATATAAAATATGATATATATATGTATTATACATAATCATATCTAATTATATATGAGTATATATAACTTATATATGATTATATATAATTAGACCTGGCCAATTTTCAGATCTAATTATATATAACGTATTATATATAATCATATATAACCTATATATAATTATATATAAATTATATATAATTAGACCTGGCCAATTTTTAGATCTAATTATATATAAGGTCTTATATATAATTATATATAATTAGGCAAAATCATTTTTTCCCGGGATCACAAACGTTCACGCTGAATTTTAAATCCGTAAGCCTTATAGTTCCAGAGATACTATATTGAATAGATTTACATTCGTACTTAGTTACAAATAAGTCAGATTAGACTCTTTTATTTTGACTGTTTAATAAACTGTGATATACGATTCAGTTGACAGAAACAATTGATAAATGAAACAAAATCTAATCGATAAAAAAAATATAAAAAACAATTAACGCTAATGGAATAAAAACAATTGATGGCTGTAATTTAACTGTTTTTTTCTTATACTTTTAGAAAAATAATTTAAATACCCGAATCCTGAGTAACAATTGATTCAAAAAGTAGCCTATATTTTAAATGACAGCATCTTGTATATGTATAAAAAATTTCATCTCAATCAGATAAGTGGTTAATTAGTAATAAAGGTACAAACCGACAGAGAGACAGACAGACGAAAATTCCAAAATGGGTAGATAATGTATGAGTAGGTCATAAAAATGATATTTGACACATAATTCCAAATAAAAACACCATGTACAGACAGAGCCTATAGATTTATATATTAGTAAAGGTGCACAAAAACGGGTGATAAATAATATAAATGATTATTTATAGGTTATGATCTTCATTTATTTTACATATTGTGTAAGATATGTTATTTTGTCTTTTTAATCCCATATATCATACAACAAATTAAAAAAATTCAAGTAATAAATTAAATAGATTTACATTCTTACTTAGTTACAAATAAGTCAGATGAGACACTCTTATTTTGACGGTTTAATAAAGTTATTTAGTTCTTCAATAAGGCATTGGGATAACCTATCAATTTAATTGACAGAAACAATCGATAAATGAAACAAAATCTAATCTATGAAAAAAAAATATAAAAAACAATTGATATGCGTTATATAGAAACAATTGACGCTGATGGAATAAAAACAATTGATGGCTGTAATTTAACTGTTTTTTTATTGTACTTTTAGAAAAATAATTTATATACCCAAATTCTGATTTATAATTAATTTAAAAAGTAGCCTATATTCTAAGTGACAGCATCTTGTATATGCATAAAAAATTTCATCTCAATCAGATGAGTGGTTGATCAGTTATAAAGGTACAAACAGACAGAGAGACAGACAGACAAAAATTCCAAAAAGGGTAAATACAGTATTAGTAGGTCATAAAAATGATATTTGACGCATAATTCGAAATAAAAACACAATGTACAGACAGAGCCTATAGATTTATATATTAGTATAGATATAGATATAAAATATAAAATTATTAATCACTATAAGTTATATTGAATTGATCAATCTTGGTTAACTTAGCATACAAAAATAAAAAAATTATTCTAAATAACTAAGCAAAATCAAGTACTTATCTTTCAAACCAAATTATTTTTATAAGTTAATGCACAAAAACGGTTGATAAATAATATAAATGATTATTTATAGGTTATGATCTTCATTTATTTTACATATTGTGTAAAATATGTTATTTTGTCTTTTTAATCCTATATATCATACAAAAAATTAAAAAAATTCAAGTAATAAATTAAATAGATTTACATTCTTACTTAGTTACAAATAAGTCAGATGAGACACTCTTATTCTGACTGTTTAATAAGGTTAGTTAGTTCTTCAATAAGGCATTGAGATAACCTATCAATTTAATTGACAGAAACAATTGATAAATGAAACAAAATCTAATCTATGAAAAAAAATATAAAAAACAATTGATATGCGTTATATAGAAACAATTGACGCCAATGGAATAAAAACAATTGACGCTAATGAAATGAAAACAATTGATGGCTGTAATATAACTGTTTTTTTATTGTACTTTTAGAAAAATAATTTATATACCCGAATTCTGATTTATAATTGATTTAAAAAGTAGCCTATATTCTAAGTGACAGCATCTTGTATATGTATAAAAAATTTCATCTCAATCAGATAAGTGGTTGATTAGTTATAAAGGTACAAACAGACAGAGAGACAGACAGACAAAAATTCTAAAAATGGTAGATTATGTATGAGTAGGTCATAAAAATGATATTTGACCCATAATTCGAAATAAAAACACAATGTACAGACAGAGCCTATAGATTTATATATTAGTATAGATTTATTAATTTTCTCAAACAATTTCTACCGAATTTATTTTATGACAATACCGTGGATAAATGAGTCAGTACCGTGGAACGCAAAATTTGAAATTTGTTTCTCGTTCTTGACGCTTTGAAGTTGTAATAAAATCCACTCAGATTTTCATTTTTACAGTAGAATAGATAAATAATATGCATAAAAAAAATTGAAAAAGTTTAATTTCAAAATCTTAAAATTTTTAATTTAAAAAATCACAGCTAGAACGGAATCATCCATATATGAAATTATAATTTAGTGAGTTACTACAACATTTTATAAATTAAAAACATAATATTTTAAGTTTAATTATTAATATCTGAATTAACTATTTATTGAAATAATTGTGTTTCTATTTAACAGCCGTGTCTAGTAAACATAAAGTTATTTAAATATTAAAACGGACCGGAGTGAATGCGTATTGAAATAAAATCCGTATTCACTCCCGATTTTTTACAGTGTACCGAAAAATTTAATTCATTTTTTTGCAATATAAATTTGCATGAATACGCAAAGTAAACAGTTTTAAATTACTAATTGACAAAAGTGACATCAAATATTCCCGCAATTATCGATCGAATTTCAAAATAATGTAGAGTAGCGTATTAATTATTTTACTTGAATAATTCAAAATTAAACAATAAATACTATTGTTTATTATAATGATGTATTTATTTTAATTACAGCTCATAAATAAATAATTAAATTAACTGTCAAAAATAAAACATTACATCGAAACTTAATAATTTATTGTATCGTGACAGTTAAAATGTAATTAAAAATTAAATGTTACATTTTCGGTTTTAATTGGAGAATAAATAATGAGTGTAATTACGTGTGTTCTTGGATTAAAAAAATATGGTACAGTGATAAATTTTAAAAGAATGGGAAATTAGAGCTCAAGTAAAGTAGAAGAGTATAAGGGATGAAAAATTGAATAGATACCTTTGTTTATTTGACTCGATTCAGTTTCAACCCACAGCAAGCACTACTGTTTATTATTTATCGATCGAGCGCAGGGGCGTTACCGACCCCCGACCCACCCCTCGTGTAACATCCGTACTGGAATTATCTGAATGATATGATGTAGCATATCAGCGATAAAAATACACACCTCTTGCCGTGCGGTTCTATACATTTTAAAGGCATAGATGTAGATGGAAAATTACTCAACAAAATGAAATTGCATACTATATATATATAATATATATATGTATTGTACTGTATGTATGAATGTATATTTTTTTCCAACCTTTCACCAACCTCTTTTTGACCTCACGCTACTGGTCTACAATTTTTTTAGTATTTAATACCACGGAATTGCAGTTGTCAATTACACTGGCTCGTTGATTTTTTTTTTATCAACAACTAATATTTTTGTCTATTGCAAACAATTATTTTTACGATAAAATAACTTTTTTATCCGGTCGAAAAATTTTAATTTAAATATTGGATTGAAATTAAATAGGAATGGGCCGTTCATAAAATACGTCATGCAAAATTTTACTTTTTTAGACCCCCTCCCTTCCTCACACTATGTCGCATTTTTTACACCCCCCCCCCCCCCCCCAATCGCGTCACAAATGACAGATCCCTCCCCTACTTAATTTTAAAAAACCGAGAGAAAAATGTTTCCTTAGACCCCCCCCCCCCCCCCCATAAGTGCGAACTTTTTTTATGCACAGCCAGAAATTTTGTGTTGAATTAAATCGTGTGTTGCAAAAGGTCCACACAAATTTTTGTGTTAACTCAATACATTGAGCTTGTGTTGATCTTTAACACAAATTTATGTTAAATAATTGAATACAAAATCTGTTATTTTTACAGAAAATTTTTGTAAATTTAACAGACTTTTCGTGTTAAAATTAACTAATAAATATGAGCACATAATCTAACCAACTCAAGTATACAGATCTACCCTTAGTACAACTGATGTCAATTTAGCAAACAATTAGTTCGATTTTCAGTGATTTTTCTACACAGTAAAAAATATTGTGTATCTGTGTTAAAAACGGTCCGTGTTAAATTTTTTGTGTTGATTATTTTGTGTCAAATCAACACAATTCTCTGTGTTACTTAAAATTTTTCAATCGATCTACTATTCAACACTTTAAAAGTGTTACCCAGTACAAAAATCAATATTATCAACATATATTAAGTGTTACTTTAAAATGAACACAAAAAAAGTGTTGAAGCGACAGTTGAATTGTGTTAAAAAAATGACTTTCTATTCACGCGGGAAGTGTCATTAAGCATCAGTTTTGCTTGGTTAGTTATTATTTTTGTGACATTGATTTTATTTATTTTCAATTAGACATAAAAAAAATGAAGTTGACAAAGTTCATGATGCGTGATTAAAAAAAAAAAAAAAAAGTATCATCTGTGGCTTTTTTACTTTTCTATGTGCGCACATTTTTATTTTTTTTTTTTTTTCGTAATTGATTTGTTGATAAAAAAAATTCAAAAATTGTTAGCTGTCTGCTAACTTCAGAATCATGTTTACTATCACAAAGTAGTTCAATGTTAAATTTTGTGTGGACCGTTTTTAACATACAGATTGTGTTAATTTTAACACAATATTTTTTACTGTGTAAAAAACGGAGCTACGAATTATCCTCCCGTAAAATGAGGATAAAAAAATCATTGAACCTGATCATTAAAATATTAAAGTTATCTCTGATTATATTTAATTGTAAATCAATTATAATCCAAGTTTCCTTGCAGACAATTCTGCCAAAATGCTTTGCTTGTTTATAGTAATGAAGAAATACGCGGGAGTGTTCAGCTAAACAACACAAATTTTGTGTTAATTTTCGAATAACACAAGAAATTTGTTACATTACAGATTTCCTAATCATTTAGCATAAAAAAGCAGTTAAAGTAAAATAACACAAACGGTTTGTTTTGAATTAACAGATTTCTGTGTTGAAAATCGATACAAAAAATTTAACCAAATAATTTTTTAACGAAATACACAAAATTTCTAATTGTGCGAACGGCCTCAAAGAGTAAATAACTGAATTTAAATCACCAAGATCAATATAGATGGAAAACGAGGACAAAGCTTGAGTAGAAAAGGTGTAAGTTTTCAACCCTCTTAAAAGACGTTCGGATAAAGGATATGAAAGGAGAATGAGAAATGAGAGGACGAATAGTCGGAAATTATAAGTTTAAATAGCGCCACAGAATTGACTTTTTGAACTGACTCGCGATAATGTTGGGAAACGAGAAGGTAAACAAGATTCGGAAAGTGACTTCTCTTTGTTATTGAAAGACTTGACAATTAGACTTTGTGATTACCTCTATATTATGTGTTAAACTGTGCCATTTTACAGAAACTTTTTTGTTTTTATTGCGGCTACTAATTAAAGTTTGAAAAAAAAGTATCGGGTTCATCATTTTTTGAGCTTTTAAGGATTTACTTTTACTATTTTTTTGCATATGGGATTCAATGACTTGAAAAATTTAAAACGGTCTCACATTGATCGAAGAATTTGTTGACCATAAAAACTGATTTACATCAAAGATCCATTGGTCGCATAGATTCTGCATTATTCGATAAAAAAAATATAAAATAAATTTAGTATCAGAATTGGCTGAATCGATTCGCATAAAATTCAAATATAGTCTGTAAGCTTACAACAGCTCTCTGAAAATAAATGCAAACTTTATAGCATCAAAGGTTTTCTAACCCAAAAAAAAAAAAACCGTTTTTTTCATTCCGCCAGTCGGAGTTCCGGAGTTTTAAAAAAAATCACTTCACATAGGGAGTAATTAAGGAGTTTGTTTTTTCAGGTGAGTGATTTCGGAGTGATCTGGATTTTATTTTCCGCATTCACTCAGATTCGGAGTTTTGATTTTAAAATAAACTCCCGTTCGAAGTAAATTTCACTCCGAGATTAAATAAATACGCAGTCATCTGCTCTGCATTCACTCAAAATTTTAAAAAAGACCTGCTTACCCCAGTACTTTTGGTTAATGGTTCTCTGTCTATAATTGATACTGACGAATATTACAAAATTCTGTGACCCAGAAATTCGAATTAAAAATCATACTTCGAATATAATTCTGTTTCAGGTTCATACTAAAAGATTTTGTACAGTAAAAATAAAAAAACCGTTGCTACTAAATGACGCAGTCTAATCTCACTGTGTAAAACAAAGAGTTTTAAAACAAAAAAAAACGAATTAGTTTTGTGTTTTTTTGTTCCGTTTCACAAAAGAATATGTCTGCGAGGTATTTGTGCTATTTGATAAAGCGTAGAATTTTATTATCACTAGACACTGGGGATGTAAAAGTAAAATTAGAAAATCAAACACAGCCTCAGTTTGATTGAATTTAATTCAATTTGAACTAGGATTTGAATTGATAGTTTAATTAATGAATTGTCTCTATATACATTCACGAACAAATTCCTTGTATTTATAGAGTAGCGAATGGATGAAAGCAAAAATAAAATTACAATCAAAAATATTGTAGTGAAAAAAAAAAAAACCTTTTGATTAAAATTTTAATTGATTGATCAATGTTAATAATAATCAAAGTAATAGTGTTAATATACATGTATATTAGGGTGATTCAAAAAATAACAAATTTTTTTTTTTCTCGGAAACAGGTTCAAAAGTTTCATTTAGATAAAAAAAGACGCCTGTGAAAATTAGAGCCCTTAATATTAACATTAAGAGGTTCCTCATCGCACTTTTTTATTTCCATAAGAATAACATGGAAAAAATTTTTTTTACGTCTTCTGATTTTTATACGTAGCTAACGATGCGTCATAGGAATAATTAGCAGGCATATTTTTGTAGGTAATTGAATGCTCTACAAAAAAAGTTTCTTGTATATTGATTTATCAAAAAATATCATTTTTTGATAAATCTATTTGTTCAAAAGTTATAAGAGGTTGAAATCGACTTCATGTTAAATTTTGAGATCTTTTTACTTTTCTGGCGAAACTATCAGACCTATTACAAAATATTATGGGATCTTTTTTGTAGACAATTTTATTCCCTACAAGTTATTTCCAATAAAGTTTTTTCGAATTCCGCATTGCTTTCTAGTTATTTTCATTTTAATGTCAAGCGCATAAAAACAATAGTCTTCTGATCGATTTTAGGAGCTTGACATTAAAATAAAAATAACTAGAAAACAATGCGGAATTTGAAAAAACTTTACTGGAAATAACTTCTAGGGAATAAAATTGTCTACAAAAAAGGTCCCATGATATTTTGTAATAGGTCTGATAGTTTCGCCGGAAAAGTAAAATGATCTCAAAATTCAATACGAATTCGACTTCAACCTCAAATAACTTTTGAACAAATAGATTTATCAAAAAATGATAAGAAACTTTTTTTGCAGAGCATTCATTTACCTACAAAAATATGCCTGCCAATTATTCCTATGATGCATCGTTAGCTACTTATAAAAATCAGAAGATGCAACAAAAATTTTTTCCATGTTATTCTTATGAAAAATAGAAAAGTCCGATGAGGAACCTCTTGATCTTAATATTAAGAGCTCTAATTTCCACAGGCGTCTTATTTTATCTAAATGAAACTTTTGAACCTGTTTCCGAGAAAAAAAAACATTTGTTATTTTTTGAATCGCCCTAATTTGTATTATTAAAAAATGGCGTATAATAAAATCCTCTTTTTTTAACGATCATTTTTATTTGAAATACTTTTGCAAAAAATATTTTTACGTTTCGTTAAAAAAATTAGTACGTCAATTTTTCCACATACACTCGACACGATTCTCTACAATACAACAGCCTCTTGAATAACATTGATTGCGATATTTTCTCATTCCTAGTTTACCTACTCTTTCGCTTTCACACATGATTATTTTTTTTTTTTTGCTGTCTACACTTTCAAACCCACTGTAGTGTAGAATAAATTCACGAGACGACAAAAAAAAAAAACTAACGAAAGAATAAAAAGTCGAAAGGAAGGAAGGAAATCATTAGGATCGCGAGCAATTAAGGTGTAAGACAAGGGGTGAAGAGTTACCCAATAATCAACACGACGCTAACAAGAGGTATAAACAGACAAGAGTTCCTAACGAATCCTTTTCTTAATCCTGATAGAGTAAAAAAACCAGATACCGAAAAAAACTCATTGAAAAAACACAAAAAAACGCGGACTTTATTCACTGGTTCAACCCAGCGTTTTTCAATTCATCTTCATTACTTTCGAACTAATTTTCTGTCTTCACTTATTTTGTCATGATTTTTTTCTTCTTTCTTTTTAAATGAGAAATTTCAAAATGTTTAAAAAAAAATATCATAATTTTTTTTGGTTCATTTAAAACTATAATTAGAACGTTGATTTAAAAAAACACGAGAGCGCGCCACATTTCAAGCGAAATAAACTGAAGGAAACTGTTTAATCGATGGTACAAATTACCATGTGAGTTAATAACTCGTCTGATAATTAAACGTGTGGTCGAAAAAACTAAAATTACATATTTTTTTTTTTTATTAAGAATAATAAAAAACTATTTTTATGATGAGGTAACCCGTATGAAAATAACATACATGGTCAAAATATATGATAAATATCAGAAAATATATGTGGTCAATTTAACTATATTTTTTTTTATATTAAAAAATATAATATTCATCATGTACGAGTCCGTATATGTTTAGCATATATAAAATATATATGTCAATCATATACAAAAAATATATTTTTATCATATATGAAAATATATATTTTTGTCATACACGAAAACTATATTTTTATCATACATAAAAATATATATTTCTATCATATTCGAAAAATATATTCTGATCATATATAAAAACATATATTTATATTGTGTATGGAAAAAAAAACTTTCTTATTCGTATGACCAACTCCAATTAAATTAGATATAAATTTTAATATACTCTTTAAATTGCAGTTCAAATTTTCAAAATTAGTTATTTTGATGCGAATATATATACCCATATACATATACATACACCGAATAAAATATATGCTTAAATATAACAAAGAAAATATATTATGCCATATATAATATAAATTATATGCTACCATATATTTCATTTCATATAAAAATTTTTAATTTTTTGAATATAAAAGGAAATATATCAATACAATATATTATAAGGTAAATGTAAATGTATATATAGCTTAATATAAAAAACATATAAGTTACATATATTTACTACTGTATGTAATTTTATATTTAATCGGCCAAAATCTCTATATGATTTTTTATAATATACAATATAATATCATATATTTTTTTGTTGCAAACATATATGATTTTATATATTTTAACCATATATTTTTTTTTTCATACGGGAAGAAATGGAGTCGCAATTGATATATAAAAAAAAATGACTTCATTACTATTATTTTCGATCAAATAAAAAAAATGTATTGTATTATTTTACCTGACTGCACAATTGGTGAAGATTTGAGGTGAATTTTCTACCTGACATCAGCGAAATAACGAGGAGGAAATTTAAGAGATATTCTATGACTATTATATGTAGAAAAAAAGAACAATGAAAAAATGTAAATGACGTAAAAAGTTTAACCGAGGAAAAAAATTGATCGGTCGATAGTCGAATATCCAGTAGATTAACAAAGTCTTGGATTTCACGTATGGACCTTTTTGATTATTTATGAGCCGACATGAACAGACCATTGGATCAATAGTCTAGAGTCCCCAAGTAACCAGAAAGGTCTCAACTCATTCCCTCTTACTTTAGTACTCATTCCCCTTGTCTGTTGTCCTAACATAAAATTTCTATCGACCGTTTCGACAAACTTTTTTTTTTACGAGCTTTTATGAATCAGCTCACAAAGTTTTATGTTCAACGATAGTTTACAAAGTTACTTAAATTACGAAAATTCTATACCTACATTCTCTCGCCCACCCTCGTAACTGAGTATTACGTTATAAAACAATCGGAAAACTTGTCGACACAGATTTAATGCTAATATTTGAAAAAAATGATTTTTTTGGTTACGCTGTAAAAAATCTGGAGTAAAATCGGATTTTATTTAAATTCGAATTCGCTTTGTCACTCGGAGCTCCAGAGTTGTAAAAAAAATCAGTTCGCATACGGAATAAATACACGGAAAAAAATGATGCTCAAAATTTTAATAGTTTGTAGTTTATTTTTGACTTTAAATTAGTATATGCGATACTAATATCAAACCAGGATCATTATATATTACAAAATGGCTATTATTTATATTAAAATTTGATACATATAGAAGAGCAAAATTTGTAATTTCGTATATTAAAACTAATATGAAAACGAATCGATAAATTGGTATCTACAGTTATTTATTACTATTCAAATAAACATAGAAAAATTTAAAAAATTTACCACTTATTTGATTTATGTATATAATAAATTAATTTATAATAACGAATAAATAACATTTTATATTAATTATTAGTCAATAGGATAGAATTTATAAAATAAGAGTTAAAAGTTTTCGGTATTTTATGAGCAAAAAATCAGTATCTAGTATACTAATTTTTCATTTTATTATTTACCAGTTATTCGATTTATGTATATTGTAAATTAATTTATAATGATGAATAAATGATATTTTAAGCTAATAATTGATCAGTGATATCGAATTTATAAAATAAAAGTTTGTAACTTTTGCAATTTTTCGGCTGGAAAAATCAGTATCTAAGATAGCAATTGTTAATTTGACCAATCATTACTTTTTAATAGATAATGCCATTAATTAATTAACTATCACTAATAAGTCACGTATTATACCTAACAGTAATAATATTTACTTACTTTTTGAAATAATTGATAGTAGTTTTCAGGAATCTACAAAAATTAGTAAACTACTTTGCATTCAGTACATAATAGTACTAATTATTGATAACAGATTCCACTTTTTATTATTATTTAGTAATTTTTAATATTCCGTTTTTTCCATGTAAGTAGTTTTTCTTTTCAGCGGAGTAACTTCGGAGTGATGTAGATTTTATTTAAATCCGCATTCACTCCGATTCGAAATTTTAGACTGTAAAAAATTTGCAGTGAGCGCGGATTAAATCCGGAATAAATTCAGAGCAGGTGACTATTTATTTATTTAATCCCCTCACAGTGAAATTTACTCCAAAGGGGAGTTCATTTTAACATTAAAACTCCAAGAGAGAATTCGAATTTAAATAAAATCCGTAATCACTCCCGATTTTTTCAGTATAATATTAAAATAAACTCCCTTTCGTAGTGAATTTTAGTCCAATGGGATTAAATAAATCCACCGTCATCCGCGCCACATTTAATCCGCGATCACTCCGCAAATTTTGTCACAGCCTAGAGATATATTTTTATCCATAAAATAAATAATTATTCTATTCGCGAAATTTATATATTAAATATAAACACAAAGTTTAAAATTGGTACTATGACCCTGAGCATAAATCAAGGCTTTGTTATGTTAGTTAGCAGAAAGACCCCGACAACGAGTGGGAGCCAAGAAAAGGAAGAAAGTGAAAGACAATAACCGGGGTGCGACATCCGTTGGCGGCTCCTTAAAATGGTCCCTCTTGGTACGTCGCCCCCAATATTATTTAGTCATATGCATATTCACCTACGCGTGTTGCATGCAAAGCCCGTTTATACAATGACCACGTAAAGAAAGACTTTATATAAAATTTAATCAGACTCAATGTACTTATCGTCTTGCATTATTTAAGTTTAACGTGTATAAATGATTAAGTAGGGGAACAAGTCGCGTGTCTCGTCTACTTCTGTTGGCAATTGTCGCTGGCAGACTACCAACGATGTCAATGGCATTTCCAATAACCAACGTACTTTTATTTATATAAACTTTTGGCTGCTTTATAGCTTTTCCGTATGACTAACTCGCCGAGAACTTGTACTTTAATACAGAGTTCAAGTTTAATAAATAAATAAATCTGAGATGTTCTTACCTCCAGGTGAGATTTTTGTACGGCCAATGTTGCCCGTGAATTGTAAACCTCTTATGTCTTGATCTCTCGAAGCGTGGGTCGGGCTTGTCTGATAGACCGCAACGTCGGGCCTTCATCAGCTTCTGTGTCGCTTCGTCGATTTCCCCTGTCACTTTAATACCGCCAAACCTCTATAAAAAATTCAAATATCGTATATGTTAGTATAAAAAAAAAAATAGTATTTAAGGATTATTACATGTTTATGTTTTATTCTGACACTTGGAATTAGCTGCTGATAAACTGTAAAAAATTTGGAGTGGATACGGATTTAAATGAAATCAGAATTGACTCCGTCAATCGAAGTCCCGGAGTTTAAAAAAAAATTACCCTGCATACGGAGTTTGTTTTTTTAAAATCGCATTCACTCCGATTCGGAGTTCTAATATTTATATGAAATCTTTTAAAGGAATGAATTTTACTCTGAACCGGAATTTCGACATCTAAGTAAACTTCCCTTTAATATAAAATTATATACAGTAATAAATATATGTATTCCATATATGTAACTTATATGTTTTTTATATTAAGCTATGTATACATTTACATTTACCTTATAATATATCGTATTGATATATTTCCTTTTGTATTCAGAAAATATAAAATTTTTTTATGAAATGAAATATATGGTAGCATGTAATTTATATTATATATAGCACTATATATTTTCTTTGTTATATTTAAGCATACACGGAAAAAAAATTCGACGAAAAATTCCAATATTACTATCGTAATCCTGGACTATACTTTTATTATCTGTAACATTCAAATATATGATACGAAAATTTACAGTTTTTAAAAGATTTTTTACTATTCACTATCGTAATTTCATTAAGAGTTTATTGTAATCAATTCAATAAGAAATATTACAATGTTACTATCGTAAATAGTAAAAGAATAAAAAATAAGATTTAATTATACTATTTATTCTTTTATTCTTCCTTTTAATTTACAGTGCTGCCTCTATGTTTTTACAATACAAGCTACAAAAATTACGATAGTTGGATTGTAAATTTTCTGAAATGGTATAGTATATGCCATCTGAAGCGTTTACGTATGAAAGACAAGTGTTGTCACAAACCATGATGTGATGCTTGTATGAGTGTATATATATATATATATAAATACAAATGATGACATCTACTTTGTCTGTATTATTTGTGGTTCAACTATATATATTTATAAATCAGTTCATCTTTATCCACAGTGTAGTGCAGAAATAGAGGTTATTATTCATGACGTTTTTCGGACAATTGTAAATAAGAAATTTAAAATAAAAACTGTACTTTCGTCATTACAAACCTACATAGATTGTGGAATATAATAATTTGGTGGTGTAAGTATAATTATTATTATTCAATTTTTATTAAACTTAATATTCTGTGGGTATATCGTATGATCCTGAAGTTGGCAGATAATTAGTAATTTTCGGATTTTTTTTTTCACCAAAGAAATTACAAAAAAAAAAAAACTAAAAAAATACACATGTAGAAAATTTAAAAAACTATGGGTGCAATTTTTTTAAATATTTTTTTTTTAATTATTTATCGTCTAAAAAAAAATCCAAAAATTATTAGATATCTGCTAACTTCAGTATCATGTATATCGTTCGTTTTAAAATCATTTATCTGGACAAAAAGTTTATTTTTATAAACAATTTAGTAGTATTTTGTGGTCATAGGATAAATGATTCTAAATGAATGAAAATTTATTTTTTCTAATAAATTCAATTCTCCTAATTTTGTTACAGGATAATCTTCATTTGTCGACAATGAATAATTTTACCCGGCTTTGCGAGAGGTAAAACATTTCAATAACCTCAAATTATGGACATTCAACATTTCTTTATGATACTGAAGTTAGCAGACGCCTAATAATTTTTGGATTTTTTTAAAAATGATAAATTATAGAAAAAAAGTATTCGAAAAAATTGCACCTATGGTTTTTTTAATTTTCTACATGTGCGTATTTTGAATACAAATAAATGAGTTATTTATTCATAAATTTTATATATACCAAAAAAATATGTTTGAAAAAATATTAAATAAATGTTTTATTATTACTACTTCAACATGTTTTATTTTTATTTCGAGATTGTATTTTCCTTCTCAATTTAACTGTTAAAAAAAAAAAAAAATTCCAAATGATAAATTTTTCTTTTTTATTAATTATAAGTTCTACTTTTTTAAGAAAATATATTTTACTCCATTGACTTCTAATTATTATTTTATATTTAAAGAAATTCTACATTACCGACTCATTCATTTTACGATAGTTGTATTAGAATTTATGTTAACACAACTTGTATAATTTACTCTATAGTATCTGATTTTTTCTTTCTGGTAGTAGTATAAATTATAAAATAAAAATTACGATAGTCTATTGTAAAAATTATTATTGAAAACTTATAGTCCAGCGTTACAATACTATATAATGAAAATTACGATAGTTAAATCGTAAAAAATCCGTGAATTTTTTTTCCGTGTATATTTTATTCGGTGTATGTATATGTATATGGGTATATATATTCGCATCAAATTAACTAATTTTGAAAGTTTTAACTGCAATTAAAAGAGTATATTAAAATTTATGTCTAATTTAATTGGAGTTGGTCATACGAATAAGAAACTTTTTTTTCCATACACAATATAAATATATGTTTTTATATATGATCAGAATATATTTTTCGTATATGATAGAAATATATATTTTTATGTATGATAAAAATATAGTTTTCCTATATGACAAAAATATATATTTTCATATATGATAAAAATATATTTTTTGTATATGATTGACATATATATTTTATATATGCTAAACATATACGGACTCGTATATGATGAATATTATATTTTTTAATATAAAAAAAAATATATCAGAAAAATAGTTAAATTGGCCACATATATTTTCTGATATTTATCATATATTTTGACCATATATGTTATTTTCATACGAGTAATTTTGCTAATTTTTTACGGTGAATAGAATCCAGATCACTCCGAAATTCTATTCCTGAAAAAACAAACTCCTTATTTACTCCAAATGTGGAATGATTTTTTTTAAACTCCGGAACTCCGAGTGACGGAGTCAATTCAGATTTAAATAAAATCCGTATTTACTCCCAATTTTTAACAATATAAAAATAAAAAAAATAAAATACTTTTAATCAACAAAAAAACCTGAAATGATAATTACCAGCTAACTTGGTATTTTTAAAAATATATGACAAGTTACTAAATTAACTAAATACATAACTGACAAGTGGTCATATTTAATGTCTAAGTCAACGACTCCAAGACTATAAAAATATTGAATTAAAATTAAAAAGTATATATTTTATAAATAAGTCAAAATAAAAAAAAAATATAAATGGAAGTGACAACCGACAACTGTCTAACCTTTAAAAGCAAACAATATGTCTTTTTCATATTCTAATAATACAAATGTTAAGATATATTTATTCCTCTATCTTCTGCTGATATTTATTTATTTATTTTATTTTTTTTTCATATGAATGGAAAATTCAACAGGAGTATTACGTATTCCTCTAGAGGCCCCGTTTTTCATAGATCTTTTCTGTTCTTTCTTATATATATATATATATATATATATATATATATATATATATATATATATATATATATATATATACACGTCTTTTGTCTCATTCTTCTCAGTATTTTTATCTTTTTTTATCACTCGATTTCTTGCTCTCTTCTTTTCATTGGCTGAGCGTACCCTAGATCTTTATCATTCTCTGGCGCGTATTCTACCGAGCTGACGAGCTCGATTTTCATGCAAATCCCATCGTCTCGAGAGTCCCTTGCGCGTGAGATCGGTTCCCAATAGAACACTCGTGTCTGGCTCATCAACTAGAATCAGTCACTCGACCTATTCCATCAGCTATGATCGGGCTTTGTGATATAATACCGGATAGAAATTCCTATTATACTTTAATTACCATTTTTACATTATAAACTATACTAATACTCATATTTATTGAGCTATTATTTGAATTTCTTTGTGTTCTTAAATATTTATGTACGTTAAAAATTTATTTATTTATTGTCTGTACTGTGAAAACACCCGGGGTGAGTCCAGACGATGTAGGTGTTAAAATTTTCGGTGTTATATTTCAACACCGGGAGCGGTGTTAAATTAACAACGCCGGAGGTGTAAATATTCATTACCGGTGTTAAAAAAATTTCCTGGTGTTGAAAATATTTAACTTTGTAAATATTTTTACTAACGCGATCACGAAAGTTAGACAGTTTTTTATTAATTAATTAAATTATTGGTGATTGAAATGGCAAGCGTAAAATTGTGTAATTTTTAAATAAATTACGTGTAACATAAATGATTATTCAAATAAGTACATAGCAAAATTGAAATTTCCTCCAGACAATATTCATTAAATTTTTATATTTTTTTATATATAATACATCTTTTTTTTCTAATTCCCGCATGGAAAAGCTATATATTGTTAAAAATATATATAAATATATATGGTGAATATGTGATAAATATATATATTTATGAATATATGTTTTTTACATATATTGGATTATATATTTTTAATAATATATTCCTTTTTATATAATGTTTTATATTTCTCTATATATATTATCTCATACAATGCTCAATATATTTTTGTCATGTATGGATGGTATATATGTAATTTATAAAGTATAATATCATAAAATCTATATATATTTTGACTTACATAATTAGTGATATATTAACTGTATATAATTGATCATACATGGGAGAACTTATATGTTTAAATCTATGGTTTGCGGTATATTGAAGTTATATTTTTCCAATATATTAAAAATTATATTTTTCTCGATATATTGAAAACTATAGTCTTTATATACCTATATTTTTTGAAAAGCTGCTCGACAGCATAGAAATGAAAATTACAAACTAAAATGCTGGATTTTATTATGCAACATACCATAGTACGAAAAATATGTATAGTACCATATATTTTGCAATATATTGGACGTTATATATTGCAAAATATATGGTACTCCATATATTTTGCAATATACTGGAAAACTTATATAAAAAATATGCATCATACTGTATATTAATAAATATACTACTTTCCATACAATATATCAATATATGATAAAATATACCAAGATATATATGCTAAACATACATAAAAAAGTTATATTGATAAATATATAATTAAGATATTGTAGCAATATATTTTTTTTCAATATATTATCATATATTAATACGGCAAAATATTATAAATATTTTTTTATATATTGTGCAATATATCACATTATAATATTCATATATTTTTAAGTATTTTTTTTCACACCTAAAGTTTTTTCATGCGGGTTTCTATACATGGAATTTTTTTCACACCGATTTAACACCGGTCTTTTGACACCGCCTACACCGGTGGTATTTCAATTTAATACCGCGCGGTGTTAAATTGAGTTCATTTTTAACACCGCTTTTTTTACAGTGTATTGAATTAAAAGTAATAAGTGAAGACTTTACCTGCAGATCTTTGACAGCTTCTCTTAATTGGTCATCTGTTCTAAGATTTCCTGTCTCCAGATCACTTTCTGGTAAATACCCGAATTTCATTAGATAATTTTGCTGCAACAAGAAAAAAAAATGTTTAATATATATTTCAATAGTCTTCTATAATATAATAACTGATAAATTCTTTTGAGTATTTATAATTTAATATAAATGATAACATAAGATGAAATATGTAATAGAGATTCTTGTAAACAAGAAAATGTGTGAAGTAAAAGTTGTTGAAAAGTATAAAAAGTAAAAAGACGAGAGTAATAAGTCTTGGATAAAAGTAAACGATGGAAGATACGAGTAAGCTGAATTTAAGCTATAGACGAGAGAAAAAACGATACGAAAAGAAATTTATGAAAAAGTTTCCAGTTGTGGTAAAAGATGTTACGAAAATTTTCGACGTTTTGATTTACGGTTTTGCAGCTAAAGCCACTGGACCACAGAATTAAAGAAGTATATTAATTATTTCTTGTAAAAATATACACAGAAAAAACAAAAAAAAATCTATTTTGATTTTTAGTTTCAAAGCATAACATTTTTTCAAGTTTATTCTATAAATAGTTCAATGATAAGAAAATTATCTGAAGAAAATGGATTTTGATTTCAAAATTAAAACTGGGAGAAATATTTTGAAAAAAAAATTTGGGACACTCAAAACTGTGCAGAAATAATTATGAGTCATAAATTAAGATTAAGATCAATTTTGGCAAAATAATGTTTTTCCAAATTTTCGGGGTGGCCCATTTTGCCCACTTGGTTCCATTTTGCCCGCCTTTCCTGTACATATATTTCAAAAATATGTAATTGAATTTTTATAATAAAATAAACTTTTTATATATTAGCCGAGAAATTTCTGTGCTTTTTATTCGCCAAATCAATAATTCAAATATGAGTCACGTTCCACATGTTCCAGTCGGACACAAAAAAAACTACTGCAGACATAACAAAACCTCAATCCTATTATAATATTAATTCAAATCCTCAATTATAGAAATTTAATATTCTCGTTAACGCCAGTTGAATTGTTTCATTTTATTTTTCAATAAAAATTTTTCTTCGTGTAACCTTATTATTGTCTTTTCATAACAAAAATTTAAAGTTTTGAATAAAAGTAATTACCGAGGGTATTGAATTTGTATAATAATGTCAATTGAACCCTGCCAAACTTTATTTAATGCAAAATAACTACATGTTCTCATAATTTGATATAAATATATACTCAATTTTCATTTTCATAAAACCAAAATTCATAATCAGCAAGAAGTCAATACGCCTTTATTATTACAACCCAAAAAAAAACAATTTCGTATCGCAAAAAACTCCCCCCTCCCCCCCGATAATTTTTACTCGCCTTCAGAAATTTTTCTTATTATGAATTGAAAACGACAATTCTCTTGGGAAGAAATCCGTTTTTTCAGTGAACTTATAAGTCAAAAAAAAAATATATATATATATATAAATATATTATGATTACATCCGTCAGTACGCACTGAAAAAAATAATCGTTAGCAGCTACCGATTGGCAATCAGTAGCCACGACCGATTATTTTTCGGTAGCCGTTACTGATTGGAATCGGTATCAGCTACCGAAAAATAATCGGTAGTGGCTACCGATTGCCAATAGGTAGCTGATACCGATTATTTTTTCCAGTGCATAATTTGAATGTTCAAAAATATATATAATTCAAAAATTATTAATACGAGTGTCTGGTTAAAAAAAATCGTTAACCACAAAATTATTTTTGTTATTTAATAGCTTTTGATTATCCAGCAACACGTAAAAATTCAAGTAATATGAATAAATTTGCAAGTATATTTATAAATTAGAAGCGGGTTCGTCTCTGATATTCATGTATTTATAAATATATTATTCAAAAATAAATATTAATTAATTACAGTTTTATTCTAATTAACAGCCAAAATTCTTCAGTATAGCTCATGCTCATTTTATAACTGAGTTTTATTACTTTATGACTGGTACCAAAATTTTTTATGAGTGAATCAGCGTGTAACAGTAAAATTAAATATAATTGTCGCGGATCTGTAAATACGGTTTTGGAAAAAAATGTCCGTGTTTATAAATTATATGATAATTGTAAAAAAATGTTCGTAAAATTTCGCTCATTACACCTCGGAAAAAAATGATTTCATGTCGCAAAAAATTTTTTGGGTCAAGTAAAAATTTTCTTTGGGCGAGTAGAAAATTTTCGCGCCAAAAAATTCATTTTTCGTGTACTGTTGGGTAAAATATGAATATATTCCATATTTATATTAGCTTGATATATATAGATATATATGTCCTCTTGCCATCTTAGTCATACAATAGAAATTAATCAGACGAATGTATTATGTGCACCTCTGGGCCTTTTAGACTCACAGTTAATTCATCTCAATTCCGGCCACTTTATACGTCATCGTCATCGTCGATTAAGGCTTTGCACGAACTCGTGGACTTGTACACAACGGTCATATAATTGACGGCTTTCCCTCGTTAAAGCTCGTTGCCGTGTCCTCGGACGTGACCCCAAAGTTCGCACGTTCCCGCACGTCATAAGTTTTTCTTTTTAATAACGAACTTGCATATTAATTAAAATTTCAAATTACTTGTACATAAATTAAACTAATTATTTGTTTATAATTTTCCTGTTATATTATTAATTTCGAAACTTCTATCTTTGTTTATTATAAGTCCAAAAAAACTATAATATTCATAGTCCGTTTCAGTTCTATTATTTTCAATTTAAAATTTTTCATACAAAAACTTTCAACACAAATTACTTAGCAGTAAAAAAATGGCTTTAATGTGTGTTCTAATTATGAAAATTTATAGAAGTCTACACAAAAAAAAATATACCTTCTCTCTAAACATGAATTAGTGAAAATAAGTGAATATTCACTAATTCGAAGTGCAAACCGAATCACTTATTTTAAAAAGTGGTTCGGTTGGCACTCAGAATTAATGAATATTCACTTATTCATGTTTAGAGAGTTAGCTTGAGAATTATTTTTTAGACCCAAGAAAATTTGTTGTGATCTAGAAGAAGAGTCGAAATTTTGTTCAAAAAACTCTCTAAACATGAATAAGTGGAATAAGTAAATATTCACTAATTCTAAGTGCCGACCGAATCACTTTTTGAAATTAGTGGTTCCGTTTGCACTTGGAATTAGTGAATATTCATTTATTTTCACTAATTCATGTTTAAAGAGAAAATTATGTAGAAGGCAGAAAATTTTTTTGAACAAAGAAAGAAATTTTTTCTTCAACTAAGGAAATTTTGGCTTTTTTTTTAATTAAAAAAAACATTCGTGCGCCAAATTATTCTTTTTTTTCTGTGTTGAAAACTTAAAGAATCAGCTTCAAAAATCTACCCGTTGATTTAAAAAATATTTAATAGCTTGAGTATTTTAACTTTTGGCAGAAAGTGAAATTTTCCTATGTTATTTAAATTCAAAAAGCAACTTTTTCTATACTTGGGCATGACAGCTCTTCTTTTAGATTTTTTTTTTGTTAAACCCTTACATTTGAGAGGGTGAAAAAAATAATCCAGAAAACGATTGATTCTGCGAGTCACCTCCAAAAATTCTCGTTTCTGAACTTAAGGAGCTTAAAAACGTTCTTGTTTACACATAAACGTACACGTTTTTGATCTCAAAGAAGGTTTTGATCTTATTCTGAACTAAGAAAATTCAAAAAATCAAAATTTCGGAAGGATTCTTTCAATTCCTGAAACTACGAAATTTTGATGAACCTAAAGATAGGAACGTTTTTTGCGGAACGAAAATAAAAAAACAAAATAAAAAGTAAAAAATCTACTGGATCTAGATTTCTAAAGTGTTTCGAATAATAGTATGTCAGCCGAAAATTGCAGCCACCCCCAATTACCCCTTAAGTCACCCTTAAACAGTAGAATTTCATAAATTTTTTCATTTTCGTTGTGCGAAAAACGTTCCGGTTTTCAGGTAGATAAATTTTGATACGATTAAAAAAATAAAAAACAAGTCGATTTTATTTGTATCACCCTTGAAATATATATATATACATATATTACTTTTTTCATGTATGCTATCTATAGTTCGATAAATATTAATGACAAACAATTTGCAATTGACATTACCAGTGTTCAAAATTCATGATTAATATATATATGTAAATATATGTTTATAAATAAATACATTAATTATTTTGATGATTACTTTATTTAAAATAACAGTAGCAGACTTATTGTCTGTCTAAAAATAACGAACTAGAAAAAAAAAAACTCTAATGAGGAAAAAAAGAATCCCAAGAGCAAATAATTGTTGAAACATCTACCGAAGTTACATTTGCTTCCTCCTCACGCTCGTTTACCCCGAGATAACGACTCTATACTCGCTTTATCTTACACCTGGGAATATTTGCTTCGAGTTAAATTGCCTTAAGGTACATTAGAAGATACAAAATGTTGGACCAAAATTTTAAAGGAAATGTACTGAAATTATTATTAGTGGCTTTAAAAATTTTTTCATATCAATGGCTTTTATGAAACTACCATACAAAGATTCCGTGATAAAAAATGAAACAATGTTAAGTATAGTACGCAGTAATGTTTGCTTAAAAACCTTTTTAACAGGTGGAAATATATAATATATATATTGCACAAATACTGAGTGACTTCAAACGCGGTTGGTGTACACTTGGGAATCTATAAAAGGCGCGCGTTCTCTTCGGTGACACAAAGAGCAAGAATGTAAGAAGTATATAACCACGTGTGCACAGCCAACCGGTACTATATTCGCTAAAAAGACTCACAATAGCGATACGACAAGAACACAAGGGAGAGATTGCAAGCATGACCAAAATGGGATTCAAATCCTTGTTTTATCTTTTTTATATGTGTAATTGCTTGCCTTTACTCCGACTGATTCATTTTTGTCTGCAGTCTTCTTATTGTCGAAAATTATTAAAGACATTGTTTTTTAATAATTTTGAACCTATAAGAGGTCACATTCAATTTTGTAGGAAATTATTTATTGACAATCTCTTATTTCACAATATGCGGTCATAATTTTCGATATCCCGCTAATGACATTGCAAAATGGTAAATTATCTATTATGAAATGATGTAAAAATAAATGTATAAAGTGTAGAAAATATACATTGTCGCGATATTTTTTTTAATGTAGTTAATAAATTTTTTATCATTAACTGAAATATACAATATTGAGTTGTAATTTTTTTATGTTCCGAACTAACAGCAGCAGAAATAGGTCACAGCTTTTTTTTTCTCTTCAATTTACTTATATATAAAATAGAAATAATATCAAACTTTTTCAAAAGACATTATTTATAAATGATAGAAAAAAAGTTATCAAAGAGATATTTCGATTTGAACGTAATAGAAAAATTGACAATTTATTGTAGAGTACAATATAAAAAAAGAAAAATCTGTTGATGAAATATCAATGTAAAAATAAAAGTATGAAGGGTAAAAAAATATACCTATCAATGTTATAGATTAAATATTACGATATTGTTGTTATTTTCGTATGGATCGTAACGAGTAACTTGTAGTTTAGTTTTACATATTTTCGAAAAAAGTTATTTGCTTATGAACGATATTTATAATGTTGTTTTTTTGTGCATTTATTCTCACATTTAAAACGTCAAGATAACAACTTTTTATAGAGGAACAAAATGTTTGAGTTACGATTGATAGCCCCTATGATCGCAACGGATAGCTAATTTCAACATGACCTTTTCTTTGTTGATGAAAGCCAAATAAATTTGAAAACTCGAACACGGAGAGTTAACTTACTTTTCAAAGGATTACTCAAGTAAACACTGATAAAATTGACTATCATATTATAATATAAGAATATTAAATTTATCAAAAATACTACTGTACCTAATAAATTTAATACCCATGGGTAATTATCTGATATTCTTTATTCTTCGCGTGTTCTACTGAATATATAGTAAATTTAATGCCACGTCGTATGGAAAAAATTATTTATACATAGCAAATAATATTTTCTATAAGTATCACAATGTTTTAAAATCATTCGTATAATTCTTTCATAAAAAATTACCGAATGGCAAAAAGCAATTTACCTGGCAATGGTTTTATTTAGTACTGCTTCTTGCTTATTGAGTTTATTTTTTCATTATTAACATTTTGTCTTAGACATATTGATATTATTGAAGCTAAAAGTACAGCAATTTTGTATCAAAAGTCATAATAGCCATTCATTACTTCCACAAAAACTTATCTATGTTTTGATTTTCGTCACGCATGTTTCAATTTCCCGCCTGCTATTTTTAAATTCAAAAAGTTTCGTGTCAATTTAATGAAAAAGACTTCGATGTGATCAATGCAAAACATTAAATTTTAAAGTCGCAAGGATTGAATTTTAAGCTACGCTTTGTTAATGTTCTCTATTAATAATCAATTACTTATTATACTTGTCAAGATTATTAACCAATAATTCGTGTAATTTAAATAGATACTAAGCTTTTTTTCCTGTTTTAAATCAAAATATTTTCTTAAAAAAGTGTTTCTTTTTTCTAAGAGAGCTGTTTTTATTTTTTTTAATTTTATAAATTCTGATCACTTCATTAACTCAAACTATGTTTTAATTTTAACGTCAATTACAATATTTAAACTCAATCAATAGAATTTAATGCAAGTTGATCATTATAATTAAAATCTTGTTCTAAATAATTTGCATGACAAATTGTATTAATCATCGGCTTCATAGTACAAACCAGCAATCGAAATCATGCTTAATACAAGTCATCATTGACAAAACATAAATTAACCAAATAATCGGAAATAACATGACTGATTCAAACATACATTCGAAACTGTCGATTACTATCGTGCCCCTTCTACCTTTTCCTTTCAGATAATCACAATTCATCATCATCATCATCATCATCCGTTACCACTTTTCTCGCCACAGATAATTCTGGTGAAATCCGACGTCGTTCGTTGAACTGCAAATTAGCCAAGCATGAGAGAGATGCGATTCGTTGAAGCCGCAAATTCGTGAAACCGGAAGCTCGAGGACACCGCATGACGCGCCGTCTAAATTCAACCGGTGAATTCTAAGAACGTAGAGTAGTTATCCGAGACGGAAGAATGACGAGAGACAAGACAAAGAGAAATAAAAATAAAATGTCGGAGTTATATAGGAATGAGAAAAATTTTTGGAGCTAATCCAAAAATTCTCAACAAAGAAAATTAAAATTTTCATTAGTCTTTTCATTTTTTCGACGATGTGTATCATAAAAAGCAACGATAAAAAAATATTAAATATAGTAATAGATAAAGAAAAGTAAAAAAGATGAGATGAGAATAGCCAACAGCTGGCTTTTCCATTATACCGATGGGATCGTTCCGTTTCCTTGTTTACTTCCGTAAGTTTGCGTAGAAGATGACTAAGTCGACAAGGCCGGGTGCAGGAAACAAGTTCACTGGGATCAAGTGGTCGGTCCATCAGCTACTTGCCTTACAACAAATTAAATCTATATGCCAACAGTCTCTGTGGCGCCTTATAGTTGTATTGCGCTGTGCAGACTCCCATGTATATTCAGTTTATCCAAGCTTCAAGAGAATGGATGAATAAATACAAAGCAAAAGAGAATAAGCAAATCAAAAACAGCCGAAACCCTTCTGTTTTTCTTTTACAATACGTTTGTCATCGGTTTTTGTCATACATATGTAATCAAGGACCGTTCTTGAACCAAATATATATATAGCCATGTATGTAACAAAGGCTGCACACAGTAAAAAAGGATTCGTCAAAGTGTAAAATAAAGCGAGTGTTAATTCAACACACTGTCATTATCTTCCCGAGTAGAAAAATTTGATCTGTTTTAAATCAAAAACATATTTAATTAATATGTGAATTATAATCAAATTTTGCTCGTACTATTCCTTATTTAAACTGTTGTCAGGCTTGTTTTCAATAATTTTCAGTCTGGTTTTGGTCGTCTCTAGATCAAAATTAGACTTATACTGTCTATTATTTTTATTAATCTGTTTTGGATCTTCTTCAGATCAAAAACAGCTTAAAATTTTTATAAAAATTTAAAGACAGACCTATTAGTCCAAATATAATTTAGTTAGACTACAATCAAATCAAAATTTTGCGACCCAGACCGTTTGACTCGTTTTAATCGATTGATTTTTTAACACACAAAAATATTACTTTATTCGAAAGTAAAGACTTTTTTAACGTTACTCTCAAATTAACACATAATATATGTTAAAAACTAGCGTATATGTTTCGCGCAGAAGCGCACGCGTGTCGTTTTTCATATATTTATTTTAATGTATACTTTTGTGTCGTTTGCATAATTTATGTAAACGACCAATCACGTTAGGAATAGTTTGCCTTCACATATATTCCATCTGAATTTTATTATAAGATACTTTTGAGCACCACAAAAGAATTCGTGGAAAGTTTTTTACTTTTAACGTATCGATACTGCCATTCTAATACGTCGTATCCCACAAAATTTGACATTTTCACTATTCTTGAAAAATGGAATCATTGTAACAATGTGCAGCTTATGTCAAAATTTTAGAGGTCAAATTGTTCATTTAGTATTTTTAAATAAATATTCTAATATGTCGTATCCCACATTCGCATAGGTTCAGTCTCGCTTAACATTTTCAATTTTAAGTTAATTTTAAGGAAGTAATTATTGACATCAGTAAGAAGGTAATTATGCATAATTTTTGACTCTTCTTACAGCATATATTTTAATTTATTTATCCACTATAAATGCCTGTATTTTATGAAAAACATGAAAATAAATTTGTAGGTTATACCAATGTAAACATAATACAAATAATTTTCTTTGCCGACCGTGAAACGTTTGTATCGTCTTCTGAGAAATTTCCCAAATGTGGGATATGACGTATTAGAATGATAAGTAACGATCAATCACGTTACGAATAGTTTGTCTTCACATAAATTTCATCTAAATTTTATTATAGGACTAGCGCGACTAGCGTAATATTTTGCGCGCAAGCGCGCACGTGTCGTTTTTTATATATTTATTTTAATGTATATTTTAGTGTCGTTTGTATATATTTTTTTGCTTTCAACCAATCACGTTACGAATAGTTTGGCTTCACATATATTTCATCTAAATTTTATGATAGGAAGGATACTCTTGACCACCACAAAAGAATTCGTGGGAAGTTTTTACTTTTAACATATCAATTTTCTATATTTATTGACTTGCACCAATGCACAATTTTATTTTCCCACACGGTAAAACACGGTGTTAAAATGGACTTATTTTAACACTAGTGGTGTAAAATTAAAAATATTAACTATTAAATATCCTTACAACTTTCTCCCTTTTTTTATAACTTGTTTTATTCTTTTTATTTGAGATTATGCTGTGCCAGCAAAAAAAATTATCCGCGATAATTTCTATCTAGGACATTACAAGTATCGTCGGATATCATTCTCTCAAGTGAATTTTCGAGACGTGATTGGACTTTTTGATCCGTTACTCGATTTCGTGTACGTAACGTCTATTTTATTTTATACTTAAACTTTATTATTTTTTTTTTATCTAGGAACTAGTAACAACAAAAATATTTGAAAAGCAAGAGAAAAAAAAAAGATGACAATTGTTGGGACACTGAAGCGATTATTTACAGAAGGATGAATTCGATCGATTATTTTTTGAATGGACATTGAATGTGGAATGTCGATCGTCAGCCACCAAGCAAGCTACTATATCCAGTATCATGCAAATTCCTCACTCCGCTCCATTACCCATTCCGCGATTGTGGAAACGAGCGAAAACGAAAAGAATGAAACGACGAGATTTTTACCGGCGTTATTTATACCGCCCTAGAACTCGTTATCCACACGAGCGATAGTTTGCGACATTTGCATTTCGATTGTCGAGACACAGAATAGTTGCAGTGTAAAGGAACATGGCTGACATTTACGCATAAGCGATTGTGTACATTACTTTTTTTATATGTCAAATACAGTTGCATGTAATCGATATCAGCTATTTGTTTCATAAGCTTCAGAGCTTATAAACGGAAGAGCTGGTTCAAATGACACGAAAAAAAAATCAGCAAAACAGTTTATACCTTCAGAAAATTCAATTCTTCATATTAGGGGTGTGCGAATCGTGTTCGAATTGAATATAACTATTCGATTCGAAATTCACATTTTTGAATCATTCGTAACTTTTTGAATATTTGTAACTTTTCAAATTGCAAGACTCTTAGTGCGAAGCATTAGAGTGTGCTTTACGATCGAAAAATTCAGTCTGCCTCTTTTTCGCTACTGTTTTTACTGTTTTACTCTTGTTAGTCCACGGAGCTTAACCAAGTTACACATCATCGGACAGAGAATTTAATAAAGATTAATTTTATTACTTATAAAGACCAATTTGATGTATTAAATAACTAAAAAAACATTAAAATGTAAAAAAAAATTCCCGTCAAGCAGTAGAAAAGTGTCCGTAACCCGTACACACAAAAACTCGAGAAACAAGCCATTATTTAGATCACTTTTTTTTAAAAAAGTTGATTTTAGGGCCGAAGAAGAAGTGTGTCATAAATGGCCATCAAATTCGGCCCCGTTTAATTATAATTAATAAAAATCGGTCTATCGGTTGACACTGCGGGCCAGCGCCAAAACTTCCCGTTGTTTTCGAGCTCCTTGAGCTCGAAAACATTATTGTAGACACACTTTCGTATACCATTGTTTTCGAAAAAACCGTTTTCCAGCATTTGTTTCTCCCACGATATCTCTCGAACAAATTAACTGATTGAGATAAGTAAAGCGGCGATTGACGCGTGTTATCAAATTCTAGAGCTGATCAGATTTTAAAGTCGATCGTTCAAGTCGTTTCTGAGAAATCATTAAAAAACTAAAAAAAAAAAATTGTTTTTTTTTCGTGATTCGCCAATATTTTCGAATCTACATTATCAAATGATCTGAAATTTTCAGGAAAGTTGATAGTTAACAAGCTCTTTCGATCGCCACCTTAACCATCCAAATCGATTCATTATTTAAAAAGTTACAAAGAGTTTACACACACACACACACACATACACACGGACGTCCATCCGGGAATAGTCAGAATAGCTTCGTAGGACCTCAAAACGTCGACATCTGATGGAAACTCTATTTTCGAATATCGGGGTGAAAACGATAACTTTCCGAATTTTTGAAAATTTACAATTTTCTTAGCGGGAAGTTAAAAAGAACTTAACTAACTTTGTATATCTATAAATTTTTTTTACATATACTTTCGTCACACCAGTCGCGCCTACGAGAAAAAATACATCTGACTATTTTTCGGAACGAAATTTGAATTTCTAATATAATAGAAAGAATAAATAAAAATTGTCCTTGAAACTTTTATCGGACATTTTTCTTTTTTTTTTTTTTGAAAATGAGCATTAAGAGTCGTGCACTTTCGGATTTACCAAACTTTTACTCGATTTAAATCAAAAAAATTCTGAGCGGCTTTCAAATACTCAAATTTTCTCTAATAGAAAGCTTAGTTCGTGAAGTGCACAAGCACTTTAAAGTAAAGGAAAAAAATTATACTTTAAATACCAAGCCCCTGATCAAGATTTTCTATTGGATTTCTCTAGGATTCAGGAAGTCTTCTGGAATAACGCTAGCACATAAAAGTAAAGGAAAAAACCCTCATACTCCGCATGTACACCGGTTATTGGATGATACCTCTGCGCTGGTGTCCATTTTAACACCTTCTTTTTTTTACAGTGTATAGTATAGGGGATAATTTGAGCAAAAGGGTAATATTTTATAAAGACTCAATAAGCTTGAAGTAAAGATTAAAAAAAAAAATTCAAAGAGCATCAATATATGAGAGAAAAACAAACTCTTCAGAACTAAAAATTTTCAAAGATTAAACTTTATAAATGTGACATTTTCTTACAACATTCAATATCCTATCTGTCTTTTTAAGAGCTTATCTTCTCACACCTCTCATCTTTAAACTCTTCACTACTACATCCCTTTTATTTTCCCTTCCTCCCGTTGATATAAAAGTCAATTACTCACATTCCCAAGTCTCTCAGTTGACTGTCGGCTATTATTATTATGGCGCTTACTATTATTATCAGCACTCGGATCATCAAAGCATATTGGAATAATAAAAAAAAAATAAATTCGAGAATATGGACAATGAGTGCAAGAGAATGACAGAAGCGTTTTTCTCAATTCAATAAAATTTCCAATTATTGTTTTATTATTTCTGCTATCAATTCATGTGCATTCAATATTTCATTTCATTTTTCTTAAATTAATTTTTCAAATAATAAAAATAAATATATAGCTGCCCATCTGAAACGCGAAGCGTGAGATCTGAACTACGATCACGCGATTTCTTTAATAATATGTTCTCATCATAAATCATCCCTATACTTTTCATATTAAATCTATATACTTTTAAAGTACAGATATACCGAGGATAAAATCCTATGATATTATTTTTTCTAAATTTTGATTTATTATTATTTTGTTATAACATGAGGGTTCTGGGGAATACTAGTGTGAAATTTTGAAAAATCAATTCATTTTTTGAAAGTCTATAGCTTCAAAAATAGCATACTACAATTTTTAGTGCATATGGAGAATAATTTTTTTGAGTTACAGCCATCTGAAGAGCAGCCGCTTATTGGTTCTCAAAAATCATCCAATGACCAATCATCCAATCGATTCGATTTGAGTTGCAGTTTCTATTACATATGATTCTATGTACCGCGAATCTCTAGTTTTTCGATCGAATTAAAAATGTGATTTCCGCAGGCCAAAAATCATCAAATTTTCGCGCAAAATTTGAAATTTTTTTTTAAAACTCCGCCATTTTGTTAAATTACAATTTTTTTCTTAGCCCGGGGTCATGGTACGGGAAATACCTTCTAGTTTAATAAACTTTTTGGTTTTTTTGATTTCTGGTAATGTGAAGGTCGCTATCACTGCAGCATTGGGGGTGGGGGACTTTTTTTTTAGCGGGAGATTATGAATAGCTCGCTGAATTTTGAAGTTTTTGGTCCAAAATTTTTATCTTGTATTTATAATATATCTACACATATATCCGTGAAGCTTTAAAAAAGTTCCATGCAGTAGTTTTCTTTAAAAAAATTCCCAAGAATCATCTTTTTTCAGGCGGTCACACAAGTGGTCCCTCTTAAAGATAAGCACTTTCGATTTTTTCAATTTTTTTGATGTTTTCGGTTAAATGGAAATTTTTTTTTCAAGCATCAAAAAAACTATCCCGCGAAATTTTATATAAATAGGCTATAAATCATAACATTTAATTCTATTGTAATCCAAACGGTTCCATGAGTTTTCAGAACAGCTATCCGAGTCCATTGCCCGGAAATCTACTGAATATTCAGTTGTACATACAATAAAATGTCCCAGAACATATATGAGAGTACTGTGGCGTGAATGAGTATATAGACAGAGAATATCAGTAAGCGCAGTACGCTAGGTAAACTACATAGCCAGTGCCTACCTCTATATGCTTCTATGTAAATGTTTAACAGTCTCTTTCGGTTATGCCGCAGAAATCTAAACGATACGACTAGAGTGTACAGAGGTGCAGTAGACCTCCTCACAAGAGGACTCTACAAGAGACTTACGGATTAAGTCAGAAAATCGTGCCAAGCATGAACCACACACGGTTAAAAGACAGCCCCAAGAGATGAGGATTGTCTGTTAAACCCCCAGGCTGTACTCTCTCATAATACTGAATAAAACGGAAACGGAATTTCTGGCAACTACATAAACGTGATCTGAATAACTTTCAATGCTTTGCAAATTTTCGTAATCAAATTATGTGTATTTATTTTACACTCAAGTTATTTCTATTATTAATTATTTTTTATGCGAAGCAAAAAAGAATTTTTTGGTGTGAAAAATTTTTACTTGACCCAAAAAATTTTTTGCATTAGGAATTGAAAAATAAAAATTTTCTAGGGCGAGAAAAAATTTCTTAAGCAATTGGACCACGAAATTTTTTTTACTACACTGTAATAAAAAACGGGGTAAGTCCAGGCGTTAAAATTTTCAGTGTTAAATTTCAACACCGAAAGTGGTTTTAAGGTAGTTCACTCGCAAACCGACTTTTCATAAGAATTTCATGTTATTAAAATATGACATAAAGGTATATGTCCTGCATGTATTTTTAAAAAATCAGAATTTTTGATCGTTTGTGAGACGAGACATTGATAATCAAAGTGCATACAGTTAACATGTAGTAGCTTAGACTAACCTAAAAAAAAGTCATATTTTCACGTATATTTCAAATTATTTTGCTTAAGAATCTTTCCAAACACTAACAGATAGTAAAAAAAAAAATTCGAATTTTAAAAAATTTTTAAATAATCATGCTAGCGATTAGTGAAAAAGTTGTAAATATTCAAAGAAATCTGTCTCACAATTTCAAATGAGAAAACGATATCATGTAAAAGAGGAAGTTATAGCACACACTATAGGTCGCGAGTGAACTACCTTAAAATAACACCACCGAAGATGTAAATATTCTTTACCGGTGTTAAAATATTTTTCAGTGGTGAAAATATTTTACTTTTTGAACATTTATATTTACTCGATCACTACAATTAACACATTATTTTTATTAATTAAAATTATGTAATTTTTAAATAAATTACGTATAACAAATAATTACTTAAATAAGTATATAGCAAAATTTAAATTTTCTCTAGATAATTTTCATTAAATTTTTATATTTTTTTATATGCAATACACTTTTTTTCTAATTTCTATACATGGAATTTTTTTACACCGATTTAACACCACCTAAACCGGTGTTTTTTTATTTTAACACCGAACGATGTTAAATTGAGTCCATTTTTAACACCACTCTTTTTACAGAATAAGAAATTTTTCGTTATCAATTCATAATCCAAATTTTTTTTGCGCCAAAAAAATCCTTGTTTCCTGTGTAGGAAACATGAATAACTTTTTATTGAAGTTTCGAAAGGCAATAAAGTGGACTGATACGTTTTGTACCAAAGTGTTTTCATGAATAGTCTCTAGAGTTATATAGAACCACACTCTACAAAGTTATCAATGAAAGAAAATCTATCAATGCTTAAAAACCGGCTCAGCTTATTGACAGAGGGCTAATATCAATTTTATGTAAATAAAACAATCGACATCAATACATTTTTTTCTTTATTTTTTTATCAATAAAGTAAACAACAGATAAATGTCAGATTTTATTTCAGTATTTATGTTATTATAAGAGACTCAGTTATTAAATTTTATTGATAATGGTGTCAGTTATCAATATTTTTTATAAAAATGGTTATACACACTCAGCTATTTGCAATAAATTTTTATGCATAAAATTCAAGTCACACTTCTGTACTACCGGCAATATTTTTTGTTATTCACTGAATGCAAACAGATGGGAATTAATTTTATCAGCAACAAATTAAATTTCGAACTCTAATAGAATTTCTTATTAGTTATGTTACATATTTATTAACAGTATTAATGATAACTATTTTATCGCAGAGTATAGGCAATAATTTACTAGATGAAATATACTACGATATATTGTTTGAATATAATAAATATGATGTTTCCAGTAAGTAATTGAATTGCAATCAAATAAGTCATTGTTTTACATCAAATAGATCCTGATTACCAATATTTACATAAGATAAATAAACTGAATTCAAATGAACTTCTAAGATAAATAGCGATAAGCGAAATGATGAATTACTTTAAATTAATTTGTCTAGCAGAGATAAAGCCAAAAATTTAGAGACTATTGTTTGGTTTAATCAAGAACACCAATTGCATTCTATTCACAGTTTACGAAACTTCATAAATATTCTGCATACCAGGTATATTTTCATATATATAGATATAGAGGTTTTGGGTAAAATAAGATACCATTTGAAATAAAAATAAAATTGGATCCGTCCAAAAATATTTATTTACTACCCCGGGGAGGGCAGTGATTCCATAATTTGTAACAGAAGACAAATTTGTTTTTTCTGAGGGTTGGTTATTTGAATTATTTTCTTGAAGTGAAACGAAATGGAAACAAAATGAAACTAGTGTTATAAACCATGTACCTGAAGATCGGAACGTTTTTCGTGCAGCGAAAATGAACTAAATTTATGTAATTCGACTGCTTAAGAGGTAGTTCCGGAAGTTTGGGGTGGTCCAAGATATTCGACTGACAAGCCAACATCTATACTTGAAAAATTTCAGAAATCTCGTCATCCAGTAGAATTTTACTGTCCATTGTTTTTTTTTCATTGCGCGAAAAACGTTCCGATCTTTAGGGACATTATAAACCATGGAAAAAAAAGTTATTCAGACTCTAAAAAGAGCTTCTTTTCATAGGTGTTCATTTTACCTCGGAGTTTCGTTTTGATTCAACTTCTCTCAATTTAATAAAGTTACTCATATAGTAAATACTGTTTTTTTTTTTAAATTCGTGCCTTTAAAGTTCAATATTCCAGGGTTGTGAGGCGAGGATAAAATAGGCCTTTAGCTTAATAATTAATTAAGCTATAGAACAATGCATGAAAAATAAGGTTTCACTTTTGAACAAGATTGTACTGTGCTGAAAAGTAATTTGCTATAGGAAATATATACAAATAACTGAGCGATCGTCGTTTTCTACAGACCCTACAGACAGATAAAGATAGTGAAAGCCTTGTCTCTGTTCACTCCTACCCTCTTATTTATTTACCCGCGCAGGCGCATAGCAATCATATACTTGTTATTCTTATTCAGTCCAATATTGTAACCTATGAATTGCACTATATAAAAGATTTAATGTTCTTACTTTAAAACTTATTAAATTCCTCTCCATTGAACTTTAAAGACAGTCGTCATAAAAACTATTTTTGATCCATATGTTTAAAATAAATCCGGTATAATTGTATTGTCATCCTTCGTCTTAGGTTATGATACTCATTCTCGTATAGTTAAGTCTGCAAAAGAATGGGCTTTTCTCCCGCTACTTGGCTATGATGAAGTTCGAGAATTTTCACTACCGCGCATGCGCAATAATGACTTAATTGTAGAAAACTGGTGGGAGAAAAGATCATTCTTTTACGGACTCAACTATAGACAATGCGGTATAACCCAAGACTTGTGCCACCATAACAAACATACCGCAAACCCTCATTTTAGTCATATATATCGAACATAGCTAATTTTCGATAAACATTTTGCCCTAGAAAAGGAAGTGAATTTACCGCACCCTTAGCAAGATACGGATTAAAAATTTATTCTGCAAAAGGATGTCTCGTTTTACCCTAGATTCACTTATGATAGGGTTTGTTACATAATTTCGGGTCCAAAAAATATCTAGACATTATAAGCTACTGGAAAAGATTTTTCTATACAAAACAGTTGATACATATAAAATAGGGAAAACTTTGGTATATTTGTCGAGAACTCGTGAAAGCTCTTTCATTTTGTCATCCTATATTCTTGAAACCTAACTATAATGCATACTGCAAGTTGTATGCCACATGCAGATGTGTTTAATGTAGATATCTTATAAATGTGCTTCATGTTGTTGGCGTAGCTTTAATGAGATAGGGTAAAATCTCGGCTGTCAGCCTCTCGATCATATTACATCAAGCCTTTGATATAAACTTAAATTAGGATGAAAATTAATTTTCTAGAAGCTTTTAATATTTTATAAAAGTTTTTTAAAAATTTACACTTTTACCCGAGATACGGAAGTGTTACGAGCAAAGTATTTAATATAATAATTTTAAAATTTAATTTTAAAACTAATTTCATAAATGATAAAATTCTTATAATAAAATTAACATTGTCGTATATTTTGTGGTAATTCAAGAAGGGTTTGCACTTTTTTCCGCACTCGAGAGGGCAAACTGAACTGTCCTTGTTGCACTTGTTTAACAAATGAAGACTTTGTCCAAATTTTTTTCGTAATTCGGTTCCGAATAGAGACTTACAATAAATTAAACCCAGAAACGCTGGATGATAGAGTAGTGCGTTGAGCTGTGATATTTATCTTGTGATAAGAACTTTTATTTGGGAGGAAAACAGACAAAATTATCCGCAAGCTTTCTCTAGTTATTTTTTTGTAACTTCCCAACTACATTTTTTCATGTTCCTTTCAAATTTAAAATGTATTGACCGTATACAGAAAAAAATGACTTTTGTAACAACATCTCAAGTAGAAAATCAATCAAAATTACTGCATTATTAATTTCAAATCTAATTTGAAGAATCATTCTCTTGGCAGAAGAATATCGAAATTGGACTATTTCGAAAAAAACAAAAACCAGCACCCTGATCGACATGAGTTTCAGAAAGATAACATAATTTACTTAGATAACTTTATGATACCAATAAGATATGTACCTGAAGATCGGAACGTTTTTCGTGGAACGAAAATAAAAAAAAAGGAATGAAAAGTAAAAAATCGACTGGATCTAGATTTCGGAAATGTTTTGCACGTCACCTAAAAATGACAAGCCACCCCCAACTACCCCTAAATTCGCCTTTAGACACAAATTTCATGAATTATTTTCATTTTCGTTGCATGAAAAACGTTCCGATCTTCAAGTACATAATAAGATGACTTCCTGAAATTCATGCCGAGCGAAATATGTTGAAGTAAACTTCGGTTTCTTGAATTAAGAAAATGATTTTGAATAAAATCTTCAAATTTTTGCTTGAAAAGTATATTTAGATTGAAAATATTCAATAGCATAATTTTTTGTGGGAAGACAATACGTTTCTAAAAGTTATGTTTTCTCTCCGTATACCCGGGTCGAAAAATTTGATCGGTTTTAAATCAAATGAAAATTTAAGTTATTTCTATTTAATTTTACTTTTTATTTTTATTTAATTAACCTGGGAAATGTAATTAAATTTTGCCCGTACTTTTCCTTATAAGACTATTTTCAGATTTGTTTTCAATAATTTTTAGTCTAGTTTTGGTCGCCTGTAAATCAAAATCACACTTTTTTCTCAAAATATTTTGCCTTCCTTTGCTTTTATTCAGACCAAAATTATACTTTTTCTGCGTATTATTTTTTTTCTAGTCTGTTTTCGATTGTCTTTAGATCAAAAACAGCTTAGAATTCTCATTAAAATTTAAAAATAGATCAACTATTTCAAATACAGACCAATTAGTTCAAATGCAGCCCAGTTACACTAAAATCAGATCTAATTTTTCGACCCGGGTAATAGTGAGCATGTAATCTAACAAAATAAATTGAAAAGAGATAAAATACTTTTCGTGAATCTTAAAAATATAATTATTTTAGTTTTTTGATACATCGTATTTGTAAGAGATGATTGAAAAATATTAAATATTTAAATTTCGAAAACACAACTCAATATTTTTCCATTCATCGAATAATGTTATAAAATAATACGAACACTCAAATTTACAATCATAGGATTACTCATTTATTGTTCAAATCAGCTTAAATAAATACCCGAGAATAAAACAATTATCACCTTTATTCGCTCGGCAGAGTAGTTATACAATTGAACCAAAAATGAAAGCTTTATATATTTGTACGATGATATAGCAAAGTTTTTAATTATCCATAGTACATGAAGATCTCATTTAGGAGATTTAGAATATGCGGAGTGGTATAGCCCCTTTAATTAGATGTTAGAAACCCTCTTGGCCTATATTCCTATATATATAATCCTAGATGTAATCGATTATCATACGCGTGACTGGTATTCCCAGTTGAGGAATTGTATCTGCCGGGCAAACAGGAATAGTAGGTAATACACACCAGCAAAGACTCATTACTCCCTATCATCCCCTAGCTCTTACTCACACTGCCAAACCAAACTGATTAACGAATTCTCCCTCAGGCTCCTCACTGCCTATTTACATAATCGCATTCCACGTATTATGCTATCAAAAGCGATAGAGGTTATTGGCATTACTTTTTCATCAAGTTTTTTTTTTATTTTTATCACCCGACAAACTGAGTAATTTTATTTTATTGATAGTAATGTTTTTTTTTTCAAGTCTAATGTATTAGGAATAATTAAAATATTTTATTGGCGGTAAACAATTCAAGTAAAAGAAAAAGTTTCATTAACAAATTCTTCGACTCTTTCTATCGGTAAAGTTTATAGTAATAGTTTATTGTATGACAAGGGATAAAACAAGACGATTTCAGACCAGGGTGAAGTTGACTGCCCTAGGGCATTACCCGCAGTCTGAAATCGTGTGTCACACGCAATGTTTTTCATGTTTGCCTGCATTGAAAATTAAAGTTTCAGTGTCAGCAGTCAGTCAGAAACAAGTTAATTTCAGACCAATGTGATTAACTATTAGCGTAAGCGTTAATTGTCATTTGCAATTTATAATTGAGTAGAAATAATAAATACGATTGATAGATTACACTAATTTGTATAAAAGTTAATCACGGTCAGAACTGTCACTTAGATAAATAAAATTAGTGATTTAAAATTACTAATAAACAAATAACGGGTATCAGAGCTGCGATAAAGAATGAAACTGTCATTCAGTGAATAGAAACATTGTTTTCACTGTACCTACATCGAAAGTTTGAATTTCTTCCTAATTTAGCGGGAAGGAATTCGTACTTTTCTCGAATGAGGGAATAAATGATAAAAATTAACGCATGCGCCATTCTTCTCATAAACAGAGGCAAAAATTTAAACTTTCAGGTGCAGGTCTGGTGAAAAATTTTATTCACACCATGGTTCAAATGTCCTACTTTCCTCTCTTGGTGGGTAATAGACTATTATTTTATCCCAAGGGACGGAACAACTTTGTTTCTGCCCCCTGACTGAAGGCATTCGCAATTTACGCATACGCTAATAATTTTTCTTTATCCCTTAGTCGAAAGTACGCACTTCCCTCCCTAATTTTAAGGCCTAAAGTCTCATTTCCCTCTCCTAGTGGAGTTACACGCGCCCCACTTACATCGCCGGGAGCAAAAAATTTTTTCGTGCCTACGGAAACAGCCGGCTGCTGCCATCTACTGAACGTCTACCACTTTATCAATAAAATTTTTGACGATAACATCATAGATCGTTGCTTTATTTATATGTACGTCAGTGTTTTCGTGTCTCGTTGTTTGTGATATTTTAAGTAAACAGTGTACTTGCAATAATAAAATGACTGAAAAAGTATCATCTGATGACTCTATGGACGAGGATGAGGTGATAAAAGATTTTGATGCAGAGGCGAGGTTAATTATTGAAAGATTATGTATTCATTTATATATTATTTATTGGCAGGAAAAAAATCTTGTTCATAGGCATAAATTTATTTCTTTCGAAAAAAAATAATTATTTTTTATTTTTATTTTTTATAAGTATAATTATGTCTTTTTTTTTGTTTTGTTTTTGATGCCTGCCCCCGCCGACCAGACGCACTCGCTTCGCTCGTGCTTTCAAATGTCGCGGGGCAGGCATCAAAAACGCAACAAAAAAAAAAGGGAGACGGAAAAAAATTAAAGTTTTATGTATGTCCGAAAGAGGCGCGTCAATAGGGAGCAAATAAAAAAAACATGGCCGACCTGTCAGCTGAAGGCAGAACGTGGTTGTGTTGTTTATAGTATTCAAAAATGTAATTAATAAACGTACTTTCGACCAGGTATAAAGAAAAATCGTATACACCACACGGGAAGATAGTTAAAAGCCCTGCCCTGTGTGTCATGATGCCCTCGGCTTCGCCTCGGGCATCATATCACACAGGGCAGGAATTTCAACTTTCTTCCCTTGTAGTGTAATATACTATTCTGTAGTATTGGGCTGAAATCAGTTGTTTTGATCGACTGTACAGACACTGAAATTTAAAGTTTCGAGGTTGGTATCATGGAAAAAATTTTCAATCGTTTAAGGGGATACGCTACCGGACCTCTTTCTCACACTCAGAAAAATAAACGGGACTATCTTTGTTGCACTCGTTAAGTAAATGAGAATTTTAAAACAATTTTTCTCGGAGACGAATTAAAATTTTTGAAAATACGAAATTTCTAGCCCTCTGTTAAAGTTTTGAAAAGCGCTAAAGACTCTCTATTTTAGGTTTCTAGTGTTTGTCCGTAAATTAAATTGAATTAAAAATCGGTTAGCGTTACCCCTTAAGATAAGATGTCGACTGTAGAAACCAACGAAAGCTATGATTATAATAAATAATTATAATTCTTGCAAAAGAATGAAATCATACGAAAAACATGAAAAAAATTATTTCAAGTGATTTCATATCGTTTACTGTATCTCGAAATAAATTACCAACGCTAAAAATGAGAATTTAGAATATGAAAGACTCTATAACGGAAGCTATTAATAAAACACTTTATGGAGTGTATAGGGGCTAGGTCTCTAGGTCATCGTTACTAATATAAAAATATATAATATACGATTTCACTAAGTAATAATAATGAGTAATACGATAATAATGATCTGTACTTATATCGCGTTACTAGTTCTAAGAGGAGTTAAATTATTTTTCGCCCGTTTGGTTTTAGGGAACTTTCTAGAGCCAAAAGGGCGTATGATTTTTTTTCACTGCCAATAATTTGAAAGACTTATTTTTAAGCTGAAAATTAAAAAATAAAATTTTGAAAGCCTAAAGGGCGCATGACTTCAATTATATACTTTTGACTTTCAAAAATTTTTTTTAGCATTGAAATTTAAAATAAATCTCCAAAACGATTTGTAATAAAAAAATTTTAAAAAGAGGCGTATAAAAATGTAAGTCTTTTTCGAATCAGTAACGCGATACATTATGGGAACGATTACCATGATGTATGGGGTTTATTTCCATATCCACCTAAGAACCATTCCGATGTGGATATAGGATTTATTCTAATGTGATTATGGGAACTATTCCCATAAGTATGGAAATCATTACCAAAATTCAGTTACACGATATAGAAATTTTCACCATAATTATAGAAATTGTTCCCATAATTATGGAAACTTTTCCCAGACACTATGGACATATATCCCATAATTCCAAGTAATTATTACCATAAAATTATGGTTAATATTTTCCAAAATTACTAGGAACAAATATCGTAATTGTCTGTCCGTGTAGAAAGAGGAGACTACACGGAAAAAAATAATCGGTAGCTGCTACCGATTGCCAATCGGTAGCCACTACTGATAATTTTTTTGTAGCTGCTACCAATTACTTTTGGGTAACAGCTACCAATTATCAATCAGTAGCTGCTACCGATTTCAATCGGTAGCTGTTACCGAAAATTAATCGGTAGCGGCTACCGATTATTTCAGTAACTGTTACCGAAATAGTCGGTAGCTGTTACCGAAAAATAATCGTTAGCGGCTACCGATCGCCAATCAGTAGCTGCTACCGATGATTTTTTTCCGCGTAGGATTGAAAAGTTTTGAGAAAACATTTCTAATTATTTCTATGTATATTTTTACTTCCTTGCATGTGATGAAAGATGATAATTACTTCTATTACAAAATGTGTGGTATCAACTTTTTAAAAAAATTCAAGTTTTTAGATTTATGTCATGAGCAGTTTATTTTTATAATATTTTCGATCTTTTTTAAAAAGTAAATAAAATAATTTCAAGAAGAAACTTTAAAAATATTTTTAAATAAGTAAGTAGATTGTATGAAAGCATATTAATAAAAGTGTCACGTTTTTAATGAAAAATTTAAAAAAAGTCCTCTTAGTAATGTCCGCAAAAAATCTAATAATAATTTCGTGATTGTGAAGAAAATAAAAAACATCAATACATAACGATGTTATGTAAAAAATTATTTATTATAGTTTGATAAATCTGATAAATCTCTTGGACGTAAATACTACAATAGCGAGGATGAAAACAAAAAATAACGGCGATAAAAATAAGATAAAATTATAAGGTTGTAATAGCGTTAAAATTTTCACTGTTAACTTATCAGTGATGACACGGTTCGCCCCTGCATCCTCTGGTCCATTAGAACACGACAGAACGATCATGACACTAACGAAGAGTAATCGTGCTACTGTACAGACGACAGAACACACCAAGAGTAGAGACAAGGTTACTATCTATCTACTCGATTCTCTATACTCAACTTGTTCACATCCTATATTCATTCTCATACCTAGGACATCACACATGATGCTTTTACGTCGATTGCACTCGACCGCGTCACCATGGCTTCATTTTCACTCGCTTCGACAATCTCATCACATGACAGGCTTTAATTTTATCACACCACCAGTATCAAGTACCATCACGACTACTTTATACTCTTACGTAATTTCATTTTTTTAAATTATCACCTTTTTACAGTTAACTCCACACGGAGAAAAAAACAGGTAATTTTCCTATGTGACGTAGTAATATTTCTTTTGTTTGCATAGGAAATTTTACTATGCTAACACAAGAAAATTCACTATGTAACATAGGAAAATTTACTAGGTAGCATAGGAAAATTTACAAGGTAGCATAGGAAAATTCACTATGTTAACATACGAATAATTTCTATATTTAACATGAATAATACAGGTCAGACCAGTGGACAGTGGACGTGCTTCTTAACATGACGGTCGTGGGTTCGAGATCCGTCGCGGGTAAAATTTCAAAAGTACTTTTCAACCAGTAAACATTAACTACACAGTAATGACTTATCATTATTTTTATTTTGTTTTTAATAATTTGAAGGATTGTGCTTGCTCAGGCCTGATCATGCCTGAATATTAGCCAGCCATGAGCATGCGTGATCGTGCATGAAAAAGCACAACCATGCCTGACCAAGCATGATCATACATTCTCATGGCTGGCCGATATTCATGCATGATCAGGCTTGATGATTTTTTCCCGAGATAGGAAAACTTCCTATACTTGGCATAGGAATTCCTATGTTAAATAGGAAAATTACTGTGCTAACATATGAACAATTCCTATGCTGACGTAGAAATTTTTCTTATGTTGACACGGTAATTTTTACTATGTTAAAATAGGAACTTTTTGATGTATTATAGGAAAAGTTCCTACGTAACATAGTATTTTTTCCTACACGGAAAGAAATTTTCTTTAAAAATTACCGTTAAATTCACTGTAAAATTTCTTTTCGTGTATATATCGGCATAGAAAAATTCTGATTGCCACATAGTAATAATTACTATGCCAACATAGGAAAGATAACTTTTTTTTCTCCGTGTACAGTGTTCATATTTTTTGAGAAAAACTTTGTAAAATCCGTTTACCCCCACCCCCTTTCCCGCCCCTACGCTATAAAAAATTGAAAGTGCATTCGGACTGAATTTATTACTCAAATTCATTTCGTCACTCGAAATTCTAAAGTTTTAAGAAAAAATTACTCCGCGAACGGAGCAAATAGAAATTTTTTTAGAGTAATTTTCAAGTGAATAGAAATTTTTATTTTTAACCCCACCCCCACCTGCCTTTTGAATTCCGAGACCTATAAAATAAATTACAGAAAACCTAATTTTAGGTCAATCGTAAGAAATTTTACCAATTAGCTTGGCAACAAACTAATAAAATTTTCAAAGGGCCGTCTTGCCCCTTTCTCCTCTATGTGTTTAAGCAAATTGATCGTTAATATATTCAATTAATGAATTAGATCACTTGATAAATAAAACAATTGAACACTACCCAGGTGATCTTTCGTGTCGCCGATAGCAAGTTTCCTACTGAGATATTGATAAAATTCAATTTATCAAGAATTTATTGCTGTTCATTTATATATATGAAGCTATTGAATAAATTTCAAATAAATATATTTGTGACGGTATTTTTCCGCAAGCCGAATATAAAAATAAGTTAAGTAATAAAATGAAATTACTTGATAAACAGTATGATGATATATAAAAATTTCAGTAGATATATAGCTCAACTAGCCTTATGTCATTTTCGTCTACAGTTGAGTATTTACGAGTTCATCCGAATGAACGAACACTCAACTCCACTTGTTACCGTGAGTACTCATATGATATCTTGGCAATAAATCCAAATGGTAAAAAGCCACAACATGAACCAAATATACTACAGTATGCATATATTGTATCCAAAAGTATTAAAAATTATACTCGCATCGATCGAAATTTTTTCGATTTTCGGAGATAATTGTCATAGAAATTTAATAAAATTTACATTAAAAAATTATAACATTTCCGAAGTACCACACGAAAAAAAATTATGCTTAAAATTTTAATAGTTTGTAGTTTATTTTTGACTTAAAATTAGTATATTTGTATACTAATATAAACCAGGATCATTATATAATATTACAAAATGGTTATTATTTATATTAAAATTTGATACACATTGAAGAGCAAAATTTGTAATTTCGTATATTTAAATTAATATGAAAAAGAATCGATAAATTGGTATCTACAGTTATTTATTACTATTCAAATAAACATAGAAAAATTAAAAAAATTTACCACTTATTCGATTTATGTATATAGTAAATTAATTTATAATTACGAATAAATAACATTTTATATTAATTATTAGTCAATGGGATAGAATTTATAAAATAAGAGTTAAAAGTTTTCGGTATTTTTATGAGCAAAAAATCAGTATCTAGTATACTAATTTTTCATTTTATTATTTACCACTTATTCGATTTATGTATATTGTAAGTTAATGTATAATGATGAATAAATGATTTTAAGCTAATAATTGATCAGTGATATCGAATTTATAAAATAAAAGTTAGTAACTTTTGCAATTTTCGGCTGGAAAAGTCAGTATCTAAGATAGCAATTGTTAATTTGACCAATCATTACTTTTTAATAGATGTATGCCATAAATTAATTAATTTTCACTAATAAGTCACGTATTTATATACCTAAAAGTAATAATATTTACTTACTTTTTGAAATAATTGATAGAAGTTTTTAGGAATCTACAAAAATTAGTAAGCGACTTTGCATTAAGTACATAATAGTACTAATTATTGATAACAGATTCCACTTTTTACTATTATTTATTAATTTATAATATTCTGTTTTTTCCGTGCATGGGAAATTTTTTCTATTCATTTTGAATATTATTAAAAAAAAATTTAACGTAGGGGAGGGTGGGGCAGAGCGGCCCCCCTAAGCCAATTATTATTTTTTGTGGCTTTCAACCATAGGATCACTTTACTTTTGTCCTATTTCGAACAAATTTATGGACATTTTGCCAAAATTCTGAAAATTTTTTTTTTTTTTTTTGTAGGGCAGAGCGGCCCCCCTTCAAAAAGTGATAAAAAAAAATTTTTTTTTCGTTTTTTTTTTTTTTAAATTGTTTTCATCATTAAGGATGTATTTCTTTCTCTTGACAACTATTTTTGGTTTTATATTACTCGAAAAAAATTTGTTAAAGCGTAAAAAATCGTTCACTCTCGATTACCTTAATTACTAATTGTTTTTTAATAAAAAAAAAAAATCAATTCTATAATTTTACTTTATTTCAAAAATTTATCAACTAAAAAAAAAATTTAATTTTTATAAATTTTTAGTGACCAAATTTGCCTCTTACATAGAGAAACGGCCGAAAAATATGAAAAAATCACTTTTTCAAAATTTTGGGCATCTCCATTTTGCCCCAAATGTCATGCGTAGGGGTAAAAATGCGCAAACATATCGGATTTATAGTAATTAGTCGAAAAAAAAAAAATTTTTTTTTTGGTCAAAATTTCAGGGGGGCCGCTCTGCCCCACCCTCCCCTATATTCGAGTCTCGAAAACTTCAGTATTTCTATAAGTACCCCCCCCCCATAACTTATATTTATGATTGATTTAACCTCGTTAATAATTTCGAATAATTTGCTTTAAATTTACCAAAAAATTTCCAAAAGTGAAATTAATAAATATATATAAATAGCAATACATATATGTAGATAACTTGAAATTTTTAAACATCAAAGTTTGCAGCCGGACATCATATTTCCAATACATATCTTGGTTTCTCTGATGATTATTTATCAGTTTCAGCCTATCATTCCCTTCATATTTACATATATATATATAAATTTACGTGTAGATATGTATATATACACATATAAGTCTATAGATACATGTATGTATATACAGTTATATATCATATAGAGAAAACCGGAAGCTCTATTACCTGGAAATGTCGAATGGACTATATATATAACAGACAAACTCGAAAATTCGTCCACTCTGTCATACTCCAGTGCAATTCCGAGAGCATTCATCAGGATACTACCGGAAAATAAAATATGGATTACTGAGAGCTTTTACCCAAATAAATCATACAGTTTTTTAAACTCTACGTCAATATATTTTTCTTTAACCCACAAAAGTTGAATACATATTGACTCAAAATAAATAATTACAGTTATAAATAAAATAGAAACACCAAATTTTTTATCGATATCACACTTATAATTTTTTCTAAGCTAATAAATATGAGGATATTCCAAAATCGGAGAAAAAAAAATTTTGTATAAAAGGAAGGAGATGACGACAGAGGATGCATCTTCGTGACATGCTACGTTAGACCGGAAGTCCAACCATTTTTACACGTTTAAAGCAATTATAAAACAAGGCACGTATAAGCGACTGATAAAATCCCTGTACACGTTGTAGAAAACCGTTTCGTCACTAAATTCAATACCTACTAAATCACGACTAATTTTTTAAAAGAGGGCTATAATTACCTCCAAGTAATTTGATAAAAAGAATATTTACAATTTTTATATAAATGTTGGTAATTTTCCTTTTTTGGAAAATGTCGTGTCGTATAGAATTTCAAGATTTAAACTTTTCAATTCATGATATAAATTCTCAACATATCAAAGAACAGTTTCATCCTACTTTAAATTCAACAACGAATACGAGCAGTTGTTTGAAAAAAAAGAAATTATAATTTATCGATAAGAAGTTAAACACCAATTTAAAAAAAAAAAATACTACAAGTGGAATTCAACAAAATAACGTGATTTTAAAAACTCAGCAAATAAAATAGAAAAATATGTAAATTTACACTTTATTGCTTTTTTAAATTTATTTACAGTTGTAAAGTGAATCTGATAACTTTTGAATTTTTGATGTAAGTGCAATTATTTTTGGAAACAATAAAACATATATACACGGAAAGAAAATTATGGAAACGGTTCCCATAATTCTATAAAATTTTTTCCTATACCAACATAGGAATTATGACCATAAATTATGGGAGCAGTTTCTATAATTATGGGAATGGTTCCTATAATATAATGGGAATCATTCCCATAATATAGAAGAATGAACCCTATATTTTATTAGAATCATTTCCATAAATTATAGAAACTATTACTATAACATTATAGGAATGGTTCCTCTAATAGTATGGGAACTATTCCTATAATATTATAGGAATGGTTCTTATAATGCTATTGGAATAGTTCCTATACCATTATGGGAATCATTCCCATAATATTAAGGGAATAGTTCCCATGCTATTTGAATCTCTTCCATATCATGAGGGAAATTTCTACATTATTTTGCAAAAAAAATTTTTTATGATATTATGGGAACGGTTCCTACACCATTATGGGAATAGTTCCCATGATATTATGGGAATGGTACCCAAATTGGCATGGGAATAGTTACCATACCATTATGGGAATAGTTTCCATAATGGTGTGGAAAACATTCCCCTACCATTATGGGAATGGTTCCCATAGTGATATGGGAATAGTTCCCATAATATTATGGAAAAGGTACCCAAATTGGTATTAGAATAGTTCCCATACCATTATGGGAATGGTTCCCATAGTAATATGGGAATGGTTCCCATAGTGATACGGGAATAGTTTCCATAGTGATATGGGAATAATTCCCATACTACTAAAAATTTTTATTCGCCCCAAGAAAATTTTTGCATTATGAAATAATAGTGAAAATTTTTTTAGGACGAAAAAAAATTTTCTCGAACCAAGAAAAAATTTGTGGAACTAGAATATTTGTTCTCCCCTCTAATAAAATATTTGTTTTCATTTCATAATACAAAATCTTTTTCGCGCCAAAAAATCTGTTTTTCACTGTGTTTCTAATCTAGTTGAATTCTGATTCGAAATGAGGAATAAGAAAAAAAAAGAATTGAAATTTATGAAATTTACATAATAAACTTTATCCAAGATATTATTTTACCAAAATAAATCATAAGCAAATATTGGATGTAAATTGTAAAGACAATACTTCGTACAGACAAAACACTATAGATTTGTTTTATCTACATGATTGTATATTCACCTGTTTATGAAAACGACAAGTTAGAGAGCGTATGTATTGAAAATAATAGATAAAAGGGAATGAGAAATATAGTATGCGAGAAATAGAGAGAAATATAAAATAAAAAATTTAGCGAAACGTATTTTGTATTGTGCTGCTGAGCTAGTATATGCTTGTATGTTCGATAGCATACCAGGTACAGAGTTTACTTCCAGGACATTATTCTTTCAGGAAGAAAAAGGTTGACCGTGTGATTTATATTTCTCTTTTATTACATGTATATATAGACATTACAAATCTAAAGCAAACTTACTTCAACTTTCGTTGTGATAAAAATATAATATATTGCAGAAAATACATCAATTTTATAGATATCAATTTCGAAGAGTGAAAAGTAAGAAAAAAATTTTTTGTTATTGCGTTATATATGTGTACTATTCTTGCATAATTAATGGCGGCTTCTTGTTATCAATTAACTATGTCATTTGAGAAGTAATAGTCCCACGGGTTTTCGTTTGTTAATTTTCCTTGAAACTCAACTCTACTTCTATACTCACTATGTAAAACTAACTTATATATATGTGGACATACATGCGGAAAACTGTGTTTCTCTTTTGCATTAATTTTCTACAAACGTTGAGTTCCCAGACTAGATACAACTCAAATAAAACAAGATAAAATTTTCACCAATTTCCAACACTATTTTAGCATCATTTTATTACAATATTTGTACAACGAAATAATTTCGGGCTCCCTAGGGTGTTAATTGTAATTACTTGCGTAAGCATTATAATGCATTATAGGGGAGGGTGGGGGGGAGGGTTAAGGGGGTCGGATAGACAAAACGGGGTACCCTTTTTAAAAAATCAATTGTCAGTTGAAAAATATTGATGACTTTTGTTTTATGATAAAAACTATTAAAAATTTGTTTTTCTTCTTTTGTATCCAATAATCATGTAAAATATCATTTTTTTTCATGTAAATTACTTTCAAAAAAATTTAACTCAATAGAATTCATTTAAAATCCAAAAAGTTTTTTTTTTACCTTTTTAGGGGGTACCCCATTTTTTCCGCAAAAATAAAATTTTTTTTTTTTTAAAGGTAGCTGAAAATTTTTTCCATTTACTTGGAAAATCATTAAAAAAAAATGATTTAGCGTATTTGAATTTTCGAAAACTTGGTATTTCCCCACGTACCCCGTTTTAACCCTCCTTTCCTCCACTATTGTATAATATTGTAAGTGTAAGTATTTTTATAGTTTCCAATTTTCGCTCCACTGATTTTTTATTTCGCTGAGGATTGAATGAAAAAATCAAAATTGAATACAACTGTAATCAATTATTGAGATAACAGACAAGTACTGCATCTTGCTGATAAAAAATCATCATACGAATTAATGATTTTCCATCTATTACTTTAAATATCAATAAAAGATGATTTTTCAAACTTAAGTAGGAAACATTTAACGCAAATTAAATCTGGTGACCCGACAAAATGCAAGCTAGTCTGGGAATATAAGTTCCGTTTTATAAATAACTCATTTTAAATATAGACCCTAAGCCTCGAGGTTGACGACGCCGAGCGTTCTGGACTTTTGGAATAGCGACTCCCGCAATACCAAAATAAATAAATAAATATAAAAATACCTTAAACACAAAGTATATAAAAAGTAAAAAATGATAGACAAAAGTATCTCATTCTTTAAATTTCAAACTGATGACTTTTGGTCTTAGATCCAACCTTTGACATTCCGTGACCCAGAATTTGAACAATGCGCCATTCTCTAGCAATCTCATTACTTTTTTTTGACTCCTCAAAATTTGTTGATGTATTTTTTCGAATAAAGTAGCAAGATGTCTTTGATAAAAATTCAAAGTACCTTAAGATAAAAAGAATATTTTTTACACTCAATTAATTTTCAATCTAACATGGTCGAGTTGAGACTGTCCCAAGTAAAGGCAACGTTGGAGATTGATAGAGAAGCATCAAGAGCTTAAGTCTTGCTTTAAGATTGTGTTGTGTTGTGTTGGTGACAGTGAACGATCGTTGGGTTTTGCCATTTCACTCTGTACTCTGTAGTGATGCTGCTGCTGCTGCTACAACATTTCTGCATGGTTTTGCGTTGACAAGAAGAACACTCTTACGAGACAGACGAGGTCAAGTGTCTTCGTCGTTATCCTCTTATTCTATACACTATCCTTTTTTATATACCAGTAACCATTAAGGAGACTGATTACAAGACGGCTACTATAGTCATAAATCATTAAAAAAAAAAATGAATCATAACTATAGGTCAATGAATTTTCAATTGACTCTTTTCAATGGTCATAATAAAAATAAAGGTTTAAATAAAAATAACCGTACTTGTATCAATAAATATTTATATTTATAACTCGATAGATATTACTCATGATAATTTAATATAACATTCGGAGAATCTATTTATATATATTTTACCATGTATGAATATATGTATATATTTTTTTATTGGTATCTTTCCGATCAAAATTTAGACCAGATGTATTGTATATAATTTTAACCATAGGAAAAGAGGGGTAAAACACGACCTATGGTTCAAAGTAAACCCAAAAATTGTACATAAGAGCAACATGGATTCACAAATCAATGTGGGCCATCCGAATCTAAAGTTAAGTTCTACCGAAAACCTACTAAGTGCTGACTAGAAAGTCATTAACTTTCAAGTCCGCAAGTACTATTTAGGATTTAACGAACTTGTTTTTTGCTAAATTAGGATCTAGACATAACCTGCAAATCCTGATACTTTATATTTACATACTTTTATGAAGCCTTACAATCGCACGAAAACCCTGTGAACGTCTGTGAAAAAATGACACATGATTTAAATCACGCGCCCTTTTTAGGCTTTTAAATTTTCAAACCATGAAGGACTTAGGATCATAAGTAAGTTGATATTTAATCACTATTTAGCGAAACGTTTCAGAATTTATTATTCCTTCCTCAGGCGTCTGTGGAAAAAATACAAATAAAAGTAAACAAAACAATACATTTGGTTTCAACAGTTCAATAACATATACCATAGATATATCACGTATCAACCATGTCAAAATCTAGTGCTTGCTTTGTCGTTTCCATACTAGTCTACTTTCAAATTTTTTTTAAATTTTTAATTCACAAGTAACCCGTATTATTCCTTATTTAGACTGTTTTCAATAATATTTAGTCTGATTTTGATCGCCTCTAGGTCAAAATCAAACTTTTTTTTTCATAACATTTTGCCTTTTATTATTTCTGTCCAGACTTTTACTGCCTATTATATTTATTAGTATGTTTTTGAACTTCTTTAGATCAAAAACAGGTTAAAATTTTTATGAAAATTCAAAGAGACCAATTAGTCCAAATACAATCTAGTTAGACTAAAATCAGATCAAATTTTTCGACCCGGGTAAATCTACAAGTTATTTTCTGTTGTAAAATTAAGTAAATTGACTAGTCATAAAATGAAAGAATAAAATTTAAATATTAACTTAATTAATAATAATTGCCCTAGATTACAAGCATCAGAACCATCGACATCAGTATCATTAATAAACCTCTGGCACTTGGATTACATCATCTTAATATAGTTAATTAAACCCAAGACAATGTTTTAACAAAAAAAAGTCGTTAAACTTGACATTGACTTTGATCAAGTCCCTAAAAGCTCAAGTACCTGAGGGCTTGGTTCCCAATTCCCGAAGGGAAAGGGACTGGTACGTCATTTCAGACTCGTTGAAGCCTCGACAAAAGGCTCTATTGTCCTGTTGAGAATGTTGATGTACCCTCAGTTTTATTTTTTTTTTCTGACCACGAATACTGATCTTTCTAAAAATATGCCATGGAACCGAAATACAAGGAGGCACGTTGTTAGCTTGACAGGCGCCATCGTCCAACTCTTCCCTTCTCACCGTAAATCTCAAGCAACTTTATTTCCCCGAAGCTAACCGACGAATCAACCGTACACTAATCGAATCACCAGCTCGCTCAAATGCTCACGGAATATCACCATTAATTGTTTTAAGATGTTCTTAATTAAATTCCGATCATAACTTGATTACGATATATTTTTTTTCTTGCATTTGCTGCGCAATCAACGTGTGATTTTTAAATTTTTAAACACAAAAAAAATATAAGTAATTTATTGCCGATGAAACTTTAATTTAATTTGAAATTTTTTATCTACACCAAGACCTTACACAATAATGTAATTACCGGATATAAACTCGTAGTGAATAATCTTTAAAAAATACGTCAATACCTAGACTAATATAAATAAACAATTTTTCTGAATCATCGTACTACTCATACTCACGCACGTGGATGTCTAACGGGGCGTTTACATAGAAACCACTTTTCAGCCACGCAATCGTACGTTAATTCACAAGGGGAAAGTTTTTTGAGTCAATAAAATTATTCATGTTTATAGTATCAAAATGAGCAGCTAAGTAAATGGAATTAATTTTTTTAAAACACTTTTATTTGATCATTAAAAGAGATGATAAAAAGTATATTGAAATAAATCGACCCTCAATTTTTTATTCGTCTTTCACTAGCTTTTTACTCTATTTCCGTATCAACAGACATTACTAATGAATCAGTTAGTATAATTGAATATATATACATATATGTTGTACTATTAATATACGCAGAATGTGCATCAGAATATTGTGTGTGGGTTTTACCTAGACCACAAATTAAATATACGTCAAAACCAGGAAATCATCATAAAGTCACTAGTCATAATTTTGTATTTATGAATACACTGATCAAAATTTGAACAATAACGTACTGGCTTTTTTTTCATTTTAAAATTTCAAATTTCTTTATTACAAAAAGAAATATTTTCAATTAAAATTAATGATTCCTCTAAAAACAGCCCGTATAAAAATAACATATATAGTCAAAATATATGATAAATATCAGGAAATATATCTGGTCAATTTAACTATATTTTAAGATATATTTTTTTTTATACTAAAAAATATAATATTCATCATATACGACTCCTTATATGTTTAGCATATATAAAATAAATATGTCAATCATTTACAAAAAATATATTTTTATCATATATGAAAATATATATTTTTGTCATATACGAAAACTATATTTTTATCATACATAAAAATATATATTTCTATCATATTCGAAAAACATATTCTGATCATATATAAAAACATATATTTATATTGTGTATGGAAAAAAAAACTTTCTTATTCGTATGACCAACTCCAATTAAATTAGATATAAATTTTAATATACTCTTTAAATTGCAGTTCAAATTTTCAAAATTAGTTATTTTGATGCGAATATATATACCCATATACATATACATACACCGAATAAAATATATGCTTAAATATAACAAAGAAAATATATGGTGCCATATATAATATAAATTATATGCTACCATATATTTCATTTCATATAAAAATTTTATATTTTTTGAATATAAAAGGAAATTTATCAATACAATATATTATAAGGTAAATGTAAATGTATATATAGCTTAATATAAAAAACATATAAGTTACATATATTTACTACTGTATATAATTTTATATTTAATCGGCCAAAATCTCTATATGATTTTTTATAATATACAATATAATATATCATATATTTTTTTGTTGCAAACATATATGATTTTATATATTTTAACCATATATTGTTTTTTCATACGGGAGAGAAAAAGTGCAGATTGTGGCCACTATACCCCCGTGTCAAAAGAAGATTCCCAAAAAGTTCGACGTGTGGAGTTCAAGTTCGAAACTTGAAACAGATTAGAGCTTCAAGTGGAACTTTGTTTGGCACTAGGACTTTATATGAGCGAATTTTGCGAAAAACAAAAAAAGTAGAAGATAATTTACAAATGAGTTTCTTTAAGATGAAAAATTGAAAAGGACGATGAAGATTTATCTGCAAGTACGACGCGATGAATCAACATGAAATAAACACGATGGCGCCGCAAAGCCGCGATCGATTTTGTCGGATTCTGGCTGATGATGTTGTTGTCCTACAGCGGTTCGACTATTTCCGGTATTTCGAATATTCTACGAATCTTAACGGAAATCTAACCTCCATGGACATTACTCTAGCCAACTATTAGCTTCCTATTTCCTATCTGACCTTTCATCATCAATAAATATTCAAATATTTGCTAATCAAATGACAATGCAATAGATAATTTTGAATTGCACCCATACTATAAACTACAGCGTTTATTATCTGTCTTACATTTTTACTTATTAATCAAATGGTCAAATTTAGTACCAGCGGTAGCACGCGAATTAATAAAAAATCTTTTTGAATTTCCAATTTCTCAGTAACTTATTTTTGTAATTCATAATAACGTGAACTCGAAGTAACTTTTGATTATTATTTGAAAATTTTTGTGGTAAAAAAATTAAAAACTAAAATGTAATGACAGAACTTTTTAATTGAGAAAAATGATAAAATTGAATAGATGTAAAGAGCTGCTAAAACTTTGAGTAAAGTCAAAGGTGAAGAAGGTTATCAGGAAGTAGTAAAATAACCGAGTGAATGCAAACTTCGACTGGCTATTGACACAAACATTAAGAAGTTAACTGTAGAGAAATATATGCACATATATTAAAATGTTTGAGATCCGAGTCATATTAGAAAAGAGATATTGCGAGAAGGAAAAAACTGAAATGAAATGCAATTGAGGAGGTAGTAAAATCACAAAAGAAATGAAGATTCTCATATTCTTGATAAAAAGAGTATAAGATAATTGATGCGAACATTAAAAAAAAATCGGTATAAATTGATGCTATCCCGGTGTTAAATTTAACCCCGAAAACGATGTTAAAATTTTTGCCCGACCATCGGTGTTAAAAAGAGTAGTTTTTTTCTCAAGTATCAGAAGTCGAATTGTATTTCAAATACCAAAAAAAAAATTAATGTTTCAAAAATGAATGATACGACACCATTTTTCTACAGTGTACACTAAAAAAAAGAAATATTTGTCCCAAATAAATGAATTTATTTGTAGCTTTTTTTTTGAATATTTCTTAATGATAAATAAATATATTTGGTACAACAAAATATGACAGTTGATTCAAATAATTTTATAATTTGACGGAAATATATAATTTATTTGTGGTAAGTAATTGATAGATTTGTGGTAAAGATATTAAATTTGTGACAAAAAACCTAAAATTTGGCGATACTATACATATATTTGAAGCCCTTATTTATTTGTAGCAATTGGATCATTTCTTTATCACAAATAAATCACTTATTTCACGCAATTAAGCTACTCAAATATATTATATCTTTCTCACAATTAAATATTTATTTGGCCATATCCAAGTATACGATATCTTTGGCTCAAATAAATCTTAGTTGGCTCAAATAAATCTTTTTTTTAGCGTAGGCGAGCTCTGAAACCTGTTGAAAGATATAGAGCTCAATAAAATGTAAAATTAAACGATTGGAAAAAGTTTTAAGTTGCGTTAAAATCGATAACTCGGCCGACTTACCCTACCGGCCCTATTACTTAATGAATTAAAACCCGACATAATATAAAAATCGGATGAAATTATTTTTTATAATTTTTAACAGAATATCGTTCCCCTCCCGCATACTCTCATAGTTTCGAGACCCATAAAAAAAATTACATTCGTCAGTTTGATAATGACCTAATAAAATTTTTTAGGGGCCAAGTTATCCACCGGATCTATTACTTGATGAATTGAGACCCGACATAACCCAAAAATTTAATAAAATTATTGTTCCTAATTTTTTTAAGGGGACAATCTTATCCCCTCCCCCACACTTTCATACTTTCGATACCCATCAAAAAAATTGATTGATAATAACCTACTAAATTTTTTATAGGCCATCCTACTCCCACCCACACGGAAAAATTTATATGTGACATATATGCATCAATGTATCGGCTATAGGGGACATATATGTTATTTATATATTTTTTTGTGCGGGCACTTCTCTAAATAACTTCACTTTTCTTTTAATTTGCACAGAGAAAATAAAAGAAAAATATTTGTTGTTATTTTTAAATAAAAGTTCAAGGAAATTCACTTGGAAAATATTTTTGTTGTGCTCTTCGACAAGTATATTAAAAAATTTGTTGCCATGACCTGAATTTACAGAATAGGGTTGTTTACTTTTTCTCGTCATCTTTATCGTTACTCAAAAGACTCATCGTATATATACTCATAGTAGGAAAATGAGTTTAGTTGTACAGTACAATGAAAAACAGTCGAACAAAGTCGGTGTAATTTAAACAGCAAATATTATTATTATTTCTTTTTGCTGTTTCCTTGAAATACTTTAGACAATTACTATTGCGGAATTACTGCTGATAAAACATAATGCCATAATATTAAATGTGAAGCAAGAAATATTTTTTCTATCATTACTGAGCTCTAAAAAAGTAGAGAAAGGATTTTTATTGTGACCTCAACTAAATATATTATATTTTTTCTAATGAACATCGAGGTTTTTACGAATTTATCTAGTACATATATGGAAACTATACTGGAGAATAAATAAAATGGTCGTGGGTATGAGATAAAACTGGTATTGAAGTTTCAGAGCGTCAGCATCTTATTGAAGAATAGCCGGGGGCAAGCCGATTATATATCAAAATCAGGATATGAAAATCTTATTATAGAATATATGGGATCAAGGACAGTAGGACGCAATCAGAAGAAAGTCAACGAGGCTTATATAACATATTTTCAAAAATCCATTCGATGTATTTGTAATATTCATTTTTCATATTTTACTCTGAAAAAAACGGGGTAATCCCAGGCGGTGCACAGTAAAAAACGAATTGTCAAAGTGTAAAAAAAAGCGTATGTTAATATCCTGTGTGTTGAATTTTTAACACTTTTGTGTGTCAATTTAACACATAGTATTTATCTTGTTTGAACTGTCGCAATCGATTGATTTTTTAACACACAAAAATGTTATTTTATTTGAAAGTAACACTTTTTAGATGTTACTGTCATATCAACACACAAAATATGTTAAAAATAATCTCGACCATCACAAAAGAATTCTTGGAAAATTTTTACTTGTAACATATGCATGTGTAACTTTTTTTAACACTCACAACATGTTAGAATAACACATAAATAAGTGTGAAACGTTCGTTTTACACACGATATGTGTTGATTTTGACGGATCCTTTTTTACTGTGTGTGGGTGTTGAAATTTTCGGTGTTAAATTTCAACACCAAAAGCGGTGTTAAAATAACACCACCGAAGGTGTAAATATTTTTTACCGGTGTTAAAATATTTAACTTTGTGATTATTTTTATTGACTCGATCACGAAAGTTAGACAGTATTTTTATTAATTAATTAATTAAATTACTGGTGATTGAAATGGCGGGTGTAAAATTGTGTAATTTTTAAATAAATTACGTGTAACATGAATAACTATTTAAATAAGTACATAGCAAAATTTAAATTTCCTCCAGATAATAAATTTATATATTTTTTTTATATGTGATACATATTTTTTTCTAATTTCTATACGTGGAATTTTTTTTTACACCGATTTAACACCGCCAAATTACACGGGTGTTATTTCATTTTAACACCGCGCGGTTTTAAATTGAGTTCATTTTTAACACTGCTCTTTTTACAGTGTATTATAATTACGAAATATTTTAGTTCAAAATTTTTTTAAGTCCAAAGAGAAAAATTTTCTAACTCATGATCGAAACTTAGATGAAAAAGTCTAGGTATATGTACATTCAACATATTCAACATTTTTTATTTTCTCTCGCAAAACTTTTACGTTAGTACTACATTTTTTTTTTTTTTTTAAGTTTTCGCATGAATTTCCATGCAAATATCTCGCTCAGACATTTTAATTTTACGTTGCCATTAAAATTTTCCCTAAACCACAGAACAGAAAAAAAATTTTATATATATATATACATATATTAAGAAAATAGACTCAATTTATTACAAAGATGGAATTTTTTAATAAAAAGTCATCATTACTATTGAATAAAAAAAAATAATATTTTATCATTACTCATCACGTGTCTGTACTTTAAACACAAGATAAATAGTATGACAAATTTACCATAGTGTAATTCAAACGGAAGTGTCTCAAGAAATAATAATCATATTTAAAGACAATTGTAAGAAGAATGATTTATCTATTTTCTAGATTTAAAACAAATATTTTTAAAAAATATATATCAGACTTGTAATCATCACGTAAAAAACATGACGGATCCTGGCATTGACACGTGTTGGCAGTCAATCTACTCGCGGTCACGAAATCCAATAAAATTTTCTAGAGAAAAAGTCAGCACGTCTGAGCATAAGCCATCAACATTATTATTTATACTTCATTTCATTTGCCGTAATAAAATGAACTTATGACTATTTTGTGATTTTCTTTGTTCCGTTTTTTTTTTTTTTTTCAAGTATACATTTTAAGGGAAATTTTATCTAGCAGCCAAAATGAAAAAAATAGCTTTACAAGAAAAAGTTTTAGAAAATTTTAGCCCTCATAAATAAATATACTCGATGTCACTAGATGTATACAATAGTTTATGTAATGAATGCACGAAGAAAAACGCCGTTAAATGTCTAAAGTCAGCGTCATGCAGTCAGAGTTATGAAAATAATTTACTTTATTATGATTAAAAAAGATTTTTACTTCCGGAAATTGAATACTTTGTTTAGTAGTATTCACTTAAAAATCTTAACTCAATAAAAAAAAATCATCTTTGGTGTTATGTCGTATCAATTAATAGAAATATGTAAGGTTATAAAATTCAGCTGACGTTGCCGTGATCTACGCATGCGTGTGCTGATTAATTAAATGCGCATGTGCAGTCTAGAGATTTTGGTCATGTTAATAAGGCAGCTAAATTCAAAGTGACGTCATACGAGAGAAAAGTGATAGATAATTGGCTTGAATTATTGAGTAGGGATATACTCCACCCATTTCACTAAAAGTCAGTGGTTTAATATAAATATGAGTATTTTAATATATATTAAACCACTCTTTTGACCAATTAGAAAAAACTGTATTTTAATATAAAATTTGATGAGGCTGTCTTTCGCCAATTAGCGGCGTATTCTTCGGCATGAGTTACATAAAAAAATTAATATTCATTGTGTACATTACATATTATTTCAATAAGAATTTTCATGGCCAAAACTGGCCCTTAATTGGCCACAGATGGTACTTGTACCCTATTCCAGCAAGCATTTTATAAAAGTTGTACCATTAGAACACGGTAAGAAACGCATGGCGTTCAACACCATGCTGATATGGTCCAAGACAGATATTTAAATAGTATTTGAAATATTCCAAGACAGTATTGTAACGAGTCCCAGAAGCATGGCGATATTTACTATACTGTATAGTACTGGAGCTATTGTATTGCTCACACGTATGCATAGCAGGCACGGCGAAACAGCATGGCCCTGAGACCCGTACTACAATGCCGAGGGCACAATACTACTAGTTTTTCCCGCCATAATTTCTGGCGTGTCAATCAATGTATACTATCGTGTTACTACCAAAACTATATAGATGTCGTTAGTCTAGGTTTATCGGCCAGAAGCATTGTGGATACGGCAACGCAGGAAGGGCCTGACGGCCATACTGACGTTGCGGCGTCCGCGACAACTATTGCCAATGTTACTATTCCCGCAATGGTCGAATCTTCTATGCATACAATTTTATAACCTATAAAAATCTTCGATACCATATACTGGAGCTACTGAGAGCGTTCCCTTCAGTTAGCATGCAATTCCCATACCCCCACCATTAAATGATGAGCAAGCTCTCAGTAGTCTCACTATACAGTATGGCGTTCACGCCCATACTGGCATAGTGATATCCACAAAATATTTGTTACCGTGAATAAATATCCATTAAATTTCAATATAATTTGCTTAAAAATAACAAAATGCTATTGATGGATGATGAATATTTAGATAATGGATGATGAAAACATCAGAAGTGTTTTAATCAGCACCTCTTTTTACTATATATATGTATATGCACATGTATATAGATATATTCCAACCCTTGGAGTTTTTAAAGAAAAATAACTGAGCGAGATATTCAGCCACATGTGTTACTAATTACCAACGGCTTGTTCTACCCTGTTTCTCGCTCGTGCGTCCAACGATCTGGGCACATGTTGGCGTTCATGAGTGTGCATGAGTTTAATACCCGCGTGAATACACACGTCACCATTGACTTGGCATCAGCTTGGTCTACCAATTTAACAGCGGAATAGAGAATACTTTATATGTACCAAAGTTTTAAATTTTCTGAGCTCATATTTTATTAATTTACGATTACTCGTATTTATTTATTTTTAATTAACGAATCAATAATTTAAACTTCTAAAACTTTATTTTCACAAATTTTTTAGTATCGCTTCTGTCAAAAAAATAGCACTTACACCATCAGTAAAATTGTTTTTTTTTTTCATTCAAAGTTACGAATTGGATTTTTTTCGACAATTTTTTACGGAACAAAACTTCAGGAGTCCCGTCCATCACACTGAGTTTTATATAAATTTACTGTACCAAGTGGTACGCAAATAAAAAATAGCCAAAATATTAAGCTTACTCACCGGAAGTTACAATGAAAACATATAAATATACAAAATAACTGTACCGTTTTCATTAATATTTTGTGTTTGTATGAACTTTTTAAAAAAAAACTTTGCTGTAGATTTTATGTCAATTTAATTTTCAACTTTAGTAATATAATAAAAATAAAAAGTATGTCAAAAGTTATAACGATCAATGTCACATCGCATTTGTGAGACTACGTTTGAAGTCCGATAAAATCTAAAGTACTAATCCAATTGAAATGTTTAACTACTTCTTACTATGTTATACAACAGTACACAGAAAAAAGAGATTTCTTGGAGCAAGAAAATTTTGAGTTATAAAATGAACACAAAAATTTTCTTAGGGCGGGAAAATGTTTTCTCGCCCGAAAATTTTTTCTTTGGCTCAATTTATAATAAAAAAAAATTTATTAGGGCGAGTGAACATTTTTGACGCCAAAACGTTATCCCGGGTCGAAAAATTTGATCGTTTTTAAATGAAATGTAAATTTAAGTTATTTCAATTTAATTTTACTTCTTATTTTTATTTAATTAACATGGAAAATTTAATTGAATTCTACCCATACCATCCCTTATTAAACTGTTTTCAGACTTGTTTTCAAAAATATTTAGTCTAGTTTTGGTCGCCTGTAGATCAAAATCGTACATTTTTCTCAAAATATTTTGCCTTCTTTTGCTTTTATTCAGAACCAAATTAGACTTTTTCTGCGTATTATTTTTTTTTAGTCTGTTTTCGATTGTCTTCAGATCAAAAACAGCTTAGAATTTTCATTAAAATTTACAAATAGATCAACTAGTTCAAATACAGACCAATTAGTCCAAATTCAACCCATTTACACTAAAATCAGATCTAATTTTTCGACCCGGGATTAAAATTTTGAATCGTAAAATATTGTACTTGATATATTTGTTGAATAAATATTTTTTTAGCTTGAGAAAAAAATTTATGCGAGACTTTTTAATAAACATAAAGCAAAGTAAGTTTAATTTTCTTGGTACTTGACGTCTGTAATTAACTCATATAAGAATAATGAATAAAAAACTTATGATGAGAAGCACGCATCAGAATGTTTAATTTTTTGAGGATCAATAGCAATGAATTAGTGAATAAATTTTGTATATCATTACAAACAACAACTTTTTCATTTTCGATTAATACATATTCATTTCATTTAATTGCATTTTTTATTCATTTTCAAGTCTCAATGAACAGTAATTGCAGCCGATCATTTTTCCCGGTTAACATTCGATACGAACGCAATTCAAGTATTTCAAGCTCTTTTTTTTTTTTGTTATCTCGAGATTATACTTTTTTTTTATTTATTCATGAATTGCTGCACATTTTATCGATTCTTCTAAAAGAATTTACGCAAGCTCTTAATCGATTAATGACCCGAGTATAAAAAGAAAAGAGAAAACTATTGAAAAATTGCAAAAATCGGTAATTTCTGTAACTAGAATCAAAGTTTTGTTCATTTCAAAAAAGAAATTTGAAAAAATCGTCAGTTTCTAACTTTCTTCGAACTTTTGTAATGACGACTTATGACAAAATTTCTGGAAAATTGAAAATTCTGACCATTTTTGAGAGCGACTTTTTTAGATTTCAGAAATTTAGTAAGAAATGAATAAATCCTTCGAAAACGTCCTTGGAAAATTTGTACTTCGTCTTCCAATTTCGAAGTTCGATGAGTCGAACTTTCTTCGCGAGGATTCTTTAATGATTTCTTTTGCTAAATTTGTCTTTTACTATTTGATGTATTTTTTTTTTTTATTTATTTATTTTCTTAACTACACTAACACTATATTCGTATATATTTTCTCTGACGTCTCGTCGCGCAACTTCTGATCCCGTATGCGCCGGCGCTTCCTGCAGTTAACGACCTCCGATCAAATATAAATGCTTAAGGCTTAACTCAATGGCTTCGAAGTAAAGAAAATCATGAAAACCAAACTCTATTACTAGAGAAAAAATATCGATACTTAACGTGTCTAAAAAAATTTTATCCACTATGATAAAATGTATCACTTTTTAATTTATATTGCAAAAAAAAAATAACAAGAGGAATATTACAAGATAAAAAAATTAGGAATATTTTACCATAAATTTACCGCTATTACTAAAATTAATTAATAGTCGCATCATGACACAACTTTAGTAGATACTTATAACGTTTCCGTGATACTTTCAAATTATTATTAATGACAAAATTCTCTTGATTTATTAAATTACAAGATAAGAACTTGACAAATTTATCTATTCATTTTCAAAATTCAAAAATTATCTATAAACATGTTAAAAAAAAACAAAAAATTCTTCAGAAATTACAATATTTACATGTATCAAGAGACCGGGGCATGATGGTCCATCTAAGCAAAATTATTTTTCGTGGCTTTGAGAACTGGATTCAATTGTGATTTATTTTGAACACAATTCAAAATTAGCATCAATAAAAAAAATTCTGGGACACGACAGTCCAGCGCTAAAAATAATTCAAAAATAAAAAAAAATTTTTCTTTGGGAGACGGGTGACCTCCCCCGAAAAACTATAAAACGAAATTTTTTTTTTCATAAAAAATAGTTTTAGTTTTATAAATTTTCTAGGGGTTTAATTTAACCCGGTTCTTGCTACAAAATTTCTAATAAACTCAAAATTACAACAGAATTTTTGACAAAATTTCGAAAGTTGGCTGTCACCCCGCGGATAGCTCGTGTCAGTCTAAAATTTGGAAAATGTCTTAAATACATGAAAACTGGACTATGAAAAATTTTTTTTTAATCAAATTTTGGAACTGGGCCATGATGCCTCAATGCATACTAAAAAAACTCCCTAACAAACAATAAATAATTATATTACTGATCACTATTAATGTCTAAACTACAAAACAGATAAATTATTTCCTAAAATTACTCAAATAAAAAAAAACCTCTCTATCAAAAAAAGAATTCGGTTCAAAAGTTCAATAAAATTTTTAGTCCCTACAATCGAAAAAATCCTTGAGTTAAGCTAGTGCTTTTGTCGCAAAAGTCCCATTAAAAAAAAAGAATTGGCGCATTACTGGGTCGTGAATGGCTGCCAATTTTGAAGCATCGGCCAAAGATCGGCTAAATATCGGATGATAAGGGTATGCCAAGCACAGCAGTCGCAAGCATTGGCCAATCGTGGCAATCAATCATCGGCCAAAGCTTGATATCAAGAGCACTCGATCAAACCGTTGGCCAACGAACGGCGGTTAATTGTGCGCCATTTTTATAAGCAAAAAGACGGCTGCCAATGATTCACCATGCACGGGCCAGTATAGTTAGCCATTGGCCAATTATTGCAAACCAGGCATCGGCCGATCTATGGGAAAATTTCGAAGCTCGGCGACTTTGTATGGGGTATTGTCCTCTGGGCGACGTAATTTCAATAATAAGTGATACTTTCCAATGCAATAATTTATTATCCCAAAAATATCAATTTTTAATTAAACTATTTTTAATTAAATTAATAATTAACTTTATTATTGTTATTAAATGTCAGATACTAAAGTTCTCAATTTACTTTAACACAAGTACTTAAATGATAATTTTTTACAAACATTAAGAGTTGAGTTCGTAGAAGAGACGTTCTCATTGAATGAGACGCGAGTGGACGTTTAATGAATGAATTTCTTTGGCGACGGTATCCGTATGAGACGAAACAAAAAAAAATATACATAAAAGAGCGTATAATCATGAGTATATAAGAAGAAGTAAAGGGTCGATCAACTAAACGTGGTCCGGGCCCTTGATCGTTTAGAATATCCGGCGACAAGTACGCACATTATTTAACTTGGTCACATTATTAGACTTAACTCTTATTTACCGAACCATCGCTTCAGGCATCCGTGAATTTACATGCTCTTTTACTACTCTTATCTCCTTCTACTCCATACATTTCTCTCGCTCAATGTCACTGAATGTGGTCCACATGAATGCTCCTGTCGCGATGGTTTACGAGCCTCAGCGATAGTTTAACAATGTGGGAGTCTAAAATTACTGCATAGTAAACGACTCAAAAACCCACACAACTTTCTCATTAAATGGCTCATGTGTAAATTTTACATTTTTCAATAATTATAGTATATTTATATTTCCTGATAAATTATAAATATACTCAACTACAAGGGCCGAAAAATTTGATCTGTTGCATCAAATAAAAATTCTGAGTTATTTCTATCCAACTTTACGTTTTATTTGACGTGAAATTTAATCGAATTTCGCCCGTATTCTATATTTAGACTTTTTTTGAATTTTTAGTCTGGTTTTGGTCGCCTCTAGATCAAAATCAGACTTTTTTCTCAAAATATTTTGCCATATTTTGATTTTATCCAGACCAAAATCAGACTTTTACTGCCTGTTATTTTTATTAGTCTGTTTTTGATCTTCTTTGGATCAAAAACAGCTTAAAAATTTTGTGAAAATTTAAAGACAAACTAATTAGTCCAAATAGAATCTAGTTAAACTAAAATCAGATGAAATTTATCGACCTGGGAATTTTGGAATAAAGTGAATCCACATTAAAAAGAGCGGTGTTAAAAATAGACTCAATTTAACATCGCGCGGTGCTAAAATGGAATAACACTGGAGTAGGCGGTGTGATTTGCCGGTGTTAAATCGGTGTAAAAAAAATTCGACGTATAGAAATTAGAAAAAAAAATGTATTATATATAAAAAAAATATAAAAATTAATGAACATTATCTGGAGGAAATTTAAATTTTGCTATGTACTTATTTAAATAATTATTTATGTCATACGTAATTTATTTCAAAATTACAACATTTTACGCCCAGCATTTCAATCACCAATAATTTAATTAATTAATAAAAATACTGTCTAACTTTCGTGATCGAGTAAGTCAAAATATTCACAAAGTTAAATATTTTAACACCGGGAAATTTTTTTAAACCGGTAAAGAATATTTACACCTTCGGCGGTACACGGAAAGAAAATTATGGGAACTTTTGCTATGCATTATGGGAATAGTTCCCATACTATTATAGGAACTATTCCCATAATGGTATGGGAACTATTCCTATAATATTATGGGAATGGTTCCTATAATTTATGGGAATGATTTCCAGAATATTATAGGAACAATTCCTATAAATTATAGGAACTGTTCCTATAATTATGGGAAACATTCCCATAACATATAGGAATTACTTCCATAATTTATGGTTCTAATTCCTATGTTGGTATAGGAAGAAATTTTATAGAATTATGGGAACCGTTTCTATAATTTTCTTTGCGTGTATTATTTTAACTCTGAAAATTTTAACACCTACAGTGCCTGGACTTACCCCGTTTTTTTACAGTGCATTAATGTTAAAAAAAAAAAAAAATATTGCTAATTATTTAGGCTAAAAAAAAGAAATTCTTCACTACGGGAGATAAATTAGAATTCAATAGACGTACACTTTTGTCTACTTTTGTCACTGAGTGGATGTTACACCCGAGGCATTATGTGACAGTAAAATTTTGAATTCGACACCCGACAGTGTAAAGTAGCAAGAGAGTGCACTTTGCTCTCTCCCACAACATTTTTACCCCTCGCGCTCGCGGCAAAGTGAAAACAGGTCGCACAGTATCTTCCATCATGACGGATAAAAAGAAAAGATAAAATAAAAACTGTAGGTGTGATGGTGACATGAAAAGAGCGAAAAATTAACTTGATGCATGCTGTTAAGAGTTGTAACATTTTTTTTCAATCCTAGTTTTTTTTTTACTTTTTAAAATCTTTTTTGTTTACGATTTTTATTTTAGTACCAAAGCAATATGCGAGTATATTTTAAGTTGTTTCGTTACAAAAAAAAAAAGTATCCATTTATTAAATTGAAAAGTTTTTTTCAAAAGTTGAATTCATAAACTAGATTTTCCAGGAGGTAATATTTAAGTTTTTGTGATAGTCTATAAAATGTAAGTAAAAACCAGGGGACACTGTGTTGAGTCAAAACAGTCGTTGAGATAACCAAAGTAATTAATTTTAATTTACTTGATATTAAGATAGTCAAGCCAACGGATATGTAATAAAGAAAGTTCAACCGTTAAATACATATATAAAGTTCACTCTCTTGCATCGCAGAACTTTAAATTCAATAAGTTTATCCTCAAATATAATAAAATTTACCTCTTTATCACTTTGTTTTAACGGAATATACTTTAACTGTAATAACAAACTTATTTACAGTATAAACACTTTAAAAGTAATCTTAATTTAAATTTATTTATTTTTCTCCATTTTCAACCCACTATTTAAATGTAAAATTTAAACCGCCCGTAGACGCGGGAAAACAGTTTATTTATTTACCCGGATAATAAAAATAAAAAAATATTAATTGGATGCATTCATTTGAAATTATTCAAGACTATAAATGAACGTTAATTAACACTGGCAAAATACAGTATTTTAAACCAATGACGTTTTTCAAACCGAGTCGACAATTGATGACTTGAAATTTTAAACGGACATGGGTTCAGAACTCAGACAATTTTTAGCTTCAGAGTATTGTCTTTTTTCTCAAATATCTCAATAGCAAGTGAATTTTTGAAAAAAGTACAAGATATGTTTTTTGTAGAGAATTTAAAGAACTAAAAAAAAGACAATCTGCAATTTGTAAGATAACTCAATATTTACAGAGATATATACAAAAAACCAATCATACTTTTTCTTTGATTGCTTTTAAATTTCTGATGGAAAATTTTTCACTCGATTTACTAAAGTAAATATACTTTTTATAAACTTTAACTTTTTTATCTATCCTACGTCAAAGTACATCTATTTCCTACTAATTTGCCACAAGATTTACTGGAAAATATTTAAAGCTAATAAAGTTATGATATTTTTACACTCAGATAATTTTGAGGTATTTTTTACATTGAAAATTTATTGAAAAATTACTAGAGTGATAGCGGCACCTTGACCTCTGTACTACACGCAAAGAAATGAATTATAAAAATTAGTAATTAATAACTAAAAATTTAGAATGTGGTCACAATTTGATATCATTTCAAACAGTAATTTCGTGGTTTTATTGAATATATTATAATAATCTTAATTTAAATATTGAAATTTAAAGTTTATATGTAAATACATCATGTTAAAAGTAATAGAAATTACTGTATGGTAGATAAAAAAAAAATTATAATAATTTAACGATTCAGCTTCAACATTCGATGTTTGGAACATTTAAGTTTATAGTAAAAAAGTAAAAAAACATTCAGTATGATAAATAAAATTTTCAATGCCGAACAATTGATTTTATGTACAACGGTATATAATTATTACTTTCTTGAAATTGTCAAAAAGTATATCTTAAGCGCATCAGTTTTTATAGTTCGAAACAATAAAATTTAACTTGTGTTTGTAAGCTTTTAATGTATGTGAAAGAATTAACCTAAAGAATAATGATGCGCGGATATATCTATATGGCAAGATGACGTATTTTATCATTTCAAACAACAAAATTTAAAGACCAAGAGTGACTATTTTTTTTTTCATATCAATATAGGGTAGAAGTACCATTTGTGGCCACTGCGCTATTTTTGGACATTTAATACTTAATTTTAATTAATGAAAAAGTATTAAAGAAAATTACTATTTGGATAGTGAGCTAAAAGTATCTTTTTACACACTTAAAAAAATGATTAAATCAGAGCGTATTTTACAAATTATTTTATTTAAATTTTTTAAGTGTCCAAAACTCGCACTAAAGTGGCCAAAAACGGTACCTCTGCCCTATTTTAGAGAATCATTCTTATACGTTTTCGCTTTCAATATTATATTATTTATGAATTACCTTCTTTGATGCGGGTTTATGGTTCAAACAATAAAAATTAATTGAAAATCCGAATAAAATTTATCATTTATTTTTTTGCGTGTAAGTGAGTAGGGGAGACCGAGTATAGTTGTCTCAAGGGTTGGTTGTCACAATGGTCATAACAGACAACTTAACGAATGAAATACGAAAATTGATCAGGGTCGAGGAATCGATGCCCAAAGGGAGGCGATGACTTGGCGATTCTTCGCCGCCGATTGATGAACCGATTGCCACAAATGACCGCTATGACAACCAGCATGTGAGACATCTATACCCGGTCTTCCCACTCTAAAGCAGCTGTGACCTATATGGTGAAAATTACTGATATCATAGAAAATTGCACACCTCGAACGTGAAGCGGAGAGACAGTGATGAATTGAAAATCCGGGTTTCGGCACACGGAAAAAAATTGTAATTCTTCTAACCACAATATTGTAGTAAAACATTTGTAGTTGCGAGTACTCCAATATGTAGTAAATGATATTACATGAATAGTACTGACTTTACTCCAACTAGTCGTAATCTCAACTACAGCTGCAGCTGTAGCATTTACGATTTTTTTCCGTGTAACCTTAAATCATGTCCATCAATTTTTTTTCAAATACCGGACACTAGTTCCCTGATTGGGTAATAGGTTTCCTATAAAAACTCTCCTTCCATTTTTTTGTCATAACTTTTAATTAAAATCGATACCCACCTTCATAAAAATGTTTAAATAATCTCCCTAAAAATTTATCTAAAAATATGCATGTCATTTTCTACAGAGCTTTCGTGTCCGTTATAATAACTCGTGCCGGAAGTGTGACCGTTGAAAATCAATGATAGCAATAATTTAATTATTTAAAAAATCTACCGAAAATATTTGTACAGAACCAAAAAAAAAACTTTTCAAATTATAATGAAAACTTCTGAACCTTCTGAAAAATTAATAAAAAATACTAGACAAATAAAAGTATTGAAATTTCAAAAAACGAATAAATGACCCACGGAAATAAACAAAAATCAGAAACATCTATTAAATATTAATAAATGTCAATGATTAAAATGAATAAAGATCGATGACTCTTTCATGGATATAAAGGAAAATACTACTGACATTGATATCCATCTTTTTAATATTAAATATGTATTCTATAAACATGACAAGGGCTTGACGCAAGATATTGAGTACACACTTGAAAAAAAGTTATAAAAAACGTTGAAAAATAATAATGCATATTAAATAGTCTGTGTACACACTCTTGTAACGTACATACAAAAGATATAAGAAAAAAAATATAGTAAGAGAATGGTAGGGTAAGAAAGGGTCGAAGAAGGTTCAGAATTAAATGAGATCGATGCCCGTAGAGATAACGAAGGTTAAAAGAACCAGAGTTTTTTGTTTCGTGACCTCAGATGCGTAATCTATCACGACATATTAGCCTTTGTCAATGAAAATTAATGATAACCTTTTGATAAATCTATATTTATGTATACATATGAGTGATTCAAAAGAATCGACATTTTTTTCTTGAAACCCTCTATTAAATAATTGCAGAGGTAAAATAAGATGCCTGTTAAAAGATGAGCTCTTAATATTATTTAGAGGTCACTCATCGCAATTTTCTATTCCCCATTTAAATAACATGGGAAAAAAAAGATTTAAAGTTTGGAATTTTATACCTCGGCAATGGCTCATAATACAGATAAGCTCAGGGTATAATTTTGTAAGGAATTAAACGATCTACAAAAAAAGTCTCTTATCATTTTTTGATAAATTGGTCTAATCAAAAGTTATGGGAGTTTGAAGTCAAATTTTCAGTAAATTTCAAGATCTCTTTACTTTTCCGGCGAAACTATCAGACTTATGGCAAAATGTCACAGGGTCTTTTTTGTAGATAATTTTATTCCCTACAAATTATTTCTGATAAAGTTTTTCGGAATTCGGCATCGTTTTCGAGTTTTTTGCATTTCAATCTCAACTTTAAAAAAAAACGAGTTCTGATCGAGAGAGCTCGACATTAAAACAAAAATAACTAGAAAACGATGCGGAATTTCTGAAAACTTTATCAAAGATAATTTGTAGGGAATAAAATTGTCTACAAAAAAGATTCTGTGACATTTTGTGATAACTCTGATAATTTCGCTGGAAAAATAAAAAGATCTCAAAATTTACTATAAATTTGACTTCAAGCTCCACCAACGAACAGATGCATTTATCAAAAAATGATAAGAGACTTTTTTTGTAGAGCGTTTAATTCCTTACAAAATTATACCCTGAGCTTATCTGTACAATGAACCATTGCCGAGGTATAAAATTCCAAACTTTAAATCTTTTTTTTCCCATGTTATTTAAATAGAGAATAGAAAATTGTGATGAGCGACCTCTAAATATTGAGGGGGTTTCGCTAAAAAAAAAGTCGTTTTATTTTTATCAGTCTAATATATATATTCATATAAATATTACAAGCGCAGTGTGACGAATGTAAACTACAAAAGAAATATTTTTTGTTAATAAATCTTTAATATAAAAATCTTTTGTAACCCCGCCGATGTTGAAAAAAAAATATATAACTAAGAATTGGCGTAAGGAATGATGTTCTTTGGATAAAAGTGACGTCAAAGCTGTATAGCAGTAGTGCAAAGACGAGTGAGATTGCTCTGCATCAAAGGCAAAGCTTTTTTTCATTTTATTTATTTATTTATTTTTATTTTTATTTTTACGTAGACTCTTTTTTTTTACCTATTTTATCCTATTTCTACTTGTCCTCTTTCAAGGATGATCGATGTCTCAGAGGTTCTATAGGCGAAGGGTAGAACACGAATTCACTTGTCAAGAAAGGATTACTGGTAAAAAGCAATAAATAAAAAAATAGTAAATCTGAACTGAGTTCATCAGTTTGTCTAAGAAAAATAAATTGACGTGAAAATCAAGACGAATGGATTTTAAGCTGAGCTTTTTTAAAGATTTATTTAAAGCCTTTTTTATCGTCTATTCAATTCACTTTTTATGATATCGTAAAAATAATATTTTTTTACCACCAGCTCCAAGTACTAAGCGATATTTTTATTTTAATTTTAAGTCTAAAATAAATATTTCATACACACAAATAATTTTTAGTTGCCTAAGAAATTTTCTGCATTTTAAATTAAAAACAAAAATTATTTTGGGACGAGAAAAAATTTTCTTGATACAAAAAAAAATTTATTGCGCCAATCAATTTTTTCAAGATATTAAAGTTAACAGACATTTAAAAATTTTTGGATTTTTTTTAACAGATTAATAATGAAAAAACAATATTTCTAAAAAAATGCACATGTCGGAAATTTCATAATCTATACGAGCAATTTTTCAAAATATTTATTTTTTTGTTAAAAAAAGTCAAAAAATTTTTAAATGTCTGCTAATTTTATTGTCATAATTTTTTCTAGTCCTAATAAAATTGTGATACTAAAATTGGCTGACGTCTAATAATTTTTGGAATTAAAAAAAAAATATTTTAAAAAATTGCACCGATAGTTTTTTAAATTTTCTGCATGTGCATATTTTTAGTTTTTTTTTTTTGTAATTAATTTGTTAGAAAAAAAATCCGAAAATTATTAATTGTCTGCTAACTTCAGGATCATATAAAATTTTTGTTTTTATTTTATAATGGAAAATATTTCTTGCACCAAAAAAATTTCTTTTCCGTGCACGTTTTGTTCTAAAAATTTCAAATTTTAATTTGTATTTAATTATCAACAGAAAATCTTTTTTAATTTCTCGGCATAAATTTAAGTAAATAAACTTTGTAAATTTGCTCATTTTTTGAATAATGATTCGAGTAATTTTGGTAAAAAATGAAAGATACTGAAGTCGGCCGACGCCTAATAATTTTTGGATTTTTTTAAAACGACAAACTATTAAAATATTTTTTAAAACAACAAATTAAAAAAGATATTTTTAAAAAATGCATCTTTAGTTTTTTAAATTTTCTACATGTGCATATTTTTATTTATTTTTTTTTTTTTTGTAATTTATTTGTTTAAAAAAAACCAAAAATTACTAATTGTCTGCTAACTTCAGGATGATAAAAATAAACTAAATATTAAATAATAATAAAATTTTTAAATAAAAAAAAAACTCACCACTTTATCGTCGGCGTACATTAAAGAGTGTGGCTTAGTAGCCAAGATGTTGGTCAGAAGAGAAAAAAATATAATATAGAGCATCATCTTCACTGTTGCTCTTAAATATAAACTCACTCACTAATTTAAATGTTAAGTAACTTAAATAAAAAACGCGGCACACTATTTTTCGATTAATTAAATGGTTAATCCATTAGATTTTAAAAACAAAACTTCACTCGACACTTTCCCGCACATAAACTTCCAGTAGAAATAATTACACTTGCAGTCAAAGTCTCAACTTTACAAGATCACGTTTTATAAATAAAAAAATATATTTAAATCGGTCTTGTAAATGAGTTATATTTTAAATTAAAATATAAGAGCTTTTATGAAGACACGATAAAACGGATAATCCGTTAAAGGCACTGAGAATAATGGGAGTATTGGCAGTAATTCAGCCAAGTTAAATAAACTGCTAATAATTTATTATCCACCTTTAAAAGGAGGTGGATTTATCGTAGGTGTGTTACCGAGACGACGGACTAAATGACACTGACCGTGTGTCTATATCTTTATTTCTCTTCAAGAAAAAAAGTTAAACCAACACGGGATTTAAAATTGCATTGCTTTATGACGGGGAAAAAACATCATTTTATATGTGGAAGCTTCCGTTGAATAAATATATAATTTATGTATGTATGCACTAGTTGTGTCGCAACAACGTGACGTTGCAATTTGTCTTATAATTTGCGTTAATGTGAAGACTACAACTTAAGCCGGTTATTCAAAACTCCTTCCTTCCTTCCTTCCTTTCTCGTATCTTCAGAACAACTGACTGATTTTGCGGTGGCTGTTTTCCTTTTTACGTACTAGGCTTTCCCGAAGCGAGGCTGTCCATCCGCCGATCTGAAACATTTTAGATTTTATTAATCATCTGCTGAATTAATTACACATTTTTTTTTTTATTGTCAAGTTTTTGAATATTTGATTGATTTTTGTTTTAAATTTATCCGCTCGCTAATTAAGTTAACAAATTATTTCTTAATGAGTATTAATTTATATTCTATACGAGATAAGATATATATAATTTATGTTTTTTTGTCAGTATAAATTTCAAACCACAATAAATTTGTTGAAATTGTTGTTTTTTTTCGTGATATCTGTTATCGTGTTTTAATTAATAAACATTATTTTATATATCATTTAATTGACATGTTAAAATATCATTTTTATAACTTTAATTAAGAAAAGAATTTTATATTTTATCACCTTATTAAAAATTTATGAAAACAAATTATTTTTTCAAATTTTAATGTACGTACGTAAAAAAAAGTCCGTTACAAAAATCCTCATGTCAGTGAACTTTCAAATTTTAGACAATTCTGAACTTTAAGTTGATCATTTTTGAAAAAAATTTAAAAAGTAAACAAATTTTCAATCTCCAGATCTTGTTCTTGAAAAAGTCTTCAAGTCTTTTTTAATTTCCCGCTATGAAAATTTAAAATTTAAAAAAAAAAGGGAAGTCATCGATTTCGGTCCGATTTTTGAAAACTGAGTTTCCATCAGATCTCGACTTTTTGAGGTCCACTTGTGTGTGTATGTATATGTAAACTTTTTTTTGTTCAACGATATCTTTGGAACGAATCAACCGATTGGCAGCAATCGAAAGGGTTCAATAAACCAGAACTGATTCGATTTCGGAGTCGATCGAGTAGTTCACAAGTTATACGGAAAATAAAAATTTAAGAAACTTTATTTTTAATTTTTCTTGCATAACTTGTAAATCATTCAATCAATTTATTTCAAAGTTGTCGTTAAATTAATGGAAGAATTGCTAGTGGAAAATAGTGTGATTGCAATAAATAAGTAATTAGACCGTTTATAATTCATGCGATGCGTACAGCACCATTTATTTTTATATACTAACTAATTTTATCAAATACAAAAGGTATAAGTAGCTTGTAATAAGTGTATGTGTGTGTATGCTTGTTTGTATATATGGTAGGTATGAACGTGATTAGGCTATTGCAATATGTATGTGTGAGTAATAATGAATTAGTTTTGTTATCAGAGTTTTAACAAAAGTTCAATCAGATCTAAGTCTCTAAAAGCTTTGATTGTCGCAGAACACGTGCAAATCGGTCGATGGGTTCAAAAAATATCGTCAGAAAAAAATTACTTCTTTTTAGTGAAAAGTATTTTGGTTTTTGACCTCGAAGAGTTCAAAAGTTTACCAAATAATAAAGTTTTCAAAATCAACGGGAAATTTAGGGTTGGTCCATAGAGTCAACTATTTTCCAGATTTTTTTTTTAATGCTCTTCAAACCAGAAATTTTTTTACTCTTGATTATTTTCAAATTTCAAAAAATGATCATCTCAAAATTCCGAATTGTTTCAAATTTGGAAGCTTGCGGTTATGAACTTTTCTAGAACGGAATTTTTTATACGGATATATCCATATGTAGATATCTACATTTATATCCAACTTCCTTCCCCCCAACTGATTGTTAATAACACAAGAGAAGACACGGATAGTTATCACAGAACGCGCAGTGTATCACGAATGTTCGACCCCATTTTTTCGTGATAACCATACACACAATTCTTTGTTTTAAAAAAAATTTAAAAGCGCTCTAGCTGCATAAAAGTATTCAATCAAAAAACTATAATGTAAGTATTATCCATAGTAAAAATTAAAATATAAATTTAAAAAGAATAACTCACAATATAACTCACCGTTTAAATCGGCGAACGGTAAAGCCTCCGGGCACTCATCCGCACGAACTACCTTTGTCCTGGCCGTTGAATGATCAGCATAATGTTAAGGATGTGAGGGAGTATAAAGAAATTGATAGAACGCGAGTCACTCGAATATCCACCTCAAACGACCGGAAGTGGACGAAAGAATCTCAAGAACGCTCCTCTCTCGCATTCCTTTAACGATCGTTTGCTTCAGATCGCCCTTTTTTTTATTTTATCTCGTCTCACTCCTTTCACTTTACTCAACTTTCTTTCTTTCTTCCTGTTTTTTATATTCTTTGCAGCTTCTTTATATTTTATATTTTTTTCTCCAAGCAGATTAGTCACACTTTGAACAGAGTGGCCGTTTAATTGCGGCGCATTGAGACGTCTCCAATTCTATTCTTCTACTTCACTTCTCTTTCTGTATCACAGACGTAGAAAGTCTTAAAAATGGATAAGAAACAACTGGAGATTCTTTCTGAACTTTATTGTCAAATAAATTATTTAAAAAACTAACAATACTATTTTTATTCTTCTTCTTTGTCTTCTTCTTCTTCTTCTTCTATTGTTTTTGTTTTTAACTAGACTAAGTGAATATCCTAGAGTGGATTTTTTTATTTTAAATCTTAAATTGCACCTGAACCTACGTCCACTTTGCTCTGCCACTGGATTCTCTCACAAAGACTTATGACTTTAGTAAAGTTTTGAATTAAAAGAGTTGCTTCTTCAAGGTACTTTATGGCAGTCATTAAACTCAACTTATACTTTTTATATTTTCCTTATTCTTTAGTTTTTTGTTTTCTCTGACTTTGCTGACCATTTGTTTTTGACTTTAAATTATATTTATTACTTTACTACTTGCTACTCTGATTGATTGTTCCGGTTCTCTAAAAAGCATCTTGATCCTTCCCGAAGAGTTAGTTTGTGTTGCAGGGTCGCTTTACTTCCAAGAAATATGTCTGCTTCCTACGTATTCTGCGAACAAAGAATTATAAATATTATATTTATATATTTTTGTCAGTAGTTTTGTTTTCATACCGGTCACTGATCGCGATGACCCTCAAACAAATTTCTCCACTTGTATCAGAGATATTTCGCGTACTAATTTCGAAAGGACTTATATTTTTATTCGAACTTTTGGATTTACGGAGAGTCAATTTCCTAGAGTCAAAAGAGCGTATGATTTTTTTTTTGTCAATCATTTGGAAAATTTTTTTTTCAAATTGAAGTTTTATAAAAAGTCTCCAAAACAATTTGTGGATATGAAAAATTTTCGGAGTGAACGTGGATTAAATCCGAGAGAATTTGGAGTGAATGCAGAGCAAATGACTGCGTATTTATTTAATCCTTGGAGTAAAATTCACTTTGAAGGGGAGAAAAAAAATCCTAATTCACTCCTCATAAGAAGTAATTTTTTTACAAACTCTCCAACTCCGAGTAACGGATTTAATTTGGATTGAAATGAAATCCTGATTTTTTACAGTGTAAAGAATATGAAAGTTATTTCAAAATATATAATTTAAAAATGCAAATTTTACTTAACTTTTGTTACGAGTAATTGAGGTAATTTAATAATACATTACACCATTATACAAGTACTGTACATTGATACATGATATGCCATAATAATCAATCATCTATTGTGTAACTTAATGTGGGAGTTGACAATAGAAATTTTTTTAACAATCGATGGAAAACAATTTTAGACAAAAAAAATAAAAAATCATGATTAGGTAATTGACAAGTAATTCAATGTTAGTTGTCAAATGAATTGACGTGGAAAATTCTTAGGCGTGGCAATAGGGTCCTCGTACAATGAACCACAAAGTTAATTGCGGTTTATGTACCTAACATGTCGCGACCCGGAATCGGGTCATGACAAAATTAAATCCCACGACTTATTTTCTTGTCATTTTGACATTTGAAAGAATAAACAGATTATAAATATGACGGCTATGATAAATAAATTAAGTTTTTTATGCATATCGCATTAGGAGCTTCCAGTCAAATGTCAAATTTAACACTAACCCATAAAAAAATTTTTTTTAATTCTTGAGCAAGTCTGCTCTCAAAATCAATAGGTGCCAGTATCTTTTTCTACGTATTTTGCTGCAGATACCTGTGGCCAGATTTAAATTGCAAGCCTTACACAAGAAATTCATGCCAGATTATAACTCAATTCTGGAGGAAGACTATAGTTGAAAATAGTTGTGCATGGCTTGCTCAAGATCTGCTCAAGGCTCAAAATTGACCTTAAGCCTTGAACAGATCTTGAGCGAACCATGCGTAAGTACCTACTGTAAGTTACTGGTGCAAGAAATGCGTCAGACACTTTTTCATTGCACGTGTTCAAGATATCTTTAACATTCTTGCGCACGATACCATGAACCAGACTCACAAATCTTGACATAGGTTTCTTGATACACGATCTTGCGAAAGACACATGCGTAGAAAAAGACACTCCCTGATTAAAAACTCCGATTGAAACCGCTGAATTCCGATTGAATCCAATTGAAATCCGGTAGACTTTCAATCAGAATTCATTAGTTTCAATCGGAATTTTTAATCAGGGACTGGCAGCTAGGGGTCTTGCTCAAGATACTGACTCCAGAATCTTGCTCAAACACGTGTTAGGGAAGACAAAAAATTTTTACTCTAATGATTACTATTTATCTCAGTCACACAAGTAAACTCAATAAAAAAAAGTCTCAAATAAAAGTAAGTTCTTTTTTTTCAGACAATTAAGCTTTGAACCAAAAAAAACGTCCTTTGTTTCAATAAATCTAACGATCCAATCAAGTGATAAAACTTTTAATTTCATCTCAAATTAAAGCTTCTATTCCAACTGTAATTTTATTTACCTATTTTACAAGAAGTACTGACCATCAACTTGCAAATTTTATTACTTACAAAATATAAATAATTGCAAGAAATTATTTATAATTTTAAAATAAGTACAGGAGTCTATATCACGGAAGTCTAATTATATAAAGACGAAAAAAATAAAAAAATGATGATCATGATATCTATTTAAATAAATTAAAATGCGTTACTGATGACACGTTACTTGTTTCGATCAAAGGCCGCCCGCGAAGGTCTTTTAAACTCGTTTTGCACGTTATTTCCCTAGATGGTACGTTTATTCGCATCTCTGAATGCCCGGAGCAATTAAACGGTCAATGAATGAGAATAAGAATGCCAAAGAGTTTAACCAAAGGCGTTTAGATTCACATACATTTATATCTAAACATATTTAAATATATGTAACTATATATAATAATTAAAACTGATCAATAGCATGACATTTAATGAGTATGAATGTAGCAGACATCAGACAAATTTGAAATTATAAATAAAAAAATTATAAAAAAAAAAAAAATTTTTGTTTAAAATGCATGTACTGAATTTTGAATTTTCTAAACATGCATTTTTTTATTTTTATTTTATAAACGTTTCAATTTAGTATTTTAAAAATTTTTAAAATGTCAGATGTCCGCTAACTTCACTATCATTGACATTTATTATTTATTCTACACAAAAAAAAAAATTATCCTTTAAATTTTAAAAGTTTTTACTTTAAAATAGAACTTGTGTACTTGTTTTTAATCAGGACCATAATTTAATAACCAAAAAAATTAGACAATTTCATAAAAATTAAAAAAAAAATTGGAAAATCCAAACGTGCATAACTCACTTGTTCATTTGAAAAAAAATAACATTTTTCAAAACAGTATTTGATTGATTCATATTGAGCTTAATTTCAAAAATTTTTTTAGTCCCAAGTCCCCAGTGCGTCAATTTCAGTGATCGGACTCGTAAAGACACGACAAATTTCAAAAAACACGACTTGTTGACTTGTTTTTTTATTTTTGTTATCTTTGTAAATTTTATCATGTGAATTCTTTCCAAAATTACTATCTGACTTTTTTTTGTTTAATTGTAACTAATAAAAAACGTAAAAATTTATTCTTCACGAAAAATTCAGCTGCCATTTTATTTGCATTTTTTTTTTCTCTCTATCAACTACTGGCACTACTGGCAGCAGCACCAGAGTGGCGGTAGGATTCAAAAAAAAGAGCGACATCTAAGACAAAGAGGCGGGATATTTAAAAAAAAAATATAAGTGTAAATGTAGCAGACATCAGAAAAATTTAAAATTATAAATTAATAGAGTAAATAATTAAAAAAAAAATTCATAAAAAATGCACTTATTAATTTCAAAATTTTTTAAATGCGCATTTTTTTAAAATTTCATTTTATTAATGATTTACTTCATTTATTAATAATTTTAAATTTGTCTAATGTCTGCTACATTCACACTCATAAAAAAATTTAATAAAAAAACTTAGAACTGAAAGTGTAAAATATAAAAATTAATTAATATTTTAAAAGTTGAATAAAAATTCACATGAAAAAAAATAATAATTAATATAATGAAATAATAATAAAAAAAAGTTAATGATTAGAAATAAATAAGCGACTGAAGTGCGCACTTTTGGATTTTCCAACATTTTTAGAAGTTATTGTATTTACTAAACTGACGGACATCATGGGTGTGAGTGTAACTGACAAGTGGGAATTTGTAAAATTTTTGGATAAATAAATAAAATGTAAGTGGAATAAAAATAAAAAAATGCGTATTTAGATCAATGGAAAAGTACGCGTGTTCTTAAATTTCATTGTAGTAATTTATTTATTTAAGATTTATGAATTGTCTGATGTGAGCTACATTCACACTCATACGGACATCACAGGTTTTATTTACATTTTTTGTTCTTTTCCATCATTATTCCCAACAAAAGTGACTTAAGATTGTCACCGTTTTATTCCTCAATAAATTATCTTTCAGATTATACAAATTTTGTTCTAAGTCAGCATATTTGAACACGTGTAAATATGTTTTTTACGTGAGTGAATCAGCTGGGAATGAGTAAGCGTTAGTAAACACATCTCATTGCTTCGCAATTTAGTTGTGTAATTTATGAGAAAAATTTATAATTCGATATATTTAAAGTAATAAATAGAGTAAATTTGATATTAATTATTTGTGAATTAAATAGAATTAAAAAATTTTAAAATTATTGATAAAAAATTCAAATTTTTTCTACTTTGTATTAATTTGTTAATATTCTATTTTTTTTTTGTGTGTACATACTCTAGTTTTTTGCCTTGTAATAATTATTAGAATCTTTTTAGTAGATAACATAAATATACACAGCTACAATTATAGACATAGTATGAAAAAAAAAAAAAATTAACTTATAGTTTCACAACCGACATATTTTTATGAATGGATTAGATAACCAAAGTATGATTAATAAACGCGAAACAAAAAGTAAATTTATGAATGAAAGCAGGCATATTTAAATATGTGTACTCAGTAGTAAATGATCTATCGGTTCGCACGATTAACCGATAAACGATAGTTAGTGAGGAAATTCTTTGTGCATTAACAAGGAGGTGCCAATGCAAGCTACTGCCTGCTTGCAGCTGTGTGCTGGCAAACACTCTGACGTAAACATTTAAGTCTGGTGTTAGTAAAGCTCACAAAGTAATGCAATATATAACATAAACTTTACTTTTTTCACAAGCACTACGGTATCTTTGTATTAATGTCGTAATTTACAAATAATGTTTCTTTTTTTTAAATATTTATGGTTTAACAAACAATTTATGTAATAAAATATTTAAAATAAAAAAACTTGACATTATTGCTCACTAAATAATATTTTTAAAATATTAATAGTAAAATAATTATGATACTCAAGTTAGCAGAAGTCTAATAATTTTTGGATTTTTTTTTAGAAACAATGAATCAAAAAAAAAATATTTTAAAAAATTACACCTGTAGTTTTTCAAATTTCCTACATGTGCATATTTTTCTTTTTTTTTTTCTTCAAATTTCGTTGTTGAAAAAAAATTCAAAAGTTTTTAATTGTCTGCTAACTTCGGGATCCCCAAGTCAGTTGACGTCTAATAATTTTTGGATTTTTTTAGAGACGATAAATTAAAAAAAAAAAAAATATTTAAAAAAATTCCACCTATAGCCTTTTAAATTTCCTACATGTGCATTTTTTTAGTTTATTGTTTTTTTTTTTAATTTGATTATTAAAAGAAAAATCAAAAAAATTTTAATTGTCTGCCAATTCGGGATCCTCAAGTTAGTTAACGTCTAATAATTTTTGCCTTTTTTCAAAACGATAAATAAAAAAAAAAAAATTTTTTCGAAAAATTACACCTGTAGTTTTTTAAATTTCCTACATGTGCATATTTTTTTCAAATTTCATTGTTGAAAAAAAAAACCGAAAGTTTTTAATTGTCTGCTAACTTCAGAAAAACTTTTAAAAAAATTCAAAAATTATTTTATTATTAAAAAACAAATAGTAATTTACTTTATAGTACTATTTTTACGTATCTCTTTTTATATTTAAAAAAAATAGAAAATTATAGCATATTAACACTAATAAGGTATCGACTGGTACAGCGCAATACGATCGTAATAAAAATAAAAGAAAAAAAGAGGAGACTGCCCGGCGTCTAGATAGACAATATATGTATACACAGAACCGCGACTACACATGCACATGTGCACAATTCACATCTTACATATATTTATATATTCAAGCATAATACTCCAATTTAAATCGAAAGGACTAGTAACTTTTCACTTCGCCACTTTTTTCCTGCGTTATTTTTACTCTCTTTCCTTTTCTCCCATTTGTCTAAAAACCGATTTTCACTCTCGTTGAACAACTCAATCATACTGTTAATCAACAACTTATTTCCGACATTTAAACTTAAACAATAATCATTTACCCTCAATTAAAAAAAAAATCACTAGTATTAATCTATAAAATTTCATGATTCTGAAGTTAGCAGACAATTAAAAATTTTTGAATTTTCGTTACCTCAAATAAATTTCAAAAAAAAAAAAAACTTAATAATGCACATGTAGAAAATGTAAAAAACTACAAGTGCATTTTTTTCAAATATTTTTTTTTTTGGAAATTTATCTCAAAAAAAAAAATCCAAAAATTACTAGATCTCGGCTAACTTACGTGAATGTAGCAGACATTAGACAATTGATAAATTTTAAATTAATGAATTAAAATAATGAAATTTTTAAAAAATGCACGTACTAATTTTTCATTTATCTACATGCGCATTTTTTTTATTTTGATTAAAAATTCAAAAATTCCTTGTCAGTTACATTCACACTCATGACTGACTTCAGTTTAATAAAATTTTTCAAATAAAACTAAAACTAAAAAAAAAAATATATGTATATTCGAAAACGAACCATTGACGTGAGTCCATGTGTAGATCACTGTCAGCTGGAGATACTGATAACAGCTGTCAAGAACGTGTGTAGGGATGCTGGAGGATCTTAAATCTTAAGTCTAGTAGATGTCGTTTCAAGAGCGCGCTAGATGATAGTGATTATGATTACGTCTGTTGACAGATACTTCGATCGTAATTTAATATATGTATATATAGTTAATTGAAAATATATAATATAGAAGATAGATAGAATTATAGTTAGTAAGAATATATATATAAATGTATTCTATATATAAATAAATTTAAACGCAACGCGAAACCCGTGCGTACGGTGCGCCGCGTGCCGCGCGACTGTCGTGCTCTCTTCACTTTAGTTCCAACATTCCCTTTATTCTTCTCTCTCTTTAACTAATACACGAGCTTAGTATCTGTTCACTCCAGCGTCTGACTCAGTCCTTCCTTTTTCTATCCATAATACCCCTCGTATAAAGTAGAATAAGAAGTGGAACTGAAAGACGGGTAAAAAACTACACGAGTGTGAATATACTGAAGTTAACCGATGTCTAAAAGTTTTTCATTTTTTTTTTTAAGATAAATTACAAAAAAAATAATATTTCCAAAAATTCCACCTGAAGTTTTTTTAATTTTCTACATGTGCATTATTTTATATTTTATATTTTCGTCATTGATTTGCTGAAAAACAAAATCCGAAAATTTTCCACTGTCTGCTAATTCGGGATCCTCAAGTCGACGTCTGATAATTTTTGGATTTTTTTCAAAACGATCAATTAAAAAAAAAAAAGTATTTAAAAAAATTCCACCTATAGCTTTTTAAATTTCCTACATGTGTATTTTTTTAGTTTTTTGTTTTTTTTTAATTTGATTTAAAAAAAAAAATCCGAAAATTATTAACTGTCTGTTAGCTTCATGATCTTGAATTTTAAAATATATGAATAAAATGTAAATGGAGTAAAAATAAAAAAATGCATATTTAGATAAATGAAAAATCTACACGCGCATTTTTTTTAAATTTCAAATTTATAAATTCTCAAGTCTGCTACATTCACACTCATAAAACAACAGTAGATCATTTCTTCTCACTTACTTAACATTTCTTCTCTCTATCTATAAATATATATATATGAAAGTATACTTACATTAATATATAACACCACCATGAAAACACTCAACATCTACAAACTCTACACTCCCTCTTACTCTTGACTCTTTGGTAAGTTAACTTGTGTTGTATTACGACCCTTTTAAGAACCACGCAATACAACAGCGTATTTCTCTGTCATTCTCGTACTTAAAAACCAGTAGTTAAGTTTATCTTCTTTTACCGGATGGCACGACTCACTCACTCACTCACTCATGAACAAATCCACCCACACGAAGAATATATTGAACACATGTCCAACAACGGGGCTCACCATGACTTATTACTAGACTATCTTTTTCTTTATTTTACTTTTTTTATTGTGTGCTAACGGATGGATAGATAGAAAAAAGAAAAAAAATTTTTGTATAGGAGTATTTAGTGAATTAGTGGGACTGTTACATTGTCGAGTATCGATTGGTGAATGAATGATATTTTATTTTGTTATTTAATTGTGTGGTTGAATTGACTGACGTTAGGATTTTACACAAAGGGAACTGTAAAATAATATTTTGTAGAACGTTTGTGTGGTCTGAAGTTGGTAGGTGGTTAGTACTGAAGTTAGTAAACAATTAATGAGTGTGAAAGTCACTGACAAGAAATTTTTTAAATTTTTAAATAAATGAATAAAATGTAAGTGGAATATAAATTTAAAAATGCGTATTTAGATCAATAAAAAATTAGTACGCGCATTTTTTCAAATTTTAGAATTTTAATTTAGTTATTTGTTTATTCAAAATTTATAAAATGCCTCATGTCTGGTACATTCATACTCGTAAACAATTATGATACTGAAGTTAGCTGGCATTTAATAAGTTTTGAATTTTTTTTTAAATAATAAATTATCAAATAACAATGTTTTGAAAAATTGCACTTGTAGTTTTTTAAATTTTCTACATGTGCATATTTTTAGTTTTTTTTTTTTTTTTTTTTTTTTTTTTTTTTTTTTATTGTAGAAAAAAAATAGAAAACTGTTAATTGTCTACTAACTTCGGGATCATAAACAATCAAAATTTTTTGGATTTTTTTTCGACAATTCAATTATAAAAAAAAAAAAAAAACTAAAAATATGCACATGTAGAAAATTTACAAAACTATAAGTGCAATTTTTAAAATTTTTTTTTTTTTTTATTATTTATCATTTTTAAAAAAATTCAAAATTGATTAGACATAAGATAACTTATGAGTGTGAAGGTAGCAGACATCGGACGAATTTAAAATGATTAATAAATAGAGTAAATAATTAATAAAATAAAATTTTTAAAAATGCGCATTTAAAAAATTTTAAAATTAATCAGTGCAATTTTTATAAATATATTTTTTTAATTATTTACCCTATTTATTTGTAGTTTTTAATTTCTCTGATGTCTGCTACATTCACACTTGTGATAACTTCAGTATCATGGGAGATGAGTGTGAATGTAGCAGATATGAGTCTAGTATTTAATTATTAATAAACGAATTGAACAATTGAAAAGATGAAAATAAAAAAAACGTACTTACCGATTTTTATAGTCTGAATATGCCCAGTTTTTTAGTTTTAGTTGATTAACTTTTTATTTATCAATTCAAAATTTTTTTAATGTGAGTGTAAATTTAGCTGACAATTGTAAATTTTTTTAAACTTTGAATTAAAAAATAAAATGTAAGTAAAGTAAAAATTTAAAAATGCGTACTTAGGTAACTAAACAATTAGTACGCGCATTTTTTAAAAATTTCATTATTTTAATTATTTATTTAAAACTTATAAATTGTCTCATCTGCTATATTCACCCTCATTAGTTAGTAGACAATTAAGAATTTTCAAATTTTTTTTCAACAAATTAATTACAAATGAAAAAAAAAACTAAAAATATGCACTTGTTGAAAATTTAAAAAACTAAAGGTGCAATTTCAAAAAAATCGAAAGGTTATCACATATCGGTTAACTTCAGTGTCATGTCTGCATAGTCCTGAAGTAAGTAAACAATTAAAAACTTTCTTATTGTTTTTAAACGATTCATTGACAAGAAAAACAACTAAAAATATGTACATGTAGGAAATTAAAAAAACTACAAGTGCAATTTTATAAAAAAAATTTGTATAATTTATCATTTTGAAAAAAATCGAAATATTATCAGATGTGGACTAACCTCAGTATCACGTGTTTACTAGAATGTAATTAATTGTTATTTTCTGTATATAGTTCGGACAAACTACGAGTTTATCATTTTATAAGACGGGATAATTCAAAACTTTGAAACTAATAACTTTAAATTAAAATTTAGAGTTAAGCTTACAAGTTAGTGGTAAAGTTATACATGAACAATTTCGTTAAGGATTCGAGTTTTCAAAAGGATTATTTACGAAGAGATAGAGATTTAGAGTCAATTACTGTAATTATTGAACTAATAGAATAATTTAAATAATTTACGTTTATTGTTCAGCTGAACTTTATCTAGTTGATGCTAATTTTAAAAACAAAAAATTATTTAATTAATTTTTATTCTTGCACGCTATTAAAAAAACTTATTTTTCTCGTACGCTTTTTTTTTGCTTCGGTCAATTGTAATCAGTTGACTTTTTTATGAAAAAAAACGTTTAAATGAACATCTAGTCACGCGATCATTAACGATTTTTACAATACGTTGTAATGATTTTAAATAATTAGTTTTTTTTTTGACAAAAAGCCATTTACTGGTTTTGTAATTTTTTTGCTCTCATTTCATTTTAATAATTAGTTTTATGTACTGACCCAAGACTGCTGGAGGTCACAGTATTAGATCGTGGTGATAAAAAAGACTAAATCAAAAAATAGCGTGACCTGTTTTGTCACACGGTCTAATAATTTTTTTTTGATGAATTGAAATTATTTCATGTAATTTTTGTGATTTGAAAAATAAATTCAAGGTAATATTAAAAATTTTTTTTAATCACTTATATTTTCACTCATTAATAACTATATGCAGTTTTTAATAAAATAGAAAAAAAATCAAATACAAATACTAGAATATAAAAATGACATAAATTTTTTAAATACACTATATAAGTTTCCATACCTAATGAACTTCAAAAATTTGTACTTTTACACTTTGAACTTGGAAATTTAAACTTTGGCAATTTGAAATTTTGTAAATTTGAACTTTGACTAACTTAGTATTTCTTTCATCAAAAATAATTTTCATTCATCATCTTCATCATCATCAATCAAAAGTTGTTTCATGCATAAAATTGCAAATTGACCAAAGTTCAAACTTACCAAAATTCAAATTGGTAAAGTTCAATTTTCAAAGTTAATTAGGTCGGTCACCCTATAAAAAGAGCGGTGTTAAAAATGGACTGAATATAACACCGGTGTAGACAGTGTAATTTGGCGGTGTTACAATACCGGTGTTAAATATTTTCAACACCGCAAAGTATTTTAACACCAGTAAATAATATTCACACCTTCGGCGGTGTTATTTTAACACCGTTTTCGGTGTTTAAATTTAACACCGAAAATTTTAACACCTACACCGCCTGGACTTCCATTTTTTTATAGCGTATATAAAAAAAAAAACAATTGTATTGTCAACACAGAAAATTTTATTTTCATTCAAAAAAAAAATTTCCCGGTCTTTTTTTAGTAAATAAATAGAGTATGCATAAAATAAAATATCGGAAGTAAAAAAAAAAATATTTATCATGTTGGTCTACGCTATATATATAATATGTATACTATATGTATATATATATAAAATACGAGTTCTTCAGAACGCGAAAATTTAATGATGCCGATCGGTGGGCGTTAAACGAGTTCAGTTGTCTCGACTACGATATATATATATATATATATATATATATTAGAAAAAATATATCTAAAAAGAATCCTATCTTTTCCATGATCAAATTGGAACCGCACATCAATAAAAGAAGAAAAGCATGAGAAGATCACGACCCTCGACGTTCTGTAAGCAGTGACATTAAGTGCCAAATATATTTGCTTTGAAAACTCCAGGGGTTCACTGAAATCCACCGTATCTATTCTCCCAATGGTTGCCACAATCTTCTTGAGGTCTCCGCTTACATCACGACCTCAAGTCGGATAAAGTGGTCCTTTAGGTTTTTCAAAGACTTGACCATTCCAGCAACTAACCGTCTCAGTGATTCGATTTAATATTTCAAAGCCCATAGTCTTATATATGTAACCGCACTCACAGAGTCCAAACCCAAATTCTTTAGGTCATTAAAAAAAATATATTATTCCAAGAAAATAGCCACGGTCATTAATTAACACTAGAGCCCACCCGTATTGTAGAAATAAAAAATGAAATTCGTAAAACTTTTTTAAAGTAATAGCATATAACATATATATTTATTTCTTCAGTGGTCATTAAGCTGTATTTTAAGTTTATTCTTGATTCTAGGCCAATGACCAGCCGCCTCTCTCATATCAGGAGATAAACGCAATTGTGATAACCCAGGATGGATTCATCCTGCCAAAGAACCAGTGGGCGCCGCTTGTCGGAAGTCTCGATGTCCGGATGTTGAGCGACATTGGCTTGTTTCAGATGTCTAGAATAAATACACACTATACTCTATTCTATTCATATAAATATATCCGAATAAATTACATTCGCTACAACTGTTCTTTTGTTTCTTTATACATTTTTTTACAATCTTATCAGCAATATCACCAGATCTAATGTCATTTTTCATTTATTTTCCTAGTTCTTTTTATAAAATATTAAACAAATAAATATACACAAATCTGAAAAGAAAAATTAAATGTTATCATTGTCGCTGTTATCAAAGTCTTACTCAAACCCTGAGTCATTGTTTTGTAAAGAAACAATTTTTATTCATATAAATTAAATGTCATAAAGGAACAAAGAATATCAATGGAAAAATAACAATAATAATATATATATAATAAATAATTATGTTGATAATAATATGAAAATATATCAATATGATTCATAGGCGCATGTCGCGACATACCGGAAGTGTCTGATTGTTATTAAAGGGATGACAATCTCTTAATGCATCCTAGTTTGTAAACGAGTAGGGTCAATCGCCTTCCAATTAGCCAATTACCTCTACTCAGTATCTCGTCTAAGTCTTCGTAACTGGCTCAGTAAATACATCTTTCATTTAACCATTGTCACAAACTAGATCATCAATTTCTCTCCCTTCTTTTTACTCTATTGCTATAACATATATGTATATATTATATACATATGTTTATAAAGTGTGACGTGTGATTACTGATTAGGTGATTAGTAATCATTACATTGCGCGTAGATCAATACAAGTATGTAGAAGACTACAGGAAACTACATTAGCGAATGAGCGGCCGGTAACTGCTGTTTGAATACTTTTAGTTTAGGCGCCACTTTACGGTAATCGCTTGCTGTCTTAAATTTTTTCAAGACTTGATTGAGGCGGTGAGTTTGATATTCGTGAGATAAACTACAGTGGGATGATGAAAGCCTTTGATTCAGAGCCTTTGAGGCACCGATACATGTCAGTCATGCAAATATACTATTGATGCTAGACGATCCGTGAATCCTTATCCTGGTTGTCTTCTATGTCTAATATTATGTCGAATTTGCCTTTGTACTACTGTAGGATTCATCAATGCGTGAACTTCCGTAAAATTTCAAATTAACTATTTATGCAGTCAATAAAATTTTTTTTTGGTTTCAAGATTTTTAAATAAATAATTAAATGCCGGTATAAATGTTTTCTTATTTTTAAGATAAATATTTATCTGCGGTATAAATGTATATAAGTACTTTGTACATAAAATTATGTTAATTTAAATATCAAATAGTTATTTTTATCACGAAATGTTTGTGCATTTTAAGAAAAAAATCAAAATGATTACGAGATTTTTTTTAATGAATTTTAATTTTATTCTGAAGTAAAAATGCGATTTTTTAAGATGAAAAAAAAATCATTTATTGCAAATCAATTTACTGTGCACTGAAAATTTTTTGCACGATAAATCGGAGTAAATTCAGAGAGATTTTAATTTTATTTAAATCCGAACTCTCTTTGATCCGGAGTAAATTTTACTCCGAGGAAATTTAATTCGCATTGACTCTGAAAATTTTTGACAGTACACCTAAAAAGAGAACTAATTTTTTTTGTTACACTGTAAAAAAAGCGGTGTTAAAAATGAACTCAATTTAACACCGTGCGGTGTTAAAATACTGGAGTTAAATCGGTGTAAAAAAAAATTCCATGTATACAAATTAAAAAAAAAAAATGTATAAGATATGAATCGTTTATTTGAGAAACCCCATAAGTCAAGAAAACAAAATTTTTCAGGAAACACAAAAAACATTTTTTTGGAAAAACTTGACATTAAAATAATAAATAAATAATTGAATACAATAATGTTAGCGTCTCTGAAAAAGATTCCAACAAGAAAAATTTAATTTTTTAACTGAAACTAATTAAAATAATTATTTAAATTTGATTGACTTATGGGGTTTCTCAACCAAACGGAAAAAAAGTTATAAAATCATTGTTTTTTTAAATGTTTCCTCTCGAATCATTTATTACACTGATAAAATGAAGTATTAAATATGTATTTGAACTCTGAAATTCAGAAATTACAAAAAATTATAATTAATTTAAACATTTTAAGTCATATAACAGTCAATGATAAAACAACATTTGAAATTAATTTCCCAAAAAAGCACGAATTTTAAATAAAAAAAAAAAAAAAAAAAAATGATTTCTGTAAAACTAAAACTGCCGATATTTATTTGAGTCAGTGACTTATGGGGTTTCTCAATTACATGAAATTGCTGTCACCCCGTTAATTTTTTTTTAAACGCCGATTTGATGCATATTTTTATTGATTTCTATGGAGGGACATCCAAAGAACCCAAAAATGCAAAAAACCCAATTTCGTAAAAAAACATGACATGGGCGTTCTCAAATAAACGATTCATATAAAAAAATATTAAAATTTAATGAATATTATCTGGAGGAAATTTCAATTTTGCTATATACTTATTTAAATAATTATTTATGTAAAAATTTATTTAAAAATTACACAATTTTACGCCCGCCATTTCAATCACCAGTAATTTAATTAATTAATAAAAATACTGTCTAACTTTCGTGATCGCGTAAGTAAAAATATGCACAAAGTAAAATATTTTTAACACCGAAAAATATTTTTTAACACACACAAAAAAAAAAATTCTCGACTGAAGGTAAATATTCTTGATTCAAGAAAATTTTTTTGGAGACCTAAATTTTCTCAGATAAAGTAGAAATCTTCTCCAACCAAGACGAATTCTCTTGGCTCAAGAAAATCTTGACTTGGTTCCCGAAAACGTTTGTCTTCAAAAATATTTTCTTGACTCAAGATATCTGTTTTTTCTGTGCACCGATAAACTTTTTTAACATCGGTAAAGAATATTTACACCTTCGGCAGTGTCATTTTAACCCGCTTTTGGTGTTGAAATTCAACACCTACACCGTCTGGACTTACCCCGTTTTTTTTACAGTATATTTACAAAAAATCTAAGTAATAAATCCTGTTCCTAATATTAATTATCAAGTGCACAGTACGAAATGCTGTTAATATTTTTTGGGATTCCGTTGTTGACGGAAGAAACTTGGCTATTCATTCATAAACAACACGTGTACAAAAGCATGCTGCAGACATCTCATGATCTATTTCCACTAACAAAGTGATGCAGACCCACAGTAAACCATCTCTCGTACAGTTTAAAATAAATTAAAAGCTCGTCAAGTATATATACATTAAAAAAAAAAATTTATCGAAAGTCAATGGCACGATAAATCCGAAGGTCTGACGTACAAAATCAAATAGGTCACCGACACAATTAACAAACAGTCTATTGCTGCTGGACCTCTTGTATTTATGTTGGCACTTATTCAACAGTGTGCGAATGACCTGGACATAAATATGACCAGCTAAACATTGATATGCCAGAGAAGAGTTTATATGATTATGTAGCAAGAGTTTAAGAGTAGAGTAGAGTTGAGACCGGCTTGACGAGATACGATATAGAATAGGTAATTCGACTCATATTCATCTAGTCGTGCTAAGTCCCTCGATGTGAGCACATCTCAACCACACTTATCCTCATCCTCATCATCATAATCATAGACCGTCTGGATTACTCAAGTTTTTCTTCAAAAGGCTAATAAGTAAGTGCACTAATTTCCCGCCGTCTGATGACAAACTTTAATTCCGTAATTGAAAATTTTTTTTTTTTTTAAATTTACTGCTGGTTAAAATTGATAACTTGTTTTATTTACAGCAACGATAAGTCGACCGGGATGCAAATACTTGAGAGCTCTATGAATCATCACTGACTTTTATTTCAAATTTATTAGCAACTTGGAAAATGTAAGTTATTTATTGCTACATATTTGAATTCTGAAGCATTTACTGGTTTAAATTTAAAGCTTTTTCATAGACAACTGTCACGGAAATTTAGTAAAATTTATTATTTTACATGAATATCAATTTTTTACATAATTCCTGCGTACAAAAAAATTCGTTACGAAAATATTCAAAAATTGAGACAGTTCTGAACTTGAAGTTGAACATTTTTGGAACTTTGAAAAATTTTCAACTGGTGAAGGCTTTTCCTGTGCGTTTTTTTTTTATTTTTGAGCAAAAATAATTTAATTTGACAATTTTTGGAGTTTGAGAGGAAGAAAAAAATTGAAGCATAATCATTAATAAAAATATTGAGTTGGATTTAAATTCAAAACATTTTAAAAATACAGTGTTAACTTTTTTTTTCGAAACCTTGGTTAGTTTCTGATAAGAGTTGTTGAAAAAGGGTAATTTGGGGTAATTGTATAGAAGTGGGACTCCACCTATTTTTGGCCATAAAGAATCGAAAATTGACGAATCATCATTCTTTTCTTTTCACTTTGTTCTACTCATCGGCAGAAATATGAAAAAAACATGACTTAACATATTGAAAATTATATTTCGTTAAGTTGTTAAACTTTGAAAAATTTCAAAATTTAATTATTATTTTCGTGCGCAAAAATTTGTATGATAACTTATTTTTCAACTAATTTCGTATTTTGTGTCGTAATGTGCACACGAAATAAAGTAAAATTATAAAACGATTGCCAATTTTTAAATTTTTTATGCCCAAAAATAGTAGAATTTAGAACAATTATTTCTTATTACACTCAATCGTTTACAGAAATTTTTTTTTTATACTCATGATTCGAATTTCTTAGCATTCTATTAAAAATAATTATTTTTGAAGTCTAATCTTGAATTCGAAATTAAAAGATTGTCCAAAATTTAATAAGATTTCTAATTTAAAACATAGAATATATTTTTGAATATAAAGTTTTATTTTGACCATTAAATAACACAGTGGCCTTAAGCTTTACTTTAGTTTTTGGTAATTTTTTTTTTCCAAGCTTGTGAAACTTTTATGGCAAACGTCTTTTAAATTATAAAAGAGATGAGGTCACACAAGAAGGATTTTAATTTGACAATAATTAAATTCACCACAAAGTTTAATAACTTTTTAGATGGAAATACTTGTTAAATCAATAACTTAAAAGTTAAATTTTTGAACACGTAATTTCAAACGAATTTTATTCTTCCATCTGGTCTGGCATCTGTACCGATGCATACAGAATCAGTTATTTTTTATTCAAAGTAAAGCAGTAGAGAATTTCATTACTTAAACCCATTTCTTTTGTATTAAAAAAAATATATAAATAAATTGAAACTTAAGTTCATAAATGAGACCAAACTTTCATAGATTTATTTGAAATATTTTAATTAAAAATTTGAAACTATAATTTTTTTTTTCTACCCAGTAAAAAATATTGTGTATCTGGGAAAAACGGTCCGTTAAATTTTTTGTGTTGATTATTTTGTGTTAAATCAACACATTTCACTGTGTTACTTAAAAATTTTAAATTGATATACTATTTAACACTTTAAAAGTGTTGCTTGCTACAAAAATTGTAATTATCAACATTTATTAAGAGTTACTTTAAAATTAACACAAAATTTATGTTAAAATGCCAATCGATAGTCACGGAAGAATTATTAGAAAAATGAAAATGAAATGGACATTTTATAAATGTCAATTTAACTTAAAAATTTTAATTATTAATATATTAAATTTACCATTTACTAAAACCTGGAATTTTTATCATACCAATAAAAAATATTTAGTTACAATTTCGAATTATTTAATGTAATGTTAAAATTATTTTTTCGCCAAATAAAAATGTGGTTTTGTTTTTTTAAAAGAAATTAATTGATTTACTATTTGCAACTGGTATTAAATACCACGTGATTTTTTTAAAACCTTGACTCTGATAAAAAAATTATTTACTATCAAAAAATAGTTGATTGTTAAATAATAATTGTCGTCACTGTTGATAATCTCTTCATAATATATTAATTATATTTACTGAATTTTCATGGTACAAAAATAAAATGTAAGAGTTAACATTTTTTTTGTCGCCACTGACATTTAAAAAGTGTTTAATTAACTTCTCGTATTACCCGAATTTCATCTTGAGATTTTAACACAAATTTCGTGTTTAAATTCCCCTCAAATATGTGTCCATTTCTCTCCCAGATTCTGTTAATTTCAACAATAACTTTTACAGTCTACTAATAAATAAATAAACTTGTTTTTAATCAAAATAAAACGATGAATATCTATTCTAAAGTATGTATTTTTACCCACATATAAATATTTCAAAGATTGTTATTTTAGTAGCTAATAAAAGTTAAAAAAAGTATAAGAAATTGACTGCGAACTTGAAACGCGCTTCACGGTGAAACATTAAAATTCAAGCACACTCTCTAATCTCGGGATATACGTTTACAATACCAAGTTCCCAAGTGAGAAAATCATCTGGCCCGAATCCAAGAACAATTTCTCTAATGGGTTTCGCAACCCGCGAAAACTTGCTCGCCGTCTTGGTTTTTCCTCGTCTTGCTCACTACACACTGCAATAAAAACATGTTATATACATTACAGGAGTAACAGTCATAAAAACAATAAATATAAGTAAAACAGGCGCAAGTATTTTTTCTTGTACGAGTTTTAATGGAGTTCTATTGAGCATGAACCAGCTAGATTACGTTAATCTAACAACAGATTTGTTTTTATTATTTCATTTTCGTCACTAATTATTAACTTGATGTTTTATTTTAAAAATTACAAAACATCTCTAAGAACAGATTGTTATTGTGACGAAATATAACAGCTTCGTCCTTCAAATCTAAATGTATATAAATATATAATTAGCTTTTAACTCATACTTAACATTTCAATTTATTTATGCTCGTTGATAATAATGGAAAAAATATTTTTTTAAATCCATTATATTTTTTTCTCCATCAGTGAACTAAAAAAAAATAATTTTGAGATATTTATAATCTCTTGTTCGTGTTATCTAATCTCGAATGCTACACAGGTGGTTTCAGTTACATTTTGTGATGGTTACTAATTATCTTTATGTACACCAGATATTTTTTAAACCATTTTTTCCGTTAGTATCATTTGCTTGATTGTCTCGTTCGTACACTAAATGTTTTGAGTTCGCGCTCAACTGAATAGACTCTGGTTGTTTTTAATTTTTTTTTATTAGTAATTCTATGGAATGCATTTAGTGAAAAAATTTACATTCAAAATACCGCCAATTGGAACGTAAAATTGAGTCAATTAAGTCTTAAAATGTCGTAAGTATTTTGTTTGTTTAAAAAATTAGTTGAATATTACAATTTATTGAGCAAATAAAACGATGCATTTTCACTGGAAATGAAAACAGAAATTTTCTTAGAACTAGAAAAAATTTCTTGGCGCAAGAAAATTTTTCTCGCCCTAAGAAAATTTATGTTTTCTATTGATAATGCAAAATATTTCTTAGCAATACTTTAAAACTCACAATTAACATCAAAACTAATTAACGTTTTTGACAAAGAAGTCAGTAGCGTATTTCGAAAATTTTTTAAATTCAAATCCAACTCGATATTTTTATTAATAACACAGTCACGTTATATTTTCATTCAAAATTATGCTTTCATTTTTTAACTTTGATATTTATGTAAAATTAATAAATTTGATTAAATTTCCATGACAATTATCCTGTAAAACAGAGAAATCTTAAACAATATTGCGTTTTTCGTTGGTGACAAAATTTTAAAATTACCGCCTGTTCTCAAATACCCTATGAATTTTGGTAATTTTTTTTTTTTTTTTATATATATCTATTTATGGTCGCATCAACTGCATGGTTATTAGCGACCTCAGAAAATATTTACATTTGAATAATAAAGTTTACATAATTATAGACTGTCAATTAATTTCAGCTTTTTTAGAAAGTCAAACACTGTTGATATGTAAATGGGATTACTCAGGCATTTCTTGATGTCCTTTGGCAAGTTTTTCCTCTTCGATTCCGTGTCCTTACATTCCATCAGTATGTGTTTGATCGATAAATGTTTTCTACAAGTACAGTTATTTGGCGGTGATTTAACTTTTCGTTACTCGCGCTATAAGCATGACGCCGCCTTTTTGACTAAAATTGCAATAAAAATTACTGTATAGGTATTTGTGACTTTATATTTAACCAATTCTCTTTTTGAAATCTATATTTTTGTTAAATATGATTATAATTGATACACTGAAAAAAATAATTGGTAGCAGCTACCGATTATTTCGGTAACGGCTACCGATTATTTGGTAACAGCTACCGATTATTTCGGTAGCCGTTACTGATTGGAATCGGTACCAGCTACCGAAAAAAAATCGGTAGCTGTTACCGACAATTAGGTAACTGGTACTGAAATAATCGGCATCGGCTACCGAAAAATGATCGGTAGTGGCTACCGATTATTTTTTTCAGTGTAAATATCCATTTTAAATATAAAAAAAGTATATTTATGTATTACAAGAATGTGAAAAAGCGGCACAGTGCTCTGAGCACTGTGCTCATTATGCGAGTTAAATCGTCGATTCAATTTTTGTGACCATGTTTCCAAACTTACTGTTGTTACTGCAAGAAATAATTCATTACAGCATTATAATTTGGCAATGTCGCATTTCCTTTAGCATGGGCGGCACAGTGCTCGCCGCGCGATGAAAATCGTCGGGTGAGTGAACGCGAGTAACGAAAGGTTAATAAATACGTGAGAATAAGTTAGCGATGAGTGGCCGATTTGGTAATTTTAAAACTTATTGAGATAATCGATTCAGAATCTTGAAGATGAGCCCAGTCGGTCGATTAGTTTGCAAGTTGTTGTTTGAAGTTTTTTTGATTTTCATAAAAACTAATTTTCTGGCTTTATCTTTAATAGCTTTCGAACAAAAAGTGGACTTAGTTCTATATTATGTATCTTCAAGTTCGTATGCGATTAGCTTTAATTTTCACTATATAACTTATTTTTTTAAACGTTACATTAAACTTATTTCTGATGGTGATGATCTCAAAAATTTCAAATACGCCAATAAAAATCTTCTCTTTCCCGGGTAAGACCGGACGGTTCTTGTTTTTTTAATTTTGTCACTTAGTCTGCCGTTCATAATTTAATTGACCGACTTTGCTAATTATTGAATTTGATCGAAGTAATCGATTGAAAAATTATTCCAAGTATTATCGATCAGTTTCAAATTCTGGGTGCTATCGATACCAAAGCGCGCGTATTATTACATATATATACACATATGTGTATATTTGTATGTATGTATGTATGTGTGTGTGTGTGTGTCTGCATGTGTGAATGAACAATAAAAATATGTTTATTATCATTATTCATTATTACTTTACTACCAATAATTTAATTAATAACTGAAATAAAAAAAAAAATTATACTAATATTATTGTTAAAAAAAAGAAGTTTTAAATGATTGAAATTAAATAATATAAAAAAAATTTATACATCATTATTGTTCTATAAATCGGTCGATAACATAATGTCGTAATTTATCACTTAACCAGGACAAAAGCAGCCATGAAAATATTATCAGCAATCATAACGGCTTTAATCATAAATAGAACACTCGCTGACATCGAGATAGCCCACGTAGAAGGTGCATTTGAAATGGAACCGCCAATAGTTGAACCACCTAAACCACTACCGGGACTTTTATACCCACGCGAAAGTGAATCTCGAGAGGTAGATAATTTTGTTTTAATTAATTAACAATTAAAGAGAACTTAGGCAGCTTAACTTGTAATTATTTTGTTCAGGTGAGATCACTAGACGGACTCTGGGATTTCGGAGTTTTGTCCAACGAAGATTTGCAGAAACGACAGGATAATTGGCTTAATGAAGATCTATCAAAAGTAATAACTAAGGCCAGAATTTTTGCTTTAATTTAAAAATAATAATTAATAATTAATAGTGTCAAATTTTTGTTATTACGGCAAAAAAATTGGTCGGATAAAAAAATTTTTTAAGCAAAAGTTGTAGGAAATTTAATTTTATAAAAAAAATGTCCTCTATAATTTCTTCATACGACTAATAAGAAAGCCGAAATTTCGAAATTAAGATTTTCGTAATTATCAAAAATTTGAATTATTCATTATGAATCTTAATTTTGGATTTACGGTGAAAATATTGGTCGTATCAAAAAATTTTTCAAATAAAAGTTGTTCGAAATTTAATTTTATAAAAAAAATATCCCCTATAATTTTTTCATAGGACTAATAAGAAAGCCGTAATTTTAAAATTAAGATTTTCGTAATTATCAAAAATTTGAATCATTCATTATGAATCTCAATTTGGGATTTACGGTGAAAATATTGGTCGTATCGAAAAATTTTTCAAATAAAAGTTGTTCGAAATTTTATTTTATAAAAAAAATATCCCCTATAATTTTTTCATAGGACTAATAAGAAAGCCGTAATTTCAAAATTAAGATTTTCGTAATTATCAAAAATTTGAATCATTTATTATGAATCTCAATTTGGGATTTACGGTGAAAATATTGGTCGTATCGAAAAATTTTTCAAATAAAAGTTGTTCGAAATTTAATTTTATAAAAAAAATATCCCCTATAATTTTTTCATAGGACTAATAAGAAAGCCGTAATTTTAAAATTAAGATTTTCGTAATTATCAAAAATTTGAATCATTCATTATGAATCGTAATTTTGGAATTACGGTGAAAATATTGGTCGTTTAAAAAAATCATAAGAGAGATTTTTTTTAGAAAATTAAATTTTCTATAACTTTTGTTTAATAACTTTTCTGATAAAACCAATATTTTCGCCGTATTATCAAACATTTGAACCATTCATTTCAAAATTAAGGCAAAAATCTTGTCCCTAGTAACTCATTCTATTAATTAATTCACTGACAATCTCATAAATAACTTCAAGTAATTTACTTTGGATTCCAATGAAAATTTTAAACACCAATTAAATAACAGAAACTTGTGTTATAGACAATGGTAACGATGCAAATGCCCGTGCCGTCATCTTACAATGACATAACAACGTCACGAAAATTACGAGACCACGTTGGTACGGTGTGGTATCAAAGAACTTTTTTCGTTCCGCTCTCGTGGGCCGACCAGCGAGTCTTTGTTAGATTTGGATCGGTTAATTATCTCGCTCAAGTGGTAAGTAATTCCTTGTTCTCATTTAAAAAAAAAAAAAACGAAACTTGTTGTCTTAAATTAATTCACTGCTGAGTACAATAAAGTATTTATCTTTATTTATATGAACGTTAAGTGGGTGAACGATGGACTGGTAACGAACCATGAAATGGGACATCTGCCATTTGAAGCTGAAATATCGTCGCATTTAATTTTCGGCAGGAAAAACCGTATCACTGTTGCTGTTGACAACACGCTTTTGCAAACGAGTGTGCCTCAAGGTAGACTTACTGAGACTCGATCTGATAATGGAACTGTTTGGATACAATCCTATACCTTTGACTTTTTTAATTACGCGGGTATCCACAGGTATATTGAAACTAAATGAACTTTTAATAAAAATATATTCAAATAAAATTATTTATTAGCACATTGTGTGACAAGGGATCAAACAAAACGATTTCAGACCAGGGTGAAGTTGGCTGACATCGCCCGCAGTCTGAAATCTTGTTTCATTCTGATTACCTGCATTGGAACTTGAAGTTTCAGTGTCAGCAGTCAGAAATAAGTTAATTGAAGACCAATAGTGTAATCAATTATTAGCGTAAGCGTAAATTGTCATTTGCAATTTATAATTGAACAGAAACTATGAATACTATGAATTATTGACACTAATTTTTAGAAAACTTAATCAGTCAGAATTGTAATAAAATTAATGGTGCGTAATTACTATTAAACAAATATCAAGTATTAGAGGTCAAATTGCGAATGTCTTCAGTCAGCGAGCAGAAATATTATTTTTCACCATACGTACACTAAAAGTTTAAATTTCTGCCCTGTTTAGAGAGAAGAAAGTCGTTCTTTTCTCTTATGAGAAAACAAATGATAAAAATTAACGCATGCGCCATTCTTCCCACAAACAGAGGCAAGAATTTAAACTTTCAGGTGCCGATCTGGTGAAAAATTGCATACACACCCCGAAGGAAGGTAGGGCGTCCCAATCTCACCTTTGGCTTGGGTAGACAATTACGCACGTGGGTCGGAATGTCCTACTTTCCTTCCTAGGTGTGTAATATACTATTTCTTCCCTCCAGGCGAAAAGCGAAAACTTTTGTCTCGGCCAACAATTACATAAGATCTGAAACATTTCTTACTTTACTGCCCTAGGTGTAAAATATACTATTTTGACCAAACCTGCACCGAAAGTTTAAATTCCTGCCCTGTTCGAAGTGAAGAAAGTCGTTCTTTTCTTTTGTGAGAAAACAAATGATAAAAATTAGAGCTTGCGCCATCTTTCCCACAAACAGAGGCAGGAATTTAAACGTTCAGATGCCGGTCTAGTAAAAAAGTCCTACTTTTCGATGGGTATAATATACTAATATTTTTTATCAAGGGTCAAAACACGTTTGTTTCCGCCCGCTGACTGAAGGTACAATTTACGCGTTTTCTGATATTTGTTCTCGGCATTGGACTATAAGTTAACTTATTCCGACTATTTAGAGACACTGAATCGTCAAGTTACGATGCGGGTATCATAAAAAATAATTATTTTTTTAACAGACCAGTTTTACTGTACACCAAACCCCGAGTGTACATTGAAGACATTACCATTAAAACATCTATTTCCGGAGACACCGGACTAATCAAGTACATGATTCAAACCGAAGGCGCTAATGAATCTGAAACTGTAATGTGTACCATAATTGTACGTGAAGAAGACGGAACAGCAGTAAGTGAAGAAATAACCGATAGTTTTTCCGGTACAATAAAAGTACCGAATGCAAAACTTTGGTGGCCTCGAGGTATGAGTCCAATTACTGGTTACCTATACACATTTGAAGTGTCTATTTCCGTCGGAAATTGTACTTTATTCGACACATATCGACTTCCAATAGGAATTAGGACTTTAAAGTGGACTAATACAAGTCTACTGTTGAACGATAAGCCCGTGTATATGAGAGGATTTGGTCGTCACGAAGACTCGGTACTGAGAGGTCGCGGATTAGATCTCGTTACTATGACTAGAGATTACGAATTGTTGAAGTGGGTTGGAGCCAACGCCTACAGAACCAGTCACTATCCTTACAGTGATGAAGTTATGGACATGGCAGATAGACAGGGATTTCTTATTATTGACGAGTGCCCATCTGTGGATGCTGAAAATTTTACACCGAGTTTATTGGCGTTACATAAGACTGCTATCTCTGAACTTATTCGTAGAGATAAAAATAGACCTTCTGTTATCGTTTGGTCGATTGCCAATGAACCGAGAACTCAACTCCCAGATGCTGATGAATATTTTAAGGAAATAGCAAGACATACTAAGACTACAGACCCAACTAGACCGATTACTGCTGCTTTAGCACGCGGAGTTGGTGAAGATAAGGCTGGACAATATTTGGATATCATCAGTTTCAATAGATACAATTCTTGGTATCACAATACAGGGAGACTGGATATGATAACTGATAATGTTATTGACGAAGCTGAGGCTTGGAATAATAAATACAACAAACCAGTTCTTATGTCTGAGTATGGAGCTGATACTATGCCAGGTTTACATGAAGTAATTTTATTATTTTTATTAATCAGTAATTTATTTTTTTTTTGCAACACCGGCTTTGAAAGTTCAATTTCCGAGCGCTGTAAGTCGTGTCGGAAGCGACAAAAAATTTGGAAAATCCAAAAGTGCACGACTCGTAATGCTAATATATTATGAAATAATAAATAACAATAAAAAAAATGGCGGGAAGTGCGAATAAATTTAAAATATATACAATTCTCTTTCATTAAAACTTGTCTTGTTTTTTATTATGTTATTATTTTTTTATAATTATAAAAGAACTTATTCAGAATATCTCGATTATTAACAAAAAAAAAATAAACGTAAAAATAAAAACAAAAATAAAAGAAAATTGAATTGAAAAAAAATTCAGGTCTACCAATTAGCAAAAAAAACAGCTGTTCTAGGACGGTAATGCACAAGCGCCCCTAGCGGAATAAATGTCCGTATAATGTATAGATATATCACCATCCATGTTAGTTTTACATAGATATATAGATATATAGTTATACAGCCTTTTTTATTCTTTCATTAATTGTAATTAAACGACACTGAGTTACCTAGCCATTTGCAATAGGAGACCTACAATTATTTCAAAGAATTTTTTTAAAAAAAATTTGATTCAATTACTGCATTTTTTCGCAAGTTATCGTGTATACGGGTTTCATACTTAACGGACAGGAAATTTTTTAAAACTATTTTTGATGTTTTTTCCGTTTTTATTCAACTAAATAAATTTTTGAAAAGTATGGAATTAATCTCCATTAAATTTTCTTCAAAATAGTATGCAAACCATCTTAATTCCGTAAACTAACAAGGGTATAATAATTGATTAGTTACCGAAGTGAGGCGAAAAAAAATTTTTCGATCGTAAAGCACGAACGAGTCGTGCAATATATTCAGCTCTAGCGGATCCGAATTACGGTAAATTACTGCAATTAGTGGAATTTTTACCGCAACACAGTGAAATACTTCACTTTACGGTAAAATGCCGCGATTTTTCAGTAAATCTGCACGTTTACGGTAAAATACCACAATGTTACCGCAAATTTGCGGTAAAATACACTTTTACCGTAAACTACCGTAGGATTGCCGCAAATTTACGGTAAATTATCATGATGCTGAGGTTAGCAGACGTTTACTAATTTTTGAATTTTTTTTAAACGATAAATTGTACAAAAAAAAATATTTAAAAAATTGCATTTGTAACTTTTTTAATTTTCTACATGTGCATATTTTTAGTTTTTTTTTTTTTGCAATTGATTTGTTAGAAAAAAAAATTCAAAAATTGTTAATTGTCTGTTAACTTCAGGATCATAAATTATCGTACTTTCGCCATAAAATACCGCAAATTGGCGTAAAATACCGCGAAGTACTGTAACTTTTTGCATGCTTCTGTGAAATGCCGTAATTTGCGGTAAAATTCCGTAGTTTTACCATAATTATTCTGCTTTAAGGTTATGAAAGATCCGTAGTGGATCCAAATTACGGTAAATTACGGTATTTTACCACAAAATACCGTAATTTGCGGTGATTGAGGCAAGTTACCGTAACTTCTGGTAGATTACCGTAAATTGTCGCAATTTACGGTAAAATGTTGTATTTTTACAGTAGTTTTTCTACTTCTTTTTTTTGTAAAATACCGCACCTTTTCCGCAATTCTACCGTGAATTTGCGGCAAAATACGGTTTTTACCGCAAATTACGGTAATTTAGGTTATTTCCAGTAAACTGCGGTAATTTACCGTAATTCGGATCTGCTAGGGATTGAAATATGAGGACTCGTGTTAATGCATTATAAACCTTACGCTCATTGGCTGCCGAATTTCAAAACACAGTAACTGACAAATAAAATTTTTGAAATATAAATTGATCACAGTCATGTCTACAAGACTGCTCTGGAACTAAAACTAAAAAATCGACTTTGAAAAATTTACCCCTTACTGTGTTATGAAATTGGGCAGCCGTCATGTCGCGACTACATGATTGGCAAATTATTCGCTCCTTAGTACACATGTAGCATAAACTACTATTACTTATATTATGTATATTTTGATAACTATATTTTTATTGTTTTCAAGTTTCCTGAGTACGTTTGGAGTGAAGAATATCAAACCGCACTTCTGTCCCAACATTTCTTAGCATTTGATTATCTTCGACAGCTCGACTGGTTCATTGGAGAATTTATCTGGAACTTTGCTGACTTTCGTACAGCTCAAAGTTGGTCAAAATTATTTTTACACACAGAAAAAAACGATTTCTTGACACAAAAAAATTTTACTCGCTCTATAAATTGAAAGCAAAAATTTTATTGAGCCAATAAATTTTTTCTAGTCCTAAGAAGTCTTTTTTTTCTGTACACTTGAATATAAAAAATAATATGAGTGTGAATGTAGCAGACATCAAACAAATTTAAAATTATAAATAATTAGAAAAATAATATTTCGAAAAAACTGCACTTATTAATTTCAAAATATTCTAAATGCGCATTTTTTCTAAATTTTATTTTATTAATTATTTACTCTATTTATTTATAGTTTATGACAATAAATATAGCAGGCATTTAAAAATTTTTGATTTTTTGTAACAAAAAAATGAATATTGAAAAAAATATTTTGAAAAATTGCACGTATAGTTTATGAAATTTCTGACATGTGCATTTTTTTAGAAATATTTTTTTTTTCATTATTTGTCTGTTAAAAAAAGTTTTTTTTTCATTTCAAATGTTTGCTAACTTTACATGATCCTGAAGTCAGCAGACAGTTAATAATTTTAGGATATTTTTTTCAACAAATTAATCATAAAAAAAAATAAACTAAAAAAATGCACATGTAAAAAATTCAAAAAGCTGTAGGTGCAATTTTTCAAAAAAATTTCTTTTTCGTAATTTATCGTTTCTAAAAAATTTCAAAAGTTAATAGACGTCGACTAACTTCAGTATTATAACTTTACTATCATAATAATTTTAAATTTCTCTGATGTCTGCTACATTGACATTCATAAAATAATCTGACAATAAAAAAAAAATAAATTTTTTTAGCGTATACAAGAGTGGGCGGTAATAAAAAAGGAATATTTACAAGAAATAGAGAACCAAAAATGGCAGCTTATCATGTGAGAAAAAGGTACCATGCCCTTGGACTGGAAATTGATGGAGAAAATCCGCCTCAAGATTTAGAGTACTATGTTATCAATAATCCAGTTCATTGTTTGGGATCTAAGTGACTGTAATCCAAAGGGCCTGTGCTTAAATTACGTAACAAATTTGAGGGGAGGGTCATACCACTTTGTTACAAAAATTTGTATTACAAGTATCTGTAAGTCAGTAATTGCGAAAGTAATTTAAAGATGACAATTTGCCATTTTCATTCAAAAAAACATTACGTACAATTTAGACAAGGGAGGGTAAGATTTTGAGCGAAAATTTGTTACGTAATTTAAGCAGCCCGTAAATTAACTGACTAGTTTTTAAAATAACTATTAAAATAAGTTATAGATAAGATACGTAATATAAATTATGAATAAAAAAATATAATTTCAGTAAATTATTTAAATTACACTCGGAGTAAAAGATAAAATATCAGGTAATTAGTAATAGTACTAAATTATGTTTTAAAATTATCAACTGGTTCAACGACTCTGAGACAAGCGTCAGCGAGTTCAACAAAAATGGGTTCTGTCATAGCCAGAGCAATTGCTTTTGTTGGATTCGGATCGTTTAGTATCGCTCTAGCAATGTCACGAACGTGAGGATTCTTCAAACATTCTTTTACTTCTTCACTGTGACCAAGCAATTCTAGTTTTTCCAATGGCACTGTGTCTTCAGTGGGAAAATTATATTTAACTGGTTCACGGGATTCCGTTGTTACTTTTGCTGCTGGAGCTTCGCAGCCAACTGATTTATGAGATTTGCAGCATGTCGCGGAACAACTGAAACAATACAATTTATTTTTATAATAATTAATAATTATAAATGTAAATATATGGAGTAGGGAAATCCAAAGCTGCACAATTCAATTTCTCATTAAAAAACTATCAACAAATCAATCAATTTTTTCAACAAATCAATTAAAAAAAAAAATAATAAATAAATGCACATGTAGAAAATTTAAAAAGCTATAAGATAAAAGGCCCAGTTATCGACACTGTCCCAGTTTCGGACACTCAGCTTTATTTGAAATTAAAAAAAAAAAAATTTACTTGAATATATAAATAAATTTGCTTTAAAAAAAAAAGAATTTTGAACTGGGGTGAACGTGGAAATGATTGTTCAGAAATTAAAAAAAAAATCTATAAATTATGTCGGATAACTTCAGTGACAAATATTTTAAATATGAGTGGGAATGTAGCCGACAATTGTCGATTTTTGAAATTAGAAACCTGGTAAAAATTTCTCGGACTTTTCTCTTAAAAAGTCTTTAGAACTCTGAAAAAAATCTGTAGAACTTTAGAAATGAGTTTTTTAGAGAAAATTTCGAAAAATTTCCACCAGGGAATAAATGAATAAATTGATGAGTGTGAATGTAGCAAACATCAGACAAATTTAAACGATCCTTAAGTTAGCAGACAATTAAAAATTTTTGGATTTTTTTTTAACAATTAAATTTGAAGTAAAAAAAAAACTAAAATTCTGCACGTCTAGAAAATTTTAAAGACTACAAGTGCAATTTTTTTAAATATTTTTTTTTTCATAATTTATCGTTTTTTAAAAAATCTAAAAATTATTAGGCGTCGGATAATTTCAGTATCATAAATTTGAAACTATAAATAAATAAAGTTAATAATTAAAAAAAAAATTTTAAGAAAATGCACTTGTAGTCTTTTAAATTTTCTGCATGTGCATATTTTTAGTTTTTTTTTTTATTAATTACTTACTCTATTTATTAATAATTTTAAATTTGTCTGATGTCTGCTACATTTACCCTCATAATAAAATGTACGTAAAATAAAAATTCAAAAATTCGTGTTCAGATAAATGCAAGATCCGTGTGTGCATTTTTTTAAATTTCATTATTTAAAATTACAAATCATCTCATGTCTGCTACATTCACACACATATTTTAAAAAATTATTTAAGATTAATATTATGAACATAAATTTTTATTTAATAAGAAAAATTTTCAATTATAAATGAAAACTAATTAAACTTACTAAAATTGTTTACAAGTTGGACATTTGTAAGCTGAGTTTTTTTTCTGACATACACAACAGTCTTTCATACTTAAAAGAAAACAAAAAAAATTTAATTTGAAAGCCGTAATTTTTACTGAAGTTTAAAAAAAATGTTTAAACAGTTTACAACTTATAAATTATTTGATTTATAGCATTTATAGTAAAGTGTAATTGTTATTAAAATTTAAAGGTTACACTTGTGAAACTCATGTGATGAAAACAAATACGCCAACGGCGCCAAAGCGGTTTTTTTAAAAACTAATTTCGAATTTCACTCTTATGGTAATCCATAAGCCAGCTTAAAAATTTCCCGCCGTGTTTGAGCTCCGTTTTCTCTACTTCTGTGTGCTAGCGTTAATCCAGAAGACGTCGTCTAAGAAATTCCATAGAAAAAATAAAGAAAATACATTAAAAATTGAGACTCAGGGCTTGGTGTTGTGGAAAAAAATCTGTCTATCGGTTGACCCTACGGGCCAGCCCCAAAACTTCCCGCTGTTTTCAAGCTCCTTGAGCTCGAAAACATTGCTGTGAATACATTTTTGAGCTCTTCGAGCTCGAAAATACTTTTGTATGCCATTGTTTTCGAAAAAAAAAAACGTTTTTATCCATTTTTTTCTCCAACCAATTGAGGCGGTTGAGGTGGCAATCAACGCGTTCTATTGAGTTCTAGAGCTGATTAGATTTTGGAATCAATTAATCTAGTTGTATTTGAGATATTTATTAGTCAGAATAGCTCCTTAAAATCGGAACGAAACCAATAACTTCCCTTTTTTTTTAAATTTTCAATTTTCGGAGCGGGAAATTAAAAATGAATGAGTGTGAATGTAGCAGACATCAGACAAATTTTAAATTCCAATAACTAGAGTAAATAATTATAAAAAAAAAAAATTTTTTTAAATGCACTTATAAATTTCAATTTTTTTTAAATGTGCATTTTTTTTAAATTTTATTTTACTAATTATTTACTCTAATTATTAATAATTTTAAATTTGTCTGATGTCTGCTACATTCACACTCACTAAAAATGAGCATTTAGTCACTGATTTTGAAAGCAAAAAGGCGTAAAATTTTTATTTCCATTGCTAATCATATTGTAAACTTTTTCTATAGTCGAAAATTGTGAAATCCAAAAAAGCGCGTAATTTAAAATGATACTCAAGTTCGCCGACATCTAGTAACTTTTGAATTTTTTTAGAAACGATAAATTACAAAAAAAAAATATTTGAAAAAATTCCACCTATAGATTTTTTAATTTTGTACATGTACATATTTTTAGTTTCTTTTTTTTTTTCCTGTATTTGATTTATTTAAGAAACTCCGAAAACTTTTAATTGTCTTCTATGATACTAAAATTAGCCAACGTTTAATAATGTTTGGATTTTTTTCAAAATGACAAATGATAAAAAAAAATATTTAGAAAAATTGCACCTATAGTTTTGTAAATTTTCTACACGCGCCTATTTTTTAACTCTTATTTTTTTGGTAATTTCGTTGAAATAAAAATCCGAAAATTGTTATTTGTCTTCTAACTTCAGGTTTACGAATTTAAGTTATGCCCTTTGGGCTTTCGAATTTTGTTTTCAATTTTTAGCTACAAAATAAGTTTGCAAAACGATTGGCGATCAAAATAAATTCTACACCCCTTTGTAGTGTATAATCAAAGTCCTTCTGGAATTAGTAACGCGATATATTTATATATTTACGGAGAGAATGACAAATAACGAGGATCTAAGTGTGAATGATCGGAATAACTAGTGAACTGTAACTTTCACAGCGGATTTATATTTTTATTTGTAAATGTAAAGAATGCTCTGGAAATGATATAGCACTGAGGTGCGTCATTGGCTGTTAAAGGTAAAAGTCCAGTGGGTAAAGAATGCCGGTGTCATTTTAAAATTCCATACGGGCGCATATAAGTCTGACGCGTTCCAATAAGATCGCCCGTATCCGGCCCCACTAGTGAAATCGACGTAAAACAGCTCGAACGAGAGTCGCATATATGTGTCTCATCTTTAAAACCATGTATGTGATCTACGTTAAATCCGAAATTCAACATTCCAATACAAATTTATATCAATACCGTTAACTTTCGCGCAATTTCAAATTCACATAGAAAATTAGTATTCTTAAACTTTTAAATCTAATAATTATAATTTCCTGTTAATGCATTAATGGATTAATTAATTAAAAAATTTTATCTATTAATTAATTAAAAAAAAAAATTGTTGCAGTGAAATTACCAATCAATTAATTAAATTAATTAATAATTTTATTACGATCCTAAAGTTAGATGACTATTAGAAATTTTTGAATTTTTTTTTACAACAAATTACAAAAAAAAAAAACTAAAAAAATGCACATGTAGAAAATTTCAAAAGCTACAGGTGCAATTTTCTGTAATTTTTTTTTTTCATATTTCTTATCATTTTTAAAAAAATCCAAAAATTATTGAACGTCGTCGAACTTCAGGATCATATTTTTTGTACTGATATTTTATATTTTTGATATTTATAATTGTCATTAAATGTTTAATGGCAAATGTATTTTTACCAAAATTCTTTACATAAAAAATGACATTAATAGTATACATATTTTATCGCTACTATTAAAGTTGTAAAATTTTTTTTTCTGAGTAAAAAAATAAAAAAATAAATAAAATTAAACAAAATCTCACTTTTTGAAACATAATATTTAACAACTATTAAATCATCTCTTTAAAGTGTACTGAGTAAAAGATATTAAAATATATATATATATATTTCGTATCGTTATTTTAATATGACGGGCAAACGACCTCGTGGCGGGTGTGCGCGTGGCAGGTTTAAATCGCCAGCACCCGGCGCACGGAATTTCCCGAGAGAGTCAAAGCCAAGAAAGAAGTAAAGATAAAAAGTATAAGAAAAAAAAAAAAATATATATATATATATATATATATATATATTTAATAGTTAAAAGATAGGATAGGATAGAATTTACTAAAGAAGTAAGAAACGTAACTAAACGTGAACGTGAACGTGAACGCAGCATTCCCCCCGATGTTCACCGGGTAGCGGGTATCTACTCGTGCCAAGGTCATTGATTCCTCCAACAGTTCCGGCTCGGTTTCTGGGCCAGGTTAACCGTCGCGAGGCGACGAGCCGACGTACCACCTGGTAAATACACTGGAATTCTTACTTTACTATCTTCTTTTTTCTCCGCTTCATCCTGATACCAACTTCATTAAAATAATAATCTTATACTTTACATTCCTGAAAAAACATTATTATTTTTCATAAATAATTTCTATATATTTTTTTTTTAAATTGTACATACATTTTATGTACATATACTGTAAAAAAACGGGGTAAATCCAGGCGGTGCAGGTGTTGAAATTTTCGGTGTTAAAATAACACCGCCGAAGGTGTAAATATTCTTTACCGGTGTTAAAATATTTTTTGGTGTTAAAAATATTTAACTTTGTGAATATTTTTACTTACGCGATCACGAAAGCTAGACAGTACACGGAAAAAAATGATGCTCAAAATTTTAATAGTTTGTAGTTTATTTTTGACTTAAAATTAGTATATTTGTATACTAATATCAAACCAGGATAATTATATATTACAAAATGGCTATTATTTATATTAGAATTTGATACACATAGAAGAGCAAAATTTGTAATTTCGTATCTTAAAATTAATATGAAAAAGAATCGATAAATTGCTATCTACAGTTATTTATTACTATTCAAATAAACATAGAAAAATTTTAAAAATTTAACACTTATTTGATTTATGTATATAATAAATTAATTTATAATAACGAATAAATAACATTTTATATTAATTATTAGTCAATGGGATAGAATTTATAAAATAAGAGTTAAAAGTTTTCGGTATTTTTATGAGCAAAAAATCAGTATCTAGTATAATAATTTTTCATTTTATTATTTACCACTTATTCGATTTATGTATATTGTAAATTAATTTATAATGATGAATAAATGATATACTAAGCTAATAATTGATCAGTGATATCGAATTTATAAAATAAAAGTTACTAACTTTTGCAATTTTTCGGCTGGAAAAATCAGTATCTAAGATAGCAATTCTTAATTTGACCAATCATTACTTTTTAATAGATTATGCCATAAATTAATTAAATTTCACTAATAAGTCACGTATTATACCCAAAAGAAATAATATTTACTTAATTTTTGAAATAATTGATAGTAGTTTTTAGGAATCTACAAAAATTAGTAAACTACTTTGCATAAAGTACATAATAGTACTAATTATTGATAACAGATTCCACTCTTTACTATTATTTATTAATTTTTAATATTCTGTTTTTTCCGTGTGTTTTTATTAATTAATTAAATTACTGGTGATTGAAATGGCGAGTGTAAAATTATGCAATTTTTAAATAAATTACATGTCACATAAATAATTTGTAAATAAGTACACAGAAAAATTGAAATTTTCTCCAGATAATATTCATTAAATTTTTATATTTATTTATACGTCATACATTTTTTTTCTAATTTCTATACGTGGAATTTTTTTTACACCGATTTAACACCGACATTTTAACACCGTCAAATTACACCGCCTACGTCAGTGTTATTTAATTTTAACACCGCGTGGTGTTAAATTGAGTCCATTTTTAACACCGTTCTTTTTACAGTGTAGTATACGTCATTTAATAAATAAAATAGTATGTAGAAATAATTACGCAAATAAAACTTGATTCCTTCTTCATGCAAAGATTGTAGTGTTCGCTAACCATTGCGATGTTGAGAATAGAAGTAGATAAGAAGTAGTAAGATGAACCGCGAAGGCGTTAAACTCGCGTACGTGGATAAAACGCAGTTATGTATCAACACATGTATACTTATTACGTGTATCTATGGACTTGTTCTTTATGTATGGTACATTATACATATATGTAATGTATACATACGATGTACGATACACATGATACTTCATCCGGATCCAGTCTCGGTCAAGGCTGCGTCAGGGTTAACATAATTTTTAATAAAATTTTAAATCAATATCAAAATCCAAAATTATTATTACACTATTTTTTATTAATAATTAATATCATTGTTGGTAAAAAATTCTGTTAACAAAAAAAATTTTAATAGTAATTATTGATAGGTACAAATATAAATTATTGTTCAAAAAAATTTTTTTGACTCAATAATTATTTCAAACTTTCTTTTAGACAGGAATTTATTTATACTCAAATTTATAGTAAATTTTGAGATCTTTTTACTTTTCCAGCGAAACTATCAGACTTATCACAAAATATCACAAGATCTTTTTTGTAGACAATGTTATTCACTACAAATTATCTCTGATAAAATTTTTTCAAATTCCGCATAATTTTCTAGTTATTTCCATTTTAATGTCAAGCTCTTAAAAAAGTAGTGTTCTAATTGATTTCAGCTTGACATTAAAATAGAAATAATTAGAAAATTATGCGGAATTTTAAAAAACTTTATCAGAAGTAATTTGTACAAAATAAAATTGTCTACAGAAAAGATCCTTTGACATTTTGTGATAAGTCTGATAGTTTCGTCGAAATAGTCAAAACATCGCGACATTTACTTTAAATTTGACTTCAAGCTCCAAAAGATCAGTAATTTCTTATTTTCTTTAATTAAAAAAACATTTATTAGTGACAGTATTATTTTTTCTGTACAAAAATTTCTTGACGCAAAAAATATTATGCATTACAAATTGAAATCAAAAATTTCCCTATGACTAAAAAAATTTTTCTCTCCCCAAGAAAACTTTTATTTCCCATGCGAGTAAAAATTTTTTTTTTATGTATACATTTATTATCAAATTATAAATCAATAATTTTTTTTTACCAAACAATAAAAAAAGTTTATTAAAATAAAATTTCTACTCCAAGCTGCAGTTATTTTAAATTAACTCGATTCTTCATAGCGTACATAACTTGCGCCACTATTTTATTTTCATTCATTCTTCCTCTTCCATTCTATTTTTCTCTCTCATGCGTATCCTATAATTACCATAAATTTATTAATCAAAAGGCAGCATTTAATATCCTCATCATTCACCGGTAATTTTTTTTCTTCTATGCCTTTCTAATAAAATTTTCCAATAGTTAAATAAAAAAAAAAAAAATCATAGAGTTTAAATATATCCAAAATAAGATAAAAAATAATCACATGTATATGACGTTTGTGACGGAATGACTCGTAAACAATTATCAGTGAACGTTATCTTAAGATTTGCAAACACGATTATAAAATAAATAATTATCGACTTTATACCCACTCAGTACAGACGCCAACTTATACTTTATTCCATCGCCTTTACTCCATTCTTCTTACTTTCCCGCATAAAAATACCATATATGATAAATATATACGAAAAAATATATAATCAATATGGGACCATATAAATGGCCAAAAACGATATATATTTTCTTGTATATAGGGGAGACCGGGGCAAGACGGCCCACCTAAGCCGGTTATTATTATTTGTGGCTTTTAACCATCAAGTCGATTTACTCTTGTCCAACTTGAACTCAATTCACCAAAATTTTGGTGAAGCTCCTGAAAAAAAATTTTTTTTTTTTTTGGGGCAAGACGGCCCCCTCCGAAAAAAAATGAAAAAAAAAATTTTTTTTTTTTAATTGTAAAAAAATTTCTCGCGTAACAAATGTTTATATTTTTCTCTTTAACAACTGTATTTACTTTAATATTACTCGAAATAACCTTTTTTGATATAATACGAGTAATTTTTTCACTTCTGTAGAAAAAAATTGAGTGTTTTGGTGAATTGAAAATAAACTTCATTTGACATTTTTAATGAATTTCGATTTCAAATTTGATTTTTGTATACTACGTGACTTATTAGTGAAAGTTAATTAATTTATGGCATAATCTATTAAAAAGTAATGATTGGTCACATTCAGAATTGCTATCTTAGATACTGATTTTTCCAGCCGAAAATTGCCCCAATTATATGAACAAATTAAAAGTTATTTAATAAAAAATAACAATTGATTAATAATTATTTTTGTATTGAATAAAAAATTGATTATTAGTTTTTTTAACTTTTTCAAATGTTCTATTTTAATCCAAATCCATATAATTAACCAAAAAATGATATTTCTATTAAATTAATCATGACTAGGTTATAATACTATGAAATACATTTTCTTTTAGAATTTTTGAGTGGTTCGTTTTGCCCCAAGTTTCACGTATCGGGCTAAAAATGAGTAAATAATCTAAATTTGTGATAATCAAAAGAAAACAAGAAAAAAAAATGTTTGGTTAATTTTTGAGGTGGGCCGTCTTGCCCCGGTCTCCCCTAATATAGTAAATTTTAATATAATTAATTATATACGTAAGTTTATAAGTTAATACATGTATTATATATATTTATAATTATATATGTAAACTTATAAGTTAGCACATATATGTATTAGATATATTGATAATTATAGTTGTAAATTTGTAAGCTAGCACATATATATATATATATATATATATATATATTCTGAACACAATGTTTGAATCTTATAACAGAGAAAGGAAGTCAGAAAAGAATAGATTTTATTTATTCTTACATATATGGGGAGACTTATATGGTTCTATATATCGAAAAATATATAAAAATTTATAAAGTTGAATACATGGTACATATATCATGCCATATAACGATCAATTATATATGTATTCTTATTTGTTTCCATATATAAATAACATTTATTTTTGAATATATTAAAATTATAAGTTTTCAAATATATAAATAGTATATTGAAGTTATACGGAAATATATGAAATCATATAAGAGAAAACATGTATAGAAATATAATAAAATCGGCCAAAATCTATATATAGTTCTATATAAGATTTCATGTATTGTCACATATATATTTATATCTGTAACATATATTTTTTAATATATATTTACCATATATGATATTTTCATGCGGAACAAGTCTACTTTTATTAAATCCTTAACACAATCCGGGTATGGTAGCTCGTGTATATGGATTCCATTATTCTTCGCTAGTACATGTCTTTGTAAAACGCTAATCAATGAGAGGATGTTTAAGTCTAAGTCTCAGTCTCAGTCATGCGTATGTAAAGCTTCGCAAAACAACATAAATTTTACTAGCGGGATATTCTGCGATAATTATAAATTAAGAGTTAAGAGAAACAAAGTAGCGTACGCTTTTATTATACAGACTAATTACTAGATACTAAGCCGACTTTGTTTTATGTTAATAACGTGGATGGAAAAAAAATTCGTTCATATTCTCACAGGTAAATTGACTAGTACAGAAGTTTGCTGAGAAAAATAATAAAAATATTATTTTGATTTGTACATAAACTACTAATTAAAATACTTTAATTACAATTATTTTCTCGAAATTTTTTGCTGAAAAATTTTTGGAGTGAACGGGAAGCGGATTTATTTTTATTACAATCCACTTCGAAGTGCAATTAACTCCAGAAAGGAGCAGATGGGATTAAAATTTAATTCATGTCACTCCAATCACTCCCGGAGAAAAAGAGTTTCGTCCTCATAACAAACAGACGTGATAACGAACAATTTCTCTGTAGTGAAAAATATGATAACCTTACGGTAACAAATGGTATTGCTATGATGACAAATAAAATTGTGAAGTAATTGAGTAGTCGATTGGTTAGCAGGCCACTAATTCCGGCGATTTAGTCGTAAGAAACAAGATCGTAAAAATTAAGTTATAGGGCGATAACTGATCAGGTGTGTTAAATACGACCCCCTGCACTACAAAAATTATGATAGCAAGTAAGGGAAGCCATGGAGTCTTACCAGGAGAGCTATTGGCCTCGAAAATGGGCAAAAATGCCGATTTTGGAAATTTAATCGTAGAAAAAAATATCAAATTATAAAGTTATAGGGCGACATCTACTCAGTCGCGTTCAGGACGACCCCCTGCACAAGAAAAATGATAACAGTAATTAAGGAAAGCCATTAAGCCTTAGCAAGAGAGCTATTAGCCTCGAAAATGGGCTAAAACAGCCGAAAATGCGGATTCTATCCGTTTTTTTATCATGGTCTGGGTTCGATTCCCAGTTCGGGCTATCTATATTTTTCTCAATTTATCTATAAATTGTCTTATTGAGAAAGTTTGCATGTTTAGGTTTACACTATATTTAAAAAATTGGTGTATTACCGTACGATGGACGGTGTAGCTCAATAAGTTATAGATCAAAATGAACGGAATATAGTATAGTGCCGGATAGCTCAACTGGTAGAGCACCCGGCGCAATACCGACATGGTCTGGGTTCGATTCCCAGTTCGGGCTATCTAAATGTTTCTCAATTTATCTATAAATTGTCTTATGGAGAAGGTTTGCATGTTTAGGTTTTCACTATATAGTGGATTTATATAGTGGAAACCTAAAGGGAAATCGAACTCCAGAAAGGAGTTTCTTTTAACATTAAAACTCCGGATCAAAATTAAATCCACATCACTCCAAAATCACTCATGTGGAAAAACAAACTCCCAATTAACTCCGTATACAGAGGGAATTTTTTTTTTAAATCCGGAACTCCAAGTGACAGAGTGAATTTGAATTGAAATGAAATCCATATTCACTAATATTTTTTTAATTTTTGTCATCCATAAGCTTAAAAATTACACTATAAAAAATCGGGAGTGATTACGGAGTTTATTTTAATCAAACTTCACTTTTTAAAAAAATTACTTCGAATACAGAGTTTGTTTTTCCCCAGCGATCTTTATTTTATTTAAATCTGCATTCACTTCGATTCAGAGTTTTAGTATTAAAATAAACTCCAAATTTCACTCCGAGAGAATTAAATAAATAAACAGTCATCGGCTCCCGATTTACTCCACTAATTTTTTACAGTATTACTAAATTATAAAAATCCAGCATAAAAAATATAAATAACGACAGTAAAAAATATATTTTTCCGCGAATTATGAATGAGTTACATATCTATATATACACATATTAATAATATATCAGTCTACATTAATCCATAATCCATCTTTACGACACTCCTAGTGTCGTGTAGTTTAACGTATTGTGTATGGTAGTGTCTCGTGAGCGTAAAACGATGACGTCAACGATGAACATACGTTCAGGTCGAATTGTCGATGATGAAGCACTAAAAGTAAAAAAAACTCGACAGTTATTTCTTGTCTCAGAACAAAATAACGAAACTGCACAGCATTAAGACCGGGTAAAATGGTAATATTTTATTTTAAAATGCCATGTATTGTTGAGTCATAAAAACTACTGGACCAGTGACGTCATCGCCGTCATTGTTAGTTCGCCAACGCTTTGCAGCCTATACTAGTAACTAGTGTAGTTGATAATCATGTTGATGCTGTTTCTATCCAACTGATGTTGCTCTGGTGACGTTGATGTTGATGCTGATCATTATCATAATTATTATAATTATTATTATTATTATCATTATGACGAGGTGTACGAACGCGTTGGTGATGGCTCAGCAAGGCGACGAGTCCGATGTAGAAGGAGTTGTTGCCTTCTCTCACTCTATAACTCGCGGACACGAAGCTCATCGAGCCACGCAACCGGCTGCCGTAAACGCTCGAGTAGGAGGAAGGAGTTTTGCTGTGGAATCTCAGCGGTGGCACATCGGGCCCCGCCAAGTAGTGGCCCATCAGTTCTTCCAGGTCTCTTGTCGCGACTTAGTCACTCAACATTTTATTTTACTGTCAATACTTTCAAATGTGATTTTAAATAATTTAACTCTATAGATTACGTATTTTTTTTTAAATTTAATTTTTTCACCTGACGTACAAGTATGAGATTATTGTGATCAGCGAACGCTGATGATAATTTTGACACCGCAGACGTAATCGCGGGTGATTACACTAAAGAATGCCGCTTGACAGTGACCTACTTGCCGGTTCCGGTTCTTACTATGGACCGCATACTCAAAACACCTGTAACATATATCATTAAATCAGTGATACTAATATAATATATCCAAGTGTTTTAGTGATTATTGTAATTAATTAATTAACAATTTATTGCTGTGAATTATAAAATATATAAATATATAAATGTATTGTAATTTATCAACTCAATGTAAAAACTCATCTGAAGTTACCAGACAATTGACAATTTTCAAATTTATTTTTTTAACAATTTAATTTTAAAAAATAAAAAAATGCACATGTAGAAAATTTCAAAAACTACAGGTGTAATTTTTTTATTTAAATTTACGGTTTTTAAAAAAATTCAAAAATTTGACGTTGAATAATTTCATTATCATAAAAAACCGGGAGTTAATTCGGAGTAATTTGAATTTTATTTAAATTCGAATTGATTTCGTGAATCGGAGTTCAAGTTTTTGAAAAAATAACTCCATACTGAGTTTGTTTTTCTAAATCCCGGAGTTAATTTATTCCGGGAGAATTCAGAAAAAAAATCATGCGCTCTGCGATCGCTTGGAATTTAATCCGCGTTCGCACCGCAAATTTTTTACAGTATGCGGATTAATTATAAAGGATAAAAACATTTTTTAAAAACCAGTGACTTAGCTGTTTAAAATTAATTAAACATAATAATTAATAACTAATTGAAAAATTTAGTAAAGAGTTAATATAAAAAATGATCGGCTGTTTTTTTCGATCTCTTGTATATCGACAGGTTAATGGGGAATCCCCAGCCGTTATTTCCTGACAGCGGACGTTCTCTTCGGTCATGCGCGCGTCGAGAAACCGGCGCGCGTTCGTCTGGAACGCGGAAACCGGCGAAACCGGCCACCCGAGAACCAACAGCTTCCAAGCTTCCATTCTCGGTTGTATATCCGTTTATGTTTAGATAAGATACATTACTGTCCTACCATGATTGTTCAAGATTCATTACTCACATATATTACGTGCAATATCGCTTATTACTTAACTGTATTAATTATATACATTTGGAACAGTTAAATTTTTTTATCGCCGTCTTGAGGCCTACAGCAGTTTTATTTATTTATCATTTGCGTATGAAAAATTACGACATTTCGTTTTAATTCCAAGTAACGATGTCGCGACTTTATTCGCGGAACCTATTCTTCAATAAAAATTTACCGTTGATTTATCGCTATTGTTGATTTAATAAGTAATTTGTTTTAAATTATTACACTTGAGAACACTGAGTATCAATATGGTGATTAAATTTTTTTTATTATTATTTTAAATAAGAAAAGTATTTATTTATTTTTTTTTTTTGAAATTTTTGTATGATACTGAAGTTAGCCGACGTCCAATAATTTTTGGATTTTTTTTTAAACAATAGATTTAAAAAAAAAAAATATTTCAAAAAATTGCACCTATAGTTTTTGAAAATTTCTACATGTGCATAATTTTAGTTTTTTTTTTTTTTTTTAATTGATCTGTTGAAAAAAAAATCCGAAAATTGTGAAATGTCTGCTGACTTCTGGATCATCAATTTTTTGAATTATTTCAAAGTAAAAAAAAATTAATTATGCCTTATTTTATAAAAATGTCATATATGTTACCGTAATAATGTTTTTTTTTCTAAGTATAAAGAGTGTAATTATTATTAGATAGATAATTAATAAATGAAATGAATGAAAACATGATAAAATTACTGAGCTATGCGCCCGGGCGATGTCTTCATCGGCCGTTTCTTCTTAATCAAGTGGTCGGTGGGACTTTCGTCCGTTTGTAAAGCTCTAAGTATTCAACGATTTAAAGAAGAAATAGTGATTATAAAAATTATTTATTACTGTTCATTGGCTATAAATGATTTTTAATTTCGATGGTGGGTAAGGAACCTGATCCATCGCGAGCTGATAAAATCACTGAAGAATTCACACAGAAAAAGAATTTCTTGGCGGAAAAAATTTTCACTCACTTCAAGAAAACACTTGGGGCAAAAAAAAATTTTTTTGAGTCAAGAAATTTGTTGACTTCAATTCATACTGCAAAATATTTTTTGTACCAAGAATTCATTTTTTCTGTGCATAATTTTCTTCTCACTCTCTTATCAATGATCCTGAAGTTAGAAGACAATGAAAAATTTTTGGATTTTCCTTCAACAAATAAATTACAAAAAAAAAAAAAACTAAAAATATGCATGTGTAGAAAATAAAAAAAGCTACAGGTGCAATTTTTCAAAATATTTTTTTTTTAATAATTTATCGCTTCAAAAATTATTAAACGTCGGCTGACTTGAGTATCATAATAATTTATAGTCTTTTTTTATTTTTATTAAATAATTTTTTAATCCAATGGTCCAAAGTGACATCATCACACAGTCATCTCTCACGCAGTCATCACGTGTGTCGGATGATTAAGAAAAAAAGTGCAGGCTTCAACACACTCTGAGAAGACATTACAGTATCCAATTATATGCCGAGTAACAACCGTCAGTTCAGCTTTTTTGACCGCCTACACGTTTAAGCTACAGGTAAAAATAGTATTTTTATTTTTTTATTGATAGAGAATATTATTTAAAAATTTTTCTGGTTGTACTTTTGTTCTTATTAACATAAAGGATTTTTTAAAGCAAAACCCATACTCATATTCTGTAGAACCGGTAAGTAAAACTTGGAATGTCTTACCAAGTCCAAGACCGATACTTGTTTCGTAAACATAACGGAGTGAGTTTAGGAATTGATTATCACAAGAAAAGTGGCACGCTTCTGTCAATGTACAAAACAACTTATCTATTATATACATATATACATATATATAATATTTCTTTATCTAATAAATTATACATTTAAATTCCTATAATTTATTAACTAAAGTCTGTAATAAAATAATAAAATTTTCAAGTCATGTTTCGTTAATAAAAAAAAAATTTAATGCATTTTCCTGATGTTACTTTGAGGAAAAATTGCAACTAGAAAAATAACGCTATCAGTATCAGCAGACGTCTTGAAGAACGAGGTCAAGGTCCTTGGTAGTAGAGTTCGTTTCCACTACTGGTGCAGTTACTGGCTCAGCGAAAATATCTTTTGAATAATTGCAGTGTTGATTAAAGAGGATGCAGATGATTCAATCCAGTGGAAGAAGAAGAAGAAAAAAAATAAAGTAAATGAAAGGTGAAACGATAAAAATTAGTGAGTCATTAAATTCCAGCATTCCAATACTTCCTGTAGTAACTGAAAAGATCCACATTCTTGATCCAGCTATCGGTGAGTCATTCAGTCTGGAGTTAAGGGTAATAAATATCAATTCTATTTTTTTTTTTTTTTTAACGTTATTACAGAATTTATACTGACTGGTGTATCAGTAAATAAATACTAGGGGTGTGCGAATTGAATAATTCGAATGATTCGTAACTTTTCGAATTATCTGAAAGTTTTTGAATTATTTGTAACTTCAAATTACGCGATTCAAATGAAGAAAATTCTGATCAGCTTTCAAAAATTCAATTTTGGTTTGATGGAGGGCTTAGTTTTTAAAGTAACCAATAATAATTTTTTTGTAGATTCGTGTCTGAGCTCTAATTACAGCTGACATAAATTTGAATTATTGGAAAAACGATTAAAATTTTAAGACGTTCAAAACAAAATTTTGTAATTATTCGTCCACTTTAGAATCATCCGAAAGTTTTTGAATTATTTGTAACTTCAAATTACTCGATTCAAATAGAGAAAATTCTTATCAGCTTTCAAATATTCACTTTTGGTTTAATGGAGCGCTTAGTTTTCGAAGTCATCAGTAATTATTTTTTTGTATATTCGTGTCCGAGCTCTAATTACCCCTGACATAAATTTGAATTCTTGGAAAAACGATTAAAATTCTAAGACGTTCAAAATAAAATTTTGTAATTATTCGTAACTTTTCGAATTATTCGTCAACTTAAAAATCTGCGAAAATTTTTGAATTATTTGTAGCATTTCAAATTACTCGATTCAAATCTATAAATTCTAGTCAGCTTTCAAAAATTCGATTTTGGTTTAATAGAGCGCTTAGTTTCTTAAGAAACCAAAAATAATTTTTTTTTTAGCTCTTATTACCTCAGACGGAAATTTGAATTATTGGAAAAATTATGAAAAGTTTGAGTCGTTCAAAAGAAAATTTTTGAATTAGTCGTAAATTTTCGAATAATTCGGAAAGTTTTGATTTATTCAAAATATTACGAGTAATTCGAATCTCTACTAAATTCACACCTCTAATAAATATCTACTAAATCTGACAATTTGTTTGGATTTATGAAAAAAAATTTAGAAATTTATCAAACAACGGACACACCACTGGTACTTTCACATAAAATTAAAGAGTAATATGTTAATTTATTTTTTAATAAAAATAAAGACTATATATATAGTTAATGTACAAAAAAACATTGAGTCTTGTTTTTTTTTTATTTAGTATTTTTAAATGTATACTTAGATGAATATCATATTTCATTAAATTTAAATGTAAAAATTTATGAGTAGTATTTAAAATTAAAATTCGGTAATTATCATTTTTATGATCATTTAAGTTGTGATTACAAATACTTATAAAACTTTTAAAAGTTCAAAACATATAATTTATTTAGATTATAGATTTAAGAGACAGTCAATATGCCGTTTCAGGTAAACAGACAAAAAACAAAGCAGTAACTCATCAAAGGCGAGTTAAGATTTTTTTAACGTCACTACATATTTAAATTAATTTAAAATATTAATTTTTCAAGCATTATTAGTATTACAAATATTCAAAACTTCAAGTAGGCTCAAAAAAAAATTTACCAACAAATTTTTCCTGTCATTTCGCATCCAAATACAAGTGATAGGAAATTTTTTCCCACTTGCAGTTTACTTACAATCTCAATTCCAAATATTTGTACATTTGATATTGTCCAGGAAATTGTTTTACCAAAAATATACCGCAAAATTTCTGACGTCAATTTCCATGCAATCGTCAGTCAATTTCTCGTGATCTGATTAAACATAAAATGACGGAAATTTTGCATCGCTAGCTCTGATGCATGCAGAGTAATTTATTAATTAGTAAATTTGAACCTAGGGAGGAAAGTAGGATATTCTAAGCCACGTAATTGCAATCCCAAGCCATTTTTTCACCCGACCTGCACCTGAAAGTTTAAATTTTTGCCTCTGTTTGTGGAAAAAATGACGCATGCGCTAATTTTTATCATTTATCTCATTGAAAAAAAAGGACGACATTCTTCCCTTTAAAAAAAGGCAGGAATTTAAACTTTCAGCGCAGGTATGATGAAAAAACACTCGATTTATTTTAGAGATCAATCTCTAATTTATTTTATAAATAAGCGAAATAAAGAAACAAAATTTAATGTATAATAATTTTATTTACACAATATTTTAAATAGTTACATAATAAACCGCAATAATAAATATATTTACATTCCCATTTAATTATAAGTTTTTAAATTTAATTATCTACCACATATTCAATGGAAGCTGTCCTTCAGGTGCTGGTATGCTATTTGTTGCCAAAGTATTTCTTAGAAAAGCTTCTAGACGACTTATGGGACCACCAATGACACCACTTTGTTGGAGAAGTGGATAGTACTGATCATTAAGAGTTCTTAGAAGCTTTAAAAATTGCGTCGGGTATGCATTAAACATCGCGTTTCCACAAACTTGAAGTATGTCGTAAATTAACGTTGCTATGGCATCAACATGTTTTGGTTTTGGCGCTAAAAAAGTAATGTAAATTTAAATAAATAAATTATATTAAAATACTAGCAGACCCTAGAGACGTCTTTCTGTCAGAAGCTATTGGACTGTCCCAGTCCCACAAACTTATACTTTTCTGGTCAAGCTCTAGTGATGGCGTCGCTTATAAACTTTACATGACATTTTTAATTTTTAGTAATGGTCACCAGAACAGATAAGTTAGTGATACTAAACAGTCACAAATGTGTAATTTAAACAAAAAAAAATTTTTTTAATGTTAGAGGACAAAAAAACTGCATTAAATGCATTTTTGAACGTCAAAATCGGTTAATTATTTCCAAAGATACTGCTGATATAAAATAAAAAAATCAACAATTTACTTCATTATTTTTTTGTCATTGTTTATTACTTGAATTTTCACAATGGAAGCTGCGGGATTACTATTTTTGAGCTTGAAGAGCTCAAAAATGTATTGACAATAGTATTTTTGAGCTCAAACTAGCGGGAAGTTTCAGGGCTAGCCTGCAGAGTCGGCGGTTTTCAGAGTTTTTAATCGAATTGATCCAGACGTTCCCAAGTTTCGCGCTTAGGAACATATTTAGCCACTTATTTTTATTTGAATAGATAGAAAAGAGCTTACCTATATTCAAAGTGGCTGCAAGCCATCTCCATGCATTCTGAAGCCCGTGAGGATGTGGACAGTTGACACCACGTCTTAAATTTGTCACAATAATCGCAGAGTATAATCGCATGATTCCAGAAATCCGACACAGAAATTTGTCCTGTCTCTCGATCACACCATCAGTGTATTTATATCCTATAGACTTGTAGTAGTCCTCGTTACTTTGTCCCGGTAATTGAGATAAATATACAGGACAGATATAAGGACAAATCGTGCGAAAGTGAGCTAACAGCAGTGCCATCAAATCTGGAAAGTCACAGCACAGCGCCACAGTAACTGCTGCAACTCCGAACGCCATTTCCGGTTTACTGGAAACCAGAGTCTCCCCTTGATTCTAAAATAATTAAATTAAATTAAATTAATTAGTTCGGTTTCACAAATCAGTAAAAAAAAATGATTTTTTAAAATATTTACCACAATATTTTTGGCAAGTAAATTTTTACAGAACGCAACACTTTCTGGGTATTGATTTATATTGAGATTAGTGTTTCCTTGCAACAATAATCGAAGTTTATTGTATTTGTCCATCAAATCTGATCCACTGGCAGCGGATATCGTGTTGACTGGAATATTAATGGCTTTTTGGCACTCGAACCTGAATCTTTTTGTTTCAGGAGACAGTAAAAAGTTTTGATAGCACTCAGCATATCGATTTAAAAAAGTTGTCGCGTTTATCAGAATTTGAAGTGACTCCTGGTCCTCATAAAAATTTGATTCGCTTGGCGGAGTATCTGGCAATTGTTCAGTCAGAGTCTCTTGAGGCCCTGCTTGTTTTTGTTGCTCGGAAACCTGAGCCTGGGCCTGAGTGATTGCTTGAATGTTTGCAGCTTCAGCTTCTGCTTGAGCGTAAGCGTGAGCTTCCGCTTGTTTCACATCTTGCTCGCGTCTGGCTACTTCTTCATCATAGAGAGCGTCGATTCTGTTGATTTCAATTTTTGAAAGATTGAAAATTTCGTCTGCTTGCTGGACAATATTTTCGGCGTAAGTGACGTCAGCGGAATTCAATTCACCTCGTCGCGCTTTTTCATTGACGCTTTCGATCTGTTTGTGCAGCTCACGAAATTTAGCAACAAAGGGAGCGAGGGCTTGAGCGACTGCGGTGTGATCTTTCGAACCACTAGAAAGTACGCAGAGAGATTTTATTTTTTCTTTAAACATTTCATCCAGAGAAGTAATTAAAGCCTTTCTTTCAGACAATGCCTGATGCTGCTGAGCTTCGCGTTCAAATCTTTCTTTACGTTCCTGGAGTCTTTGAGCGTGAAGCTGCTGCGCATGTCTTCGCTTAATCTCATCCTGCTGTGCCAGTCTCTCCTCATCAGCTTCAAGTCTCGCCAATTCAGCGGCTCGCTCTTGTTCTTTTTTTGCTGTCAAAATTTCTCTGAGCAAAAGCATTTCCTCCCGAAATGCTTTTGATGCTCGTTCCATTTCTTCTTTTCTTTTCTCCACGGATTTTCTGACTTCTTCTTTGCGCTGGAGTTCATTTTCGACAAGAATTTTTTTTATTGAAAATCTTATTGATCCTCGGGATGATTCAGTAGCAGGCGATGATTCGTTCGATTTTGATTCATTGATTTTATTATTATTATTATTGGTATTATTGGAAACATTTTCAATGTTTTCTTTACATGATGATTCAATGACAGCATTGGGACCAATCGTCACGCTATTTATAGATCCAGAGACTTTTATTGCCTTTTTCAATGCCGATAATTTTACATTTTCAAAAGCGTTCGTTATATCTAGTATACTGTAGCTCTGTAAATAAATTTTATTCAAATTACGGTCTTTTTAATTAAATGGTAAATAAATTATGAAGCTGAGAGTAGCCGACATCTGATAATTTTTGTGTTTTTAATTACCGAGTTAATGATCATCAGAAAAAATGATACTGAAGTTAACCGACGTCTAATAGTTTTTGGATTTTTTTTAAACGATAAATTATTTTAAAAAATATTTTTAAAAATTGCACTTGTAGTTTGTTTAATTTTCTACATGTGCATATTTTTAGTTTTTTTTTTATAATTGATTTTTTAAAAGAGAAACGAAAATTATTAATTGTCTTCAAACTTCAGGATCATTCAAAAAAATTTTTAAAAAATATACATAAGAAAATTTTATAAAATTCTTCATATAAATTTTTTGAGTGACTCTCAATATCATGATAAATTTTGTTCAAATTACGGTCTCTTAATTAAATAGTAAATAAATTATGCAACTGAAAGTAACTGACATCTAACAATTTTAATGTTTTTAAATTACCAAGTTAGTGATCATCAAAAATTTGTCAAAAATTTCCACATGAAAATTTTTAGTGAGTGTGAATGTAGCAGACATGAGACATTATATGAATTTTAACAAAATAAATAAGTGAATTAAAAAAATGCATGTACGGATTTTTCATTGATCTAAATACGCGTTTTAAAATTTTTATTCTACTTACATTTTATTCATTTATTCAAAAATTTAAAAAATTCGTCAGTTGCATTCACACTCATAAATTTTTAAAAAACTTCCTTGTGAAAATTTCTAAAATTCTTTTACCTGTCAGTATTAATTTTGTTTATTGAAAATAAATAAATTTTTTTAATGACTTTCAGCAGCATCATAAATTTTATTCAAATTACCGCCTTTTTGAATAAATAGTAAATAAATTATGATGCTGGAAGTAACTGACATCTGAAAATTTTAATGAGGTTGAATGTAGCAGACATCAGATAAATTTTAAATTATTCATAAATAGACCAATTAATAAAATAAAATTTAAAAAATTTTGAAATTAATAAGTGTATTTTTTATAATCATTATTTTTTACTCTATTAGTTATAATTTGAAATCTGTCTGATGTCTTCTACATTCACACTCATAAAATTTTAGTGTTTTTAATTACCGAGTTAATGAGTGAATGTAAATGTAGCAGACATAAGACAATTTTCGAATTACATTTGAAAAAATTAAACAATTAAATTGATATGATAAAAAAAAAGCATGTACTGAGGTTAGAATTTTCTACAAGCCCATTTTTTAATTTTTTTATTTAAAAAACTTAAATTTTTCAAACTGTCTGATGTCCACCAACTTCACTGTAACAGTTGATGAGAAAAATTTTCTAAAATTCTTCACATAAATTTTTTAAAATTTTTACCTGAGTATTAATTTTGTTTATTAAAAATAAATAAATTTTTTCCATGATCGCTACTTTTAGCGCCATAATAAATTTTATTTAAATAAAAATTTTTTAAATAAATAATAAATTTTATGACATAACCTAAAAAATAAGTAATTAACAGTAAAAAAAAAAGTACTTACAGTATTGTCCAATGAATTATTAATACTCATTATTATTTTGTTGCAACAATAAATTTAAAAAAAAACTTTTATCACTAATTAAACTTTAATTAAAAATTAATAACAATCGTAAAATTGATCGTCTCAAAAGTAAATATTTTACTGAAAATGTAAACGTCTATAAAAATTTGTCTTATATTTGATTAACAAAATACAGTTACGTAATTTTCAAAATTATCAACAGAAAATTTATTTGTAAGTCGTAACAATTTTCTAATTAATAAATTTATCAGACTAATAAAGAAACGGAAGATTTTATTCAGAGAACAAAAATATGTGCGCTCTCTTGTCTAGTTTTTTTATTTTTTTTTTCTACAGAAATCTACAGTAGCAATTTAGTAAAAAGTTTTAACGCATGATGACACTGAGTGTAAATTTCGATATATCTGAAGTTATCTAAGAATCGATTTATAAATCAAACGATACGATATGGAAGCATCTCATAAAAGTGGCCGTGAGTTCATTTATTCTCACAATAATCAATCGACGCAAATATTTGCCGAGTTAAAAAAAACTTTTGGGATCAACATGTAAGCGTAAATATATTTAACTATCTAATGAATATATTTCATATATTTTATCAACTCATTTATATTAAATATTATTTTTTTAAATATTTATGTTTACATTCCGTGTAATCATTTTATCATAAACATTTTTGTTAATTATTAATATTTGGTAACAGAGATAATAATTACTGTCACTAGTAAAATTAATTACTTTTTTTTACCCAGTGTTAAATGTGTGATACATTAATTGCTATTTATATTTAGACACAGATGATCAATGTTGGAAGGATGGTACTGCCGGTCAATTGCAAACAACAATGCAGAAGTCGAGGATGACGAGGAAGACAGTCCTGAGGAAGAAGTTCCTAATTATAAAGATCAATACCGTAATTTAAAACGGAAACTTAAGTTTTTAATTTACGTAAGTTCACTGGCTTTTAATATTTATTTTTATGTATGACAGTAAAAGTTGGAGACAATTGAAAATTAAAAAAAAAAACAAACGTAATATTTACGTAATTTAAAGAGAATTTTTTTTAATTGGTAATTTTTCTGCGGTTAAAAAATTATCAGGCTTCAGTTTTAATTTTCACAGTAAAAAATATTGTGTCTGGGAAAAACGATCCGGAAGTTAGCAGACAGTTACAAATTGTCGGATTTTTTTTTCAACAAATAAATTACAGAAAAAAAAAACTAAAAATATGGACGTGTAGAAAATTTAATAAACTACAGGTGCAATTTTTCAAAATATTTTTTTTTAGTTAATCGTTTTTAAAAAAATTTAAAAACTGTCAGACGTCTGCTAACTTGAGTATCATCTGGGAAAAACGGTTTGTTAAATTTTTTGTGTTGATCATTTTGTGTTAAATCAACACAGTGCACTGTGTTACTTGAAAATTTTAAATCGATTTACTATTTAACACTAAAAGTGTTACTTGCTACAAAAATTGTAATTATCGACAATGGTTTTAGTTTTTGGTAATTTTTTTTTTTCAAGCTCGTGAAACTTTTATGGCAAACGTCTTTTAAATTATAAAAGAGATGAGGTCACACAAGAAGGATTTTAATTTGACAATAATTAAATTCACCACAAAGTTCAATAACTTTTTAGATGGAAATACTTGCTAAATCAATAACTTAAAAGTTAAATTTTTGAACACGTAATTTCAAACGAATTTTATTCTCCCATCTGGTCTGGCATCTGTACCGATGCATACAGAATCAGTTATTTTTTATTCAAAGTAAAGCAGTAGAGAATTTCATTACTTAAACCCATTTCTTTTGTATTAAAAAAAAATATATAAATAAATTGAAAGTTAAGTTCATAAATGAGACCAAGCTTTCATAGATTTATTTTTAATATTTTAATTACAAATTTGAAACTAATTTTTGTTTTCTACGCAGGAAAAAATATTGTGTATCTGGGAAAAACGGTTTGTTAAATTTTTTGTGCTGATTATTTTGTGTTAAATCAACACATTGCACTGTGTTACTTAAAAATTTTAAATCGATCTACTATTTAACACTTTAAAAGTGTTACTTGGTACACAAATTGTAATTATCAACATTTATTAAGAATTACTTTAAAATTAACACAAAATTTATGTTAAAAAGCCACTCGATAGTCGCGGAAGAATTATTAGAGAAATGAAAGTGAAATGGACATTTTATAAATGTCAATTTAACTTAAAAATTTTAATTATTAATATATTAAATTTACCATTTACTAAAACCTGGAATTTTTATCATACCAATAAAAAATATTTAGTTACAATTTCGAATTATTTAATGTAATGTTAAAATTATTTTTTCGCCAAATAAAAATGTGGTTTTGTTTTTTTAAAAGAAATTAATTGATTTAGTATTTGCAACTGGTATTAAATATCACGTGATTTTTTTAAAACCTTGACTCTAATAAAAATATTATTTACTATCAAAAAATAGTTGATTGTTAAATAATAATTGTCGTCACTGTTGATAATCTCTTCATAATATATTAATTATATTTACTGAATTTCCATGGTACAAAAATAAAATGTAAAAGTTAACATTTTTTTTGTCGCCACTGACATTTAAAAAGTGTTTAATTAACTTCTCGTATTACCCGAATTCCATCTTAAGATTTTAACACAAATTTCGTGTTTAAATTCCCCACAAATATCCGTTTCCAACACAGATCGCGTTGATTTTACCTATAATTTTTACTGTGTATAAAAAATTGTCAGATTACGAGCATAAATAAATGTACTACTCTATTTATTGCAGGAAAATGAATGTTTCCAAGAAGCCTTGAGATCAACCCAACGTAAATTATTAAAAGTAAATCGGGACAAGAGTTTCTTACTGGATCGTTTGCTTCAGTACGAAAAGGTCGACGCATCATTCAGTGAAAGTGATGAAACAGAATCGTCCGACGATGACGTGTCACGATTAGAAACCTCAAATAAGAAAAAGAAAGTAGAAGTAAATATAAATAATCACACTCCCCATGGTCCATCGCCAGTCAAACCTTCAAGTACAACTAAGAAGAAAAAATCAGCTCCCAAATCAGCTCCGAAAGCTCAGGCTATCCCGCCTATTCAGACCTCGAACAACGTAATATCAATGGTGTCAATGATTTCCGATGGACATATGACCCCCGAAGAGGTCGAGCGACATTTAGAGTCGCGTCAGACGTACCTGGAACTGGTGCCCGAAAAAGCGCCACCGACTGTCCCAACCGAAATGTTCAGTAACGACCCGTCTTTAGACAGTGAGTCTAATGAAATCGGTGAACTTGAAACCTCGCCGAGTAATATGGGGGAAGATTGTCTCAGTGCTGACATGATGGCTGAATAAACTCTTATTTTTTTTTTTTTTTATTATTTAAATTATAAATCAGTTAATAAATTAAAATGTTTTTCTTATTAATAGATAATGTACTTGCAAATAAATTAAAATTTTTCATATATAAATTCACTTGTTTTTTAAAGCTTTGATACTGACATATAACCACAATTGAAATTTTTTAAATCATCATCATTGGAATTTTTTTTAATATTGACAAGAAAAAAATTATCGAAAATTAAAATCATTTTTTTTTAAGGAATAAAAGCAATGGATGGGGAAGATGAAATAGCAGTCACGCTCGATTGGATAATTGACAAGGTGTCAAATGATTTAGAAAATAATAAAATTGAAGAAATAAGTCAGTGCGACTTAATTACAAGTAGCGATGACTCAAATGAAGAAAGATCTTGTCGTATTTGCTATGATTTAACGCTAGTACCCATCATCTATCCATGTCGGTGTAAGGTAATGAAAAAAAATTTGAAATACGGTTGACTCTGTGGGCCAACTCCAAAACTTCCCGCTGTTTTTCAGGGGATACGCTACCGGACCTCTTTCTTGCACTCAGAAAAATGAACGGAACTTTTTTTGTTGCACTCGTAGAGTAAATGAGAATTTTAAAACAATTTTTCTTGCAGACGAATTAGAATTTTCAAGGTGGCCACGAACCGGGAATTATCAGGGAATTCAATGCAACCGGGAAATATCATGGAAATGTCAGGGAATTTCAAAAAGTATCCGGGAATTAAATTGTAACAGTTCAAAATTTAAAAAATTTTCAATTATACACTAATTATAAAAATTAAGGGATGTTAAGAAAATTGAAAATTTTTAAGTGATTTTTAACAGGTTGTAACTCGAAGGAAAATCGTCAAACGACAAAAAAAAGGCAAATTGTAGCTTCAAGTGTCTAGTTTTCTGATTTGGTCTTAAAATTTTTTTATTATGTGCGGTTCCGGAGTAATCCTAAGAAAACTATCGAAAAAAAAAATTTACCAAATTTTTGCTTGTCAATAAATTTTTTTCGATAATTATGATTGATTTTTGATTGCTCCGAAACCGTGCATAATAAAAAAATTAAAATACCCAGATCAGAAAACTAGACACTTGAAGCTACAGTTTGACTCTTTGTTTTTATTTTACGAACATTTTCCTTCGAGTTACAAACTGTTGAAAATTACTAAAAAATTTGAAATTTTTTTAATTTCCCTTAATTTTTGTAACCAGTGTATTTTGAATTTATTTAAATTATAAAATTTCTTATTAAATATTTTAACTTATACATTTTTAACATCGAATAATCAAAAGTAGGCAATATTCATTTATTTTATTGCTATTTTTGATGGTTTCTCACATGATTTAATTATCAAATTTAATTATTAAAAATTAAAATATACTAAAAACTTTGAATATCTAAATGATACGAATAAAATTTATAAATCAGGGAAAAATGTGAAAAACTTTACTGGAAAACCGGGAAATATCAGGGAATTTTGAAATCATTTCTATGTGGCCACCCTGATTTTTGAAAATACGAAATTTCTAGTCTTCTATTAAGGTTTCAAAAAACGCTAAAGACTATTTTAGGTTTCCAGTGTTTGCCCGTGAATTAAATTTAATTAAAAATCGGTTACCGTTACCCCTTAAACTCGGAGAACATGAAGACGTTTCTGTTAATGAACTTTTGAGAACTTTGAGATCAAAAAACGGTATAAATTTCATCAAAATTAGAAATAAGAGTCGAGCGATTTACGAGTTATGCAACAAAAACCTAAAAAAAAATTAAACTCAAGTTAGCTGACGTTTAATAATTTTAAAATTTTTTTTGGAAGAGATCAATTATAAAAAAAAATATTTTAAAAAATTGCACCTGTAGTTTTTTAAATTTTCTACATGTGCATATTTTTAGTTTATTTTTTTTTTTGTAATTGATTTGTTAAAAAAAATCCGAATATTGTTAATTCTAAATTCAGGATCATAATTTTTTGTAATCTTGATGAGCCCTTTCGATTTTCGCCAAATCGATTTATTCGTTCCAAAGATTTTATCGAACAAAAAAAGTTTACACCCACGCCCACGGACGTTCATCCAGAAATAGTCAGAATAATTTCCTAGGGCCTCAAAACATCAAGATCTGATGAAAACTCCATTTGATAACTTCCTTTTTTTTGAAAATTTTCAAATTTCATACAGGGAATTTAAAAATTTGAAAAAAAGCGGTTGACCCTGAACTACTCCCGCGGTTTTAAAGCTCAGAGAACTCGAAAACTTTATCATTGATAAACTTCTGAGCTCAAAGTCCGACGATATCTTGGTAACAAATCGATTTTTTCTCAGCGGGAAGTTAAAATATTTTGAATCCCATAATTTAATTAATTAATTATTTATTATTATTTAAGTTTTATTAATAGACAATATATAATAATTATATTTGACACAATAACAATAATTACAATTATAAATTTATTTAAAGGGTACGATGGGCGCAATCCACTTGTTTTGTTTAGAACGTTGGCTGGAGGAGAGCAACAGAAACAGTTGTGAATTGTGTGGTTACCAATTTGACATAGAACGCACGCCGCGTTACAGCGCATTGCATTCAATAATAATATGGATTTGCACAAAACAACCAGACCAACAATTATTTGTGCGCAATATACGCGTCGATTTGATACGATGCATGATCGCGACTCCACTGACATTGGGCTCAACTTACGTATGTATCGTAGCCGCGGATTTTTATTCAACAAATAATTACGACAATTTCCCGCCTGCACGATGGACAACTTATTCACTTGTTGCGATGATGCTGCTCGTTGTGTTTTCATATTTCGCATGGATGTATATGGCGTTGCAGTATCATCAGAGAGTGTGGTTTTATTGGTGGCAAAAAACAAGTGTTGTTAAGTTGAGGCATCATCACACGTCGATGGAAGACGTAAATAAAAGTCTGACGATGTACCGCTCGAGGATGAGCCACGGGATCTTGCCAGTCTGAGGACGATCCGCGGCTGTGACTGTTATGACGCCCGTCGTTTCAATGATATTTTACCACGGCTTAATTGTGATATATATATACGTACTTTACTTCCATCGGATACTTTTTTAACCCAAATCTAAATTTTATTTTAAATATTTATTAGTAATAAATATTATTTAAATTTAACTGTTTATTCAAATCTATAAGGTAAAAGCCCCTATATCCGCTCACTTTTCATTCGAGTGAGATTAAATCACTCAATATAAATTAATAAATAAAATGAAAAACCAGATTTTTTTTTATAGTTATTTTTTGAAGTTTCGAGTATTAGAATAAAATTTAAGTTTGAAGAATAATAAAGATAATTAATTATTAATTTTTAAAATAAGGTCCTTGAGTGAACCCATAGTCGCTCACTAAAAGTTGTGATGTACCATTACTTGATCAACACATGGCTCTATAGTCGCTCAAAGACAATTTCAATTAAACTATGATAAGTTTATTGATTTGGACAAATAATTTATAAATTATACTACTTTATTCTTTCATAATATAAAATTTCATGAATTTTAAAAATATATTTAATAAGATATAGTTGTAACAATTCTTAAAAAATTTGACGTAAACTAAATTTAATCTAACGAATGAACGTTAAAGTAAAAAATTCCCGGCTGAGCGCGATTTTGAAAACAGTCATTTAATTTAAATATATAATCTATTATAAAATAATTTGATACATCATATTTTAATATGTTTAGATTGACAAATAATTATTTATCAATAATAATATCGCGTCCCTAATATCAAAAAGGCATATAATTTTTTTTTAATTCACCTATCGCTTCAGAGTGACGAAATTGATCAAAAAACAAAAATTAAAATATTAATGCCAAAATGGCTTATAACAGCAAGCATATGCCTTTTTGGCATCAATTTTATTTTTAATTTTTTAGCTAATGCCGAAAAGGCGTATAAATAAAAAATCAATAAAATCAATGAATTGGTTTAATTGAATATTTATTAACAAAAAATGAATGAATTTAATATTTTAATGATTTTTTATTCATGCGCCTTTTTAGCATTAACTAAAAAATAAAAAATAAAATTAATGCCAAAAAGGCACATGCTTGCTGCTATAGGCCATTTTGGCATTAATATTTAAAATTTTGTTTTTTGATCAATTTCGTGATTCTAAAGCGATAAGTGGCTCCTAAAAAGTTTTGACCGAAAAATCTGAAAATTAGAATCGTCGAGGTTCAAAATGATTTTTTTAATTTTTTTAAATTCACGATACGACGATTATCCACATAAATACAGCTACTCAAAACTCACTGAAAAATTTCGAAATTTTTTTTTACTTTAATTTTTTCCCTTAGTATATTTAAATTTGAATTCACGGGTTAAACTTCATGGTAATATACTTTTTTTTTATATGCCTTTTTAGCTTTATGGTAGATCTATATACAGCATATGCCTTTTTGGCATCAGGGACGCGATATTTTTAGTTGTAATTTTTTTTTATAAAAATTATAAAAAAACGCCTTAAACAATTAAAGTGAGCGACTAATGGTACTGAGCAGGTATAGGCGCTTTTACCTTACTGTTACTTTATTATACTCACGACTTCCGTTCCGATGGCTGCTATATTAGCACCGAATCTCGACATTTCCATTCCCTCGACGTAAACAGGCTGTCCTCTATGGTACCATCTTCGTTCGTACCACAGCTTACCGTCTTCGATTCGCGTCTCAACTAAATTTGCTTCTGGAGAAGGTGGTACATGAGAGGTTGAAATATTTACGGGATTGTTGTAGTGTGGTATTACCACTGAAATAATTGTCAATCCACACTTTTACTTATTTTTTTATATTATAATCATTAGAAAAACTAAAGTCATTTAGGTACCTTGTTTCCGTACTGTCGGGACGACTTTTCCTCGACTTATTGCCTTGAGATCATTTTCTATTTCTTTTTCATCTAGTAAATAATTCAATTGAGCTGGAGGTGGCTTTCGACGTTTCTCAACTTTTTCAGGGACTGGGTCATTTGGTCGTCGGCGTAGTTTTCGTGTCATCACTGGCTTTACCTTAAATATTTAATCATTTAGTGAATTATTATTATTTATTTTTCCCCGGTAGACATCAACAAGGTTAGCAACCGCAGCAGGACAAGTTTCGTTGCCTAAATCGACGGAGAGATCCGAGGATCTGCATCCGTGATGCCAGAAACTCAACTTGCAACGAACAAGTTGAGTTTCTAGCCAAGGCAGATACAAAAGACTCATTCCTCCAAGGATACCAACAATGAGTACGAGCCTGGCACGGTAGTCTAGGTAAAGTTTTCAAATTTTAAACAGGAGATCCTGATATATCTGGGGCGTGTTCAGAAATACACTCTGGAGGTGAACAATTACCTACCTAGGTGTGATTAGTACCTTTGTAATGTTAAATCGCACTCTGGTTCAACTAGAGGATATTTCTGAACACAGGAGTTGAATATTTTCTCTTCCAGAGTGGGTTTCTGAACACGCCTCTGGTTTTTGTGCTCTTCTTTAACCGGGATCTTATACACAGCAAGTACTGAGAACTCGAGAAATATCACGAGTGGTTTTATCGAAGAGCACAATATCAGATCTATTGTGATCAATTTTTCGAGTTGTTGTGAATCCTGCGGTCCAATAAATACGGCAACGGTAATTCTCAACAACGCGGAATATCTCCTGGTAGATAAGGCAGCGCTGGTGTCTTATTGATACCATGCGTATGTCGATTATTATTATTATTTGTAATTTACCTCTGTTGAATCACCGGTCAATTCCATCGTTTGCCGATCGGATTCAATCATTTTTCTTTTCTCTTCCATGTCAGTCAATAAATTTTCTTTGAGATCGATTTTTTTTTCTTCAAATTCTTTTCCAGCAGCTTTTTTTTCACATATATAATCTCTCTCTGCCCACTCAATAAGATAATCACGATGAATTATATTCAGACGTAATCTATAAATAGATAAATTTATTATTTGAAATTTTATTTATTATATCCAGTCGCCTCTTCCTCTTTATATTTGATTAATAAGATGATTTTAAGCGCCATAAATTAAATAAATAAATCATACCGTTCATGATACTGTGACTCCAAACGTTTTAATTTACGAATAAATTCAGGATGACTCCCATCATTTAATTGTTGAAGTTGTTTTTTAAAATTTCCTAATTTATCTTGATAAACTCTACGATAATAAATTATTATCATTATTCATTATTTTAATTTACAACATAAATAAATAATTTAAAACTTACTGCTCTTTTATTTCTGTCAACTCTTCAGATTTTCCCATGTCAGTTTCGCTCGCTTCTTCAGTATCTAAAAGTAATTATTTAAAATAATTGTTATTTTTTTTTAAATCGTGGTCTTGAAGTTTGCGAACAATCAACAATTTTTTGATTCTTTTATCAACAATTAAACTTAAAATAATTCTCAGACAGTCTCTCCCTCTTTTTAAAAATGATTTTTGACGAATGAATTGATTTTGATGATGAAATTTTATTTATTAATTAAAAAAAAAAGTTAAAACTTTAATTAAAACAAAGACAATGTCGCAATTTTTACCGAGAACTAGAATCTAAAAAAAATATGAGTGTAAATGTAACTGACAATTGGAAATTTTCAAATTTTTGAATAAATCAATAGAATATTAAGTAAAATAAAAATTTAAAAAATGCGTATTTAGAAAATTGAAAAATCAGTACGCGCATTTTTTGAAATTTTATTATTTTATTTATTAAAAATTATAAATTGGCACACATCTGCTACATTCCCGCTCATAAAAAATGGGTCTGAATGTAACTGACAATTGGAAATTAAAAAATTTTTTTGAATAAATGAATAGAATGTTAAGAAGAATCAAAATTTAGAAAATTTAAAAATAAGTACGCGCGTTGTTTTAAATTTCATTATTTTATTTTTTTGAAATTTATAAATCGTCACACATCTGCTACATTCCCGCTCATAAAAAATTACTCAGTTATCAATTTCGAGTAAAACGAAATTTGTTGACTAAATTTTTGCATACGAAATTTTAAAATTCGAATTACAAAATTGACATAAAGATTCTACAGAAATTTATTTTCAAAATTTCATTTATCTCCCAATTGATGACAGTTGTCATTGAAAATTAAAAAAAAAAGCGGACTCTGTCTGAAAATGGTCCTAAAAAAAAAAAACTTAAAATATACACATGTAGAAAATTAAAAAAACTATGAGTGCATTTTTTTTAAATTTATCGTTTTTAAAAAAAAGAATAATTATTAGACGTCTAATAATTGACACTTAACCTGTCACTGAATTCTAACCTCATTAACATCAAAACAATTTGATAAAAATAAATAATATAAACAAATAAATACTAACCTTCATCACTCTCATCTGGATCATCAACGTCCCGATCATCATCCATATATTCCTCGTTATCATCATCAAGATCAAAATCATCAGGACCATAGACAGCCGAGAAAGGAGATCCTTGATACGACATTTTTTCCAACTTTTCCAACAATAAATTAAAATTAATCACTTAAATTACATATATATTTTCATATTTATTATTTTATTAAATCTATATAATTACCATTAGTTTATATATATTTATATCAACTTTAAAATATAAAAATTAAATTTTTAATTTTAAATAATTATTTGTAACTCAAATTCAGAGTCAACTCAATTCATATGCGAATGCCAAGCAAGCAGATGATGCAGTTGAAGTTTTTTGTGATCTGAAGTTGAATCACAACAAACAAATTATTTTTTTTCCTTCTCACTCTTCTGTAAAATTTTAATTTCCGTCAGCAAGTGGGAGCGAGAGGGAGAATCACAAAAATTCGCGCCAACTGTCGGTAGAAATTGTAATTATTTTCTATGCTAGTGTAGACAAGTTGATTTGTGTTAGAAAACAAAAAATAATCTAGAAAATAAGACAATATTCTCAATTATTCTATCGATTATTATCGATATTGTCATTATTAATTTTGATATTTTATCTGATGACCAGAAATTGAATGCTGGTTAAAAAAAATTACAGTCGTAAGTAATTTTTAAAATAATTAACAAGTTTTTTTTCATAGGTTATACTCAGCATGATGTAATTATTTTTAAAAATAAATTTATTTATTGAAGGTATGAAAAGTTGATAAATTATTAAGGAAAAATTGAATAGCTGATAAATTTATTTAAGAAATTAAATGAAACGACGGAAATTGTCTGTGCGAACGAGCGGCCGTAGAAAAAGTTACAAGATGAATTCACTAGATGATTCAGTTATTTTGTGTGATGTCAGTTCTAAAATAAATAAAAAAGCGTCGATTAATTTGAAAGATTCATCTAGGAGACAGAGTATATCTAGCATGAGAACACGATCGAATTTAAATAACAGAAAACCGCTACATCCTGTACATAAAAGTCCGTTGAGTCGCAACACGTGGTAACTATTATTTACTTTTTATTATTATTATTGTGATGTTTGATTTTTTACTCTGGAGCTGGATGATAAAAAAATTGTAAAGAGCAGATCTGAAAACTGGACATTCGAAGCTACAATTTGTCTTTTGTATGACCACTTTCCTTCGAGTTACAACCTGTTGATATGCACTTGAAAATTTGAAATTTTTGCGACTAGTGTATTTTGAATTTAATTTACACACAAAATTTCTTATCAAAAGTAGGCCATGTTAATTTATTTTATTACTTCTTTTGATCATCGAATGATTTAATCATCAGATTTAATTATTGATAATGAAGATATAATAAAAACTTTGAATATCTTAATGATACGAATAAAAATTTCGAATCAGGAAAAAATTTGAAAAATGACTAGAAAACCGGGAAATATCGAAATTTTGACATTTCTTTGTGGTCACCCTGGAACTTAGAGATAGTCCTGAAAATTAGTGATTGTGAATTTTTAATAGCTATGGAAATACTTGTAAGATTTTAAATGAAAAATGTGCGGTACATGCAGGAGATTAGTGATGCATTAATAGTTCAATTAATAATTTGATGCACTGTAAATGATATGAACTGATGTGTAAGTTTTCTTATTGTGTGCTGTCAACTGATCCCAAAAATTTTATATTACGACAAGTGATCCCGACGGGATCACCATAAAGGTTTTGAAGATGATGTTCATGATAATAAAAGTTATGAAAATCTTGATGAAACTGATGAATTAGAAAATCAGTTGTCAGTTGGATCTAGTCTGTGGGATCAATTGTCGTGTGTTCACTTGTCGGGGATCAGTTTTCTGGGATCATTTGTCATTGAACCAGTAATATTTACTAAATATAGATATACAAATCCGTGGAGTGGTCGAGTACTAGTTCTCTGACCATGTACTAGTTCCCAGGTCATGTACTAGTTCCCTGATCAGGTACTCGTTCTCTGATCATGTACTAGTTCCCTGATCAGGTACTCGTTCTCTGATCATGTACTAGTTCTCTGATCATAAACTAATTCCCTGATCATGTACTAGTTCCCTGATCATGTATCAGGAATCAGTTGTCATGGAACTTTTTCATGACTATTAAAAATTGACAATCAAAAATTTCAGGACTATCTCTAAGAAGTTCAGAGTCTCTATGAATTTTTAAATCTTCCTGAGGCTTAGAAAAATTATTTTATACTTTTTGGTCCGTTTTAAAAACGTGTTACATTAAAACTTTTTTTTTTTACTTAAATAATTTTTCTGCCCTCCGGCCGGAAAGTGGCAACTTTCGGGCCGCTGCCCTAAACGAAGTTGCAACTTTCCGGCTTCGTCGAGCAGAAAAATAGTATACGCACCTTGGCCAGTAAAAAAGAAAGCCTCAGACCACATGTTTGTCAGCCTCGGCCTCGCCTCGGCCAACAATTACATGTGCTCTGAGACTTTTCTTATTTTACTGGCCTAGGTATGTAATATACTATTTAATTGTTTATTTATCTATTTATTTTTTTAAAATGATTATTTTATAATTGTAATAAAATAGCTTGAAAAAGTCACCGCTGTCAATAATAAAAAAAAAGCGTTTAGAAGAAATTGAAATATTACCAATTAAAAAAAGACAGAAAGCTAGTCTCAGTGAGACGATAGTCATCAGTGATGATGATGATGATGATAATGATAAAAATAAAGTCATCGGTAGGAGGTTTAAAAAAAATCCTGAAGTTATTGTCGTAGACAATTGCAGCTCTTCTAAGATAAACAATAAAAGATTAAAATCTTGTGATGACAATAAAAGTAATGCGGAGATAAAGAGAAAGAAAAGAATGGAGGAGAAAATTTTGGAAAGAAAAAATATGAGGAGAATGGAAAATCTCAAGCGGACGCAAAATCGTGCTCGTAAAAAAGCTGGTAATACTTTTATTTATTAAGAAATTTTTATGAATATTTATAATAATAACCCTCGGTAAAAAGTTATATATTTATATATGTATATTTTATAGTTATAGGTGACAGTAAAAAGAATAATGATGAAGATGAAATCGCTGTGATCTGGTCCTCAGAAAACGGAGACAATACTCGAGTAGATAAAAAGAATGAAGAAACAATTAGTCCAGATAATACTGAAAAAAAAACTGAAGCCTTATTTTTCGTTGATACGATAGGAGATGACAGAAATTTAAAAAAAATTTCTTTGCTGCCACCTTTGAAAGTTTTGTATACAACAAACTCGTTTTCGAAATTTGAAACAGTTCCTACGACTGCTACCACAACAATAACATCGGAAAAAGTCAATAATAATAATAATAATAATGATAATAATGAAGCAACAGATGATACTTGTAATAAAACTCGTAAATTACGAGAAATTATTGTCGATGGTCTTAATGTTGCATTCGGGTATGTTCGGTTTATTTCAAATTCTTTAAAGTAAATTACAAATGATGGCTAAGTAAGTCATCTAAAAAATTTTTTGACGGAAAAAAGAACACAAGTCCTGACTCCTAGGACCGAGACTTGTATGTCTTATTTATGTAAAAGAACTTGGGTTTGAGACAAAAAAAATTTGTCGTCCTTTTAGAGGACATCTTTTTGACAGCAACGTTGTCTCTGTGCTACTTGGGGCAGTGATCCCTCCCAGTTTTTAAAAATATTCAATAACTCGACTGTCGTAACTAGAGTAAAATTTGATTAATTAAAAAAATTGAAGCACTCGTTGAAAAAAGGAAAGTAATTATAATTTTACTAGGATATAGATTTTTAAAAAAGTACTTTTGAGGTCTCTTACCCAGGACCCAATCACTTCATATATTTGTATAGATCTATTTAGTCAAATTTAGTAAATATGAAAATACAAATACATGGGTGATCATGTACTAGTTCACTGATCGGATACTGAGTCTCTTACCTCAGTTTTAAATTAAATATTTAACGAAATTTGCTAACGGAAAAAAATGAACTGTACAAATTTAGAATGACAAGTAATATAATGATAGAGTGATCAGTAAATACTATCATTCTAAATAGTAATTTTTGCATTTATGATTAAAACGTGAATAATTACAGGATAAGTATGAAAATTTATTGTCTATGCAAGAAAAATTACTATTTGAACTTTAAAAATCGTAACTGATACTTAGAAAATAGACGACACGTGTAATAAAATTATTATTTGGAATGTTAAAATTTCCTATATTGACACCCGGGTTCCAGGTTTTAATTTCAAATACTACTTTTTAAAGTTTATTTTTTTCCGTGTAAATGAATTTTAGCCTGAAAACATTGAAGTTTTTAATTATAATCTTATGAAAATTTTATTGGAATTTATCAAATCACTCTTGGCCCCAAACTGATAACTATAATTAATTAATTAATTAAATTCTAGTGCTGTTATGACAGTTCGAAGTCAATGAATATTTTTAAAAAGTGTGTGTGAGCGGAGTCTAATAAAAGTAAATCGTAATGCCAATAATAATAAATTTGAAACTGATAATTAATTTTTAGATACTCACTTGGAAAAAGACTTTTCCAAAAAAATGGCTTGCAGTTAATATTGGATTACTTCCAAGACCGTGGACACACAATTAAAATATTCTTACCACAAAATCAACGAAATCGAAATCGTGAATTTCTTGAACAATGGTATCGTGAAGGTTTAGTTGTTTTCACACCTAGCAGAAATGTTGGTGGTAAAAAAATAGTACCTTATGACGACAGGTAATTATTGTTACTATTTTTCATTCATATATATATATATAGGGTATTCCATGCCAAATCGTACAGTTTGAAAAATTTTAATTTTGATTTTCTTCATTTTTTTATATTTTCTAGTACCCATAAAAAAAACTCTTCCTGTTAAATTTTGAAATTTTTTCTACCTGTTCAAAAATTGCTTTTTTTTTTGTTTGTCGCCATAACTTCTTCGATAATGGTCCAAATCAAAACCTTCTTTTTGAAATTTTTATTTTTCAATCGAGTTTTAAACTTCAAATCTTTTTTTTCAAAGCAAAACAAATTTCAATCTTCCCACAAATTTTAAACCCAGTCTTAACCCAGTTTTAAAATTCAAAAATTTATTTTTCTCTATTAATCCAAACTATTTTCCATTTTTCTAAATTTCGCAAGTAGTTTTTAAAATTTTTCGCGGTAAACGAATTTAAAATTAAAGAGTAGTCATTAAGTTGTTAACTTTTTTTACCTCTTATTTTTTTTCCGACTTATTTTTACAGATTTATTGTAGAATACGCAACGAAATGCAAAGGCATCATAATTTCCTCAGATCAGTACCGCGATTTGTGGAAAGAAAAACCTGAATGGCGGGAAACAATCGAAAATAGATTACTAGCACCGACGTTCGTCGGTGAGTACGTCATGTTTCCAGATGATCCGTTAGGTAGAGGTGGTCCGTCGCTGTATGAATTTCTGAGGCATTGATTCTGTAAATGCTGCTTAATTTGTAATTGATTAAATATTTTATTATTTATTTAATGTATGTATAAACATTTTTTTTCTCGCTTTACGAAGAAGACATATTTTTAAATTATAATAAAATTTTTATTTCTTTTTTTAAATATTAAAAAAATTATTACGTGTTTTGTATGTACATGTTCTGTTTCTGTTTCAAGTATAAATATTCAAAATAAATAATAATATGTATTTATATAAAAAATTTATGTGAAAAAATTTATACTGGATCCCAGGATGGTCTCCAACACCATTTCCGAGATTGACGCACAAAGTCCATACTCTCTTGAGCTGTTTCGCGAGCTAATCGCTGCATCGGCGTTGCTGTATTTGAATCTATTTTAGCACTTGACAAAACTTTTTCGTGCTCCAACGTTGAACTTACATCTGTAACAACAAAAAAATATGAATAATTATTGACCCTGTTGGCCAATCACAAAAATTCCCGCTATTTTCGAATTTCAAAAGTCAAATCATGGATATTTTGTTGTTCAATCAAAAGAAAAAATCATTTAGGTAAAAAAAAAATGACCCTGATATCCACAGCTTGCTCAGAAAGTTTTTGCAGTGACCCGGGAAAAAATGATCAGACATGAACAGGCATGATCAGGTCTAATTTCAGGCCTGATCATACATAAACAGGCATAGTCAGGTCTGATCATTTTTTCCTGGGGCAACATTTTCGGCTAAACGACAAGTCTTGGCTGGATAATACTTGCGTGCAAGTTGATGTAAATTTGCGACCGTAAACTGAATGTAATTTTACAGAAAAACTTGTCGTCAATTTCAAATTAAACTTTCAATCAACTTAACGTCATTGTCTGACAGTAACATTTCAAAGGCATTCTCAGACAGTGCCCCCCACTTTTTAAAAATATGCAATGACTTTCAACTGTCATAACTGTATCAAAATTTTATTATATAATTAATTAAAAAAAAATTAAAACCTTAATTAAAAAAAGGACAACGTAGTCGTAATTTTGTTGAGATATAGAATTTAAAAAAAATTACTTACCATTGACATCAATTGGGAGTTAAACGAAATTTGTTGAATAAATTTTAGCCAACAAAATTTACAAATTCGAATTATAAAATTGACATGACGATTTTACTGAAATTTATTTAACGAATTTTGTGTAACTCCTAATTGATATCAAGTGTAAATAATTTTTTTTAAAATCTATATATCGGCGAAATTACGACTACGTTGTCCTTTTTCAATTAATGCTTCAATTTTTTTTTAATTAATTGATAACAATTTGATACGCTTATGACAGTTGAGTCATTGAAAATTTTTTAAAAGTGGGAGACACTGTCTGAGAATGGCTTTTAAAGTTACAGACAATCTACTGTCAACCGCAACTTTTTGCTGTTAAGTTGACTTTAGATTCCGGCCGTAGCTTGAAGTTAACTTGCGGCTATGGTGGCTATCAGGGTAATTTATGTTGTACGATATCTTTGGAATGAATCAATCGAAAGAGCTCACCAAGATTTAGAACTAATTAAATTTCGAGGCAAATCGGGCAAGTAGTTTATGAGTTAAGGTAAGAGACCCAGTATCCAATCAGGGAACTAGTACCCGATCACTCCACGTATTTAAATTTCTATTTTTACTAAATATAGATATACAAATACGTGAGTGTCCAGGTACTGGGTCTCTTAAAATAGCAAGAGTACTTACTCGTTTTAGAAAACAATTTATTAAGTACATAGTTATCATCATCAACGACTGTCGCCTTCGATGACGATCCTTCAGAATCAGAATGGCCGAGCCTGCGACCAATCAAGCAAGACACCTGTTCCCCATCGAACAATGCCGACACTTTACTTTCTTTTTTCCGAGTCAGTTCCTTGGATTTGTATTTTTTTTTATTATCCTTAGAATTGTTATCTCCAAAAAGCCGATCAGACTCAGTAGCAGTGCCATCGATCGGTTCATTCAAATTGAACAGTTCAGTCAAATCAGACGTTTGAAACAGCCTTCGCTGACGCGGATCATCCAGTACTCTGTTTGACAGCAACAGTTTAAAAATCTGCCGATGATAAATTTTTTCTTCAATGGTACCCGCAGTGATCAATCGGTAAATGGTCACTTGTTTGTCCTGCCCAATTCGCCACGAGCGTTCACGTGCCTGGGCATCAGTGGCCGGGTTCCAGTCAGGGTCATAAATGATGACACGATTGGCTCCAGTTAAGTTGATTCCTAAGCCTCCAACTCTTGTTGTTGAAATGAAAACAAGATAAGAATTATCCTCATTAAATTTACGAATCGTTCTCTGGCGCTCGGACATGGCCGTCGAGCCATCAAGTCTCAGGTACGTGTAGTTTTCCTGCTGGATCAAAGCCTCCAGTATATGGAGCATTTGCCTGCTCTGGGTAAAAATGACCACCCGATGCCCCTGACGTTTCCAAATTTTCAGAAGCGATCTCACCACCGTCATCTTTCCCGAGCGCTTCCAGAATCCGAACTTCTCTAGATCAATATTCTCACTGGCATCCATTTCTTCATCCGAACCCTGGTCGTCTTTAGTATAAATATACAAATCAGGATGATTGCATAATTTTCTCAATGTTGTCAGTGCGACTAAAAGTTTTGCACGATATCTGTTGTCACCAGTGGCTGATTTTTCATGTAATACTGAGCTAACGCAGTCAGACTTCAAAAACTCTTTGTACAAATCAGTCTGCTCTTTAGTAAGACTGCAAAATAAAACTTGTTCATTTTTTTCCGGCAAATTAATGTGATGTCTGACATCATTTTTAGTTCGCCTTAACATGTAGGGACTGATTGCTTCCTTCAGCATCGTGGCGACTTGTAGAGCCGTCGCTTCTTGTAGTAAAGAAGCGTTGGCGTATCCGCCTCTGGTGATTGGCGTAGCGCAGTGCTCGATAAATGCATCGATGGTCCCAAGTTTTCCTGGCAAAATGAAGTCGAACAGAGACCACAATTCTTTGAGTGAGTTCTGCATTGGGCTGCCGGTCAGCAAAAGCCGGTGGGGAGTACAAAATTTTTTTACGACTTTAGTAACTTTAGCCTGGGGGTTGCGGATCTTGTGACCTTCGTCCAAGACGACGTAGTGCCACTTGTAGGGTACGAGTAAGTCCGCGTGATTTAGGACACCGGAGTACGAAGTCAGCAAAACTCCGCCGGTCTTCAGACTTTCGAGTAATTCTTCAGGGTCGCCTTGATGGGTTCCCGAGTGATGCAGGGTAACGACTCGCAGGGAAGGCCACCAGTCGTGGAAGTGGTGGACCCACTGCTCTAGTAACGTCGCTGGGCACACGATCAGAGTGGGACCGAGTCCCCGAAATCTGCCGCCATCGGACAGCAGTTCGCTGCAATCAAGCCCAGCAAAAAATGCTATCACCTGGACCGTTTTACCTAGACCCATTTCATCACCGAGTAAACCTCCCAAGTTACGGCCGTGTAACTCCCAGAGCCAGCGAACTGACACCTTTTGATACTCGTACAATTTTTTCCACAGTGACCGCGGAACTTTGAATAAATTATCGACTGTCCGAAGACTGTCATCAGACCTAGTGGATTTTATTCTTTCGTCGACTCTTTTTTTGTACAGAGATTCGTCCCCGTCATCAAGAATTCTGCTTCTCTTCTTTGACGAGTCGATTGACAGCCGTTTTTTTTTCGCTTTAGGAACTTTGCTGACTTCGTCCTCTGAACCCTCATCACTGGGGACGTATTCGCTGCCGCTGTCATCCTGATTGTCTTGGGTGTTTTTCCAAGACCCAGATGGTTTCGGAGGTTCGACAGTAACTGGAGGCGCTTCTTCTTCAACCGGATTAACAGAAGACGAGTTTGAAGATTCTGAACTTTTTCTGTTTTTTGTCTTACGCTTTTTGCCGGCAGTTAAATTTTCTTTGGCCTGATGCAACTTGGAAAGCTTTGGCTTCTGGAGATTCTTCTTCTTAGCAGCAAACTCTGCTTGTCTCTTAAGATATTTTTCCAAGTCCAGTAGTCCAGTGCTGGCATTTAATGAACCAGAGGAATCAGTTTTCTTTTTTAACTCAGCTTCAAAAGGTGTGATCTCTCCCACTTTTACACGCCGATCTAATTCATCATTTTCTAAATTTGTTTCTTTTTCTTCTGCTTTATCTGATGACGTAACAGATGATGCTAAAGATTTTGAATTTACTTCTATGTGATGCGATAATTCTTGATGGATACTTTCTTCACTGCGGATTTTTATGATCTAAAAAAAATTAAATCTTTTTAAACTGAATAGTAAATTTAAAAAAAAATATTTTACCTCTTTGAAATCATTGACTTTGTCATCGTTCGCTGTCTCATCGTCTTCATCCATTTTAAATACTTATTATTATTTATAATTTGAATTATTGAATATTTACTTTTCCCATGTGATGGAAGTAATTAAAAAAAGGCATGAACTGGCATGAACATGTTGCAGGTAAATATAAAAATAAATTAAATAAGTATACAAAACATATGTCTACCTATACCAAATGTAATTTGATTTTTGTATAGTGTAGTATATAAACGACACCCAGATGGAAAATTATTTGTGCGCATGACGAAACAGTGAAACAAACAATTTGGCGGGAAACTTTTAAAATGACCAATAGTTTGTTTATAAGGAAAAAAAAAGACTTAAGTACCCGATCAGGAAATTAATACCCGATCACTTCATATATAAGTATGCATATTGCTTCATATATAAGTATGTATATAAATTAAGCCAGTTCCCGATCAAAAAACTAGTACCCAATCACCAGGGTACGGAAGTTTGTGCTCAACAATAAGAATAAAAGAAAAAAAAATTCACGCTAATTTCTCAAAGAAATTTCTAAAAGATATATTCAAATGTCGAGTGTCATTAAAGCTGTCGAAATTAAGGTTGTGAAAAAATATGTCAATAAAACAATCAGCAAGATAATTAGCAAGACCATCAGCAAGACAATTGTCTTGCTCGTTTTCTTACTGGCGGTCTTGCTGCTTGTCTTACTGGTGGTCTTGCTAATTCTCTTGCTGATGGTCTTGCTAATTATCTTGCTGATTGTCTTATTGACATATTTTTTTCACAACCTCAATTTCAACATTCTTTTATGGCATTCGATATTTGAATATATCTTATAATTTAATTCACGTGAATTTGCTCGCGATCGTAATTTTGATATAGAGAAATTTGGGCGAATTCTTTTCCTTTATTCTTATTGTTAAGCACAAACTTCTGTACCCTACCAATCACTCATATATTTATATATCTATATTTAGTAAAATTTAGCAAATATAGATGTATAAATATATGAATGATCCGGTACTAGTTTCCTGATGGGATACTAGGTCTTTTACCTTATACACATATAAACTATTGGTGATCATTAAAAATACGATTTAAAAAGTTTCCAGCCTTTGTGTTTCTATATTTAGTAAAATTTAGTAAATACAGGTGCATAAATACATGAGTGATCGGGTACTAGGTCTTTTAGCTTATAGACATACTTACAAATACATGGAGTGCTTGAGTACTAGTTCCCTGATCGGATACTGGGTCTTTAACTTTATATTTATACAAATACATGGAGTTTTATAATGGGAGTGAATAAAAAAAAATGTTTATTCAAAATGACGCAAACGAAAAAAAAAGTCAAACAATAACTTAATATAATTATTTATTTTTTTAATAAATGAAGATTTACATTTATCATTCATAAATTACATATTTATATCGATAAATTTATTACGCGATATCACAATACTTCTACGATTACTTGCGAAATTTGTGCGATTGATATGAACTGATGATATTCAAAAATTACTAGTATTAATTAAGGGGGGGAGGGGTAGCGTATTAAATTTTTTTTAACTGAATGTATAATAATCTCAAGAATATTGTGTCAAAATTTCAAGTTGATTGGAGCAAAATTGACGAAGTTATCAGTATTTTTATACCTCATTAGACATCACGGATGATAGCAACATCCTTTATGGACCTGGCATTGATGATTCAGTGTGATGCAAGTCGATAAAATTCGCTTATAGATGTTTGATACCAGAATTTTTAGTGTTCAAAACTTTAAAGCGATTTTTCTACAACTCACGTTTTCAAAGTCCGGTGACCATCATAACTTAAAAACTACTGCACTGATCCTTTTGAAATTTTGAATACTATTTCTGTACATAATTTACGAGGTAACGCTGGAGAGCTTTTTTAAAATTTATCTATCAGGGTATACATTAAATATATGTAAAGCTAAACTATTTGTAACGTGGTTTGTCAGAAGCAATAAAACATATGCAAACGACACGAAAATAAACATAAAAAGTAAAATACAAATAAAACATGTGCTATAATACAAAAACTACGATCTTTAAAGTACCATCAAATCTTTGTAAATCATTGAATCAATTCATAGAAAAATAGTTCTATTTTAAAAACAAATTTTTCAACATTTCTGAAAACCTATATTTTATATACAAACGCCATGGTTAAACTCAAATGGAAATATATTTTTCGAAGGATACGTGTGAATGACCAACTTATTTTTTTATAATTAATAGAAAAATTTCCAAAGGCCTGCAATTCAAAGTTTTAAGTTAATGTGCCGAGTTATACCAATCCACAGAATATCCCTCAACCCGAAATTGCATCGTTCGCATAATTATACCATACAAAACAATTCTTGCTTGTTCAGGTAAGATGGATTGTGACAAGGCAACAATAAAGTATTTGATTTAGTACTGTATGTACCGTTTATTTGCACCTATGTACCATTTATTATAACCGATACGACTTTTCAAGTAGAAGTCAAAGCGGTCGTAAAATTTCATTAAATTCCGTATAAAATATTTTATAATCCACCAACAAAATAAATTGATCGACTGTAGAGCTTACAAAGTAATCATTATGAGATATATTAGTGGGAATATAATAACTCTGAAATAAGTTTCTTACCAGGGACACTACAAACTGTGGGCGCGATCTAGTGGCGAGCACCGAACTACTCCTGCTGCTGCTGCTACCTAACACTATAACTTTCTCTCCATCATATTTATCTTTTCTCCCAAAAAATTTTTCTCTTAGCTGAAGTCTTGATGCAAGCCAACAGCAGCGGGAGTAGTTCGGTGCTCACCACTAAATCGCGCCCACAGTTTGTAGTGTCCCTGGTAAGACCCTTATTTCAGAGTTTTTATATTCTCAAATTGAAGCATTTATGGAACGGCTACTCCTCTGTTATTCGACAGAGTGACTAGTCTTTTTTGATGGTAATACATCTTGTATTACGTCAAGACATTAATGTTTTCTTGAAGATGAATACTTATCCTCTATATATACAAAAATAAAAAGCTCCATTTCGCTAAAAAATCGTGTTTTTCCCTTAAAGTGTTCCAAAGAAGTGAAAAATTCAAATTTAGAAAAACCCTCCCAGCGTTACCTAGGGAAAACTATTATCTAATGAAAAAACTTTGAACCCTTGATTTCAGATGAGCCAGCACTAAGTTATGATGATCACCGCGATCCTACTTTTTTCTGAGGCGCGTCCGAGTAATTGCTGCCGTTGCCGTATTTTTCAATATTTCTTCGTGAAAATTTTACAAAATATTCTTCGAAGATGTCTTTTTTTGTACGAATTAACGCTACCCTCCCCTTAATAGTTTGTAATTTTGTTTGTCTGTAAATGTATATTTTTATTTATTTGCGTGTGTCTATCGTATGTAAATGTATACGTATGTGTACATAATGTCTGTATATCACCAAAAATATAGATCAAAATTTACTTGTGAATAAAATATTACTAGCATGCAATTCGAGAAGACAAATTTTTAAATGTTTTAAGATTTTTACTTATTTTTTTTTTCGTTTTGTCTTGAGTTCAAAATTTTTAATTGTTTTATTTATTTTAAAATGTTCTTTTAAATATCATATTAATTTGATGCCGGCTCTGTTGCCAATCGAATTCTCGCGGTTTCGCGAGATCGATTGTGTACTTCCGCTGTACGGAAAGTTATTCCAAAAATATCTTCATGATATCTGTTTTGATCCTAGAAATTTAAATAATATTTCATTTTAATAAGTACAGAGTAATTTAAATAATTATTTAGTGTCCGTTCATAAAATACGTTCGCACTTAAGAGGTCTAAGAAAACGTGACGTTTGCAGGCCATCAAATAATTTTGAAAATTTTTCAATCGGTTTTTTTCTATTTTATTTTTTTCCTCGTACCCCGTTTTGCCCCCCCCACTCCTATAAATATTTAAAAATATAAAAATGTGTATACTATTAATTATCATATACGGGGGGAGGGTCTATTGTGTGCAACACAATATTGATAGGGGCCCGCATGGAAAAATATATATGTGAAAATTATATACGTATATGTGACATATATAACATATATGTGCAAAAAAAAAAATATATCAACTAAATTTTTAGAAAAATGTATGTACAGATCAAAACATAAATGCTTACATAAAATTAATAATATATCAAACATACATTATAAATAAATTTCACATAAATGAAGACATATATGTAAACACATATGTAGACATTAGGGTGCTTTTTTTAAGACTATTTTTTTATATATTCATATTTAAATATATTTTTATGTATTTTATATATTTATGAGTATACATGCATGCATATATGTGTATATATGTACGCATATGTGTATATATGTACGCATATGTGTATATATGTACGCATATATGCGTATATATATATGAATAAATGTGTAGTATGTATACATATATGTCTTTTATATTTTTATACAAATATATAAATATACTTATGTATGTATGGGTCATATAAAATGTGGTAGAGTGACGAAGAGGGGGTGGGAGGCGGGTCTTAGAGGGTAAAATTTTGCGTGACGTATTTTATAAACGGCCCCTAATTTATTTTTATTTTGTTTTTTTAAACAACTAATTTACCCTTAAAGAAAGCATGTAAGCTTCAACTTCTTTGTCCGACATTTGTCCATTCGTTTGAATAATTTGTTTCAACGTCTGATAAACATCTTCAGCCATAGTGCAGTCGCCGCAAACATAAAAATGTCCATTTTCATGCACCAGCATATTAAAAATTAGTAAAGCTTCAGCTTGAATCAAATCCTGGACATAAGTTTTCTTAATCTCTTGTTCACGAGACAAAGCGAGAAAAACTTTATCTAGTACTCCTGCTTCCAGCATTTCTCGTTTCTCATCACAGTAAAGATTTATATTTTTTTGACGACAGCCGAAAAATAGCCAAATTTTACCGAACTCTTGTTCTTTAATTTATTAAAAATTTTTAATAATAAGTGAAAATGTATAAGAAATAATCGCGGAAAATTTAATAGTGAAGTTTACTTACGGGGTTCGAGCTGCATTTGAGCATAACGATGGTGCCAGAATCCTCTAAATGGAGCTATTCCTGTTCCTGGACCTACTAGAATCATTGGAGAACTAACATCCGGAGGCATATAAAAGTTCGGCGCACTGTAAATTTTTTAAAATAAATATTAAATAATTATCGATGTCATATTTCTTTTTTATTATTAGTATTATTAAATTTTACCTGCGCACAAATACGTATAAAGGCTCGCCGTCATTTATTTCATTGAGATAATTAGAACACACACCGTAATGAATAGGTCCAGTTCCTCCTAAAAGTGATTATAATAATTAATATCAAAATTAATTATTCACGAAATGACTTAAAAATTTTCCTTGAAATTTAAATCAGATTATTTGAAATTATTTACAAGTACAAAATGGTCATAAATATGAAATATAAATATTGTTATTAATTAAGGGAGGAAGTAGGTCTGCGAAATAAAAAAGAAGAGGATATTTTAGTGATTTTTTTTTTCAGAGGAGCTTCTGTATTAAAATTCTTAAAATTAGTGACATTATTAGCGACATTCCAAGAATATTCTGCTAAATTTTCATAAAAAAATATTGAAAAATGTGCCAGTGGTAGTGGGGAGAGACGAGTCACTTAAAAAAAGTCTCCATGCCGTAGGCAGGATAATTCGTGACTGCTTCATCTGAATCAAAAAACCAAAAAGATTTCTTTGGTACATAAGTTTATCTTAGATTTGAACCAAGGATTTTTTTTTATCAATCACTACTTATTTGTCAATTAAACAAAAGGAGCAATTTTTGGGAAAAATCAGAGTTTTTCGATTGCACCTTTACCAAAAATTCAAAAATGAATATTTTGATTATTCCTTCCTTCAAATCCAAGATAAACTTATGTACTAAAGCAATTTTTTTGGTTTTTTGATTTCAAATGAAGCAGTCATGAGTTATCCTGCCTACGGCATGGAGACTTTTTTAAGTAACTCGGCTCCCCCCACTACCACTGGCACATTTTTCAATATTTTTTAATGAAAATTTAGCAGAACATTCTTGGAATGTTGCTTAATAATGTCGCAAATTTCAAGAATGTTAATAAAGAAGGTACTCTGAAAAAAAAAATCACAAAAATATCCTCTTTTTTTTTGTATCTCGGACTCCTCTGCCCCGTTCCATACCTAATGAACTTCGAAAATTTGAACGTTTACACTTTGAAATTGGAAATTTTAACTTTGGCAATTTGAACTTTTGTAAATTTGAACTTTGAATAATTTAGTATTTCTTTCATCAAAAATGATTTTTTTTCATCATCATCATCAATTCATTCATAAAAGTTCAAATTTACAAAAGTTAAAATTGGTAAAGTTAAATTTTCAAGTTCATTAGGTCGGTCACCCTTCCCCCTTAATCTAACTAATAAAATTAATTAATATTTTAAATTACCCTGAGATTTGTATTGCACGATAGCAACCGTCAAGTGAATTTGTCCCTTATGAACAAGCGGTGAAGAAGAAATACTATAAAATCTAGGCTGTAGTGGAGTCAAATGAAGAACAAAAAGTGGAGCGTAAGGTTTCACTGAAGGAAACTCTTCCAAAACTTCAAATAAATTCGGATACTTCCAGTGTTTCCAATCTTCGTAAGCTGCCGAGTCCTTTTATATTTAAAATAAATTGATCTTTCATTAAAATATGCTGTCTAAACATAACAAATACTCATGATAAATACCAACGTACGGTAGCTAAGAGATTGAGCTGAGCTTTTTCTTTAGGATTTTCAGCAATTGATGCAAAATATCTTAGAAGATTAGGCGTCGGCGGGGTCGTGATATCCAAAAATCGTGTGAGTAACATTCTTAAAGAATTCGGTGAAAACCTTTCATGAGGTATCCAGGTTTTGACGACTCCTAATTTAAAAAAAAGAAGTCATATATTTTTTATAAAGGAATCAATTGTAAGGCGTAAAAAAATAATAAACCATTTGGCGTATGAGATTGTTTTTGCGTTTGAAGCTCCATAGGAGTATCAAAATCTATAGTTGGTTCAATACGAGCAAGAATTCCCTCAACCAGTTCACTCTTATTACATGCAAATACTCCTAGATGATCCCCTGGCTTGTAAGCGATTTCCATGCTTGCTAAATCATCTAGTTCTAATAGTAACGTAGTCGCACTAATAAAATAAATAATTATTAAAAATAACTAATTAATTATTTAAATTCACTGGCAAAAAATAAATACACTGTAAAAAATTTTCGGAGTGAATGAGGAGTGGATGACTTTATTTATTCACTCCCCTTCGGAGGGAAATTCACTCCGAATGGGAGTTATCGCGGAGTAGATGATTTTTTATTTCTTTAATTCCCTCGGAGTGACTTTCCAAAAAAATTACTAATACATAGTAAGCTTAGGTCTTTGATATTTTGACATTTATATTGAGTACGGAAATAATTACGAGCTCCCTTTCTATATATTCGCGCGAAATGATTTTTAAAAATTATAAGCAGCTGATAATAAAATTTGAACAAATATAATTACTAGGGCGTTACAAAAAAAACAAATTTTTTTTTTTCTCGGAACCAGGGTCAAAAGTTTCGATTAGATGCCAAAATAGGCCTCTGAAAATATGAGCCCTTAATATTAATATCAAGGTTGTCCGCATCGCACTTTTCGATTTCCCATAAGAATAACACAGGAAAAAAATTTTTTTTTCTTCTGATTTTTGAAACTAATGAACCATAAATTGCATTGTAATGTCCATCAATTTTTTGTAGAGAATTGAACGCTCTACAAAAAAAGTCTCTTATCATTTTTTGATAAATCCATCTGTTCGAAAGTTATTGGAGCTGGAAGTCAAATCTATAGTAAATTTCGAGATCTTTTTACTTTTCCAGCAAAACTATCAGACTTATCAAAAAATGTCATAGGATCTTTTTTGTAGGCAATTTTATTCCCTACAAATTATTTTTTGCGAAGTTCATTCAAATTCCGCATTGTTTTCTAGTTACTTTCATTTTAATGCCAAGCTCGTAAAAATAATAGTATTCAAATCAATTTTGAAAACTTAACGTTAAAATGAAAATAACTAGAAAACAATGCGGAATTTGAATGAACTTTGCAAAAAATAATTTGTAGGGAATAAAATTGTCTACAAAAAAGGTCCTATGACATTTTTTGCTAAGTCTGATAGTTTTGCTGGGAAAGTAAAAAAATCTCGAAATTTACTGTAAATTTGACTTCCAGCTCCAATAACTACATTCCTAAAACGCCCTAATAATTACAGTGAGTCACAAACTGTCGTATGACTGACACCAACCTTACCACGAGATAACATTTCACATTGTACCGAAATATAAAATATTCCCATAAAAACTATGTCGCTACAGCTATTCAATAATTTAATATCTTCACTAGACTGGGCCAAAAAAAATGACTATTTTTTTTTTTCATAGCTATATCGAAAATATTATTCAGAATGACAAAAAAAAAATTTCATGAAAGTTTGAGCCCTTAATATTAATTTTAAGAGGTCTATCATCGCTATTTTTAATTTTAATTCCTAATTTGATGTTTTACGTCGGAACTGCTAAAATATTGGAGTAAAAAAAATTCATTTCCACTTATTCTTATGTAAAATTAAATTCCCTACAAAAAAGGTCTGATTGAAAATTTTCGTCAGACAAGCCGTTTCCGATTAATTAAGCTTAATAAATTGATATATTTTTTCGATTTAACATTTTTACTTTTGAATTTTGTAACTGACGAATCAATAAATATCTAAAAAAGATCAGGACAGACTTTTGAAGGAAATTTAATGCTCTACAAAAAAGGTCTCTTAACATTTTTTGCTAAATTCACTCCTTCGAAAGTTATTCACGTTATTGAAATCGTTTTGACTCAAATTCAACCTTGAATAACTTTCGAAGGAGTGAATTTAGCAAATAATGTTAAGAGACCTTTTTTGTAGAGCATTAAATTTCCTTCGAAAATCTGTCATGGTCTTTATTACATATTTATTGATTTGTCAGTTACAAAATTCAAAAGTAAAAATGTTAAATCGAAAAAATATATCAATTTATTAAACTTAATTAATCGGAAACGGCTTGTCTGACAAAAATTTTCAATCAGACCTTTTTTGTAGGGAATTTAATTTTACATAAGAATAAGTGGAAATGAATTTTTTTTACTGCAATGTTTTAGCAATTCTGACGTAAAACATCAAATTATAAATTAAATTTAAAAATAGCGATGATAGACCTCTTAAAATTAATATTAAGAGCTCAAACTTTCATGAAAATTTTTTTTTGTCATTCTGAATAATATTTTCGATATAGCTAAGAAAAAAAAAAATAGTCAATTTTTTTGGCCCAGTCTAATCTTCACTATGTATTATATATATGAAATTATAATTTAGTGAGTTACTAAAACATTTTATAAATTAAAAACACAATATTTTAAGTTTAATTATTAATCTCTGAATTAATTATTTATTGAAATAATTATGATTCTAATTAGCAGTTGTTTCTATTGAATATAAATTTATTTAAGTATTAATACTCCGGACCGGAGTGAATGCAGATTTAAATAAAATTCCCACAAAAAAATTCCTATTCACTCCACATGCGAAGTGATTTTTTTTTGAACTCCGGAACTCCGAGTGAGAGAATGAATTCGGATTGCAATAAAATTCAGATTCACTCCCGATTTTTTACAGTGTATTCTAATATACGATATCTTTGGCTCAAATAAATTTTTTTCAGTGAATAATTAATTTAATAAATTTACCCAGAATCATTTCCGCTTAAATTTGTTTTCCTCAACATATTGCAAGTCGTCACATTTCTATTGTGGCATTTACTCAGAGCTGAAAATAAATATCATTATAATTATTAAGTAATTTTTTTACATCCAAGGATATGATTAAAAAAATATAATTATACATTTAGCAATTGGTTGAGGATCGGCTTCAATGAATCGTACAGTTGATCTAGACAGAGCTTCAGACCCAAGTGATAGTGCAACTTCTAGCAACGTGTCGTCATCATCAAGACAAAAAGTTTCACAGGCAACAGCAAAAGTATCAGCAGCCCATTTTCGGAATGCCTGCTCTTGACCACACATTTCATCACCCTGAGACAATTTATGTAATCGTTCGCCACCAAGTTCTCCAAGTAAATTATCAACATAACGGCCAAATGCACAGAAATTTGGGTAAGCTGACGAACCGAGAGCAAATACAGCGAATCTATAAATATTAAAAGTTAGCCAATTAAATAGATTAATAATAATTAGTTCTCTTAAGAGCATCGAAGAGCTCGAAAACAGCAGGAAGTTTTGGGGCTGGCCCGCAAGGCCAACCGTTGCCCAGATTTTTTAAAATTAATTGATAAAATTTTTATACGCTTATGACAGTTAGAAGTCATTGAAAATTTTTTTAAAATGGGGGGGGGGCACTGTCTGAGAATAGACAATTGAACTTGTTAATAATTTCAACCCTGGTGGAAATTTTTCGGACTTTTCTCTGAATAACTCTGAAAAAGTCTTTAGAACTTTGAAAAAGTCACCGAGCTTCGAAATTTTCCCATAGATCGGCCGATGCCTGGTTTGCAATGATTGGCCAATAAATCGCTAACTATATACTGGCCCGTGCATGGTGAATCATTGGAAGCCGTCTTTTTGCTTATAAAAACGGCGCACAATTAACCGCCGTTCGTTGGCCAACGGTTTAATCGAGTGCTCTTGATACCAAGCTTTGGCCGATGATTGATTGCCACAACTGGTCAATGCTTGGCATACCGTTATCATCCAATATTTAGCCGATATTCGGCCGATGCTTGAAAATTGGCAGCCATTCACAACCCAGTAATGGGCCGATTCTTCGTTTTTTTATGGGTGTGTTATTCAGAGAAAATTACGAAAAATTTCCACTAAGGAAGTAATTGATAAAGCAAATAAAAATTTTGAACAGTGTACCTGACATTGCTGAGAGGTCCAAAAGTATCTTCATTTTGTGATTCTGTAGTAGAGCCACGAAGAGAATCTAATCTATCTAATTTTTTGACACTACCTACTTCAGTTTGACTATTAGCTTTTATAAATGACTTTGAAGTCGCTAATCTATACAAAGAAAATCACATAATTATATTAATAAAATGCATAATAAAATAAATTAATATTAACCCGGGTCGAAAAATTTGATTTGTTTTAAATCACAGATTCAAATTCAAATTTTTGTTTTTTGAGGTTTTTTTCGTATAACTCATAAACCAGTTGCCCGATTTGCCTCAAAATTTATTCAGTCCTAAGTCTTAATGAACCCTTTCGATTGCCACCAAGTACAATCGAGTCGGTTGATTAATTACAAAGATATCGTACGACAAAAATTATTTTTTTTCAGCGAAATGAATGTTCTTTTGATCCAACGGTTTTTTGAGCTTTTCGAGCTCAAAAATTAGCAAGTACTTAACTCTCTGAGCTCAAAAACAGCTGGAAGTTTTGAGTTGGTCCGCAGGGTCAACTGTTTTTCAGATTTTTTAGCCTGTTTTTGATCCTCTTTAGATCAAAAACAGCTTAAAATTTTCATAAAATTTTAAAAATAGACCAATTAATCCAAATACAGTCAAGTCAGAGTAAAATCAGATCAAATTTATCGGCCCAGAAAATTTAGTAATCATAGAAAATTAATTTACGTTATTTTTGATTCATTATTATTATTATAAGTTTCATTCATTTTCATGGCATATAAATTTTGCGCAAAAGCTTCACCGTTTTCCGGTGGATCTCCATTACCAAATGTCGATGTAATAACAAGAAGTAATGCTTCGTGTTCAATATTACTGATATCATATTCAGCCATACTAAGAACTTGTGAATGAAATGCATGCCCCAACAATTCCCCAAGTTTTTCAGCATACATTTGTGATGTGCCTGTCTCAGTTGCGAAGAGAACTGTCGCTTTGATACGTCGTGATAAAGCACGTCCAAAAAGTTTTGACGTAAACTTCACAGCTCTGATAAAATTAATTTATTTTAGATAAAAATTATTGTTCATTAATTAATTAATCAATTAATTATGATATCAGTAAAAAAAATAATAACAATACCTAGCGATTTGTTTGAAATGAAATTTACGACGCGGTTTTTTAGATGTCGCTTTTTTATCACGTCCCTTTTTCCACACATGAGTTTTCCAAGCAGGATCTTGTGCGTCATATGAAGGTTTTAAATGATATAGAGCCATTTCTTGATGAAATACTGGTGTGATAGAACCAGACAGTGGTGGCACAATCCACAGCCAATCAGCTGGACAGCCTTTTCTAAGTCGCATTTCATTTTCGTAATGTTTCATAAATGATTCTGATGCAGTGTGATGGTCTACTATCGTTACATTTTTTACCTGTAAACAGTAAATTCGAATATTTATGATACGCAGTAAAAATTATTGTTAAAATGAACACGTGTGTTAAAAACGGACACATATTTGTGGGGAATTTAAACACGAAATTTGTGTTAAAATCTCAAGACAAAGTTCGGGTAATACAAGAAGTTAATTAAATACTTTTTAAATGTCAGTGGCGACAAAAAAAATGTTAACTTTTACATTTTATTATTGTACTATGGATATTCAGTAAATATAATTAATATATTATGAAGAGATTATCAACAGTGACGACAATTATTATTTAACAATCAACTATTTTTTGATGGTAAATAATTTTTTTATTAGAGTTAAGGTTTTAAAAAAATCAGGTGATATTTAATACCAGTTGCAAATAGTAAATCAATTAATTTCTTTTAAAAAAACAAAATCACATTTTTATTTGGCGAAAAAATAATTCTAACATTACATTAAATAATTCGAAATTGTAACTAAATATTTTTTATTGGTATGATAAAAATTCCGGGTTTTAGTAAATGGTAAATTTAATATATTAATAATTAAAATTTTTAAGTTAAATTGACATTTATAAAATGTCCATTTTACTTTCAATTTTCTAATAATTCTTCCGCGACTATCGATTGGCTTTTTAACATAAATTTTGTGTTAATTTTAAAGTAACTCTTAATAAATGTTGATAATTACAATTTTTGTACCAAGCAACGCTTTTAAAGTGTTAAATAGTAGATCGATTTAAAATTTTTAAGTAGTACAGTGAAATGTGTTTATTTAACACAAAATAATCAACACAAAAAATTTAACAGACCATTTTTTCCTCAGATACACAATATTTTTTACCGTGTATAATTTATCTTAAAAAACAACATAAATATTTACGAAACTGGTGATAATAATAATGAGGGTAATTAATTATACGTGATGGAATTTACCTGGAAACTGTAGATTACTGCCACATTGGCCTCAATCATCGCTTTATCTTTCCAAAGAGTGATTGGAGTCCTTGTATCTAATCCCATATGTACTGCGATTGTCTAAAGAATTTAAAAATTGTGAAGATTATAATTAAATTTTTTTAAAAACAATCATACGGACAAATTAAATTTATAAATAATATAAATATGATGACAAATACTTCAAGAAGATTATAACGAGTTGTGTCACAAAGGTCCCGTGCTCCAATTTCGGTGCTCATGTACCAGCCGTTAAATGGTGCGGCGGTAAATTCTAGACCGCCACAATCAAATACCATTGATGAAACAGCAGGCAGAGCATACCATTTTAATTGTAATTCTTCAAACCACTCATATCTATTTTTGATAAATAAGAAAAAAATTATTACTAATGACTCGTAATTTTTAATTTATCATTTTTATTTACGTCGGATGTCTGATTGGGATTTCCAGAACAAGCTCCGATGGAATATCAAAATAATCTGGATCATGTCCATTTGCTGAAAGTACCAATGGTAGAATATCAAAGCGGGTACGAATTCCTGACCGTGGTCCGCGCCAGCCGAGTTTGAAACAGAGCTAAACAAAGACAATTTTTAGTTTGTTTTGGACATTTTTTTATTTAAAAAGTTATTAATATGTTTTATAAAAAAATAATGGAGATTAACGAGGGATAGTCACTGCGATGAATAAAAAAAAATATTTTTCGGAAGTCAAAATTACAATAATCGACTGAGTTACAGTTATTTCAGTGAGAGTATTGACAGTATTCACTGGGAAAGGGTGAATGAAAAAATTTAAAAATTCAAGTACATCACTGGAGATTAAGAATCATCATACGGTCCAGGATTCGATAGTTTGATGTAAGTATCAATATTTGTTATGATACACGATTTTATAGTAAGAAAAATAGACTAAAAACTAACCGCGTTTTTCTCAAAACGATTTTTTTCAAACTCGCATCGATAACTCGAGAAATTATCAATCGATTTTCAATTTCTTTTGCTTTATTCGTCTTTGCAATAACTAAGATTAAGCGTAGCCGATTTTTTTTATTTCTTCAGACTGTTTGAGTACAAAAAAAAGAGAGAAAAAATGAAAAAATTTTCAATCGGTCGCCATGTTGTAAAAAATCAAAATTTTAAAAACCGGCTGCGAAGATAATTACATTCATGCAGATTATAATGAATTTTTTTTTTTTTAAGATATTCGATTTTGAGAAATCGATGCAACCGTGAAAGGGGAATTTTTTTACGGCTCTACAGCAACGCTGATAACTTCGTTAAAATTGAATAATTTTTAATAGAAATTTATAAAAACTATATTGACTATACACTTAAAAAATAAAAAAACTGCGATCCCCATATTCCTTAATTATCTCAGCCAAAAAATTGCTTATTTTTTGCCGTCCCAGCGGCGATCCCCCATAAATGAAAGTCTTACGTCAGTAAATTCTGCATTGGCTGGATCACCAAGAATAGTCCCATCTTTATTTTTATAACCCGCATAGCTGATTAATTGCGAATTCCAAACTCTGTAGTCATGTTTACCGTCTGTTCGTTGAGGAAAAACAGTTATTGCTGATCTGTGAAATAAATAATTATAATAATAATAAAAATAATTGATAAATTATCTGTGAGTCGTTTTTTTCTGAATGGTAATTAAATAAAACCTTATATTTCCTTTGTTAGTTCCATATTTAATATGATTACATATTGCTTCAAACATTCCACTAGTCGTTGTAACATAACGGCAATCAAAAACTTGTAATTTGGACCACTGAATACGACCAATACATCGCGCAGCATTTCTCCAAGCTAGTTTAGCACCAAAAACAAGCTCTGTTTCACTTAATTGATAAGTTCCAGTTGATAATATTTCTCTTTGGACACTTTCTAGTCGTGAACGATAAGCCTCGCTGTTAGATCTAATTCAAAAATTCAAAATTAGTAATCAAAAAAGTTTTATAATCCAAACGTACTAAATTCACTTGCTCATTCAAAAAGTGATCAATAGATTACGCGCCTTACAGAAAAAAAATCGAGAGAATCCAGAGTGATTACGGATTTTATTTAAATTCGGGGGATTCTACGGTTTCCGTGGCGCCGCTAAATGACCGTGAATTCTTGTAGAACTTGACGAAATAAGACTTTCTTAAAGAATAAAAATTTCGATATCTCGCTTAGTTTTTGAGAAAAATGAGTTTCGAGAAACATGCGATTTTTTCAAAAAAATGAAACGTTTCATAGATTTTAACATCTTCAATTTTTTTGTATTTTTTTCCAGAAAGTTCCTTTGAAGACGAAAATTTTGAAAAAAACACGTCTGAATTAGTCCATTTTTGAAGAAGTTATAGATATTTGAAAAAAAGTTTTATTTCGTCGAGTTCTACAAGAATTTGTGATCATTCGGTCGCGCCTCGGAAACCGTAGACTTCCTTAAATCCGCATTCACTTTAATTCCGAGTCAGTATTAAAATAAACTCCTTTGGGAGTTGATACCACTTCGAACCAGAGTTTGAAAATTATAATAAACTCCCCTTTGGAGTAAATTTTACTCCACAGGCATTAAATAAATACACAATCATCTACCCTTCATTCACTGCGAATTGACTCCGTTACCCAGAGTTCCGGAGTAAAAAAAAAATCACTCTGCATACGCAGTAAATAGAGAGTTTGTCTTTTCAGCGGAGTGATTTCGGAGTGACCTGAACTTTATTTCAATCCGCATTCACTCCGATTTAAAATTAAAATAAATTCCCCGGAGTAAATTTCACCTCAAGGGGATTAAATAAATAGTCATCCGCTTCGCATTCACTCTAGATTTAATCTGTGTTCTCTCCGAAAATTTGTTTCTGTGTATATGCAAAAAAGTATTGAAATATTAATAATTATAAAAAAAATGGCAGCTAAATTTTTTCATGAATCGCCAGTTTTAATTTTTCATTAATTACAATTAAATCAAAAAAATTGGCATAGTGATTTTTACAAGATTTCTTCTATTTAAGAATTAAAGTGTAATAAAAAATAGATCGATCGGTTGTGTATTTTTTAAGTTATTGTGTTTACCAACATCCGTACATACTGACGGACATCAAAAATTTTTTTTCCATCATTATTTTAAAAAAAAGTGACTTAAAATCGAGTTCGTTTTAAATTTTCTTTAAAATAGTACGAGTTTTTTTCTAGTTGATCATATTCTAATGTGTAAATATCATTTTTACGTGAGTGAATTTACTGGGACCGCGTAAGCGTTAGCAGAACATCTCATTGCTTCGCAATTGAGTTGTGCAATAAAACCATAAACTAAAATTAAATTTAAAAACAAATTATAACTTTACCTTCTTATGGATGCAAAGTACTGTTCTAAAAAGTCTTTAGCATGAATTAAAAGTTCTTCTTTCTTCCTTGGTTCGGTTCCATGAAACGGAAGACTCATTACACTTCCTAGACACACTTGCCCCGAGCATAATGTTTTCTAATAAAAAGTTAAATAATTGTTAAATAAACAAGTAACAAAAGTAAAATAATTATAACATACCACCATCCCTTTGGGATGAAGTAAATCAAAGGCTTCTGTTTTCTGCGTGAGATTCCTGAGCTTCGTAGATTTTTTTTGGCCTCCAGTTTCGGGCTGGTCTTTCATTTTTGCCGATGTGATATTTTTTCAGTTACAATAAAATTTTTAATTGCGCTATTTAACGAATATATTTATTTTTTTAGTGTACCAGTTGCTCAGGTCAACGCACTAAGAATAGAACCGCCATCAAGGAACATCAGTTCATCACTGCGCGTTAGCGTGTGTACCTGGAGCTCTTGATCCAGCGTACTCGTATTCTTTTGAAAGGGGAATACCCATAATATCTGGGCCTGCGCAATTCAAATCATACGCATGCGCATTTAAAATTTTATAAAAAACTTATAGCGGGAATTTTAAAAATTAACAATAAATAATTAAATACACATGCGCAAGAATTTTAAACCGCATGCGTGATATAATTTATATATGTGTGTGTTATGTATATATATATTTATACGTATACGATAAAAACAACACAGGGGTCATGTGATTTACAATTGATGAAGAATAAAAGTAAAGAGAAAATAAGGAGGAAAATGAAGAAGGAAAGGAGGAAAATTATCCCGGGCGAATATCTCACATGCGCTACAGCATCGCCATTGATTTATGAGATATAATATTACGAATCTATTACAATTACCTATCAACTATCATGATTTATTTATTCGATCATGACCTATTACTAGAGGATATAAAATTAATTATCTGTACATAATACATTTATTATAATTTATTATACACTTTTTATCATAATTGTTTGTAAAAAAAATATATAGATATACAAAGTAATTATTAAATAGATATAGATGATAATAGAAAGTTTTGTAGATAGTAAAGTTTAATTATTTGAATTTTTCTTTTATAATTATGAGAAATTTTAAAGATGATATTGATTTTTAAAATCTGTGAATGACCTGACCTCGGCAGCGCACTGCCGACATCAAATTTTCATTGATTTGCTTTTATATGTGCGAATTTTTTTTTATGGATTAAATTATTGGAAATTCAAACGTTTTTTGCTGGAAATTCACGAAGACTTGGAATGAAAAATTTTGAATCGCTGAATTAAAAATTAGGGTGTAGATAAACTGGGAGCTGCTTCGAGGAATCCTGATGATTATGAACTTTGAGGACTTGAAAATAATTTTTTTATAAGTAAAAATACTTTTAGAAATTTGAAAAATTTTATAGAATTTGTTGACAAAAAATAACTGTAATTTTATGACACGTATTCGAAGTCTTGTTTATTTTTACTAGGATTGAATTAAAGTAAATGAACTAGTTCAATTAAAGTAATGAAGTAGTTGGTTAATTTTAATTCAAAAGTTTTATTGTTGTAAAAATTTATTGTAATTTATTACCAGTGAAATAAAAATTTTGTATTTTGAGTTTAAGCTAAATCTGTATTCGAATCGAATAACACGAAATCTAAAGAATAATTAAAAAATTTCAAAATAATTTAAAATTTTACGAATACTTGGAATTTTATTCCCATAAATTATTGCACTGTAAGAAAGCGGGAGTGAATTCAAAGTGATTACAGATTTTATTTAAATTTGAATCCACACAATCACTCGGAGTTCCGGAGTTTACAAAAAAATCACTCCGCATAGGCATAAATATGGAGTTTGGTTTTTAAATGAATGATTCCGGACTGATTTGAATTTTATTTAAATTCGCATTCACTTCGATTCGGAGTTTTAGAATTAAAATAAACTTTCTTCAGGAGTTGATTTCACTTCGAATCGGAGTTTCAAAATTATAATAAACTCCCTTCGGAGTAAATTTTACTCCGGACAGAATAATAAACTTTCCTTGGGAGTAAATTTTACTCCGAGAGCATTAAATAAATACCCAGTCACCCAATTTGCATTCATTCCGTCACTCGGTTCAGGAGTTTAAAAAAAATGACTCCGTATAACGAATAAATAAGGAGTTTGTCTTTCCAGCGGAGTTATTTTAGAGTGGTCTGAATTTTATTTAAATCCGCACTCACTGCGATTCAGAATTTTAATAGTAAAATAAATTCCCTTTAGCAGTCAATTCCACTTCAAAATGGATTTTGAAAATTATAATAAACGTTCCTTCGGAGTGAATTTAACTCCAAAGACATTAAATAAATATATGATACTGAAATTAGCCAACGTCTACTAATTTTTGGATTTTTTAAAAAACGATAAATTATGAAAAAAAAAAATATTTAAAGAAATTGCACTTGTAGTCTTTTAAATTTTCTACATGTGCATATTTTTAGTTTTTTTTTCTTCAAATTTAATTTTTCAAAAAAAAATCCAAAAATTTTTAATTGTCTGTTAACTTCAGGATCGTAATAAATATACAGTCATCCGCATGAGACTGAAGTTAGCCGACGTCTAATAATTTTTGAATTTTTTTTAAAACGATAAATTATAAAAAAAAAAGTATTTGAAAAAATTGCACCGATAGTTTTTAAAATTTTCTTAGTGTGCATTTTTTTGGTTTTCTTTTTTTTTAAATTAAATTGTCGAAAAAAAAAATTCAAAATTTGTTAATTGTCTGCTAACTTCAGAATCATGTCATCCGCTCCATATTCACTCCGGGTTTAATCCGCAAATTTTTTACACTGTGTTATTTAAAAAAAAATTTTGACAGCTTTAAAATAAAAAGTTTTACCTCAAATTTTTAATTTGCATAATTTAAAATTCCATGTTTTAATAAAAAAAGAAAATTTATTTCACTGTGATTATATTTATTATCGAACAAATAAAAAAATTATTTATGCTCATCTAAAATATTTTGATTCTTCAAGAACTTGACCCTTTTTTTGCAACAGCCAATAAGAACAAAGTATACGATCACGTGAACTATAAAAAATTTTCAATTGGTCAGATTTGAATGCTCCAGTAGTTAGCAAAAACAACGGCATCACTGCATTCATTCTTGACAAAGAAGCTGAGGCAATCACTTGGAAATTAAATCTCTAGCTCTCTACGATCTCTTCTTTAAATAAATAAATAAATTTTTTATAGAATTCTATTTAAATAAATCATAATAAAATTATTAAGCCATAAAATCCGTATACTTACGCAATAAATAAAAATGGATCAGGAAGCAAATAAACGTAAAGGATCTTCAGAGATGACTAAAGAAGCTCCGGATAATAAAATACGTCGTACAACATCTCGAGAATCAGGTTCTTTAAATTTTGCAATGCTAAATAGTCAGTTAGTAGAAAAAATAACAGCTATTTGGAAATCGACCTCGTCGAGTGCCAAAAACTCACAAGCTTATGAGGTAGGATTTCATAACTGACAATCTTCCGTTATCTTGACAAATATTTACGATAAGTCGCCATCCGGTAACATTACTTTTTTTTTTCAGGGTCAAGACATCAATGTTGTAATAAAAGAAGCAGAAGAAAAATACATACATGCTACCAAAGTCGTTCACTCGATTCAAAAAAAATTATTGTCCTCTGAAAATCATGTTACGGAATTGAGTATCGCTCTACAAAAAGAAACTGCGGAAAATCAATGTTTGAAGGAAAAGTAATTTATTAATTTATATGAGTGTGAATGTAGCAGACATCAGACAAATTTAAAAGTATAAATAAATAGAGTAAATAATTTAAAAAATAATGTTTATAAAAAATGCACTTATTAATTTTAAAATTTTTAAAATGCGCATTTTTTAAAAATTTTATTTTATTAATTATTTACTCTACTTATTTATAATTTTAAATTTGACTGATGTCTGCTGCATTCACACTCATTAATTTATAACCTATATAAATAATATATCTAATCGTTAATTATTTTTATCTTTAGCGATAGAATTAATTAGTTGATATTTTAGGGAGATCGAGGTCGATTATGACGAAAAAATTCGATATTTATTATTGATCATTAGTTTTTTTTTTAAATTATACTAGACAAAAAAACAAAAGATACCGGAAAAAAAGAAATAGATTTTATAGATTTATGTAAATTTATTTAGATCGAAGTTGAAAAAATTAAAAGGCAAATTATCGGACTGTAAAAATTTAAATTTTGGTTTTAAAAAATCGGGACATTAAAAGAAGTTTTGAAAATTTTGTAATTCAAAGAATTCTAAATGAATCAGAGTAGATCTCAATAGATTTTTTGATATCGATATGAATCTGAAAATTTAAAAAATTGAATCAGATATCATTAGATTTGAATTGATTTTTGGAAATTGTCCTCTTTAAAAGATATGAGTGATTTATATAAAAAAAAAATATATTATAGATTTCCTCAATCTAATTTTTGTATTAATTGGACACTTGTAGTTGTATTAAGATCAGAGCTAAAAAAAAGCAAATTATCAAACTATAAAATTTCAAAATTTCAATTTATAAACAAAGGAGACATTAAAATAAGATTTGGAAATTTTTAATTCAAAGAGATCTAAATGAATTCTAGAAGATCTCAATAGATTTTTGGATATTGATATGAATCCAAAATTTGAAAAAATTACATCAGATATCATTAGATTTTTATTATTTTTTGGAAATCATCCTGTTTAGAAGATACGATTAATTTATATAAAAACAATAAGTTTTCAATCGATTTTGATTGAAATTTAATAAAAATTAATTGGAAATTTGGTATTCTTATAAGATTAAATAAAAAATTCGTATTTGTTATAACAAAGATTTCCTAGATCTAATTTTTGTATTAATTGGATCGTTGTAGATTTATTAAGATCAGAGCTAAAAAAAAAAAAAAGCAAATTATCAAACTATAAAAATTCAAAATTTCAATTTATAAAAAAATGGGGCATTAAAAAAAAGATTAGAAAAATTTCGATTCAAAGAGATCTAAATAAATCCTAGTAGATCTCAATAGATTTTTTGATCTCGATATGAATCCAAAATTTGAAACAATTACATCAGATATCATTAGATTTTAATTATTTTTTGGAAATTACCCTGGTTAAAAGATCTGATTAATTTATATAAAAACGATAAATTTTCGATTGATTCTGATTTAAATTTATTAAAAATCAGTGGGAAAGTTGGTATTTTTGCAAGATTGTATAAAAAATTTTGAAAAGGATATTAGGGTAGAGGTACCGTTTTTGGTCACTTAGGGCCAGTTTTGGACACGAAAAATTTAAATAAATCAATTCATCAAAGACCTAATAACATAACTAATTTTTTAAATATGTTTAGAGATACTTTTGCCCCACTATCAAAATAGAAATTTTATTCTACTCTTTTTCATTAATTACAATAAAGTTCAGTTTAAAAATTTGTGTTAAATTTGACACAAATCACATGTCCCAAACGGTCCACTCAATTTGTTGTGTTAATTTAACACATTATACTTGTGTCAAACAATAATACCGGTTTAAAAATTGTTGACATCAGACAACACATTCAACTTTAGTTAAAATTACACTTGATGGTGTAAAATAATTGATACAAAATATTGAACCATTGAATTTTCATACACAAAAACACAAAATTTTTAACTGTGTATTAAATGTCCAAAAACAGATCAGTGATCACAAATGGTACATTTATCCTAATTATTTTGATTTTATTTAGATCCGTAGCAGCTTTGGAATTATCAGAGTCATTTACTCAACATGTAAGTTATATCAATGACACACTGAGTCGATGCAAAGATCATGCTAAAATTTTGGAAGGAATGTACAATGATGTTATCGTTAAATTACGAGATGACAAAAAACTTTTATCAAAAAGAATTGATGAATTGAATCAAGCTATCTTAGGTAAAGGTAAGATTATTCTTTAGTTTAATTAAAATTTTAAATTGTTTTCTTTTTAAATTAATTATTAATGTAATTCATCATCTTATAATTAAATAGAAGAAGAATACAAAGAATCTTTGGAACAAAAAGACTTGGAATTGTCGGAATTTAAAATAAAATACAAAGCGATAGATGATGAATTATCTCAGCAGAAAGAAGAAACTCGCAAAGTTATTGAAAGTTTAAAAATAAGTACGGAAACAATTTCGAGAATGAAAATTGTTGAGGATAAATTGGAAACTACAATTAGAGAATTGGAGAATAGTCTGATTGAGGAAGAGAAGAAGAAGATTGACCAAATTAATTTTATTGAGGGGAACAAAATTAAGGAGGTAAACAAATTTTTATTTAGATTTTGCACACCTCAAGCGCGAAAGTTTATGAAAGGTTTTTCATTTCCGACTATTTTTTTAACATAATAATATTTATACGCTTTTTTAATTACACCAAAATCAGTCTAATTGTATATTAGCATATACAGAATTTATTAAGGAACAATTTGAACCTAATATTAAAACGGGTCGTTATTTTAATAGTTTTAAACAAATTATTTTAACTCAAGAAACCAGTACTGTCAATGTATGAAATTACGGTAAATTATTCTATTATACAGTAGTCGGTAAATTGCGGTATTTCATCGCAAATTTGCTGCAATCCTGGGGTATTTTACAGTAGAAGTGCAATATTTTACCATAGTAGTGCAGTAAAATTGAGGTATTTTATCGTTAAATGGAGTATTGTATCACGCTTACGGTAAAAAGGCCGCAAATTACCGTAATTTACGGTGTTAGGGAGAATTACGGTTTGCGGTATTTTACACAAGTTTGTGGCAATACAGGGATATTTCATCATAAACATGCTAATTTACTGCAAACTGCAATCCTGGGATATTTTACGGTAGAAGTGCAATATTTTACCATAGTAGTGCAGTAAAATTGCGGTATCTTACCATTAAATGAAGTATTGTACCACGGTTACGGTACAAAGACCGCAAATTACTGCAATTTACGGTACTGGGAATAATTACAGTGTTGCGGTATTTTACGCAAGTTTGCGGCAATCCAGGGAAATTTTATAACCGTCCGGTGTTTTACCTTAAGTGCATGAAAATTGCAGTATTTCATCGTGAACGTGCGGATTTACTGCAAAATTACAGTATTTTACCGTAAAGTCAAATATTGTGCTGCGTTTACGGTAAAAATGCCACAAATTACGGTAATTTGCCGTAGTCTATAGTAAATTACCGTATATTCTTGTAATTTGTAACTGTATAGGTTTGAAACAAAGAGCGACACCCAAGAAAAAAAGGAGAATATTTTTTAAAAATATTAAACTAAAATTAAGAAATAAAAAAATCACATTGATAATTTATAAGTTGAATAAAAATTCGTAACAAAGAATAAATTAAAACTACAAAATAAAAGTAATGATTAAAAATAAAATGAACTATTGAGGTGTGCACTTTTGGGTTTTCCATTTTTTTCTTTTATATTTGATATTTTTTTTCTGTTTAATTAGATAAGAGAATATTATGAAAAAGAGTTATCTTTAGCTCGGGAAGAACTTAATGATACTAAAGTACAAATTAAAAGTATTAATGAACAGAAAGAAGAAATACTTAAGAATTATGAAGAAAAAGAGAAACTTGTTGACAGTTTAGAGAAAAAAGTTGAAGAATATTCGTAAGTAATTTTAATTATTATTTTAAATTCTTTTGCTTGTCTTTTATTATTTGAATTTGAATTTAAATTTAAATTTAAAAAATTATTTAGAACGCAGCTAGGACATTTGAAAGCTGAATTACATAGAGTTAATTTAGCATTGCAACGATCTGAAGAAGAAAAAGTAAATCTTGAAAAAAAACTTAATGAAAAACAAAATGACAGTTTAATGACATCAGATAAATTAGATTTAATTACTCGCGAAAAGCGTAATTTAGAAAATGAAATAAAAATGTTGAATAATAAATTAATTAAAGAAGAAGCAGAAATCAAAGAAGAAAAAATGAATTTTGAAAAAAAACTAAACGAAAAACAACAAGACAATTTATTGATATCAGACAAATTAGATTCGATGACTCGTGAAAAAAGTAATTTAGCAGATGAGTTAAAAATTTTAAATGGCAAATTGGCCAAAGCAAATGAAGAGAAAAAAGAAATTTTACAAGAGTTGGAAAAAAAAAAGTTACAGCTTAAAGAAGCGATACAATTAAGTGAAAATATTGACGCAGATTATCAGCATTACCAGAAAAGAAAAGAATCAAAAATGACAGAGCTACAAAAAGAAATGGAAGATTTAAAGAAAAAAATGGAGAAAGTATTAATTGAAAATAAAGAAGTCAAGGCGGACAAGAAGAAACTCGAGAGAGAATATAAAAAGGAGTCGACAGCGCAAGCTGGTAAGTATGCAGAGTGTTTGGCAAATTTGAATCAAGTTTTGAGCTCGAAAGATGACGCTTCTGAAGAAATGGCTGCTTCGAAAAATGCTCTTTCTACTCTTGAAACTGATCATGAAAAATTAAAACAGAAACACGCGAAAGATAAGAGAGAAATAGAAACGAAATTGAAAAAAACTGAAGAACTTTTGGCTGAGAAAAATGATTCCGAGAAACAACTAAAAGAAGAAATATCTAAATTGGAAGCTAATTTGGAAGAAGTCAACAAAAAATGTCAAGAATTGGAGGCGAATAATCTTAGAGGTACGGAATTCAAAAAAAGTCTGTCGAATATTGAACCCGAAGTTCGGACACTTGAGAAACCAGCAATTACTTCTTCGCAAACACGAAAACAGCCGACTAAGGTAAAATTTATCATTTATATACACGGAGAGAAATGTCAAGTAAATATGCCTATGCAGCATAGTAATAATTACATTGCTCTATAGTTTGTGTCACGCCACTCTTATGTGACTGCTTATACAAACTATAGAGTAATCCCTGATTAAAAACCTTGATTGAAACCGCTCAAATCCGATTAAAATATGATAGACTTTCAATCGGAATTCAGTGGTTTCAATCGGAGTTTTTAATCAGAGATGTCACCATTACTATGCTGCATAGGCATATTTACTTGACATTTCTCTCCGTATCACACTTGGGAATACACAGTAAAAATTATTGTTAAAATTAAGAGAATCTGTGTTAAAAACGGACACACAATATTTGAAGGGAATTTAAACACGAAATTTGTGTTAAAATCTCACGATGAAATTCGGGTAATACGAGAAGTTAATTAAACACTTTTTAAATGTCAGTGGCGACAAAAAAAATGTTAACTTTTACATTTTATTTTTGTACCATGAAAATTCAGTAAATATAATTAATATATTATGAAGAGACTATCAACAGTGACGACAATTATCATTTAACAATCAACTATTTTTTGATAGTAAATAATTTTTTTATTAGAGTCAAGGTTTTAAAAAAATCACGTGATATTTAATACCAGTTGCAAATAGTAAATCAATTAATTTCTTTTAAAAAAACAAAACCACATTTTTATTTAGCGAAAAAATAATTTTAACATTACAGTAAATAATTCGAAATTGTAACTAAATATTTTTTATTGGTATGATAAAAATTCCAAGTTTTAGTAAATGGTAAATTTAATATATTAATAATTAAAATTTTCAAGTTAAATTGACATTTATAAAATGTCCATTTCACTTTCATTTCTCTAATAATTCTTCCGCGACTATCGAGTGGCTTTTTAACATAAATTTTGTGTTAATTTTAAAGTAACTCTTAATAATTGTTGATAATTACAATTTTTGTAGCAAGCAACACTTAAAAAGTGTTAAATAGTATATCGATTTTAAATTTTTAAGTAACACAGTGAAATGTGTTGATTTAACACAAAATAATCAACACAAAAAATTTAACAGACCGTTTTTCCCAGATACACAATATTTTTTACTCTGTATTTATAAACTTTCTGGTATTTTATGTTTGTAGGGTGGGAAAAATATTCGAATTACAGAAGACAAGGTATGATTTAGTTATTTTTAAATAATTAAAATCATCAATTATTTACACTCGTTTCAATTTACAGATTCTGGGAAATAAAAAAATAAAGCCAATTCTGAAACCTCACCCAAGTCCAAAACCACCGAAATCCCCTGGAAGAAAATTAAAATTCAACGTTCCTTCATCCGACTCCGATGACAACTTGGGATTAACTGAAGATTATCCTCCCGCTTCTGTAAGTAATTGACTGTAAAAAAAAAAAATTCTTATTTATAAGCTTTGTCCTTTTGTAGGCTTTATCATCTAGTGAAAAATTTGATAAATTATTTGAAAAATTAACGAGCGCATCAAACGTTCAGTCACCAGGATCACAAGGAAGTCATTCAATGCCAGCATCACCGGTAAGTTTGAGCAAAAATAAAAATTACGAACCTTCAATTGCAACACTTTAAATATTTATTAAAATTTAATTTAATTATAAATTATTTCCAATCTAGGGAACGCCGACCCAGAGAAAATTTTTTAAAAATCGCAGCATTTCTTAAACTCTTATAATTTTATAATTTTTCAATTCATTAAAATATCTTTGTTTTTAAATATAAGTAACAATTTATCTTAAGTACCATATCACTAAAACACTAATTTAAATAAGAATTTATAATTATCTATCGTAATTAATTGCAGTAGTGAATTAATATTCATTTTGTTCATAAATTAAATATTTTTACGACTTTTTCTTTAATTAAAATATTTTGTAATCATTAATTAACAAATATCACCAACTTTAATAAACTAATAAAACCAAGCAACTGTCTTTTTATTTCTTTAGGAAAAAAAATTATTTTTCTAAATACTCTATTTTAAATAAAAAAAAAAAAAAAGAGAATCTCTTTAAGCATCGAGGCTTGATGATAAATCCCATTTCATTGATCTTTCCACAGCCATTTTCCACTTTGAGTATCGAAAATCTCTTTCTAAAATAGTCAAAATAATTTACATGATAATAAATTAATATTTTTTTTACTCAAGAGTAAATTTATAAGCCGCGTAAAAAAATTTTACTGCAGATTTCATAAATTGTTCTGCATAAGCGTTTTTCTTGTGAGCCAATCAGGAACATGGATTGGTCTCTTTGAGGGACACATTAATTTTAGATGAAAAATAATATTTTCGAAAATTCTGAGAATATCATATCGCATTTATAGCAAGTGGAGATTCTGCTTATGATATACATAAGCAGAATCTCCACTTTGGAGGTATAAAGGGTAAAAGACCTAGTACATGATCAGGGAAGTAGTACCCGATCACTCCATATATTTATATATGTATGATTAGTAAATATAGATATACAAATACATGAGTGATCGGGTATTAGGTCTCTAACTTCACCACGAAAATTCATACCACAATTTCATTATAATTTAAAAATGAATCTTTCGTGACTGTAAGGGGAATTAGAATCAAATATATACTAAACTTGAAAGTTCCTAAATAATTCTTTAGAGGGAGAAATTCTACAAAAACCCATAGAAAATTAGTAATATGATTTTTAGTAGATTTTATAGAAATCTATCTTTTGCATTTGTCCTCATGGTGGAATTTTCAAAGAATTTTGCCATAATCTATCATAATTCATCGAGTAGGGTCCAAAAATACCATTGGTTCAAAAGTTTATACATGTATGTATATATATGTAATATAACGCGCCTTGTTACGACGATAGCGGCCACAATTTTTAACGGATCTTAATGAAACTTGGCACACTCATTCTATAAACGATTATCATGGTTAAGTTCGAAGATGAGCAAAATCGGTCAACTAGTTTAGAAATGATGGACATTTAAAATTCCAAAAATAACGAAAAATCTATCCTTATTATGTAAAAAGAACTTGATAGCCGATAGAAAAAGATATATTTCTCTTTTTTAATTTTTTGTTTTTCGATAATTGTTCCACTTTTAATAAAGGTTCAAAGTCACATTATTGACTCATGTGTTATGGTGATAATGCCTTTGTTTATATCTTTGAAAATTTTCGATGGGTGATTATTAAATTATATATATATATATAGAAATCTACTTCCATTCCGGATGCCGAATGGCCTTTTTCTTATGTTGCAACAACTTATGAATTCAGCGGTAAAAATTTTTTTTACACGGGAAAATAGATTAATAGTAATTACCATCTTCACCAACTTCCGGTGAAAATTTAGTCATTTGTGATGCATCAACATCACTGACTTCAAATAGACCTGCGCCGACACCGGCCAGAATAGCAGCACCAAGTGCAGTTGATTCTACCATATGTGGTCTCACTTAAAGAAATAATTAAATAATTATTTAAGCTGTTTAATTTACAAGTAAATTTCAAATACTCACCAACATTTATGCCAGTAATATCCGCCTGCAATTGCATAAGTAAATTATTAACAGTCATGCCCCCATCAACAAGCAACGTTGAGAGTTTCGTTCCTGAATCTTTTACCATGGCTTCAAGAATATCTCGAGTTTGGAAACAAACAGCTTCTAGTGCTGCTCGAATAATATGATACTGCTGCGTGTCTTCCGTAATACCACAAATAACTCTATGAAAAAAAATATATTTTTATTAATAAAAATTACTAATTGTATAAATAAATTATGAATCTTACCCACGTGCATCCTGTTGCCAATATGGAGCATAGAGTCCAGAGAAAGCTGGAACAAAGTAAACATCTCCTGAAGTACGAACACGCTCAGCAAGATCCTGAGTTTGTGTTATAGAGTCCAGTAGTTGCATGTTATCTCGCAGCCATGATAACGCTGCTCCTGCTACAGCAACAGAACCTTCAAGAGCGTAAGTAGCTGGTGATTTACCGAATTTGTAAGCGACAGTAGTGATAAGTCCTTGGTGCGAATCGACTTTCTGAGTTTAAAATATTTTATATTAATCATTTAGCTCTTGATTAAATTTTATAATCCTGAAGTTAACAGACAAAATAATTTACAAATTTTTTTTCCAGGAATTTAATTTAAAAAAAAAAAAAAAACTAAAAAATGCACGTGTAGAAAATTTTAAAAACTATTGGTTAAGTTTTTTTAAATTTATCATTTTTAAAAAATTCCAAAAATTATTAGATGCCGGCCAACTTCAGTATCATGATAAAATTTTATGATCCTGAAATTAGCAGACAATTAACAATTTTTGAATTATTTATTCAAAAATTTAATTTAAAAAAAAATGCACATGTAGAAAATTTTAAAAACCACAGGTGCAATTTTTAAAAATTTATCATTTTTTAAAAAATCCAAACATTATTAGACGTCGACCAACTTCAGTATTAAGATAAAATTTTATGATCCTGAAATTAGCGAACAATTAGAAATTTTTGAAATATTTATTCAAAAATTTAATTAAAAAAAAAAATGCACCTCAGAAAATTTAAAAAACTACAGGTGTAATTTTTAAAAATTTATCATTTTTTAAAAATCCATAAATTATTAAACGTCAGGTAATTTCAGTATCATAATTTTACTAAAAATTAAAATTTGTAACATACGACATTGCCTGTATTGTAAAGTAGAAAACATCCAGTTCCGTATGTAGCTTTTGCTTGACCAGGTTTTAAACACAACTGTCCTAGTAAAGCTCCTTGTTGATCACCTACACACTTTAAATAAAAAAAATAAGTATTTTTTAATGATTTTACGATTCAAAATTCCATTATTATTTATAATTATCAATTATTACTTACTCCGGAGATTGGAATACCAGCAAGAGAACTAGGGTTTGACACGTGGCCATAAACTTCAGAGCTCGATTTTATTTCCGGTAGCATCGATTGAGGAATATTGAAAAAACGCAAAAGCAGCGGATCCCATTTGAGGGTTTCGATGTTCATCAACATCGTTCGTGATGCATTTGAAACATCAGTTATGTGCAATTCACCTTTCGTAAGATTCTGAAATATTTTAAATAACAATAATTAATCGAATATTAAAAATCTTATCTTATTATTAATTAATATGAGCATCGCAGGTGTCATAAGGGCGTATCCTAACAAAAAATGCCGCTGTCAGGAGATAAGGGCACGTAAAAAATTTCATTTCTTCCCAACTATAGATTTATTAATTAAAGATGTAAATTTTTTTATTTTACGCCCTTACGGTTTTCGGTACCAACCCCGAGAGCCACAAGGGCGTAAAAAAAAAAATATATTTTTATTCATTTTTAAATTTCTATTGAAAATTTGGATTTGAAAATTTTTTAATCCAAAAAAATCTGAAAAACGGTTGACCCTACGGGTAAACCCCAAAACTTCCCGCCGTTTTCGAACTCAGGAAGCTGAGTCTAGATTTTCTATAAAATTTCTTAGATGGTGATCCTGATAAAAATGAAGGCACCCGATGGATGTTTGAAGGCCTCGGGGGTATCAGACAAGTCTTCTAGAAAAACGCTAGCATATAGAAGTGAAGGAAGTATTCAAAAATTTTCTTTTTAATTCTCCCAAATCATTTTTTTAAATCAGGAATTAATTCTTTGAGAATTTCCGTGCTTTTTATACCTATAGCTAAGAATCTACAGTCGAACTCCATCAACTCGGAGTTAGTCTACGGAGGAGCGAAAATTTCTTTGAATTCCCGAGTTAACGGATGCCCCTTCTTCCCAAAAAAGTAAGCTATGACGCCTGCGCTCTTAATCTACATGCTGATGCATAGATAAATATACAGAGGCATACAAATGTGTAGCATTGGGTGGGAGAGCGTAGCTTGTAGTGGAGGTAAAGATTGAGGGGAAGTTCCGAGATAATAGAATCCGACTTAATGGACTTCGACTGTAATGTTTTTTTAAGCAGAAAAAACACTAGTATCAAACTCTCACTGCCTTCTACTAAAATAATAATCTACTGTCAAAAATGCTGAGGCCAACGAGAAATTCCTCTAATCAGTAAGAAAAATAAATGATTCACTGACTAAAATAATTTTATCAACAAAATATACAAAGGGGGCTGGCAATCGTGTACTTTACCCTAAGAGTTTATTCTGCAACGAAGATAAAAAATTTTAAAATACATTTTTAACTTTCCAGTCTGATTTTATCATCAACATTTCTTGGACTTTACAAAAAAATAATTTTTCAAGGGAACAAAAAATATTACATACAATAAATGTTATTTTATCAATTATGTATGCAAAATAAATGACTTACATAAATAAGCCAGGTGTCAATTGTACCAAATGCACAGGTACCGGCTTCGACAGCTTGTTTTACTTTAGGAACGTTGTCAATAAGCCAACGAATTTTCAGAGCACTGAAATATGGCGACATGGGAAGTCCACACAGTGGTTTTAAATAATTTTTATTTCTGGTTTTATTTGGTATTGTCTCTAGGACATCTTCCATTGTCGTTGTTGTTCTCATGTCCAACCAAACTAATAAAATAAATAACAAATTTGTTTAACAATAAATTAATACGTTCATAGGGAGGCGATGTACCTGAAGATCGTAACGTTTTTCGCACAACGAAAAGGAAAAATATTTATGTAATTTGACTGCTTAAAAGGGACAAGGGGATTGGGGGGTGGCTGCAATTTTCGGCTGGCATACTAGTACGGTTTGATGACAACTAATCCCACAGACGATTTCATAAAATAATAAATTACAATGACATGAGTAATTAAAATTCACTGTCATAAATATAAGAAGTTAAATTATGTAAATTAGTTGTTGATAAAAATCAATTGACGATGGGATCAGATGTCAGTGGAATCAATTTTTAGGAATCACTTATCGGAGTATAAAATTGTTGGGATCAGCTACTGGCACACCTATGAGTACTTATGAGAAACATCAAAAAAATCTAGATCCAGTGGATTTTTTCTTTTTCATTTCGTTTTTTTCGTTCCGCAAAAAACGTTCCAATCTTCAGGTATACGGGAGGTGGGCAGTAAAATTTGATGACCTCTCTTTACATCTCAGTCAAAATATATCAGATAAAATATATCAGTCACTAATTTCTCAATGTCAAAATAAGATGTTTTTACTGAAATTTTTTTTTTCAAGACGTAATTTCTGAAATAAAATGAGGGAGAGCCTTAAAATTTAACTTTACTGTCCACCTCTCTATGAATTTATAATTTTATTAAGAGGGGTCTGATCTTTTTTCTTTATCACACTCAAGTCGAAGAACAGTTTTATCCTTGTTGCACTTGCGCAGTAAATGGAAACTTTATCATTTCAACAAAGGAACATTTTTTAAAAATGAAAACGTAGATTGCTAGATTACAGAGTAATGCGTCGAGCCTCGTTCTCAATTTAGCGTTTAGAGGATTTGTTTGAGAGGAAAGTTTGAACAAAAATTATCACAGACCCTCCTTGAATGTACTCAAAATATACTCAAGAAATATTTAAATATAAGAAAATAACCAATTGCATTGTGAAGAGGTTCTCCAGTTTTTTTATCCCAGACGACAGTTGTTTCTCGTTGATTTGTAATACCAATGGCTTTTATAGCTGAAGCTTCAATACCAAGATCTTCCAAGTTCTCTACCACTTTTGAAATACAGTTTAAAACGGCTGAAAGGATTTCTTTTGGGTCCTGTTCGACCCATCCTTCCTGAGGATATTTCTGTTTTATTTCTATTTGATGCGATGTTATTACTTTCCGTTTTGTTACATCAAATACCTAAAAAAAAAAGTGGATTCATGTATTCATTTATTTAGTTTATTTAATAGAGCATGAAAAAATATGATAATGAAAGTAGCAGACATCAGATACTTTTTTCAAATAAATTACTCGTAAGTAAAATAAAATTTTTCGATTATGCAAAAAAAAATTTTTATATGATACTAAAATTAGCCAACGTCTAATAATTTTTGAATTTCTTTTAAAAATAATAAACTTAAAAAAAATATATTCAAGAAAATTGCACCTATAGTTTTTTTAATTTTCTAAATGTACATATTAGGGTGGTCGCTAAAAATTAAATTTTCTCAGGCGTCGCATAAAGAGCTTCTTTTTAGTGATAAAATACGTGGGGAATTTGGTTTTTTCTTTTTAAGTAAAAAAAAAAACACGTGCCTCAAGATGATCAAAGTTCATTTTTCGATACAATTGCGGTTTTTTGTTAAATATCTCATGAAATATGCAGATTAAAAAAAAAAATCATAAGAACAATTTTGTAGGAAATTAAATTCTTGACAAAAAACGTCATGTTCATTTTTTTTATAAAATGTGTATTTATGAAGATATTTTAAAAAAACTTTTTCAGATCTTATCAATTGAGCATTTTAAGGATTACGAATGTTTAAAAGTAACGTTTTTTCTTAGATATAGACAACTTCGTAACTCGTAACATATCAATCATTAATGCTTGTCGTAGTTTCTATATACTTAGAAAAATGTTATTTTTAAAATTTGTAATCCTTAAAACGCTCAATTCATCAGACCTAAAAAAAGTTTTTTTAAAATATCTTCATAAATACACATTTTATTAAAAAAATGAATATGATCTTTTTTGTCAAGAATTTAATTTCCTACAAAATTGTTCCTATGATTTTTTCCTTTAATCTGCATATTTCATGAGATATTTAAAAAAAACTGCGGTTGCATCGAAAAATAAACTTTGATCGTCCTGCGGCACGTGTTCTTTTTACTTAAAAAGAAAAAAACAAATTCCCCACGCATTTTTTCACTAAAAAGAATCTTTTTAAGGGGCGCCTGAGAAAATTTAATTTTTAATGACCACCCTACTGCATATTTTTTTTTTTTTTTTTAATTAAATTGGTGAAAAAAAATCCTAAAATTGTCAATTGTGTTACGTTCTGGCTTCAATTATATTTAAATATAAATTTTCGAATTTTTTTTCGGCAATATATAATAAAAATTTGGTCACTCTAATGAAGAAAAATTCTTAGTAACTAAAGCAGATAAGCGATTTCCGCGAACACTGTCGTGGCCCGTAGTCTAAACTCATGACGAGACATGAGACCCGGGCCTCGACGACGTTCTCTAGGGTAACCTGAGATGCGACGTTGGATAATTTATAATTTTGTAATTTTTTTGTACTGGATCAGCGGAAACAGAACAGGCAGTTAGCCGACGAACATCTAAGGCCCCGGACCTCTGTCCGGTGACCGACTGACTTGAAATTGAATGTTTTATTGAAGAATATACTTAAATTCATTTTAAAGTTTGTATTATTTAAATTTAAACCCTTCAACCAAAATTAAAAAACTATGAGAGTCGAACAGTGACATCACAGGAGGTCTATAGATTTTCCAATGATGTCTACCTGGGAAATATTTAATTCTTATTTAATTAAATAATAAATAATAAGAATTAACATTTAGTCAGAATGTTACAATTGTCTGCTGACTTCTAGATCATTTTTTGATGCAATTTAAAAAAACTTTTTAGTTGTTTTTTTAAAATAAATAAATTTTGTTATTGTCTGCCACTTCCTTTATCATAAAAAATTCTAAAGAAAGTAGCAAACAGAAATTTTTTTTTTTTATAAATAAATTAATCGTAAGTAAAACAAAATTTTTATCTCATACAAAAAAACATTTTTCAAGTTTCTGATGCAACTTTTAATTTTTTTCTCTCAGTATTTTAGTTTTTTAATTAAAACAAATTTTTTTATTGTCTGCTACTTTCAGTATCATAAAAAAATTAATAAATATTTGAATAATAAAATAATGAACTCACTAAAAATCTAGCACTGCTGGTTCCTTCATCAATAGACCCAATGTAACAGGGGCCTTTTTTAGTATCAGGCATCGTAGTACCAAATAATAATTTGAATTTTCAAATATTATTATTCAATTAATTATCTTAAATAAATTCACAGTAAGTACTAATAGTTAACGATCTGATAAAAATTACGATAAAAATATATCAGTAATTCAAATTACATAAGTAATTAAAAAATTTTAAATAACTTGAGGAAATCGGTGTCGAGTAAAAATTCAGTGCGCCGTTAAAAAAAAAATCTTTAATAAATATATATGATAATTAATAAATTTATTTATATATTTATATTTATATACATACAAATAGTAATTTATAATTGATTAATGACAGCGCAGTTCAATAACTTTGGTAGCTTTGACGTTTTTTTTAAAAAGTAAAACAATAAAATATGTCAATCATTGCAATTGTTCACAAAACTCAATGTAACAAATTACATAAAAATATAAATATATACACTTATATATATGTAGATTTTGCAGATCAATTTGCGAGGGACTAAAAAATTTATACTAAAATAAACAGACGTGTGCGAAATAGGGACATTTTGGAAACAGACCTTGACCATCCTGTTGAAAAAAAAATTTAATTTTATAAAAATGTCTTGTAATTTAATTGTAATTGAAAATAATAAAATTCAATTACTTGTACTTCAATTGTAAAGAGTAATTTTAATTACCGATCATCAATTGCATGCAATTAATCAGGAAATTATAAGCTAATTAACAAGCATTGAAATTTAAAAAAGCGCGGGAATTTAAAGAAATGTAAAATTACTATAATTTAGGGATTTTGAATTTAAAAATAAAATAGTTGGTAGTTGTTATTATTGTCTCATGTTATGTGTGGAGTTGAACGTAAAAAAATATTTGAAATAAATAATGAGTTTTAAAATAACAAATAACACGTGCAGAATTTGTTTACTACCGAATAAAAAAGTTGAAAATATTTTTTCGATTTCTAACTACGATGATTACAATGGACTGATATTTGAATTTAAACAAAAAATTGAAATCCACTGTGGGATTGAGGTTAGTTTTGTAATTATGTGATTTATTTATTTGAAATTTTAGTTTTCCAAAATAAAAATTTTTTTAAAATTAAAAAAAACAAGAAATTTTTGTTTTTAAGTTTTTGTTTTATTTGGAATTTTATTTTTTTATGTTGTGATTAATTACGCATTAGTTGTTGTTGATAATTGTTTTTTGAATTAATTATTTAGATTGATAAGAATGATGGATTACCGAGCAATATATGCATTGATTGCATAGCAAGGATTAATGGTGCTCATGATTTATGGAAACGATGTCAAGTAACAGATAAAAAACTAAAGGAATTTTACAATAGAACTAATGGAAAAGTAATCAATTGCGTTACTTTAAAAGTAAATATAATAACACGTGTTATTGAGGATGTTCTCAGACATTACCCCCCCCCCCCACACACATTTAAAAAAAATTTAATTACTAAACTGTCATTACCGTATTAAAATTTTATTAATTAAGACCATCCTCAGACGATAAAATAAAAGCATTAATTGAAAAAGAACAACGTAATTGAAATTTTGCAAAAGTATAGATTTAAAAAATATTACTTACAGTTGTTCTCAATCAGGAATTAAACGAAATTTTGTAAGTAAATTTTATTCTACAAAATTTGACATTTCGAATCATAATATTGACAAGAAGATTTTACTGAATTTTATTTTCCATATTTAATTTAACTTCTAATTAATAAAAACATAAGTAATTTTTTTTTAAATTTATTTCGGCGAAATTGTACCCACCTTCTTTTTTTTCAATTAATTCTTTAACTTTTTTTGATTAATTAATAAAATTTGAATACTGTCATCACAGCTCGAGTTAATTGAAAATTAAAAAAAAATATGTACCTGAAGATCGGAACGTTTTTCGCAGAACGAAAATAAAAAATCTACTGGATCTAGATTTCTAAAATATTTCGCATGTCAGCCGGCAATTGCAGTCACCACTAGTTACCCCTGAAGTCACTTTTAACGAGTCAAATTACATAAATTTTTTCATTTTCGTTACGTAAAAAACGTTCGGATCTTTAGGTACATGAAAAATGGTGGTCATTGTCTGAGTATGCCCTTAATTAATTAATTAAGTTATTTATTATGATAAAATAATTATTAATTTATTTACTTGTTTATATTTAGAATAAATCTAGTCAAACCGGAGATTCATCAACACTAGAAATAACCGAACATGAAGACGAAAAAAAATTATACCACACAAATACGTTGTCTTCGTTAAAAGAAACGATTGCATTAAATAAATTACAGAATAATAAAAAAAATTCTACCTGCGAAGTAAATAACAGTAAGGATACAAATTTAAATGAAAGTAGAACAGAGTCGAAGCTAAAGCTGCGAAACTTTAAATTAATAAATTTACCAAGTGATAAAATAATAGATTATAAATATAATAATTCATTTAAATTCGTAAACTGTATATTTCCTCAGAAAAAAATAATCAAATTTGAATCGACGCTAAAAAATAATAATAATTCGTGTGAAAAAAAAAATTTAGAGTCGGAAAAAATTGATTTAACTCTGAGTGATGACAGTGAAAATACAGACGTAAATGTTGACAATAATTCTGATGAGCAGATGATAGTGAAGTCAAATACTAAGACTGTTAATAATTTCTGTACGAAAAAAAAGTTGGACTCAGAAAAAATTGATTTAACTCTGAGTGATGACAGCGAAAATAAAGACGGAGAAGTTGAGAATAAATCTGATGAGTTGATGGCAGTGAAGTCAAATAATAATTTCTGTAAAAAAAAGAAATTGGAGTCACAAAAAAATGAATTGACACTGAATGAAGACAGCGAAAATCAAAATGAAAATATCGAGAATAATTCTGATGAGTTGATGACGACGAAGTCAAATACTAAGACATCTAATAATAATTTCTGTAAAAAAAAGAAGTTGGAGTCACAAAAAATTGACTTGACTCTGAACGATGGCAGTGAAAATCAAAATGAAAATATAGAGAATAATTCTGATGATTTAATGACAGTAAAGTCAAATGCTAAGACAACTAATAACAATTTCTGTAAAAAAAAGAAGTTGGAGTCACAAAAAATTGACTCGACTTTGGGTGATGACAGTGAAAATCAAAATGAAAATATAGAGAATAATTCTGATGAGTTGATGACAGAGAAGTCAAATCCTAAAACTATTCCACTGAGGCAACTGAAAGAAATAAATGACGTCATTGAAAATGATCACTGTTATACAAGTTTTGTAAAGCCCGCGATAAGAAAGTCAGCGAGGGAAAAACGGCCAGTAAATTTGGATAATGACGAATCAGAAAAAGTAAATAAGAAATCAAGTGAGTCAGCTGATGTAAAACAAATCCAGTGTCATCTGTGTGATAAAATGTTTGTCAGAAAATCGGCTTTCTTAAAACATATTAAACACCACAAGATATCATCGAGAGAAAATAAATTGCAGTGTAGGATTTGTAATAAACAGTTGGGATGCAATGGATCTCTTAAACTTCACTATTTGACTCATGAAGAAGAAAAACCACATAAATGCAATTATTGCGATCGAAGATTTATAACGAAACGCAAATGTATATATCACGAGAGAAGTCATACACTTGAGCGACCGTATACTTGCGATCTCTGTGACGCGAATTATCCTCAGATGCATTTATTGAAACTTCATATCACGAAACATACTGGGGAAAATAAATACTTGTGTGATAAATGTGGAAAAACTTTTAGGATGTATAAGTGTTTGAGAGAACATCTGTATACTCATACTAAAGAAAAACCTTTTGTTTGTCGCAACAATTGTGGAATGGCTTACGGTAACTCTGGTAGTTTATTTGCGCATAGAAAAAAATGTCTCATCAAATTAACGCCGGTAGTTGATTAACATGTTTACTTCCTTCTGAGTTTCAGTTTAAAAAGTATTGAATTACGCTGTAGAAAATTTGCGGAATGTGTATTTAATGCCCGTGGAGTAAATTCATTCCGAAGGGAAGTTCATTGTAATTTTTAAGGGGGAAGCTGGTCTGAGATACAAAAGAAAGAGGATATTTTGGTGATTTTTTTTTTTAGAGTACCGTCTTTATTAAAATTCTTAAAATTAGTGACATTATTAAGCAACATTCCAAGAATATTCTACTAAATTTTCATAAAAAAATATTGAAAAATAAGCCGGTGGTAGTGGGGAGAGACGAGTCACTTAAAAAAAAAGTCTCCATGCCGTAGGCAGGATAACTCATGACTGCTTCATCTGAAATAAAAAAACCAAAAAGATTTCTTTAGTACATAAGTTTATCTTAGATTTGAACAAAGGATTTTTTTTTCAATAACTACTTATTTTTTAATTAAACAAAAGGAAGAATTTTTGGGAAAAATCAGAGTTTTTTGATTGCACCCCCGAGTCAAAAAACAAATTCGGATTTAAGTCTCAAAGTTCTCAATGAGGTTTTTGAGGATCAATTTAGAATTTTAAGATTGACAACAGGATAAAAAGTTATCCTAGTTTAGTCCTCAAAGTAGTAGTTACGACCAATTTTACCACTTCGAAGACTAAACTGGAATAACATAATCTGGATGGAGCCTCAAAATACTCAAAACATACAGGAATAATTTTATCCACATTTGAACCTCAAAAGTCTCATTCGACGCATTCTCTCCCCTCCCTTTTCTATCTAAAATTTTTAAAAGTCCGAAGTATAACTTTTCATTCATTGAGGATTTTGAGGTCTTACTTATAATTTAAAATCGATAAATTATTGGCATTTAGACCTCATAGTTCTCATTGAGGATTTTGAGAACTAGAGTTACTTTCTGGGCGACAAATAGAACACCAAAGAAATTGAGGCTTTTGAGGATTAAACTAGAACTTGTTTTTTGACTCGGGCCTTTACCAAAAATTCAAAAAAGCATATTTTGTTTATTCCTTCGTTCAAATCTAAGATAAACTTATGTACTAAAGAAATCTTTTTGGTTTTTTGATTTCACATGAAGCAGTCATGAGTTATCCTGCCTACGGCATGGAGACTTTTTTTTTAAGTGACTCGTCTCTCCCCACTACCACCGACTTATTTTTCAATATTTTTTTATGAAAATTTAGCAGAATATTCTTGGAATGTTGCTTAATAATGTCACTAATTTTAAGAATTTTAATAAAGACGGTACTCTAAAAAAAAAATCACAAAAATATCCTCTTTTTTTTGTCTCTCAGACCGGCTTCCCTCCTTGAACTCCAGTTCGAAGTGGAATTAACTCTGAAGGGGAGTTTATTTAAATAATAAAACTCCTAATCGGAGTAAATGCGGATGGAAATCAAATCCAGATCACTCTGAAATCACTCATCTAAAAAACAAACTCCGAATTCGGTGATTTTTTCTAAAACTCCGGAAGTCTGAGTGAATACGGATTTAAATAAAATCCATAATTACTCCGAATCTACTCCCGATTTTCTACAGTGTGTTCATTTATACGCAAAGTAGATCTTGTGATTTTTTTTTTCATTGTTAAAATTTAAAAAATTATTAAAATTCTTTTATTTTTTTAATAGATTAAATTTTAGAATTGAAGTTAAATGTTGGGTAACAATACGAAAATATTTTTTTAAATAATTTCAAACTAAATTTTATTATTTATTTAATCTGTACTTTTTTATTCCAAATTTTATTGTATGCATTTACGAAACGTTTTACCAGATAATAATTAAATAATTAAAAATATTAATTTAAATACATTTTAGACAATAGAGAATGTAAGATAATTATTTTTATTAGAAACAAACATTTGAAATGATTTAATTAAAATTGTTATGATGTAAATAAAATAAATAAAAGTAAGAGTAAAATATTTGTTATATTTTTTTGTACATCACTATATTAATTACAATACTTAGTTATCGTACTTAATGGAACATCTTACTTAATATCACAATTAATAATTATACTGTACATTTAAGCGATAAAAAATTAAATACTTAATAGAAAAATAAAATTGTTTTAATTAGCATTATTATCAACATCGTTTTGAGCCTCAGCAACTGCCATAGATTTCTATAAAAGAAAATTCATAATATATATAATTAAGGCAAGATATTAACTCTATTCTTTACTCCTTTATTTGTAAATATATCTATTCCTAAATATCTCCATTCCTTAATATCAGCAAATATATATAACAAGTTGCAATAAAAACGTATGTAAAATATATATAAAAAATTTTTTCTTCATATTACAAGAACTGAAACAAAAAAAAATTATTTGAGCCGTCCACTTTGTTCAGGCTGGAGTTCCAAGTGATCCAATTGTCATTGACGTCTAAGATGGCCACCTTAACTATTTTTGCTTAAAAAAAAAATTGTGGACCCGTGTAAAAAAAAATCTTTGAAAAAGTGTTGACTTCAAAACTTCAAAACATGACACAATGACAAATTTTTTTTTAAACTTCTAAAAATACAAAGAAAAAAACAATTAGTACTACAAATTATCATTTTTGACTCATTTTTAAACTTTTTTTGACGCTCCATTAAAAATGCCAGGTTTCAAAATTTTTTTCAGTGCAAAATCGAACCCAGAAACAAAATATTTGGACTAGTCAATGAATACTCAAAAACTGTAAAATTCTTTGGTAGGTCTCTTAATTCATTCAAAAAGTCAATTCAAGTGGAAATTTGTGGGAACCAGAGTGAAAGCTGAGCCCAACAATTAAGAATAATTAGAATATTCAAATACTTTTTTATTTTTTTTAGTAATTTATTCCTCAAGATCATCTGTCATTTATTGTAGTTGCTTTTTTTGTTTTATTCGCACTGTGATAACGCAAGTGTAATTGTAAAATTTGTAAATTGCTGAAAGCGTAAATTAATAAGTAAATAAAAAATACGTTCAGAAAAAACTGATTTTGAACTATTTTTGAACGTTTTTTCTTTCAGCATATCAGGATACTTATTTATTTTTCTCTTGAATTTTTAAAAGTTTAAAAAACGTTCGTCGTTGCGTCACATTTTGAAGTTTTGAATAGTCAACACTTTCAGAAATTTTTTTGACACAGGAAACAGGAAAAAATTATTGGAGCTGTCCAGGCTGGACTACCAAGTGATCCAGCTGTCATGGACGTCTAAGATGGTCAGCTCCAGATTTTTTTCCTTAAAAAATTAAAAAATTACGAAATTTTAAGCATAGTGAAGTTGACTATAGAATTATTTAAAAATAAAAATACATAAGAATTGATAAAATTAAGACTAAATATTTCTCAGAAATAGTCATATTTATCAATAGATTTATTATAAAATAGACCCATTTAGTATAGAGATATTTACGAATAAAGAAGTAATGAATAGAGTTATCTCGCTATTAAATATAAATATTATATTTAATTAAATACCTCCAGCTCTTCTAATTCGCTCTTTTGAACTTCTATTTGATATAATAATTGAGCCTGTTCATCCAAACTTTTCATAAGCAGCTGAGTATAATAAAACAAGAGCTGCAATTTAAATGTCAGCTCATCAATTTCATTTTCTAGGGAGATATTTTGTATTACTGACATTTTAAAGTTTCGATAATTATCGATACCTATAAAGAGTAAATTATTGTTAGCATTTTAATAAACTATAACCTTTCAATAAACCACATCTATCATTACTGTACTTAAATAAATTTAATTTATGACAATTAATATAAATAACAGTAATTAAATTGTTTAATAATTACGGATATTGACAAAAATTTGTGTAATTTAACAAAATTGTGGTAAAGTTTCCATGAGATTGTAATTTACGATTAAATAAATTTTCGATTAGATTTAATTGATATGTAATCTATATATTTCTTATACATATTTACATGTATGACCTTGTGTGGTGTTTGTGTGGATACTTGACGTCACGTGTTTCCGGTTTATCTAGAGACTTTTTGGAATTTCTTTAAAAAAAATGATGTCACGTTTTGCTAAATAATTTATATTTATTTTTTATGTAACCATTACAAGGTCAATTTTACATTGATTTTTATTTTGAATTAAATATCTGTTGTTTTTTAATACAATGAACACAATAATAAACAAATTAAACAATTCGAAATTAAAGTCCTATTGTACAGTTCAAAAATTTCATTGATTCTTACGATGGCTGAAAAAATTACGAGCGTAAATTCGGCTGATGATTTTTTTAATTTTTGAATAAATGAATGAAATGTGATCGCTTTAGACTGGAATGTCCCATAATAAAAAAATTATATTTTTTTGTAAAATTAAATTCTTTACATTCCATAAAATTTTTTATTATTCATATCATTATCAAAATTTCAATGATACTGAAGTTAGCTGACGTTTAATAATTTTTGAATTTTGTTAAAAATGACAGATAGTAAGAAAAAAAAATATTTGAAAAATTGCACCCGTAGATTTGTTAATTTTCTACATGTGCATAGTTTTAGTTTTTTTTTTATTTGCAATTTTATAGAAAATTTAAAAAACTACATGTGCAATTTTGTTTTTTTTTATTTATTATTTTTTAAAATTCAAAAATTATTAGACGTCGACTAATTTCTGTATCAAAATAATCCAGAAATTAGCAGTCAATTAATAATTTTCGTTTTTTTTTTAACAAATCAATACAAAAAGAAAAAAAAACTAAAAAAAACAAAAATGCGCATGCAGAAAATTAAAAAGTCTATCAGTGCAATTTTTTAAATATTTTGTTTTTATAATTTCTCGCTTTTATAAAAATTCAAAAATTATTAAACGTCGGCTAACTTGAGTATCAAAATATTTGTGGTCTTGAAAGTAGCAGACAATTTGAAATTTTTGAATTTTTTTCAACCAATCAGAGGCAAAAAAAAAAAACTAAAAATATGCACATGTAGAAAATTGAAAAGACTACAGGCGCAATTTTTTGAAATATTTTTATTTTTATAATTTATCATTTTTTAAAAAATCCAAAAACTATTAGACGGCTGCTAAATTCAGTATCATAAATATTTTGTCACTCTTATTAAATTACCGATAATGAGGAAAAAAAATTTAACTACCGAAATAATTTAAAAAAAAAACTGATTAAAATAAAAGTAATAATATTTCATATTCCGAGTTTTTCAAACAAATTTTCGTTCCTCTACAGAATTACTCAGGAATTTAAAATTTCAAAAACAAAATTTCAAATTTAAATTCTAATTAAAAATTTGTCAAATTTTCAATAGCAAAAAAATTTATTAATTACAAATACAATAAAAATTAATATCGCTCATATTGTCTTGAATACCGTGATTTTTAATGATCTAAAATCACGTAACATATATCATATATAATATATACTAAAATGTATGTCATCAATACTGATTCATAATTTATAAAATCTTGAATGAAAATCGACAGTGTGCGGCCTAGAAAAAAAAGTACAATGCGTTACATAAAAAAAGTTTCACATCAACCAGCATTAAAACCTTTAATTAATACATAAAAATTAACAACCAACCAAATAAATTAATCACCAAAAATATAACGAATGAAAAATAAAATTTTTAAATTCTTTCATTCAAAAAATTAAAATTACCGCCAGTAAAATAAATAATTTTTAAAATATCGTAAAAAAATAATTCAAATTAACAAGCAAAACAAAAATAAATATAAATTTTTCTCTAAAATAAAAAAAATAATTTATTTAAAATCTAAGGTCGCCATCGCGGTATAAAATTCCGTGACTCCAGACAATTGACACCGAACCCGTCAGAGAGATTACAATTTAAGAGATTGGAGAGGCTTTGGATTTCTTTCGTGTCTGTACTCTCTTCACATTGAATCCGTTACTGGTAAGGAAAGTAGTGCAGTCTGTGCTAATATATATATAAATATACAATATAGTAATAAAAAATAATATAATTAATAAAATAATTAAGTCAAAATTTCTATAATAATTAATTGTTAAAATATTTCAGGTATATTACTAGTAAACTGGCGTCGTAAAAAAACACTCGTTACTTCACCGGACTCTTAAAATACGGTAGAGTAAGTACTTTAATTCATTTTTTTTTACTCGTCATCTCTGACCCGTCAGACACACGATGTCTCCATGACTTAACTTATGTTACTAATTTACAGTTGATAGATTAATAAATTATATAATTAATACATTTATTTATAAATAATTATTATCAGCGGTCAGTTTAAAATTTTTTTTAAATATTTAAATATTTATTTTATTTATTTAATGTCGAGAAGGTCATGCTGCTGATGAGGTTACCGTTCTCGTGACGTGTCAAGTGCGAAAGCTAAAAAAACATGATTACACTCGATTCCATATGGTGGTCGGCTTCCGCTGGTCATTGACATGCTGGCATTTTATTACAATAAATAATTATTTTCTTTTTTATTTTACTTACGTTTTTTTTTATTTCATGCGGATGGAAATTATCGTACGTTTTGTGACGTATGGATTTAAATTTATTTTTTCGAAAACTTTTATGAGAACAAAAATTTACATCATGATCGGCTCCGTTATTATCAATAGATTTTTTTTACTTCAATTAATTATTTTTTTATTTTTCTTATCATTATGAGAACTTTTGAACGGACTTCCATCATTGGGTGTGTCGAGATTTTTTTTTATTTTAATTTTGAAGTCATTTTTTTTTAAATTTGTATCAGTAAAAATAAAGAAAAAAGCAAATATGTAATCATTATCATAAATTATTTACATAATAATTTTATGTGATTATTGGTTCGGGTTAAGTTGATATATTTAGTATGTTTTAATCATCTGTTAAAATGTTTGCTTTGCTTTTACAATCATAAATTTATAATTTAAAAATATTTTAATATGATTGTAAATAAAATTAGTAATTTATTTAGTTAAATATTTTTTTAAACTGATGCACTGCAAAAATACGGGAGTGAATTTGGGATGATTGTGGGATTTATTTAAATTCGAATTTACTCCGGCACTCAGAGTTTTGGAGTTTTAAAAAATCACTCCGAATACGGAGTAAATATGGAATTTTGACAGCGGAGTGATCTGGAATTTATTTAAATACGCATTCACTTCAAATCAGAGTTTTAATATTAAAATAAACTTTTCTTCGTAGTTAATTTTACTGCGAACCGGAGTTTAAAAATGATAATAAACTCCGGAGTGAATTTTACTCCAAAGGAATTAAATAAATACACAGTCATCCGCTTTGTATTCACTCCTACTTGTAACTCCGAAGTTTAAAAAAAAATCACTTCGTATACGGAGTAAATACGGAGTTTGTTTTGACAGCGGACTGATTTCGGAGTGATCTGGATTTTATTTAAATCCGAATTCAATTCAGAGTTTTAATATTAAAATAAACTACCTTTAGAAGTTAATTTCATTTTGATCCGGAGTTTGAAAATTATAATGAACTTCCCTTTGGAGTAAATTTTACTCCAAGGGCATTGAATACACTGTCATCTTTTTCATATTCACTCCGTTACTCGGAGTTCCGTTTAAAAAAAAATCACTCCGCATACGAAATTTCTCAGCGGAGTAATTTTAGAGTCACCTGAATTTTATTTCCATCCGCATTCACTCCGATTTGTACTTTTAGTATTAAAATAAACTCTCTTTCGAAGTGAATTTAACTCCGAACCGGAGTTTCGAAATTTCAATAAACTTCCCAGAGTGAATTTTAATCCAAAGGCATTAAATAAGCATACAGTCATCCACTCCGCAAATTCTACCCGCCTAATAATTTTTGAATATTTTTAAAAACAATAAATTATAAAAAAAAAATACTAAAAAATTCCACCTGTAGCTTTTTTAATTTTCCACATGTGCATATTTTTAGTTTTTGTCCTGTAATTGATTGGTTGAAAAAAAAATCCGAAAATTGTTAACTGTCTGCCAACTTTGAGATGAAATTTTTTTACCATAACTCAAATTATTAAAACAATTTTCTTACGTTATATTTTTTTTCAGTGCTACTGTAAGGACTCGGCACAATCCAGGACAATCTAAAGATGCAGCAGCAACCAGTGATGGAAGAGGGAACGGCCTACGAGCCTCCAACTTACGATGAAACATTCCCAGAGCTTCCGGGCTCGTGTAACCATACGACCATTTCGAACCCACTGCCGGTCAACAACAGTATGAGAGTTGGTTCATCAACAATAACAACCGTTTTCCACGTACCCCTGGAAGAGCGTAAGTTTGATCACAGCGACAAATTCGGCGAGGGTGAGTCGATGCGTACATGCCAAGCAATAATGAAAGAAACCAATGCCCGCATTGAAATATCCTCATCTAAAAGCCAAACACTTTCGTTTGTACTGAGCGGCAAACAAAGTGAAGTATTAGAAGCGCGTCGTAGAATACTCGCGACCTTTCAAACCCAAGCAAGCAAACAGATAAATATTCCGAAAGAACATCACCGTTGGATTTTGGGTAAACAGCGCCAGCGATTAAACGAATTAGAAAAAAATACAGCAACTAAAATAAACGTACCCTCAGTCGACGTACAGTCCGACACAATAACAATAACTGGTACTAAAGAAGGAATTGAAAAAGCTGAGCACGAAATAAAAGTCATTTCTGACGAACAATCGCGAAAGGCATTTGAACGTATCAGCGTTCCTAAAATTTATCATCCATTTATTCGCGCTTTCAAAGATAATACCATCAGTTTAAATGCTAATGCAAGTTTACGAATAAATATACCACCGGCATCAGTTCAAAACGACGAGATAACGATTGCCGGTGAAAAAGAAAGCGTAGTTGCGGCCAAAAAAAAAATAGAAAGTATTTACAGAGATGTAGAGGAACGATACAGTTCGGTGTCCGTTGAAGTGCCAAAGTCACAGCATAAATATGTAATGGGACCTCGTAATACGACAATTACTGAAATTTTACAATTAACCGGAGTCAGTGTTGAGATGCCAAGTCCTGATTCGCCAACAGGTACCATAACTTTACGCGGGCCACAGGAAAAATTGGGACAAGCTCTCGACAAAGTTTACGAAAAAGCAAACAGCGTGCGCACAGTAACCGTCGAAGCTCCGTCCTGGATCCACAAATATATTATCGGTCGCAAGGGTATTAATATTAAAAAAATAACCGAGGAATTGCCAAAAGTAAATGTTGATTTTGCTGAAAATGATAACAAAATAAAAATAGAAGGCCCGCCAGAAGAAGTTGAAAAAGTAAGAGAACAAGTCGAGGCTCATGCCCAAGATCTTGTAACTAAACTGACATTTGTTGAGCTAAAAGTCGATCCCCGATACTTCAAGCATATTATCGGTAAAAATGGCAGCAAAGTTAATCGGCTAAAAGAAGAAACAAATGTGTTTATAAATATATATGAGAAAGACGGGCAAAATATCATACGTATTGAGGGCAATCAAGCCGGCGTGAGTGAAGCTGAATCTAAATTAATGAAGACTGTTAATAAATTAGAAAATGAAAAGGAGAAGGATGTTATTATTGATCACCGTCACTACGCGAGTGTTATCGGGAAAAGAGGGTTTAATATTAAGGAAATTAGAGAGAAATTTAATAATGTACAGATAACAATACCCGGGCCAAATGAAAAAGACGACGTCGTTAAAATACGCGGTCCTAAATTAGATGTTGATAGGTGCCATAAATATTTAATGAAATTGGCTAAAGAACTTGATGAAAATAGTTACACAATAGAAGTACCTATTTATAAACAATTTCATAAATTTATTATCGGTCGGGGTGGAATGAACATCCGTAAAATTCGGGAAGAGACTCAGACTAAAATTGAATTGCCAGCAGAGGGTTCAACTGACGAAGTCATTGTCATCACTGGTAAAAAAGACAACGTAGAAATGGCGCGCGATATGATTAAGAAAATTCAAAATGAAATGAGTAATATCGTTGAGGAAGAGGTCGTCATACCCCCAAAATACTATAATTTTCTTATTGGAACTGGCGGTAAAATAATTCACTCGATAATGGAAGATTGCGGCGGTGTGACAATTAAATTTCCTAGTGCCGAAAGTAAAAGTGACAAAGTTATAATACGTGGGGTTAAAGAAGATGTTGAAAAAGCTAAACAACAATTACTTGAACAAACAAATGAAAAACAATTGATGAGTTTTTCAGATACTGTACGTGCTAAGGCAATATACCATAGGTTTATTATTGGACGTCAAGGAGCTAATATTAAAAAAATAAGAGAATCAACTGGTGCTCGTGTTGTATTCCCGACTGATAAAGATGAAGACCAAGAAATTATAACGATTATTGGTAAGAAAGAAGCTGTAGAGAAGGCTAAGACAGAGTTAGAATCGATAATAAAAGAAATTGGAAATATTGTCGAGGATGAAATAACCATTGACCCAAAACATCACAAGTATTTTGTCGCACGTCGTGGCGGTGTATTGGCGCGTATTGCTGATGAATGCGGTGGGTTACAAATTTCATTCCCACGTGCTGGAGTTGACAGCGACCGAGTTGTGCTCAAGGGCTCGAGGGAGTGCATAGAAGCTGCTAAGCAACGCATGCGAGAAATCGTTCATGAACTGGAATCTAAAATAACAATTGAGTGCATAATTCCCCAGATACATCACCGCACTGTGATGGGTGCTAAGGGTTGCAAAGTACAGATGGTCACGTCGGAATTTGACGTGCAAATTAAATTTCCAGAACGTGAGCAAATAAATCACGACGAGCAGCCACCGCAAGAGCAGCAGCAACAGGAACAGCAGCAGGTCAATGGTCAAGAAAATGGCGAGACTGAGGTACAAGATCATGGCCCGCCGGCTTGTGATATTATTCGTATTACTGGACAACCAGAAAATGTTGAAAAAGCTAAGAAAGCTTTGCTGGATTTAGTGCCAATTACTGTACAAGTTCCCGTAGCATTTGATCTCCACCGTCTGATTATCGGGAAATCCGGTCGAGATGTAAGAGTACTCATGTCTAAATATGACGTTCATATAAATATGTCACCGGCTGATCAAAAACGAGATTACATTGAAATTTGTGGTGCTCCTGCAAATATTGAAGAGGCTAAACAGGCTATTTTTGAACGTGTTGAAGACTTGGAGGCTAAACGACAAGAACGTGCTCTTAAGTCGTACGAATTAAAGTTCGAAGTCAGTCCGGAATTTCATCCTAAAATAATAGGACGTGGCGGCGTTGTTATCAAAAAAATTCGCACTGATTTTGATGTTCAAGTTGATTTTCCTAAAAAAGGTGACCCTGAGGAAAATATCATCACCGTTACGGGATTTGAAAAAAATACTCATGAGGCTAAAGAAGAAATTTTGAAGATAGTCAATGGTCTTACTAAAGAAGAAATTAAAATTGATTCCGCTGTTCACTCACGGCTTATTGGTGCACGTGGTAAAAATATACGTAGGATAATGGAAGATTATAAAGTTGAAATTAAATTCCCACGGAAAACGGACTCTGATCCAGATCTTGTTGTCATTATTGGCAGTGAAGAAAATGTTGCTGATGCTCGTGAACATCTTTTGAATTTAGAATATGAATATGTAAGTATATAATTAATAGGGAGTCAAAAAAAATTATTTTTTTTATTTTAGGTCTCAGTCTCAAAAGTTTCTTTGGAGCCCGAAAAAAATCAGCTCAGTAAAAAAATTTTTACTTTTATATTTTAGTAGAAAATCAAATTTCCCATAACTCAAATTGATAAAAAAAATTTTTATTCGTATTTTGAATGGTAAAAATTTATGATACGAAAATTAACCGACGTCTAATAATTTTTGAATTCTTTTAAAAATGACAAATTGTAAAAAAAAGAAATATTTGAAAAATTGCACCTATAGCTTTTTAAATTTCCTACACGTGCATATTTTTAGTTTTTTTTTTTTGCAATCGATTTGTTGGAACAAAAATCCGAAAATTGTTAATTGTCTACTAGCTTTGATCATTCAAATTTTTCGAGCGCCAGCTTAAATTTCGCGATATCAAGCTGACTTTTTGTGAGGACTTTTTTTAGGTTTCAAAAAAACTTTCGAGACTGACATCTGAAAAAAGAGTTACTTTTTTTTGACACCTAATAATTGATGATACTGAAGTTGGCTGACGTCTAATAATTTTTAGATTTTTTTAAAAAAGGGTAAATTATAAAAAAAAAAAAATATTTTCAAAAATCGCACCTGTAGTTTTTTAAATTTTCTACATGTGCATATTTTTAGTTTTTTTATTTTTGTAATTAATTTGATGGAAAAAAAAATCCGAAAATTATTGTCTGCTAACTTCAGGATCATAATTGACATTTAATTTTGTATAGACAAATATTTATTAATTATTCATTAAATTTCTATTTAAAGCTACAAGATCTCGAGGATCGTGAACGTACTAAGTCAATTCGTGGTGGCAAACATGAATCAGATCGACCTCTTGGCAGCAGTGAAAGCGATTCAGGGTTTGTAGTAAAAGGAGGACCGTGGGAGCAACAACAATCACAGCAGCCAAAAAGTGCTCCGGATACCGCCAGTGTCGCGGACTTTCCGACATTTGTAGGTCACGATTCAAATCAAGTATCTGTTGCTACGCCAGAAGGACCTTGGGGTAAACGCCGAGATGTCCTCGCAAATTCGCTCAAGTAAAGCGGATTACTTTGGTAACATTGTTACCTTAAGCATAATTAAATTCTTTAACATAAATTAGTATCGAAAATATAAAAGTAAAATTTTTAAATAATTAACAAAAAATAATAAACTTCAATGTAATATTGAAGTTGATCGTTGCTTCCCTAATCCATTGCTGACGCTGCTGCATTACAAATGACCTTGGCCACTCTCTTGGACTTTGAAACTGGTTTCACTGATACCGCTAATTATTGCAAAGTTTTTCTTTAATTAATACAATTTTAATAATTTTTTTTTTTTTTTTTTTTTCGTGTTTTATGACGATTCTAAAGTTGGAGTGATACTGAAGTTGGACATCTATTAAATTTTGGATTCTTTTTTCGAGCGATAAATTGTAAAAAAAAAATATTTTGAAAAATTGCACTTATAGTTTTTTTAATTTTCTACATGTGCATTTTTTTTTTTTTTTTTTTTTTTTTTTGTCATTCGATGTATAGAAAAAAAATTCAAAAATTGTTAATTGTTCGTTACTTCAGAATCGAACAATTGGAAGACAATTAAAAATTGGATTTTTTTTTTAATCAAATCAATTACGAAAAAAAAAAACTGAAAAAATGCACATGTAGAAAATTAAAAAAGCTACAGGTGCAATTTTTTAAAATATTTTTTTTTTTTACTTTATCGTGGGTAAAAAAATTCAAAAGTTAGTAGGTCGGCTAACTTCAGTATCATGTCATGTATCTGTAACTGCAATGCATTAATTACACAGTAGAATTTATGAATTTAAAAATATATCATTTTCAAAATTTATCAAAGGTAAAAAAAAAATAATCAAATTATCATATAAATGCCTATCAGATACAGATATGTCGTACTTAAGACTGGGGCTTCATAGAAATTTCTATGTCCCTTAAAAAATTGAAATTGTTTTTATTCTTCAAGTTATTATGACGTTTTTTTTCTTCTTTTTTTTTTTTTTTTAATTTTCTTTCAATCATTTGCGGATAAATTTTTATATTTTATTGAATGACTTCTAATACTCGAGAATTATTGTCTATTTATTTATAATTGTATATAAATTTCACTTTGTTTCTTTGTTTGTCTTTTTTTTTCTTGTTTTATTTAAATAGAGCAAGTGATAAATTGTAAATTATTATCAAATGCAACGTCACATATGGAGTATATTAAATTATTTATAAAAAAAAAACAATTAATTGACTAATTGAATTAAAAAAAAAAAAAATGTCTTATCATTATATTTTAAGAAGTCTCTCTAATTAAACTGATTGATTTCAAAAAATATTTACAAGACCAAAAATAAATTTTTTTAAAAAAATATTTAAAATTAGTATCTTCATATTAAATATAGAAAAATTATATACCATTAAGGCAAGAGTGCAAAAAAGAATCCATCAAAAATTTAAAAAAAAATTTTTTTAAATCAATCGTGATTCATTAAATTACGTCACAATTATTTCATGATTTTATTTTAAAAATTTTTATCAATTTTATTTTTTTCTACACATTAAATTAAGGCTGATTTCAGACCCTGCCCCTCCCACTTTTTAAAAATATTTAATAACTTAATTCTAATGACCGTATTAAAATTTTGATAATTAATTAAAAAAAAATTAAGCATTAATTGAGATCAATTAGGAGTCAAACGAAATTTGGAAAATAAATTTCAGTAAAATCTTCATTATAATTTTGAATGTCAAATTTTTTAGACTGAAATTTATTTCCCAAATTTCGTTTAATTGATTGATAAAAAAGTGTAAGTAATTTTTTTAAAAATCTATATCAGCTCAATTGCCTTTTTTTCAATTGACTTTAATTTTTTTGAAATTAATTAATAAAATTTTGATACGCTTATGACAGTTGGGTCATTGAATATTTTTAAAAAGTGGCGGGTACTGTCTGAGAATGTCCTTAAGGCAATTTGCACAGTTCCTCCCACTTTTTAAAAATTTTCAATGACCTAACTGTCATAAGCGTATCAAAATTTTATCAATTAATTAAAAAATAATTAAATCACTAATTGAAAATATGACAGTTTCGCTGAGATGGAGATTTAAAAAAAAAATTACTTACAGTTGACATCAATTGGAAGTTAAATTTGTCAAATAAATTTCAGTAAAATCTTTATTTCCAATTTCGAATTCGAACTTTCAAATTTTGTATGCTAAAATTTATTCAAATTTCTTTGAGCTCCTAATTGATAACAATTTTAAAATTTTTTTTCAACTAATTAATTACAAAAAAAAAAAATCTAAAAATATGCACATGTAGAAAATTAAAACATTTATAAGTGCAATTATTTGAAAATTTTTTTTTCTTTATAATTTATCGTTTTTTTAAAGTTTAAAAATTAATAGACGTCTGCCAAATTTAGTATCATAAATTTAAATACCGTCATTACAATTCAAAATCATTGAATATTTTTAAAAAGTCAGTGACACTGTCTGAGAATATCCTTAATTTAAAAAAAAAAATAAGTAACTCGTGCATATAACCCGTATGAGGCCAATTAGTTAATAAGTTTAAAAAAGTAATAATAAATTGAAAAAAAAATTGAATAAATAACTAACTAAAGATAAATACAATAATAATAATAATAATAATAATAATAATAATAATAATAATAATAATAATAATAATAATAATAATAAACATACTTATTCTGTTAAAAGTGCCTTGTCTATTTTCTTCGAGACAGCTCATTTTAAACTATTTTAGTAGATGATGATTGTGAATATAATTATGTATATGACTATGAATGATATATAATAAATATTCTAATATAGTAACTGTATATGAACAAAAAAAAAGAAAAAAAAAAAAAAGTACGAGGTTTACATGTGAGTAAGTAGCGTCATATGCTGAGTAAAATTAAAATAAATTTAAACAATAACTTCCCGAATTTTTTTGAAAATCTACAATTTTCTTAGCGGGAAGTTTAAAATGCAAAAAAAATAGATTAGTAATAAAAAAAAAATAACAATAAGACTACAAAAAAAATATACATTAACAAAAATAAAATCTAAAGTAAACTAACATTGACTATAATAATAAATGTAGAAAATAATCTCATATACGCTTGTATGTTTCATGTATGAAGAGAAAAAAATACGAATGAATGTAAGAAAAAAAATTAATTAATTAATTATTACAATAGATATCGGGGATACAGAAAAATTCACTTATATTTTTTAGAATTACAGCCATTTTTATAAGCCTACGATCGACCTACATGTTATCATTGTCTCCTTATATAAATATTATACATGTAATTATTATTGATTAATTAATATTATTATATTATATATTAAAAAATATGATTGCCAAGCATAAGAAATGAGCGAACGAAGAAGAAAATTTGTCAAACGCTTGAATTCGATCCACTATTAAAACTGTAGTTGCATGAAAGGATTTTAAAATTTTTATAAGTTTCAGGAAATGGTAAAAAGATGTAATTACAAATATATGCATGAAATATTAAGTAAACAATATGATAAAAAGAACATTATGGTATGTCGTATAAAATGAATTGTTAAAGAATAATTTATCTTTATTTTTTTTTCCCTTTTACTGTTTACTCAAATATGAAATTTATGATCCTGAAGTTTACAGACAATTAACAAAAAAAATAAAAATATCCACTTGTAGAAAATTTATGTTTTTTTACAAAAATCTTAAAATTATTAGATGTCGGATAACTTCAGTATCATGTTTTATTTTTAAATTTAATTACTTTTTTATGATACCAGTAACGAAAATCAAAGTTTCAGTGCCTCTATATTCAGTCAAAACTTTAGTCCAACTCGAAGAAAATTCAGCGTGCGGACATAAAAATTTTTCAACAAACATGTGATCTGAGACATTTCTTACTTACTTCCCTAGGTGTGTAATACTATTTTGACCCTTGGGAAGGAACAAAAGTTTTTACCCATGACCATGAGTGTGAATATAGCAGACATCAGACAAATTCAAAATTATTTACTCTATTTATTAATAATTTTAAATTTGTCTGATGTCTACGAAATTCACACTCATTCCATGACCCTGAAGTGAGTAGAAAATTAATAATTTTCGGATTTTTTTTTCAACAAATTAATTATAAAAAAAAAAAAACTAAAAATATGCACATGTAGAAAATTAAAAAAACTATAGGTGCAATTTTTTAAAATATATTTTTTTTTATAATTTGTCGTTTAAAAAAAAATCAAAAAATTATTAGACGGCGGCTAACTTCAGTATTATCTCTGTTCGTTAATTGAAGACATTATTTTCCGACCATTAAATTTATTCACGTAAATGACGGTTCTGAGTTTGTGATTAAGTTTTTTAAAAATTACTGTGAATAATATATGAGTGTGAATTTAGCAGACATCAGACAAATGTAAAATTATAAATAAATAGAGTAAATAATTAATAAAATTAAATTTAAAAAAATGCGCATTTAGAAAATTTTGAAATTAATAAGTGCATTTTTTTAAAATTCAATTTTGTTAATTATTTACTCTATTTATTTATAATTTTAAATTTATCTGATGTCTGCTACATTCACATTCATAATAATATATGTATTCATAGTTTCTCCTTAATTATAAAAGTGCAAGTGACAATTTACGCGTACGCTAATATGATTACACCATTGGACTTAAATTAATTTGCTGCTGACACTGAAACTTCAAGTTTTAATGCAGGTAATCATTAAAAATCTAATGAGTGTGAATGTAGCTGACAATTGGCAATTATCTCAATTTTTGAATAAATAAATTTAATAATTTTAATCACACTCATAAATTTAAGTAGAATAAAAATTTTAAAATGCATATTTAAATAATTGAAAAGTCAGTACGCGCATTTTTTAAATTAATTTATTTATTCATTTAAAATCTACAAATTGTCTCATATCTGGTACATTCACATTCGTAAAATATAAATATATTGTGTAACACAGAATGAAATACGACTTCAGACTGCGGGTGATGTCAGCCAACTCCACCCTGGTCTGAAATCGTTTCGTTTCATCCCTCGCCACTCAATATACTATTAATAAAATTTTGCGAATCGAATAATTCGATAAAATCGAGAGTAATTTAAAATTTTTTTTTCAAATTATTAGTAACTTTTCAAATTACTCGATTCGAATCAAGAAAATTCTGATCAGCTTTGAAGTATTCAAATATTTAAAAATAATTTTTCGTAGATTTGTGTCCGAGATATTTATTTCTATTCATTTATGACAGACAACAATTTGAATTATTGAAAAAAAAAAAAAAAATTACAATTTCAAGTTCACAAGAAAATTTACAAATTATTCGAAAATTTACTAATTAGAAAACTTACGAATAATTCAAAATTTCAAACTCTTAATTAAGCTGAGGTAAATCTTTGGGTTTGATATTTTTCAATTTATTTACAAATCCATCATTCGGCCGAATGTATCGAATATTTTTAACAAAATCATAAGCTTGAGTGTATGACAATTTTTTACATGCCATCAAATATCCAAGTACTATCGTCGGTGATCTTGATACCCCAGCATTACAATGAACTAAAATATTTTCACTTATATTTTCATGGATTATTTTAATACACTCATTTAAAACTTTAAACAAATCAAATTCCGGCAAATCAAGAATATCAACGTAATAATAATTTATATCAGGAAATTTAACTTCCGGATTTATTCCCAAACTCAAAATATTTTTTATTCCGTGTGATTCTAAAATATCTAAATTATAAACTGGATCCTGCGAGCTGATGAATAATCCAGGAATAATTAAGTCTATTTTTAAATTTGGTTTATTATCAACAACAAATGGCGTGACTTTTATTCCTAAATTACGAACAACTCCGTCAGAGATTTCATATTTTTCACCTGACGTATTTGTAACAACTGTCGTCGTAGGTTTCAATATTTTTTTTCGGTTTTCAATGAGACTCTGAAAATCCATCTTACGATTTTTTAAAAACTAAACAATATCATATATTTATTTACTAATTATCCAAATAAAATTTACAAAGTCAATCGTTAATTAACTAATGATTGCTAGTAATTTACGAGGGCGTTCTTCGACGTTAGTAGGCTTCAAAATATGCTTAGCTAATTCTTCTTTGTCGTACTCAATATGTTTAAGAAATAATCCTTGGGGCGGTGCCATTTGTATCCTCACATCCCAATTTAAATGTGACGGTACTTGTAACATTATCGTAACATCTCGTTCTGTGATTACTCCCGACGCAATACCAACAAGTGCTCCGACTATTTTTCGCACTTGATTATAAAGAAACGCACGCGCGCAAATATTTATATGCCAGAAATTAAATAATTCTGACAGAGGATCAAATGGCATAAATGGAGCTGCCGGTTCTATTGATACATTATTTAACTCTCTTACGTATCTTATGTCTTTGAGAGTACGATTTTTACCAGCGAAGGTTTCAAAATTTTTTTTGCCTATAAAAAGTCTTGTTGCGGCTCTTAATGCGTCGATATCAATATTGTCACCCCTGTAATAGGAAATAAATATAAGTAAATAACAAGTAATAGTACATTGTGCAACAAGGAATTAAACGAGACGATTCCAGACTAGGGTGAAGTTGGCTGACGTTACCCGAAGTGTGAAATCGTGTTTTATCCCTGTCTCGCACTGTATTTTTTATGTTACCTGCATTGATACTGGAGTTACAGTCTGAAGTGGGTCGGAACAGACTAATTTCTAGTCGATGGGCGGCAAAAAAAAATTTTGTATTTTCACGATCCTGAAGTTAGCAAACAAATTACAAATTTTTGGATTTTTTTTCAACAAATAAAAAAAAAAAAAAACTTAAAATATGCACATGTAGAAAATTAAATAAACTACAGGTGCAATTTTTCAAAATATTTTTTTTTATAGCTAATGGTTTTTAAAAAAAATTCAAAAACTGTCAGACGTTGGCTAACTTCAGTATCATTGTATTTTAAATATTCAAATTTAAATATTTTAACAAAGAAAGCAATAGCAGTTTATCAAGTTAACAATTTTTAACTTCCCGCTAAGAAAATTGTAAATTTTCAAAAATTCGGGAAGTTATTGGTTTCGGTCCGATTCACGAAAATCGAATTCCCATCAGATGTCGACGTTTTGAGGTCCTAGGAAGCTATTCTGACTAATTTCAAGATGATGTCCGAGTGTATGTATGTATGTATGTACGTACGTACGTACGTATGTAAATACGTGTATCTTTTGAACGGATGAACCGATTTTGAACTTTAAGGTGTCATTCGACGCGGCTTGTCAATACCTTGAAGCTGAAAGAAAATTGAGCTTGATCGGTACGGCTCGTTCAGAGATATTCCAAAAATAAAGTTTTTTCAAAAATGTTTTTTTTGGATAACTTTTAATGTGCTCGATGGATTGATTCCAAAATGGACTGGGCTCTAGAGCTTTATAAGCCGCGTCGAATGCCGCCTCAACCATCAAAATCGCTTCATTCGTTCAAGAGAAACCGTTGTCGAAAGAATTAAAAAAATTTTTTTTTTTTTTAGTTTTTTTGAAATATCTCAAAATCGACTCAATAAATCAATTCCAAAATTTGATCAGCTTTAGAACTTGATAAAACGCGTCGATTGCCACCTCAACCGTCTCAATCGGTTTATTCGTTTGAGAGATATCGTTGGAGAGAAAATGGTAAAAAACGTTTTTTTTTTCGAAAACAACAGCATACAAACGTATTTTCGAGCTTCTTGAGCTTTTTCGAGGTTCTTGAGCTCGAAAACAGCGGAAAGTTTTGGGGCTGGCCCGCAGGGTCAACTGACAGACCGATTTTTTTTTTTTACGACACCGAGTGCTGGGTCTACATTTCCTATGGGATTTCTATGGGATGTCTCTGGGATTTCTAGAGAATTTAACTGGCGACAGTTCAATTTTTTTTTTTTTACGACACCGAGTGCTGGGTCTACATTTCCTCTGAGATTTCTCTGGGATTTCCAAGGATTTAACTGGCGACAATTCTATTTTCTTTTCACAACACCAAGTGCTAGGTCTACATTTTCTATGGGATTTGTCTGGGATTTCCAGAGAATTCAACTGGCGACAATTCTATTTTTTTTTTTACAAGACCGAGTGCTGGGTCTACATTTTCTCTGGGATTTCTCTGGGATTTCCAGAGAATTTAACTGGCGACAATTCTATTTTTTTTTTTTTTTACAACACCGAGTGCTGGGTCTATATTTCCTATGGGATTTCTATGGGATGTCTCTGGGATTTCCAGAGAATTTAACTGGCGACAATTCTATTTTTTTTTTACAACACCGAGTGCTAGGTCTACATTTCCTATGGGATTTCTCTGGGATTTGTCTGGGATTTCCAGAGAATTCAACTGGCGACAATTCTATTTTTTTTTTTTACAACACCGAGTGCTGGGTCTACATTTCCTATGGGATTTCTCTGGGATTTCCAGAGAATTTAACTGGCGACAATTCTATTTGTTTTTTCACAACACCGAGTGCTGGGTCTACATTTCCTCTGAGATTTCTCTGGGATTTGTCTGGGATTTGGGCTCAAGGAGCTCGAAAACAGCGGGAAGTTTCGGGGCTGGCCCGCAGGGTCAACCGATAGACAGATTTTTTAATTTGGAACTCGTACTATTTTAAAAATTTTCCAACATACACTTGTCAGTTTGGTTGGTTATTGGAATGAAATAAAAAATATTCGCAATAAACAAATTTGATTCTGATAGGAATCAAATTAAAACAGAATTAGTATATTACATACCTAAAGAGAAAAGTAGGACATTCCGGCCCGCATGTGTAATTGCCTACCCGAGTCGAAGGCGACAATGGCAAACACGCGGATTGGGATATCCTACTTTCCTCGGCGGTATATATACATTTTTTTCACCAGATCTGCACCTGAAAGTTTAAATTTTCGCCTCTGTTTGAGGGAAGAATGGCGTATGTGCTAATTTTCATCATTTCCTTTTATGAGAAAATAAATGATTAGAATTAGCGCATGCGCCATTCTTACCTGAGTGGCAAAAGTTGAAGCTTTCAGATGCAGATGTGGTGAAAAATAGTATTTTACACACCTATGGAGGAAAGTAAGACATTTCAATCCCCGTTTATCTTCGGAGCGAGTAGGCAATTATACACGCGGGTTGGAATGTCCAACTTTCTTTCCTAAATATGCAATTTACTATTTCTGCAGGTCGGAATGTCCTATTTCTATCCCTTGGTATGTAATAATTAATTTATTTAATGCCGTAAGATGGAGGGTGGAGTCGAATTTGAGATTTGCAATTTGCGATTTCCGAAGTCGGAATACGAGGACTAATCGTGAAAATGGATAGAAAAAATCCATGATTATTCTCATCCATTTCCACCCATCCTGATTTATCCTAATTTCTTATTCATTGTTTAAAATATTTATTTAATACCGTAAGATGGACGGTGGTGATTTAAGTGTCATCCAGGTTCCAATATACTATTACCGGACAAAAAATAAGAATTCTTCTCTAGGGAAATTCACTCTGGAAGGGAAAGATACTTCTGTGTTCACAAATACAAATAATATCTGGTTAATCCAGAGGAATTCGGCAGTACACGGAAAAATTATTCTTGTTTGAAATCGTACGGTCTCATAGCAAAGCCGGATCATCTTGGCCTCCTGATGGGAATTGAAATAAACCCATGGAAAAATTATTATGGTCATAGTAAAATTTTCAATGGTTATATTACGATTTACTGTAACTACTGTAAATTTTACTACGGTCACAGTAATTTTTCCATGGGTTTATTTCAATTTCCGAAGGCCAACATGGTCAGGATTTTCTATGACACCGTAGCATTTCAAAGAACAATTTTTCCTGTACCATAACGCGTTCATAAACTCTGCGGAGAAGGTAAATGCAGTCAGGTGTTCTTTCGTTTCTCTGGTTTTAATTGAACCCCATAAATTTCCACTCCCTAATCACCCGGATAAATATTCACCCAGGAAAACTCTCAGTTTCAATGCAGGTGATATAAAAAATATATAAATACCTGATGTGCCAAGCGCGTTGTAATTCAGCAATTGGTACTTTATGTTCATTGAAATCTTTAGCAATCATTATACGATAAAAATAACTTCTTGACTTGGCATTTCTGCGAGGATCAAATTCATCTGTAACCGGATAAATTGACGTTATTCTTATCTCGTGGCCACAGCGAGCAAACCATGAATTGAGTCTTCGGATGGCTGTGTCCGTATCATAAAATTCATCTGTTGGATGCTCTAGTTCAACTTGAGCAGTATTTATAAGAGCATGAACACCAGCATCTGTCCTGTTAAATTTTTTTACATAAAACGTCAATCTATTTTTGTTAAAATGATTTATAGATCAGCAATTTCATGGTTTAAATTAATTACCGGCTTGAAATTTGTACTTTCGGGTAACATCTACTCCTAGGTTTCAATACGCAAGACAATCCAGCTTCAATTGCACCTTGAACTGAATCTATGTCTATTAATCTTTCACAACCTATTTGTTTTGCTGCTCCTCTGATAAAAAAAAAATAATGATGAGTGTGAATGTAACTGACAAGTGGAATTTTTTAAATTTTTGAATAAATAAATAAAACTTAAGTGGAATGAAAGTTAAAAATTGCGGATTTAAATATTTGAAAAATTAGTGCGCGCATTTTTTTAAATTTCATTGTTTCAATTTATTTATTTATGTTTAAAATTTATAAAATGTCCCATGTCTGATACATTCACACTCATCAAAAAATATATTGTTGTGTTATGAATATATCTGATATTTAAATGTATAGGAATATATAAATAAAATTTGTATTATTTTATTAGGAAAATATATTTACCTGTAACGAGTGCCGATATATCCCATATAAAATAAATATCGCACCATTTTGTAAAAAGAGGTTATAAATTTATTGAAAACTCTACAGCACGTGGATAACAATGCAATGGAGTAGACAGTAGACAATCCAAGTTTGAAATAAAAAGGGGAAAAAATATATATCGAAATAAGTGATTTAAATTTATTTGTATTTTGGAATCGGAGCGTGAATTTGGCTGACGGGAATTTTGTAATTTTTGAATGAATAAATAAAATGTCAGTATGAAAAATTTTAAAATGCGTATTTAAATATTCGAAAATTAGTGCGCGCATTTTTTAAAATTTCATTATTTTTATTTATTTAAAATTTATAAATTGTCTGACATCTGCTACATTCAGACTCGTTAGTTAGTAGACAATCGAAAATTTTTGTTTTTTTTTTTTTCAAGAAATCATTTATAAAAAAAAATATGCACATGTAGACAATTAAATAAACTGAAAGTGCAATTTTAAAAATAATTCATAAGTAATTTTAATTTATTTGTATTTTAAAATATGAGCGTGAATTTGGCTGACAATTGGCGGCTTTTAAAATTTTTGAGTACATAAATAAAATGTAAGAATAAAAATTTAAAAATGCGTGTTTAGATATTTGAAAAATTAATTGGCGCATTTTTTTAAAATTTTATTTATTTTAAATTTATAAATTGTCATATCTGTTGCATTTACACTTATTTCAAAATCAGTTTTTATATTCAAAAAACTTAATTAATAATTTAATTTCAAATTTCCAAAATATTTTTTTTTATACTCAAAATAGCAGACAGACAATTTTGTAATCTATATTAATAAGAGAATAAGGAAAATTTTGTTCCCGTTATATCTATATAACAAAATATGTTATTTTTATTAAATTTGGTATCATTAGGAAGGTCTTGAATTGAATTTGTGCCTTTTCAAAGTTTAAACTCTTTTTTATAGCTGAGTTTCGGGATAAATCAATTTATCGATGTTATTCGAATTACATTTAAATTACGCGGGAAAAAAGACTTATTTAGATTTATTTTCTCGAAATACCTAAATTAATATTTTAACTATTCTGTCATCAAATATGACTGAAAATATATAACTATTATATATATAATTAAGAGAAATTAAAAAATATTTAGTCTAAGCCATATGTCTTCTATGATAATAAAAATTGAACAGATTTAATATGGTGTCAGTAAAAAAAAAATGTATTAGACTAATAAAAAAAAATTTGACCATGTGTAAATTTTTTTTGAAGAATCACATGATTATACAATCATTGAAATCAATGTTTGCGGATCAATGATAAGATTTGTCTCATTAAATTTTAATGATAACGGAAATAAACAAACGATTCTAGAGTACAGATTTTAATAAACAGTTAAATTCAAGTCATATTCAATAAATTTTTTAGTAATACTCGGGCAATCACGCAGGTAACTCGTTTTAATAAACAAATTACTTGTAAGTAAATTAAAATTTTCAAAACATACACAAAAGTATTTTGTAAAGTTTCTGACATGAAATTTTTAAAAGTATTTTCTTTGTTAATTTAAAAGAAAAATTTTTCGTGTCTGCCACTTTCAGTATTTTTTTTTTTTTTACTTTTTTATTAAAGGAATTAAACATAAATAAAGAAACACGTTTATATTTTTAAATAAATTTATTGCAAAAGAAGATTAAATGATAATTTAAAACTATTTTCAATACTAAATTAATAAAATTTAATTACGTTAAAAATAAATTTATTATTCACGAAAAGTTATCGGTATTACACAAATATAATTGTTTTACTTTTTTTTTATTATGAACAAATTGTTGTAAAGCAAATTCAGTGAATTTGGTGGATAGAAACATCAGTGAATGACTAAAGAATATTTTTTTTCTTTTGAGTTAATTTGTGGTCAGTGAACTCGATATTTTATTTTCATACATATATATATATATATATTTTTTTTTCATTTTTTTTCTTTTTGTTTTTTATACAAAGAAGGAAATTACAGAAAAATAATTGGATATTACACAGAAAAAAATAATTTCTTGCCTTAAGAAAAATTTTCCATTACAAAATGAAAAGAAAATTTTTCTTAAGATAAGAAAAAATTTATTGGCGCGTTAAATTTTTTATTCAAAAAAACCTTTTCTTCCCTCAAGAAAATTTTCGTTTTCAATCCATACCCAAAAAAAATTTCTTAGGGCAGGTAAAATTTTCTTGGGGCCAGTAAAATTTTTCGCGCCAAAAAATACTTTTTTTCTGTGTAGGATTACTGTTTTTTTTTTTTTTATATGTTTAGCACATTAATATCAAAAGTACTCTCGAGAGACCTAGCGAAGATTAGGCCGCCACAAATATTCACTCACTCTCTCTTTCTATTAAATAAATTACAGTGACGATAATGCTCTGTACTTTTTGTAGCATATAAAATTTTAAATTATTAAAGTTACAATTAAAAATATAAAGAATACAATAAGTCATAATAATTTATTTAAATTAAATAACATAATTTTTGAGTACCGACGATTGAGATTATTCAATCATCCGTGCTTAGATCAAACTCGTTTTGTATGAATGATTAGCCAATCAGAATCTCAATGTCCTCATGCCATTGGCACAATATCGAGTGACACAGTTTTCATCTATTTTTTGTCACATGTGACGGACACAAGGGCATTGACGTACATTCAATACTAAGATATCATCGTAAAAAAAAATTTTTTTAATTACATTTTACTTTTATCTATGATATTATTGTGTAATATCATTACGGGTCGAATTACATGCCCTTAATAATTTATGATAGTGAAGTTAGACGGCTTGTAATTTTAGAATTTTTTTCAAAATAATGAATTATGGGAAGAAAAATATTTTTAAAAATTGCACTTGTAGTTTTTTTAATTGCCTAGATGTGCATACACAGTAAAAATTATTGTGTTGGAAACGGACACACAATATTTGTGGAATTGAAACACGAAATTTGTGTTAAAATCTCAACGCGAAATTCGGGTAATACGAGAAGTTAATTAAACACTTTTTAAATGTCAGTGGCGACAAAAAAAATGTTAACTTTTACATTTTATTTTTGTACCGTGGAAATTTAGTAAATATAATTAATATATTATGAAGAGATTATCAACAGTGACGACAATTATTATTTAACAATCAACTATTTTTTGATAGTAAATAATTTTTTTATTAGAGTCAAGGTTTTAAAAGATCACGTGATATTTAATACCAGTTGCAAATAGTACATCAATTAATTTCTTTTAAAAAAACAAAACCACATTTTTATTCGGCGAAAAAATAATTTTAACATTACATTAAATAATTCGAAATTGTAACTAAATCTTTTTAATTGGTATGATAAAAATTCCAGGTATTAGTAAATGGTAAATTTAATATATTAATAATTAAAATTTTTAAGTTAAATTGAAATTTATAAAATGTCCATTTCACTTTCATTTTTCTAATAATTCTTCCGTGACTATCGATTGACTTTTTAACATAAATTTTGTGTTAATTTTAAAGTAATTCTTAATAAATGTTGATAATTACAATTTGTGTACCAAGTAACACTTTTAAAGTGTTAAATAGTAGATCGATTTAAAATTTTTAAGTAACACAGTGCAATGTGTTGATTTAACACAACATAATCAACACAAAAAATTTAACAGACCGTTTTTCCCAGATTCACAATATTTTTTACCGTGTACTTGTAATTGTTTTTTATCTTTCGTAATTGATTAGTTGAAATAAAACTCCAAAAATTTTTAGTTGTCTAACTTCAGGATCATTTTATCTTACATACAAAAAATACAAATACATAAATTGCAACTAGTAATCAATAATAATAATTTTTTAAATTAATTTAAACACAATCATTAATAATCGCTACTAAAATTTATTTTAATTGTCTAGTTGTAAACTATCACGCAAAAAAAAATTATTTATTTTATTTTTTATTATAAAAATTAAAAAACACAATTTTTTCCTTTTTTTAATGATTTAATTTTAAAAATGAGATCGACGTTAAGAATAATGAGCAATCGCCTTAATTAACATGTTTTTTTAAATTTAATTTTATGTCGTGCATAAAAAAGCGCAAATTAAACGAGTACACAAATGTATTACTGTTTTTTTTTAGGTATAAATTAAATTGTGAATAAAAAAAAAATAAGAAACGCTGAAAGACCTTTATCCTCTGTATCCTGCAGAATTAACAATAATTATAATACTTTTTATTTTAACAATCTAATAATAAAATTATTTGTTTGATATTTAAATTATTCCATATCTGGTAGACAAACAAATGAGTTCGGCTTTTGTAACCACTTGTGACTACGGTAAAACGTAAAAAATCAAGTGAGTGTACACGATCACTTTTATGTTTCCTAAAGCCAAAACTTTAATACAATCCATTATCTCCAGTAAGGTAAGACACCCAGTACCCGATCACTTCATGTACTTGTATGTCTATTAGGTAAATGACCTAGTACCCGATCAGGGAATTAGTACTTGACCACTTCATGTATTTGTATAGAGTAACTCAGTGCCCGATCAGAGAACTAGTATCTGATTACTCATGTATTTGTATATCTATATTTACTAATATAGAATACAAATTGATTTGGTGACAATAGAGCACTACCCCTCCGAGGTGTGCAATACATGGAGTGATCAAGTACTAGTTCTCTGATCAGGTACTAGACTTCTTACCTTACCACGAAAAATCATATCAGTTTAATCACAGTTTTATTATAATTTAAAAATTGATATTTTGTGATTGTCAGGAGAATTAGAATCGAATGTATAAAATTTGAAAGCTCCTACATAATTCCTTAGAGGTACAAATTATACAAGAACCCTTAGAAAATTTGTAATATGATTTTTTATGTTGCGATACTTATGAAAATCATGATCCTGAAGTTAGCAGACAATTAGTAATTTTCGGATTTTTTTTTCACTCAATTAATTTAAAAAAAAAAAAAAAAAAAAAAATACACATGAAGAAAATTTGAAAAATTACAAGTGCAATTTTTTCAAATATTTTTTTTTTGTAGTTTATCGTCTAAAAAAAAATCCAAAAATTATTAGACATTTGCTAACTTCAGTACCATATGAAAATCATATTACTAATTTTCTATGGATTTTTGTAGAATTTGTTCCTCTAAGAAATTATGTTGGAACTTTCAAAATTTATATATATTCGATTCAAACTTCCTTTACAGTTACAAAAGATTCATTCAAAAACTATAATAAAATTGTGATATGAATTTATGACTGAAGTTAACAGACAATCAGAAATTTTTTTATTTTTATTTTCAACAAGTCGATTTAAAAAAAAAAAAAAAAAATATGCAGATGTAGAAAATTTAAAGAACTATAAATGCAATTTTTTTTGAATATTTTTTTTTAATGAGTTTATCGATTTAAAAAAAATCTAAAAACTATCAGACGTCGGCTAACTTCAGTATCATTATGAATTTTCGTGGTAAAGTAAGAGGCCCAGTACCCGATCAAAGAACTAGTGTCCAATCACTCATGTATTTCTATATCTATATTTATTAAATTTTGCTAAATATAGACATACAAATACATGAAGTGATCGGGTTCTATTTTCCTGATCAGGTACTAGGTCTTTTACCTTAGATTTAAAAAAAAATTAATAAGTTAAAAGATTCAGTACCTGATCAGGGAACTAATACTCGATAACTCATATATTTGTATATCTATAACTACTAAATATAGATAAATAAATAAATGAGTGATCGGGAACTAGATCTCTTACCTTTATTTTTTTTGTTTTTCAAAATGAATGTTATATATAAATTTAGTTAATTCATTCATCCAATCACACACTTAAAATTACCAACTATATCATAAGTTCTATAGTAAATATAATATAGGCTTTAATACGCTAATCAATGTAGGCTACGCTGGAGCTATAACTTTGCCTTAACGATGGCAAGTTTTATTTTCATCCAATTGTTTTATTTTATTTTTTGTTAATTTAATTTAATTTATTTTCATTTTTTGTTAATTATATTTTAGGAATATCGGCAGTGAAATTCCAACGATAGATGCGACAGGCAGGGCAGTCAATCTAGCAGTCTGTAGTCGCACTGCTTACAATAAATATTTTATTTTCCATTGATTAATTATTTGTTTGTTAATATTCTTCAGTATCGTTTATTTAAATCCTGAAATATATCGTATTTTTCAAAATAAAAAAACAATCTGAGTGCCCGCGCTTATTTATATGCCAGAGTAGTCGACGTCGTTGTCGTCGCAACTCGGCGGGTGTTGATATTCATTGAGACTAACAAACACTGAAAAAAAGAGGGAAAGAGAGAGGGAGAGATGAAAGAGAGATAAAGGGGCACTCAACTGTTCACGTAAATGTTGATAATAATAACAATAATCATCATCGTCATCGCCGTCGTCTTATTATTATTTTTAAAACTTGTTCTGAATTTTATTTACTTGTCTTTATCTGCGCATAATTTTTACCTTCGTAGCATCGCCAACACTTTTTTTTAAAATAAACATTTCTTCACATCAATCCTCGCGATTAATCTACTTAATTTTTATTAACTTTAAATCTTTACTTAAATCGCGACTCTACCATTCTCAAAAATAATTTCTTTACATACAATATTCATCTTTAAGCGGCAAATAATCGCATTATCTTTACTTTGTCCTTCCATTCTTTTAAATCCATTAGTATATTTATATTGATTTTAATAAAATACGTTTTTTCTTCTCCCTAGTCCACATAATTGGAGAATTAAAAAACGATTTATATTTTTTTTTTGTGAATTGTCCAGAACGGAAAAACATTACTAAGATTACAAATCACAAATGAAATCACAGACTTTCGTTGGTGGTTTGTCAAAGGAGGGCTGTTGTTTTTTTTGTTTCTTGTTGTATTATTTATTATTATTGTTTTTTCTTCATCTTTTTGTATTGAGGATAGGGCGCCGCACATTGCAACTCGAGAACAACATTGTAGGCATGTACTTATGTTTTCAGTTTTTTGAGTTTAGTTGATTATTTTTAAAAAATTTATTTTAAGGATTTAGTTTACGGGATTCAGGTAAGCAGGGGTGGTGTGTCATGACCCACCCCCCTGTCTACGTGTTCATTCCCATCCATTTTCCTTGATCATGTGGGCCAGCTCTATTATAAACTTACCCTCCTTGTATTTTTGACTTGACTCAAACGCGTGCTCCTGTAAATTTAATGGTGAAGAGTTTAAAATTAAATTTTTATCAGCATCGGAACTTAAAGTGTTTCTACAGCCAGTTGGAAAAGTTCATTTCAATCCATGTGTGATTTAATATTAACGTATACGTAAATTGAAGGCCCAGTCAGCGGGCAGAGACAGACGTTTTGATCCTTGGGAAGAAACGAATAATGATTCTGCCCGCGGGCTGAAAGCTGTCGCAATTTAATTAGTAAATTAAAATTACACATAAAGGGAGGGAAGTAGGACATTTTAACCCACGTGTTTAATTGCCTAGACAGGAAAAAAATTCCGGACTGAAGATAAATATTCTTGATTCAAAATTATTTTGAAAACCTCAATTTTCTCGGGTCAAGTAGAAATCTCTGACCAAGACGAAATTTTTTTAACCGAGACAACGTCTTGGCTCAAGAAAATCATGACTTCCTGAAAAGTTTGTCTTCTAAAATATTTTCTTGACTCAAGATTTTTTTTTGTGTACCCGAGCCGAAGGCAAACACGTGGATTGTGATGCCTCTCCTTCTTCCGTGGTGTGTATAAAATTTTTTACCTGAAAGTTTGAACTTCTACCTCTGTTTATGAGAAGAATGGCGCATGCGCTAATTTTTATAATTTGTTTTCTCATAAAAGTGAAGGACTTCCTTCTCTCTAAACAAGACCGGAATTTAAACTTTCGGTGCAGATATGGTGAAAACTCTGATGCTTGTCATTTAAGGACATTCTTAGACAGTATCCACTATTAAAAAATATGCAATGACTTTCAACTGTCATTAGTGTATTAAAATTTCAGCTAATTTTTTTTTAAATTTACATCTGAGCGAAATTGTAAATCCGTTGTCATTTTTTCAATTAATTCTCTAATTTGTGTTAATTAATTGACAAAATTTTGATACGTGTATGACAGTTGAAAGTAATTGAAAATTTTCAAAAGTAGAGGCACTGTCTGAGCACACCCTTGATAGTCATTTTGGACCATTAATTTTATTTACTTAAACGACAGTTCTGACTGCGATTAAACATTATAATTATAAAAATTAGTGTGAATAATAATCAGTAGGACAAGATTTTTGCCTTGTTTTTTAAATGAATAGTTCAAATTTTTGATATTACGGTGAAAATATCGGTCTTAGTAAAAAAGTTTTCGAACAAAAGTTGTTGGAAATTTAATTTTATCAAAAAAATATCTCTTATGATTTTCTTATACGATCAATATTTTCACCATAATTCAAAAATTAAGATTCATAAGGAATGATTCAAAATTTAATTAATTATGAAAATCTTAATTTTGAAATTACGGCTTTTTTATCAGTCCTAAGAAAAAATTATAAGAGACATTTTTTTTAGAAGATTAAATTTCCTACAACTTTTGTTTGAAAACTTTTTTAATAAGACCAATATTTTCCCCGTAATATAAAAAATTTCACACCACTAATTATTAATTATTTTTAAATTAACGCAAAAATCCTGGCCCTAATAATTAGTATTTATAGTTTCTGCTCAATTATAAATTGCAAATGACAACTAACGCTTACGCTAATAATTAATCACACCATTGCTCAAATTAACTTATTATATTCCTGGCTGCTGATACTAAAACTTTAAGTCCCAATGCAGGCAATTCAGACTGCGGGTGTCATCACCCAACTTCACCCTGGTCTAGAATCGTTTTGTTTCATCCCTTGTCGCACCATATTCTATTAATTACAACAATAACAATAACAAACTTACATATTTCCAACCGAGAGTAGTTTTACAACACTCGCAATAAATGTCAGCGACAGCATGAAGTCCAGTTAAGAGAACTCGCTCTTCCGCAGGACCGCAACCAACATTAACTCTGTTTTAAAATTAAAAAGACCACATGGTTTTTAATAATAAAAATCTGATTAAATTGTACAATAAAATTATAAAGAATTTTTGATGATATAATTTATTTCTCTTACACGGAATTGAAGAGATAGGCACGACCTTGGCTGCCTTGGAAGGACTGCAACACAAAGATAAATTAATAAAATAATTAACTTATTAAATTTCTGATTAAAATCAAGTGAAATATTAGTTAGTGTATTTACCTTTGAGATGAGTTCGTCATGATTAGCGAGGTGAGCACGGCAGTGTATGCACGAATAAGTGCGATGGCAGGAGGGTAGATAAGCTTGAAAAGTTTTGACCATCTTTGATCAAATTGACGTCAAGCTAACAATTGTTGTCTTCTTTCAGTGCTCCCTCGGTTATATTTTATATTGATATACAAAGATTTAGCTTTTTGTTACTTTATTTCCTCGATTTAAAACCTAGGATTTGTATAGTTTTCTTTTATTTAGTTTTTTTATTTATTTTTCCTCCAAGTTCCACTTGATCTATGAATCAATTGCAACAATAGTCAATAGCATTTATTTTTTCTACTGTTATTGATTATTTTTATTTTAGTAATTTTTTTTCCTTTATTCGCGGGGGTGGTGGTGCAATTGTGGCCCCGTTCACCGCCGCCTCATACTCCGATCAGCTGTTAAGCTGGTTCAGGCAGCGCCGGTTCGGGGACACCTGTTTTTAAAAATAAACAACAGTTTTATTTAATTAATATCCATTTAAGTATTTTTGTTGAATTTAAATATACATGGAACATATTGGGTAAAAAAAAAAAAAAATAATCCATTCGGAAATTTAAATTGATTTGATTAAAATAATTAATTGAGGTGATGATTAGTGAGTAATTTAAAATGATTTTTTTAACATATTTTAAAATAAATAAACAAAAATTACTAAAAAAAATAATACATCTTTATCTTACACAGTAAAAATTATTGGTAAAATTAACACGTGTGTTAGAAACGGACACACAATATGTGTGGGGAATTTAAACACGAAATTTGTGTTAAAATCTCAACGCAAAATTCGGGTAATACGAGAAGTTCATTAAACACTTTTTAAATGTCAGTGGCGACAAAAAAATGTTAAACTTTTACATTTTATTTTTGTACCATGGAAATTCAGTAAATATAATTAATATATTATGAAGAGATTATCAACAGTAACGACAATTATTATTTAGCAATCAACTATTTTTTGATAGTAAATAATTTTTTTATTAGAGTCAAGGTTTTAAAAGATCACGTGATATTTAATACCAGTTGCAAATAGTAAATCAATTAATTTCTTTTAAAAAAACAAAACCACATTTTTATTTGGCGGAAAAATAATTTTAACATTACATTAAATAATTCGAAATTGTAACTAAATATTTTTTATTGGTATGATAAAAATTCCAGGTTTTAGTAAATGGGAAATTTAATATATTAATAATTAAAATTTTTAAGTTAAATTGACATTTATAAAATGTCCATTTCACTTTTATTTTTCTAATAATTCTTCCGCGACTATCAATTGGCTTTTTACCATATGTTTTGTGTTAATTTCAAAGTAACTCTTAATAAATGTTGATAATTACAATTTTTGTAGCAAGCAACACTTTTAAAGTGTTAAATAGTAGATCGATTTAAAATTTTCAAGTAACACAGTGCAATGTGTTGATTTAACACAAAATAATCAACACAAAAAATTTAACGGACCGTTTTTCCCAGATACACAATATTTCTTACTGTGTCACTTAAAAATAAAACTAATATACATTTCAAAAAAATGTTGACTTTTATATTTTATTTTTGTACCATGGAAATTCAGTAAATATAATTAATATATTATGAAGAGATTATCAACAGTAACGACAATTATTATTTAGCAATCAACTATTTTTTGATAGTAAATAATTTTTTTATTAGAGTCAAGGTTTTAAAAGATCACGTGATATTTAATACCAGTTGCAAATAGTAAATCAATTAATTTCTTTAAAAAAAACAAAACCACATTTTTCCTTAGCGAAAAAATATTTTTAACATTACATTAAATAATTCGAAATTGTAACTAAATATTTTTTATTGGTATGATAAAAATTCCAAGCTTTAGTAGATGGTAAACTTAATATATTAATAATTAAAATTTTTAAGTTAAATTGACATTTATAAAATGTCCATTTCACTTTCATTGTTCTAATAATTCTTCCGTGACTTTCGATTGGCTTTTTAACATAAATTTTGTGTTAACTTTAAAGTGACTCTTAATAAATGTTGATAATTACAATTTTTATACCAAGCAACACTTTTAAAGTGTTAAATAGTAGATCGATTTAAAATTTTGAAGTAACACAGTGAAATGTGTTGATTTAACACAAAATAATCGACACAAAAAATTTAACGGACCGTTTTTCCCAGATACACAATATTTTTTACTGTCTTAAAAATAAAACTAAAATACATTTATTAAAATAAAATTTTATATCGGCTTTTTTTTTACACTGAATTATTCAAAAATGTACTGAACAAAAGTGTTACAATTAATGTAAATAATTTATGTTAATTACTAATTATATTTAATTTTGTAATTATACAACGATAAAAGTACGTAATTAAAAAATTACGTAACTGAGTAATTGCACCAAACATTTAAAAAAAAAATATTTCTCATAAAAATAAAAATTGTTAAGTAATAAAATTTATACTAAATTTATTACAACCGCCACTAATTTTTTAAAATTAAATATTCAAATATTGAATGTAACCCTGAGTAAATTATCAATTATCATAATTTATTAGAAATAGAGAAAAAGAAAAAAAATTGTTTGTAGTATTGGCAAGTCAACGTGAGATTTATTCAAATTCTTAAACATTATTAGTACATTCATCTCTTTCTTTCATTTCATGTTATCTCCTTCTTAAAAAAATAAAAATAAATAAACGCAGACACTTCCAGCCAGACCGGCTTCAAGGTCAATGAACAAATTTAAGTTCATTGAATCGTTCGGAGCGAGGGAAAAAAATTTATGGTAAGTACTGCGATATAGACGGCATTTAGTATCACCAGGAAGATAATAAGTATCATAAGTAACGTTATTCATTTTTTTATTATTTTTTATTGAGTATTAAATCACTTTTTGATGGACAATAACTTGATCATAACACATGCCGACACCTGCGCTAGCAAATAAAATATACGAGACACGAATACAGACTTAACGGACGGAGAGAAAAAAAATATACTTCTGGACGTGGGTTCGCAGATAAAAAAGTTTATTTGTTAAAAAATAAATATATGGGGGAGGGGGCAAAGGGAGAGACTGAAGGAAATATTAAGTTTTCGGGACTCAAATATGGTGAATTTTTTTTTTTTACATTCAAAATAAATAGGAAAATTGTAAGTCGCTCAAAAAAAAAATTTTCATTTCATATATTTATTGAATGCAAAGGAAGTAAAAAAATTTGAATAGTTTTTATTATAAAACAGAAGTCATTAACATCCTGTAAAAAAAATGCGTTCCAAAAAGACTTCAAAAAAGTCCGACATGTGGAATTTTTAAATTTGAGACAGACTAGAAATTTGAGTGAAACTTTTTTCGAACTTTTGTAATTTTGATAGTAAAAAAAAGTTTATCTAAAATTTTATACAAGCGAATTTTGAGTCAAAAAAGACGGTTTTTAAAGCATATTTTTGAAAACGTATTTTTATTACATTTTCCCCTCGTTTTGATTTAGTTTTCAATAGGAATTTTTTCGGAACGCGGGTAAAATGCAGTGAAAATTCGTTTTGAAAACGTTCTTTTAATATCCAAAATTTTCTCATATAAAGTCCTAGAAGTTCCACTCAAAATTCTAATCTGTTTCAAGTTTAGAAAATCCTCGTTTCAAACTTTTTTGGAAAGAATTTTTTTTACACGGGATTTTCCGACTAACTTTCGATTTTTGAAAAAGTATAACTACCGACTTAAGATTGTTAATTTTTTATTTATTAATTAAATTTGAAAATTTGAAAGATTGTTGTTGGGAATTTAGGTATGGTAATCGTGAATGAATCAAATCAATTTATTAAACAAATGAATATTATATCTTTTATTAAAATACGCGCTCTTGGGTATGTCTTCACTCGTAAGAGATTTAGCTTAGACTAACTTATTCTTTTAATATTATTTAACACTGAGGTCCAACAACCTCTCCTCTTTTTGTATAACAAAGATCTCTAAGTTCAAAATATATATATATATGAGTGCAAATGAAGAAAATCATATTGTCTTGCATTTACTTTACTACGACCCAAGTACCTAAGGTCATAAAATTTGATCCATGCTAGCTTTCTTTTCCTTAAGTAAACATATACATATTTTGAACTTAAATATATATACTACGACTTAAATGCAACACTGTTCGAAATATTATTTCGAACAGAATATTTAGTAAAGAGAAATAATTAAATAAAGTATATATAAGAATAAAGATTGATTTTTGTACAGAGAATCCAACAATTGCTAATATTTTGAAGTTGATTATTGAAATACATCTCAAGTAATTTGACCGGGAGTTCAACAGAGTAAAAAAAAATTCAAAATAAAGCTCAATTATATTCACAAGTGATTTTGGAATTTAAAAAAATTTTTTTTGTAAAATTTTACGGGTACTCCGTTTTGCTCTTCCCTTAAATCCTACATAAAAAAAAATATATGTATACTTTTCAATAATTTTTTAATTAAATTTATTTAAAGACTTTTTTTAAAAATCTATTTTTATCTATGCTGCAAATGTGACTGGCACCTCAAGGTTGTCTATTGTATTTTCCATCGATTTCTCCTATTCGAGTGGGAAAAAATTAACCGAGAGTAAGTACTAGTAAAATCAATTATCCAATAAAACAAAAAAAAATTCATAAATATATCAGGACACCAACAAATAATAAATGTTTGTTGAATAAAAATAAATTTAATAAGTCCGTAGATTTATTAAGTGACAGCAAATCCATCGTAAAAAATTTCTAATTAAAAAAAGTAAAAATCATTCAGGAAATAAACAGACATTATCTTATCAATGATTATCATCTGCTATCTCATATATTTACAACTGCGATTAGATTTTTAACAACAAAGAAAACTCAGACTAGTCAACAAAAAAAAACATTGAAATTGAAGTTGAAATTGAAATTAAAATTAGAAGCAGAATTAAAAATCAATGTTAATATTAAAAAGCTAATGTGAGGTACATGAACCGCACGTTTGCTGATAAGTGAGTCACGAGCATAGAATTATTATGTTCTCATGATATTTATAATAACAAATGATATGCGATGAGTCTTATACTTCAACAGTGGAAGTAATTTCATAACAATTCAGCTAAGAAACAAAAGCTTTAATGAAAATTAAAAAAAAAAGAAGAATAATAATAATAATGTAACTGTCTTTGGTATCTAATTTCATCAGTCAGTGACGACATAAAATAACAGCTATTGTATATATAGCCATTAATTTTATTAACGACCTAGCAACCATCACATGACGAGTAGAGGGTAAAAAAAATATCAAAGAATAATGTGATGTTGGCTTGAAGATGTGTTACACAGTAAAAAATATTGTGTATCTGGGAAAAACGGTCCATTATAATTTTTTGTGTTAAATCAAAACATTTCACTGTGTTACTTAAAAATTTTGAATCGATCTACTATTTAACACTTTAAAAGTGTTGCTTGCTACAAAAATTGTAATTATCAACATTTATTAAGAGTTACTTTAAAATTAACACAAAATTTATGTTAAAAAGCCAATCGATAGTCACGGAAGAATTATTAGAAAAATGAAAGTGAAATGGACACTTTATAAATGTCAATTTAACTTAAAAATTATGATTATTAATATATTAAATTTACCATTTACTAAAACCTGGAATTTTTATCATACCAGTAAAAAATATTTAGTTACAATTTCGAATTGCTTAATGTAATGTTAAAATTATTTTTTCGCCAAATAACAATGTGGTTTTGTTTTTTTAAAAGAAATTAATTGATTTACTATTTGCAACTGGTATTAAATATCACGTGATTTTTTTAAAACCTTGACTCTAATAAAAAAATTATTTACTATCAAAAAATAGTTGATTGTTAAATAATAATTGTCGTCTCTGTTGATAATCTCTTCATAATATATTAATTATATTTACTGAATTTCCATGGTACAAAAACAAAATGTAAAAGTTAACATTTTTTTTGTCGCCACTGACATTTAAAAAGTGTTTAATTAACTTCTCGTATTACCCGAATTTCATCTTGAGATTTTAACACAAATTTCATGTTTAAATTCCACAAATATTGTGTGTCCATTTCTCCTCAGATTCTCTTAATTTTAACAATAATTTTTACTGTGTATGTTCCGAGTTGGGTAAAATCGCGCATGTCGATTATCACCAAGTAATTCATATATAAGCTGTATTGATCGTACAAGAGATTTGATCTTGGTAATACGTACTGATAAGGTCGTGGGTCGTGATACAAGCGCCATAAGTTTAAGTCATATCAGCTGTTGATGTATACAAAACATACATACACACAAATTTATATCAAGACTTCTCATTGTTTCTTAATTGTAATCATCATTACTAATACTGTTATCATTATTTTAATATTATGATGTATACTTTACATTCAACAACATCTACGTCTATATATTTACATATATATACACATACATATGTTTATAAACACAAATGTTTTGTTTGATCTTCAAAGATTAGATAGTCAGAAAGGAGAACGTGGGTAATTTTCAGTGAATGAATTTCGGGTAGATGTAGGTCGTGAATCTAGAGTAGGACTCGAGTTGTTATGAAGAGAACAAGTACAACGTGGACATTAATGTCAATTGATGGTATGAAAGCGTACGGAAAAGCTAATATAATGTAAGCAGAATGAGCTAAAGCTAAATAAAACCTGACAGCTGGAATAGATAACACCCAGCAAACAGGTTAAATAAAAAGGGGAAGTCCACTGACAGCTTTCAGTTTTTAAATTATTTTTTCGAGACAAATTACAGGTCCCGTTTTCGGACACTTAATAATTTTCAAAATACGCAATGACAATTTTATGCTTCTGCATTAATATTTTATTTAAATAAAGTATTAAAGGTCTAAAATGGAGCAGTGGTCAAATGCAACTTCTGCCCTATGGAATATAAAAAAAAAAATAAGTAAAGATAAAAAAGCGAAAATGCCTGTCATGAAAAATAATAAATAAATTTTCTATGCTTCTTTACTTGGCTGCGCACATTTTACCCGTACTCATTTTTTTTCCTGTCGCTAGGGCAGCTGACACAAGTTTCCTATCAGCTGAGAATGTATACAAAACTGTAACGAGAGAGCGATAAAGAGAGAAACGATAGTTATGGCTAAAGAAAGACGAGGTCAGATGATCTCTCCCACATCGATTAACTTTTAAAAGTTAAACCAACAAGACAAAGAAATACCGAATAATTATTTTAAATAATTATTTAAATATCAGCTATTAATTATAAAAAAATAAAGCGGGAAGTTTTGAAAATAAAAAATAAATAAAAATAAAAACTAACTGATGCGCAGTTTTACACACGAGTGTTCACTTGCTAATTGCGTTTCGATTTTTCCCACAACTCCGATTACGCAAATACTCAGCTATTATTTAATAATAAAATGAAGTAAAAACTGAAAAATAAAGTATATGAAATATATAAGACGTAATGTAAATAAAATAATAGAAAAATGGCTCAGTACTCAGCTGTCTCTAGGACACTGCGCGTAACGCGTGTTGTCAAAAATCCAAACAAAGACGCGTGCATATATTTATTATATACATATATATATATAATCTATAAATTAAATTTAAAAAATATATATTACACACCTCCATATGCATACGTGGCTACAGCAATAAAGACAGTAAATAGTTATTGTTTAAAACTTAACTTCAACGCGAATCACGGCTTTTATTTCGCATTGAACATAAAGAATAACAACAACTCGTTTTTATCATCACTACACTACAAGCCGCAGTAGCGCAGTCTCCAGTTCAGCTTCTACTTATGCCTTAACTTTAAACAGCACAAAACTAAACTGCTCTCTCTGTGCCTGTTATTGCTCTGGCCAGCGACAGTTCCAAGCGCAAAAACCAGTACCAGTGTCAGTGCTCAGTCTATAATCCAACACTACGACGCAGCTACCACTATACATATATATGTATATATATATATATATATATATTTCTTCTTTATATGTATACTGGGTTCTGTCTTGCTTGCTTCCTCTTGTGGTCTGCGTGTATGTGAGGTACCAACACGGACGTTTCGATTTATTTTGGTTCGCACGAACTTACTTGTGCGCATGCGTGTTAAGCTCCGAGTGCTTCCGGACATCGATGATAGCTGGCGCTTTGTAACCCCATGAGGAACGACCAAGACGCTTTTTTTTATTTATTTTATTTTTTTTTTTTTTTTGTTGAGAACAAAGAAAATTACTGGGATATTTATTTTGTTAATTAATGGCAGAGTAATTGAGAAAAATTTTAATTGTTTTTAAATTATTATTTGTAGTTTTTTTGGGGTATGGGATATTTGAATTTTTCAATGCAAATTTTAGCCATTGGTTTTTTTTTAAATTTTATAATTGTTTTTTTTTAGAGACTGAAGTTAGCCGACTTCTAATCATTTTTGGATTGCTTTTAGAAATAATTAATTAAAAAAAAAATATTTTAAAAAATGAAACTTGTAGTTTTTTTAATTTCCTAAATGTGCATTTTTTTTTTTTTAATTTCATTGTAAAAAAATCCGAAAACTTTTAATTGTCTGCTAACTTCGGGATCTTTTTTTTTACAATGGAGTAAAAGATGATAAATTAAAAATTTATTTGATTGGTTTTTATTATCAAACAGTATGGATAGGGTATATTTACATTACTTATATTATTTGTTGTTTTAACTTTCTATTTTGAGATATATATTTTTTTTTTCATATAAGTTAAATACTGATAGATTATTATATATGTGATATTTTATGATTTTGAAGTTCGAAGACAATTAAAAATTTTGGGATTTTTTTTTTCAAAAATCAATTATACAAAAAAAAAAAAAAAAACTATAAAAATGCACATGTAGAAACTTTAATAAACTATAGGTGCAATTTTTCAAAATATTTTTTTTTATAGTTAATCGTTTTTAAAAAAATTCAAAAACTGTCAGACGTCTGTTAACTTCAGTATCATGTGATATTTTATGATTCTGAAGTTCGAAGACAATTAAAAATTTTGGGATTTTTTTTTTTCAAAAATCAATTGCACAAAAAAACTAAAAAAATGCACCTGTAGAAAATTAAAAAAACTATAGGTGCAATTTTTTATAATTAAATTTGAAAAAATCAAAAAATTATTAGCTAAATTCAGTATCATATTTTTTTGTTTCTGAAGTTAGCCAATGTCTAATAATTTTTGGAATTATTTCAAAATGATGAATTATAAAAAACAAATATTCTAAAAAATTGCACTTGTAGTTTTTTTAATTTTCTAAATGTGTTATTGAGTTGTTGAAAAAAATCTAAAAATTGATAGTCTGTCAATTTCAGGATCATATTTTTTGTATGAGTGCGGATGTGGCAGTAAATAATTAATAAAATTAAATTAAATAAAAATGCACATTTAAATTTTGAAATGAATAAGTGCATTTTTTACAAATATTAATTTTTAAATTATTTACTCTATTTATTTATAATTTTAAATTTCATGTCTGCTACATTTGCACTCGTTTTTTTTTTATGAAACGGAATTTGGCCGACATCTGATAATTTTTAGATTTTTTTTAAACAACAAAATCTATTAAAATAAAATATTTCAAAAAATTGCACCTATAGTTTTTAAAATTTTCTACATGTGCATATTTTTAGTTTTTTTTTTTTTTGTAATTTTTCTGGTAAAAAAAAATCCGAAAATTTCCGATTGTCTGTTAACTTCTGGATCATTTTTTTCATGATCCTGAACTTAGTAGACAATTAAAAATGTTAAAATTTTTTTAAAATTATAAATTACAAAAAATTGCATCTATAGTTTTTAAAATTTTCACCATGTGCATATTTTTATTTTCCCATAATTGATTTGTTAAAAAAAATTAGACGTCAGCAAACTTCAAATTCATGACATTTTTAGTAAAAATTATGAATCATTGGTTTGTAGTATGGGATATTTTAATTTCGTGATACGATTTCTAGATAAATAATACAACAATAGGAAGTATAGAAGCTCTATATACATATATGATAAACGATATATATCGAATGACGCAAAAACTCCAATAGATTCGCGTGAGGGTCATACACTCATAGACCAAGAGTTAGAGCTGCGTGGAAACTCGCGCGGCAAGTGCGCAATGATCTCGTCCTTTCTTATTACGGATCTCACTCTCTACTGTACATATATACATATAAATCTCGACCTTCTACACTTAGCATTACTCCATATACATACATATATATATATAAATATATATACTTGTATCATATCCACGCTGACTTATTGAAAATCCTTTCTCTATCGTTAACACACACATGTCCAAATTCCACGTGCGTGTCAACATTCACTGATTGTCACACATGTCTATGTGCACTTTCTAAGAAAGTATATTTAAAATCTTATTAATTACCCAACAATAATGTAATTAATTTAAAAGTGATTAATCTTGGAAATGAGGATTGGCGGGAAACAGGAGAAAATTCAACATTTTGATTTTTACTTTGTTATTTATTCAATGTGTAATATTTTGTTTTATTTTTTTTTTAATTTTTATTTATTTATAAATTTATATCCTACAAATTAAAGTTAAAAATGAAAAAAATAACGTGATGCATTTATTTTTTATTTGCGCGTATTATTTTTTTTTGTTTTTTAAATTATTATTAAATTTATCGCATCCAAAAGAAAATAGTTAATAATATATATTTGTTTAAAATTTTATATCTTCGATAAGGCAACTAACTTTGTTTTATTATTATTATTATTATTATTATTATTATTATTATTTCACCTTTATGATTTTTAGTACTTTAATTACATAGAATCTAAAAAATTAAATGATAGATAAAAGTATATGTAAAACACTAATATATGGTTATTTTTATTTTTTTTCCTTGTTACAAGCCTTACATATAATTAGAATAGAATATTTATAATTTGTTTATATATATATATTTATATATTTATATATAACTCTTGTAATAAAATCGATTACTTGATGCCTTATTTCCTCGTTATTTATTTTTATTATCTCTTCTCTAAATATATATATTTATATATGTATATTTATATATTTATAATAAATATATAACTAATGTGTTATGTTAGTACAAGAAAAGTGGGTGCAATGGGTAGCAGCAGGGTGCGCATTCAGTAGTGCATCTGCGTCATTGTCATCATCGTCTTGGTCTCGTTCATCGTCATCGTCCGAGTCACAGTCATTGTCATCACTACCATTCATGATATTATTATCATTATCATTATTATCATTATTATTATTATTAATATTATTAACTTTATTATTATTCTTATTCATGGAAGATGAAATCCATTCGTCACTTTTTTTAAAGTCATCTCACATGGTGACATTCAACTGTATTGCTTTATTGTCCACTGGGCACACCTGTTGTTGTTGTTGTTGTTGTTGTTGCTGCTGCTGTGGTTGTTGTTGTTGCTGTGGTTGCTGTTGCGCTTGCTGCTGTTGTTGTTGTTGTTGTTGTTGCTGCTGCTGCTGCTGCTGGTGTTGCTGCACTTGTTGTTGAACCTGCTGCTGTACTTGTTGCTGTATTGCCTGCAACTGTATGGTCTTCGTATCAACAGTACAGGTCTGCTGTGGTTGTTGTGACTGTTGTTGTTGCACTTGTTGATTTTGTTGCTGGGTCTGCTGCTGAGCCTGTTGCTGGGCCTGCTGCTGGGCCTGTTGCTGGGCTTGCTGAACCTGTTGCTGCTGTGTTGTCTGCTGGGTTTGTTGTGTTTGTTGATTTTGTTGCTGTCCCTGATTCTGTTGCTGAGCACTTTGCGGTCCTTGCTGAGCTTGAGCAGCAGCTTGGGCTGCTAATCTCTGCTGTTGTCTTAATATGCTAGGAGGTGGATCCATGTGCTGACGTTGGTGAAGCAAGAGATGGTTCTTTTGGAAAAATGCTTTTCCGCATTTGTCACAGACGTGCGATCGTATATGACAACTACCGTCAGTATGACGTCGCTGATGCTGGGAGAGTCCGTGCTTTTGAGCAAAGCCACGTCCACAATCAGGACACAAGTGTGGTTTAGGTTTAGGACCAGCCGGTGGAGATGTTTGAGTTGCACACTGCATGTGACTCACTCCAGGAGTGCTGATGGGTCCGTTTATCTGCAAATACTTTAATTGTAAAACGGTGTTAAGTATTGATATATTAAATATTATGGTATTATGATATCTACCTGATGACCTCCAGTAGTATTTTGCGTTAGAAAATGTCCGGGTGTTTGTTGAAAAGCAGCTGCTAGTCCACACAAGTCAGTCACAATATTTCTATCACCCGTGTGTAACCTCAGATGCAGAGTAAGTGCTTCTCGATTGGTGAATTCCAATCCACATTCTCTGTGATAAGAAACAGAGGGGAATTTTTTTTTATTCTCCGCCACAAATAATTTTGTCAAAAAAAAAAAAGTCAGTGAATAAAATAATAATAAAAAATATATCAATACCTGCAGGTAAGTGTTTTTTCATCGGTAATGTTATTGTGCATCTTTGAGTGAGAAACCAAATCAACCTTACGAGCAAATGCTTCACCGCATACAGTACACGCAAATGGTGTCTCACCAGTGTGAAGACGCATATGAGCAAGCAAAGTTCTCTTCTGTAAAAACTCTTTACCGCACACGGTGCACGAGTGCGGGACTCGACCATGAAGACGACCGTGATTGACAAGTTCAAATTTACGTTGGAAGGTTGCCCCGCAGTCGGGACAAACAAATGGATGGAGGCTGCCGTGGAAGCGCGAGTGCATGGTGAGATGGTCCTTCTGGGAAAATGACTCACCGCACTCGGAACAAACGTATGGTCGTTCGCCCGAATGAAATTTGCTGTGTGTCACCAAGTGACGTTTTAGCGGGAATGCTCTACCACACTCTGGACAGACAAACGGCCGCTCCCTTGTATGTACACGTGTATGTGTAACCAAATGATGCTTCAAAGTAAATGATTTTTTACATTCGCGACACTGATAAGGTCTCTCCGCGCTGTGCAGCAGAAGATGGGTATGAAGACAGTGTTTGTGCGCAAAACTCTTGCCACAGTGCACGCAAATATGAGGCCGCTCGCCTGTATGTACCCGAGCATGGGTGGTAAGATGATGCTTCAGAAGAAATGACTTTCCACATTCAGAGCACGAGTACGGTCTCTCCTTGGGTACACGGACTTGGCTCCCCATGTCCTGTTGCGTTTTTACCTTTGTCTCAATCTGGGTTGCGTTAACGTGGGTAAGCACGTGACCAAAATGTGTTGCAGTGTCGGCTTGGCTGGTAGAGACGTTATTGGTTGTGGCCTGTGTCGAAGCAGCAGCAGCTCTCTTCATCAATATTTCATTGCACTCTTCAGCGGTAAGTTGAAGTGGCCCGATAGGTGTCATAAAGTGTTTGCTCATCGCATGTTTATCACCAGTTGTAAAAACTAATGCATTAGGAAAAATAGTTGGTGCTGGTGTTGTGTGCGCAGCATCACAATTACAGCCACCCTTGTCGCAGGTGAGGGTAAAAACATCCGAGTGTTTTTTAATACGTGCATGGGTCACGTGAGTTTGATTATGAGCTCCGGTATGACCATGAGTTGTTGGTGTCGGCTGACAATTATCGTTCATCGTAAACACCGGGCGTCTGGCTGTACTGTTGACAATCTTTGTAGGTTTTATGTCAACCTGAATTTTTTGACTGGTGCTCTGATCTTGATTATTGTTAAAAGCGTAGCTTATATTTGCGGTTAGCTCTCCCTGAGGATTATCACGTGATTCAGTACCAGGACCACCTAGCGACCACGCATACCCAAAACCATTGCCCGCGTTGCCTGGTGTCGTGCACATATTGGCAAGGGTAGCGTGATCGGGATCACTTTCACTGGCCACTGTGCTGTTTGTTGGCACCTCACTATCTGTCAACGCATCATCCGCGCCGACTCGTTCCACAACGACGAATTGGTCGGCGGGAAATATCTTGAGCGGCTCCAGGTAGACGTACCCGTCACACTCCAGTATCTCAGCTGTAGTAATTGCTCGTGAGTATCATATCTGTGTCCCAGTTGGGACGCTGCTGTTGACCTGATTCCTGTACCAATTCGTGTTCTGGTATCCCGGAGATGGTTATGATTAATTTTATTAAAAAATAATGCAGTTGGTTCTCTCTAGATGCTGTTGTTATATTTGCCCGCCAGACGGGTGCCACAGGAAGCTTGGAATCTCGACACTCGTGTTCACCTCGAGTGGTGTCTCCTTGTCTCTCTTGTCCGCGGTGACTCTGACTCTGCCTCTGCCGCTGCCTCGTCTCTCCTGCCACTGGTCGTTAATTGTTACTCCCCCTGGGAAATAATATTATTATTAATGATGAGAATATAGAGTTTATTTGTATATTTGCCGCGCCACCGTGCGCGCCAATGATACACAAAAAAAAAGGATATATATTTGTTCGTTTACCCACGTTATATTTTACTTGAGTGTATTGGAGCCAACACCACAGCACACAGTGTGAGTGATTCTTCGTTTCGGTATTGCGAGGGCCCCGCGGCGTCTCACGACGGCAACCGACGGTAAAAGACAACCTCCACCTTCTTTACACGGGAATAAAACACCACAACTTATATTATATTTAATATCACGACACTTTGCGCGACTTATATTTCCCGCAAATACTATTACGCGTAATTATGCTGGTCATTAATTTAACTTAAATTGCATATTTTATATCTCCATATAAAATAGCCTCATATATCGGCCATTTTATTTGTAAACTACTAAAAAACAATATTACCAATATAACAACATTTTTGGAGGGAGCAGTGTGGCTTTAGGTAACGTCATCTAATACTTTAGCAGTGGCTCTACTGGGGCACTTCCCTTTCGCTCTTTCTCTTTTACCCTCTCCATGTTTTTATTCCGCCTTTGTCACCCAGCGACATCTTGGATCGAAGGCTCAACTTTTTTTTGTTCAACCGTTTGTTTAATTTTTTTTTCGCGATATCTAATATTTATGGAGTTTTAATTTTAATTTGATTTTTTTGTTTTGTTTGTGATAAAGAATTGAAAAATTTCCAGTTCTAAGCGCTGACTAGTTTGAGCGGTAAATTTTGAATTATTAAAATAAATGACTGAAGTTAAGACAATTTAAAGTTTGAAGTTTTTTTTTTAAATTAATCAATTACAGGAAAAAAAGAAAAAAAATGCACGGGTAGGAAATTTAAAAAACTACAGGTGCAATTTTTAAAAATATTTTTTTTTTTATAATTTAACGTTTTGAAAAGAAATTCAAAAATTATTAGACGGCTAACTTAAGTATGATATTTTTTTATGACGTGATTATAAAAATAGATTTAAAACTTTGAGATTAACATACGATTATTTTTTTTTTAATTAGTAATGAATAATTATGTAATGGAAAAATTATTCAACTGAAATTAGAAATTATCTATGTGTGTGAACGTAGCTGACGGTAATTTTTTAAATTTTAGAATAAAGAATGAAATGTAAGCAAAGTAAAAATTTAAAAATGCGTATTTAGAAAAATACAAGATCCGTAAGCGCATTTTTTAAAAATTTATTTATTTATTTAAAATTTATCAATTGTCTCATGTCTGCTACATTCACACTCGCAATTTCCTTAGTCGAGCCGTGAGGACCTCTGCAGTTTTAATTTTAAATATAAAAAGTTGCTCTGATGGTTAATAAAATTTTCACTTATCTACTGGTAATTTGAAACTTTTATTTTTTTTTAAAATTAAAAATCAATAATGATATTTTTTATATGAAAATTATTTAAAAAATATGAGTGTGAATGCAGCTGACAGTTAGCAATTTTTTAAATTTTTGAATAAATAAATAAAATGAAAATTGAAAAATTCGTATTCAAATATTCGAAAAAATCAGTACGCGCATTTTTTAAAATTTCATTATTTTCATTAATTAATTAATTAATTAATTTGTTTAAAATTTATATATGATCTCATGTCTGCTGCATTCACACTCACAAAAAATAAATCTTTTTTTTTTTTAAATGTTAAAAATAATTAATCTTTTATTTATCTTATCGCCTTGTCAAACAAAATTTCACTATTCGCTTAAATTTTTGAATTAATTATCATAAATTATTATTTTAATATCATTCTTAATTAAATTGTTAGAGATTCGACAATTAGATAACATACTATTTTATAAAATAATTTTAAGCATTAAAATAAATATATTTAACTGTTTATTAAAAATTAATTTATTTAATTAACGCGTGTAATAAATCTTCTATAACCAGTTTGACCTTTGTAAGAATTATCCCGAACTCAATGGTTGGCTGATGGAGTACAATCACTTCCTGCAAATAAATTCAAATGTATATCCATTTATTATTTCAAATTTAAATCGAATGTAAAACTTTTTACTGATGGAAACCAATATTATTTTTTAAATTCAATCAAGTAATAAAAAAAAAATTGAAAAACGGTTGACTCTGTGGGCCAACTTCATTATAACTTCCCGCTGTTTTCGAGCTCAAAGAACTTTTGAGTTCTTCGAGTTTAAAAAAAGTACTTTTTATCTGACGATATCTTCGGAACAAATCGACCGACTTGGATATTTTCTGCGGCAATCAAAGGATCTTGTTCAGACTTAGATTTTATTGAACTTGGAAGTATGTCAGTCCAGCGGTTCACGAGTTATGTAAGAAAAACTTAAAAACTAATTTTTATTTTTTTTATAACTCGTAAACTACTTCGGTGATTGACTTCAAAATCTAATCAGTTTTAAGTCTTAGTGAGCCCGCTCGATTGCCGCCAATCGGTTGATTCGTTCCAAAGATATCGTCAGATAAAAAAAGTTTATACACACACATACATACATACATTCACACACATGAACGTCCATTCAGAAATAGTCAGAATAATTTCCTAGGACCTCAAAACGTAAAAAATTTGCGGAGTGAATGCGGATTAAATCCGGAGTGAATGCGGAGTGACTGCGGAGCGAATGATTGTGTGTTTATTTAATCCCCTTGGAGTAAAATTTACTCCGAAGGTGAGTTTATTTTAATATTGAAAGTCCAAATTGAAATGAATGTGGATTTAAATAAAATCCAGATCACTCCGAAATCACTCCGTTGAAAAATAAACTTCGAATTTACTCCGTATGTGGAGTACATATTTTTAAAATGCGGGAACTCTGAGTGAATTTGAATTGATGGGGAAATATAATCTGTAATTACTCCGAACTCACTCCCGGTTTTTCGCAGTGTAACTTTTCTTTTTTGAAAATTTTGAATTTTCACCGCGGGAAGTTAAAAAAAAATGTATGCGATGAGCAAATGAATCAATGATTCGCCAAATAATAAACTTTTCTAGTATTATATAACTGTTTTTTTCATCAAGGTGGCCGCGACATAAAGTCCGGGGGGAGAAAACTGATTCAGCGAACCGTGAAGGCGATACCGGGTCGTCATGGGCATCAAACAGCATCAGCATCAGCAACGGCAACGACAGAAATAGTCTCTACCCTACAACTATAGAGCACAATAATACTATAAACTTGCCCCTCGTATTTCTCCAATCCCGATGGGACGATTTGTATGTATCAATTACCCTGCGGGTTTAAAAAGTATCAGTTGAATATATCAAATATTGTGTGATACTCAAATTTTTAAATGACTCACGGCTTTAATGATTGATTTCAAATACTTGTAAAAAGAATTAAAAAAATTTTTCATTTTATTACAACCGTGTATATATTTACGGTCATAAAACATGTATTATTTATCGTCTTAGGTTCAGATACTGGTAATAAAAAATCCGCGGGTGGTATGAATGATATAAGGTAACGTCTGACCTTGGATAGACCTCGTTGTCGTACCTGTAAATAAAAAAAAAAAAAAAAGAAGAAGCTGAACTCGAGTTTGACTGTAGTCGTATTTAAATTTTGAAAGTTTTAAACGCATTGGTAATCATTAGATTGTACATGTAAATAAAAAAAGAGACGAAATGAATGTAATCATTCGGCGACTTTAATTAAAAGATGATTATATAATGATGAGGAATGTCAGTTAACTGTTATAGCGATGGTGCGAAGGTGAGAGTAAGTCATCATCAAATATTAAAATAAACTTTATTCACTATGCCTCTCTTAAGACCTAAAATAACTTATTTATTTTGTCAAGAAAATAAAAAATGTCTGTAGTTATGTGGGTAAAGTCAATAGATTCGAAAAAAATAACTGTACTTTATGATTTTAAACTGTCTGATATTTTTTTTGTTTTAGGTGTATATTGAATATTGAGCGTACTATTGAAAAAAGTTGCAGAACGGAGCTATTGTGATGAGAAAGCTTGAGATAACGACGGATATGTCCTGAACTACCTGTTCATCGTCAATTATTTATCCTTTTTTCTATTTCTCCCTTCTCTCATTTATTTCTCTTATTACTGTTACTTTTTTTATGCACACATTTATAACACTGTAAAATTAGCAGAGTAAATTTGGAGCGGTTGACTGTTTATTTATTTCATACCCCGGAGTAAAATTCACTCCGAAGGGGATTTTAGTTTAATATTAAAATTTCGAATCGGAGTGAATGCGGATTCAAATAAAATCTAGATTACTCCGAAATAACTCCGCTGGAGAAAAACTCCGTATTTACTCCGCGTGCAAATTGATTTTTTTTTAACTCTGGAACTCCGAGTGACGGACTGAATTCGGAGTAAATGCGGACCGAATGTCTGTGTATTTATTTAATGCCTTTGGAATAAAATTCACTCCGAAGGGGAGTTTATTATAAATGTGACACTCCGAATTGGAGTGAATGCGGATTTAAATAAAATTCAGATCACTCCGAAATCACTCCGCTAAAAAAACTCCGTATTTATTCCAAATGCGAAGTGATTTTTTATAAAACTCCGGAACTCCGAGTCAGAGTGAATGCGGATTTAAATAAAATCCAAATCACTTCGAAATCACTCAGCTGGAGAAAAACACTTCGTATTTACTCCGCATGCAGGTTGATTTTTTTAAACTCCGGAATTCCGAGTGACGGAGTGATTTCGGGTTTAAATCAAATCCGTAATTACTCCGAATTCACTCCCGATTTTTTACTGTATAAATCATAGTTGAATTATTAAAAGTATAATAAGTATATACATTTCATAACGTTAATAATTCTGATGAATTCAACGCGCTTTGATCTAGAACACTTAGGAGTAACTTTGATGCCTATGTAAATAATTTATACGCAGTTTTTTTTTTACATTACGTCCCCTTGTCACTTGATAATTTCAGATGTAACGCATCTTGATTTTCTATGTGATATTTTCTTTCTTCATTTTTTTTTTTTTTTTTTTTTTTTTTGTTATTGATCTGGATTAATATGGATAATAGGCAGAATAGAAGCCATGAGCTGATGAACATCAGGGCAAGTAGAAGAGGGTGTCATGCATGGCTCGTCGCATCATCCTGTACGTTATTCCGCTGGTAATGCAAGCACATTACGATCTTCATGGTCAATATAATTCTCAACCAAAATTAGTATTGAATTGCCATGTTGGACACACTAGTTTATTGATGGATACTTTAGATACACATTCAACTGACAATACATTAAATCCGATACACAATTGAGCTAAATTTTCGGTTGATAATTTCATGTACTTCAATTCAACATTGAACCGAAAAATACTGATAGATTATTTGTTGAATTAAATAGGCGTAAATATTGGCAAAAAAAACCGATATACTGTGAAAAATTTGCGGAGTAAATGCAGACTGGATAACTGTGTATTTAATTAATGCCCTCGGAGTAAAATTTACTCCGAAAGGAAGTTTATTATAATTTTTAAACTCCAATTCGAAGTCAAATTCATTTCTAAGGGAATTTATTTTAATATTAAAATTCCAAATCGGAGTGAATGAGGATTTAAATAAAATCTAGATCACTTCGAAATCTTTCACCGGAAAAAAACTCCCTATTTACTCCGCATTAGGGTGGTTGTTAAAAATTAAATTTTCTAAGGCGCCCCATAAAAAGCATCTTTTTAGTGAAAAAATACGTGGGGGATTTGGTTTTTTCTGTTTAAGTAAAAAGAGCACGTGCCTCAGGACGATCAAAGTTCATTTTTCGATACAATCGCGGTTTCTTTTAAATATCTCATGAAATATGCAGATTAAAGGAAAAAATCATAGGAATAATTTTGTAGGAAATTAAATTTTTGACAAAAAAGGTCATATTCATTTTTTTTTATAAAATGTGTATTTATGAAGATATTTAAAAAAAACTTTTTTAGATCTTATCAATTGAGCATTTTAATACATCAGATCTAAAAGAAGTTTTTTAAAAATATCGTCATAAATACACATTTTATAAAAAAAAATGAATATGACCTTTTTTGTCAAGAATTTAATTTCCTACAAAATTGTACCTATGATTTTTTCCTTTAATCTCCATATTTCATGAGATATTTAAAAAAAAACCGCGATTGTATCGAAAAATGAACTTTGATCGTTCTGCGGCACGTGTTCTTTTTGGTATCAGGCGTTTTGAGCACCTGACCAAATATCCCCGACAAAATATCTCCGGACAAAATATCCCCATGAAAAGAAAGCAAAAATAGTGAAAAAAGCCAAAAAAACTGACACAAAACTGGGGATATTTTGTCCAGAGATATTTTGTCGGGGATATTTTGTCAGGTGCTCAAAACGCATGGAACCGTTCTTTTTACTTAAAAAGAAAAAACCATATTCCCTACGTATTTTTTCACTAAAAAAAAGCTTTTTATGAAGCGCCTAAGAAAATTTAATTTTTAACGACCACCCTACTCCGCATGCAGAAGATTTGTTTTTAAACTCCGGAACTCTGAGTGAATTTGAATTTAAGTAAAATCTATAATCACTCCAAATTCATTCACGATTTCCTACAGTGAATCGGTAAAAAAAACTTTTATTTTTTAAAAATCAATTTTCTACAGGCACGAAATTAAATTATTTTTATTTCATAAAACTAATAATTTCTTTTTACGTAATATTTGATTTTTATGGGTAATTTAATACTTCCCATTAAAATTATCTGCAAAAGCCGATTATTGTTTCCATAATTAATTTATTTCTATTATATATTATATAGTGACTATTAAAAGTGTTAAAACGTTTTAATGTCTGAAGATTATGTTGAACAAGAGTACAATAAGAATAGAAGAAAAGTACACTTGTTAAAACTACGCCCCCCGACATCTTTACTTCATGAATTCATTCGTTCCCTCCTGGGCTCGCTAATGTCTTCGTCACGAGAATTACGCAATTATGTTGCACTGCACCCGACAATTATCGCGCAAAGTGCTGAATGGCAAGAGAAAAGAAATTTAAAAAAAAAGCACAAAGAAAAAAAATGTATAAAACTCTTCTTAACGATTTTTTTTTGTCTTCGTAAAAAATTCATAAGTGAATCAGATCAAAATAAATTGCCTCGTAAATTATTCAAGTCAAGTAGATGAAATGACGAGGGTCAAGAAGATAATTACGATAAATAATTTCTCAAAACACATGACTAACAATTCGGTAATATAAGATGTAGCACAAGTTAATCGTAACAATTGGCGAATTTCGAATACCGAGAAATTTTAGCGAATCTAGGGCCTAAAAGTTAATCAACGAATTTTGACTGTTAAGCTACGCTATATATAGTTGTGACTTGTTTCAATTGCAATTTAAACGAGTTACAACACAGCGAAGTGAAAAAAAAAAAATGCTTTGCCAGGTCATTGAATATTGTTCAGAAGCAGTAGATGACCTCATTATTTTTAACGATATGAAATAACAGTTTCATATTTTATAAATTGCATTTAAATGGAACGTTTTTAGAAATATTTTACAATATTTTTTTTTTTGACAACTGATGTATCGAATTTTTAAAGTTGTAATGCTTCGGTGAATAGTGCTGAGTAAGCGCAAATAGATACAGAGGATTTGCATCAGTGAATAAATAAAATAAAAAAAAAAAAAACAAGGATGGGATGTGATATGACCTGTGTGACAATCGTTGCAGGTTTTTCCGTGATAACAATAAAAGCTAATAAGGGAGAGAGGCAAAACGGGCTACCGCCAAAACTTTGAAATTTTTTTTTTAAATGTTTTTTAATCATTTCACAATACGATACCGAAACCGCAGCTATGATACTGAAGACAGCCGACGTCTAATAATTTTTTGATTGTTTTTTTAAAAATAAATTATATAAAAAAAAATATTCAAAAAAATTGCACTTATAGTTCTTTAAATTTTCTACATGTGCATTTTTTTGTTGTGTTTTTTTTTTTTATAATCGACCTATTGAAAATAAAAATCCCAAAATTGCTGATTGTCTGTTAACTTCAGCATCATATAACCCGCACAAAAAAATATATAAATAACATATATGTCCCATAAAGCCGATACATTGATGCATATATGTCACATATATATTTTTCTGTGTGGGAACCAGCTGATGTCTAATAATTTTTGGATTTTATTAGAAACGATAAATTAAAAAAAAAATATATTTTCAAAAATTGCACCTAAAGCTTTTTTGATTTTCTACATGTGCATATTTTTTTTTTTTTTTTTTTTTGTAATTGATTTCTTCGAAAAAAAACCGAACATTGTAAATTCTGTTCTAATTTAAGAATCATTCCAAAATCACTTGTAAATATAAATGAGCATTATTTTGAATTTTTTTTCCCCGTGTTCGAAAAATTTTGCTTATGTAAAAAATGGTATGAAAAAAATTTGATTTTTTTTTTTATCAATTTACAATAAAAGAACTCCCAGTGTCAAATTATTTCAGATGGATTTCTTTAATCAACTTAGAAATATTTACAATTTTTAAATTTTATGACTCTTTTAATAATTTTTGAATCTGTTACTTCACAATATATAAAATTGTTTTTTTAAAAATATCTTCCTTGGATTCAAAAGTAACTTAAATTTTTTACTTTGAAGTTAATAATAAATGGTACTGAAGTTAATAGACGTCGAATAATTTTTGAAATCTTTTTCAAAACAATAAATTATAAAAAAAAGAATATTTGAAAAAATTGCACATACAGATTTTTGAATTTTCTACATGTGCATATTTTCAGTTTTTTTTTTTTTTATGTAATTTAGTTGTTGAAAAAAAAATTCGAAAATTGTCGATTGTCCGTCAACTTCAAAATCATAATAAACAATGATTAGCAAATAAAAAATTAACAATTTAAAGTCGGTGGTTAAACTTTTAAAAAAATCTAAAGTGATCTACAAGAAAATTTAATTTAATCAAATTTATTTAATATCCAAAAATTATTTTTTTTCACCTTTTCTAGTATGAGTATGAAGTTAGCAGACAACTAGTAATTTTCGGATTTTTTTTTTCAGAAATTCAATTACGAAAAACGAAAAACTAAAAAAATGCACATATAGAAAATTTTAAAAACTACAGGTGCAATTTTTTCAAATATTTTTTTTTTTATAATTTATTGTTTAAAAAAAAGTCCAAAAACTATTAGACGTCGGCTAACTTCAGTATCATTTTTCTAGGGGGTACCAAATTTTGCCCGGAAAAAATGAAAATTTTGTTCTTTGCAGCTTAAATTTTTTCTATTTACTTTGAATATCATTAAAAAAAATTTCAACGTATTTGAATTCCCAAAACTTAACATTTCTTCAAATACTCCGTTTTGCCCCCTTTATAAAAGGAATATGATGAGTTAAAATAGAAGGCGCTTGGAACACACGTATAGTTAGTAGAGAATTGACCAAACTTGTTGGCCTAAAATAATAAAGGAATGCATTGGATCTCCTGCTGCTACTCTTAAATGCCGAGTAAAAAAAGAAAGCATGGGAAGGAAAGAGAGAGAGGGAACAAGAGATGAAGAAGGAGAAACTAAAAGCTATAAAAATTAATTAGACGCGGGTCGGGCCTTCCAATTTTTATTTATTTTTTTTCATATCTACGTTTATAATCAACTGCTCTGTCATCATCAATGTCCCAAGTGCGGTTGATATCTTCTTTTTTATTTTATTTCATTTTAAATGAAACCATCGTGTTATTATTTTTTAAGAAAACGCGTAGCAGTGAGGAAGAAAATTTTCTTATAAAACTCAAAACATTTGAGGTAGAATAGTGCCAGGTAATTTTTTTTTTAACACTTGGCCCATGTCGAGAGATCAAAAGATATATTTTTCAATGATATTCTACGACAAATATCTTGTCTATTGATATTTAATACCGGGATACTTGACTGTCGGCTTTTACACAGTGTCCGGTCCGACAAATTTAAGCATTACAATGGAATTGGAATTGAGTAGAATATTGAGAAGAAGTAAACAATTCAATAGAATTTTTCTTCTTTATGAAACGCATTTTATTATTTTTTTTTCATCTTGAAAAGTGTAAGAGGCTCGCGTTCTATTCGTACATGTATACATATATATATAAGAATGAAGAAGCACAGGTTTTTTAAGAGGGTGTCGTAGTAACTTAGTATCATGCAGCGAGAGAAGAGTCTTGTATTGAGGGTTGAACAATTGAGTATACGAAGAAGGACTTGAGTTTCATTTCTTCTCACTCTCACTTCTTACAGAAGACTGTTATGTTTTTTCTATCCTTATAAAAAATAATGTTCTCGCTCTTACGATGTAACCCTGGAGTCATAACCAGAGTGAATACAATAGACCGCACGCCATTTTCACCACATCTATTCTTCCTTCCTGCTATTAATTCCTACCACTCATGGATTTGGTAGAGAAAAAATAAAACGAAGGGGTGAAAGGAATAACGGTAGCAAAACTGCCTGCCCGCAAAAGTTTACTTCTGCTCTTACTCTCTTTCGTAAAACTTTTTTTTCCCCTTCCTCTTTTTCTTTCATTTACTTTTTATCATAATTTTATTTTTATTCTTTTAGTTTTACGTCTTTGGTGTCTTTCTTCTGGTTTAAATCTCTTATATATATCTTTCATTGAAGCTTTGACTATTAACGAATAAAGTAAAGAGAACTAAACCGTGAAAAGAGGAAAAATTTTTTAGCCAACTTGGCCCCATGGGAAGTAATCAATTACTCTCAGGCAATGAGAATAAGCCAAAGAAGACTAATATGTAAGTATATAGTTTAAATATATAGGTATATATGTGTGTATATATGTGGGTGTATAGAGAATGAGGTTTTGCTTTTTACACTACATAGCTCAGAAAAGGTATAGGCACTTTATATAGATATATAAAAGTTTATCTCTAGTTTTAGAGAGATTCTAGCGCGAATAAAACCGCGAGCTTTTGGATCTTTGCCAATCGGCTCGCGATTTTTCTAGTGCGTTAAATTCAGTCCAAGTTAGGAGAATAGGGACGACAACTTTAACCAAAACTTTTTCATAATTTTTCCACCACAATCATATACATGACTACTATTCTTTATAATAATAATATTTATATTACCCATTATCTTCGACCGCAGTGACCCATACTGTAAGTTATTAATGTATGAATATTATATTATACCAATAATTTTTCACGTGTATTTTAGTTACGAGATATCGGCATCAGGCGAATAGAAACCACCCAAGGAGAGTAAAAAAATTCCGATAAATATTTTATCACCGTAGTATAAATTCACAATAAACAACGAATACTTGTATATTTTATCTTATGACGTGATTTTGTGAAAAATGATAAAATCGACTGATTTGTATTCATTAGATTAGGATTTTATTATTACTGATGATAACTTCACTTTTTTTTTTGATAAATTATTCATACACTACAAAAAAATCGGAGTAAGTCGGGGCGGTGTTAAAATTTTCGGTGTTAAATTTTAACACCGCCGAAGGTGTAAATTATTCTTTACCGTTGTAAAAATGTATGTAAAAATATTCTTTACCGGTATTAAAAAAATTTCCCGGTGTTAAAGTATTTTTCGATGTTGAAAAAATATTTAACTTTGTGAATATTTTTACTTACTCGATCACGAAAGTTAGACAGTATTTTTATTAATTAATTAAATTATCGGTGATTAAAATAGTGGGCGTAAAATTGTGTAATTTTTAAATAAATTACGTATAACAGAAATAATTATTTAAATACTGTAAAAAGAGCGGTGTTAAAAATGGACTCGTTTTAACTCCGCCCGGTGTAAAAATGAAATTACACCGGTGTAGGAGGAGTAATACACCGGTGTTAAAAACACCGTTGTAAAAGCGGGGAACCGGTGTAAAAGCGGAGTGATACCGGTGTAAAAGCGGGGTAAACTGCGTCCGCTTGGAATATTAACTTTAAAGTTTATAAAACACAAAAAATGTCAGTTCTTTATGAAAATTAATAAAGAATATTATTTTTTAACAAGTATAGTGATCGAGTAAGTAAAAATATTCACAAAGTAAAATATTTTAACACCGGTTTAGAATATTTACACCGGTGGCGGCGTTATTTTCACACCGCTTTCGGGGGTAAATTTAACACCGATAATTTTAACACCTACACCGCTTGGACTTACCCCGGTGATTTTTTACAGTATATAAGTACATAGCAAAATTTAAATTTCCTCCAGATAGTATTCATTAAATTTTTATATTTTTTTATCACTTTAAAAAATCACCGGGGTAAGTCCAAGCGGTGTAGGTGTTAAAATCGGCGGTGTTAAATTTCAACGCCCAAAGCGGTGTGAAAATAACGTCGCCGCCGGTGTAAATATTCTGTACCGGTGTTAAAAAAAATTCCCCGGTGTTAAAATAACGGCGCCACCGGTGTAATTTCATTTTAACATCGGGTGGAATTAAAATGAGTCCATTTTTAACACCGTTCTTTTTACCGTGTATGTAATACATTCTTTTTTCTAATTTCTATACGTGGAATTTTTCTTTACACCGATTCAACACCGGTATTTTAACACCGCTCTTTTTACAGTGTATTCATATCCATGCATTGTAAAATTTTTTTGGACCCGGTGTAGTGTAAATGACTCAGTGTAAAAATTAATGATACTGAAGTTAGCCGACGTCTAATAATTTTTTGATTTTATTTTAGACAGTAAATTATTAAAAAAAAAAAATTTGAAAAAATTGCACCTGTAGTTTTTTAAATTTTCTACATGTGCATATTTTTAGTTTTTTTTTTTCTTCAAATTTAATTGTTCAAAAAATCCAAAAATTTTTAATTGTCTGCTAACTTCAGGATCGTAAAAATTACACTAACTATCGTGTTAAATTTAGGCGGTGTGAATTTAAAATTTTTACACCGTCAAGCGTGTAAGTGTGTAATTTATGATAATTTTGCATTAAGGAAAAATAATCATAAAAATATTTAAATTTTCAAAATACTATTTAATATCTAAATTATTTTAATGAACTCAATGATTAATTAGTTAAAGATGACCAATGATCATTTGTTGCTCATTAATTAAAATCATAACGAGTAATACGGAATGGTGTAAAAAAAGTAAATTACACTGTTAAAATTACACGGCCGTGTAAAGTTCTCCGGGTCCATTTTTACACCGAAATTTTTTACAGTTTTTTTTTTGGTATCACATTATTATAAATTACATAAGGATACTAACAAACTACAATGATGTCGAACAAACCACGTGGAGGGGAATGACTTTAGTATGAATGCCAAATGTAATGTTTTACGTTATCTGATTGTGTATACATCACATATGATATTTCAGCTCATCAAAAGCAGATATGTTAGGGTGAATAAGAGTAAGAGAGCCAGAGAATAAAAGCCATAGAGCAAGAGAACCCATCGTTGAATCCTGTGTATCCATACATATATATGTCGAGCGATTCATCCTTTCTGGTAATAAATCTCAACGTATTCTCGAGAGACTCGGTGACAGATCATAGACTGATGTATGATCTACAAAGCAAGGGCGAGTAATTAATGAAGCTATTTATCAAAAAAATTTCATACTATTTTTATTTATTTCGTTTAAATTTTTTTCAGACTTTTAAATCACACATGTCAAAGTGCGATGATGCATCCGTATAGTATATTAATAAATATAAATATTATATATATTTGTATAAAAGAGTCATATTACATAGATATGTGTCGCTTGTAGAAATGTAACGCAATGAATGAACGGAAGAGAAATGATGAGAGAAAAAGTAAAAGAGGGGAATTAGATCCGGGGTGAGAATATGGAGAATTGGATTTGGCAGACGTGGCTCATGAGAGATACATTGATGACAAAGGTGGGGGAGAAGAAAGCGGAGCCGTCGAATGTTCCTCGAGGTCCAGGAGAGGGTGGTGGTATAGTAGGTGAACTGGACAGCTACCAGGACGACGAGTATTTAAGGGAGGCTCAACGCCGACGCGCGCCAGTTATACTAGTTTTTGTCAAGCCGCGAGTTATTCCTTGGGATTTAAAACATATCGCGTCTGCCACGTGCCGCTACCGCCGATTTGAATGAGTAAAATTTTTTTAAACATGAAAAGTTAAATTTGAATGACGTGAATAAGAAAGCGGCTTTTAAAATGCTCATGATATTTTCATTGAGTTTTCAGTCAAACTGACAGTTCAGTACAATAAAGTCATGGGTGTATTGAAAGATTAATGACATTGGGTTTTAAAATGATTTTTCTTCACCATCAGTGATCAATCTACTCTGACGTGTTTACTCATAATATTGTTATTTATAGTACTATAAATTTATTTCATGTTTACATACATCATCATAAATTTTATAAAGATTGTACGATGTGCTGGAGGATCTTGATACTGTTTCTATTCAAACCAATAGTGCGTGATGAAAAAAAATTAATAAAACTTATGGTTTTTTCATTATATCTCCTGTTGCTGCAGTTAGTCAGTGCGTTTGATCATCAAGGATCCATTAATTCGATAATAAATTCAACGGACTCCCAGGGTAATTTTGTAATAACACGGATTTTAACAGACGGTCAAATACAAAGAACTGTGAGGTGGAATGGAATTTGCGCGAAGGAGACAATAGTTGATTGGGGGTATGCTAATTAACACAATGTTTCTTTTATAAACTTTTATTTTAGCCTTAAGAGACGTAACAATGACGTCTTTATGAAGCCTTTTAAGTACATCCATTTAGTGATTGTCAAGTCTGTTTAACATTTACCGTAGCCTATTTTTATTTAAATTTATTCAGAATCAGAATTGAAATGAAAATAAAAAAATTATTTTGGTTTTTTTTTGTTTTCAATAGAAGATTTGACCGCAAATCTGCTTTTGCTGTTTAAATCCTTAAAGTGGCGAGTTAAGTGCAAGGATTTGAATATCCGTTAATGTTTTTACACTTGCTCTTTTTCATCTGTTTATATTCTCACGGGGCTGACTAAGCAATCCTATATATATAGATATATGTATATGTATGGAGCGTTCCACGTTAAATCAAATGATCCTGAAGTTAGCAGACAATTAGTAATTTTCGGATTTTTTTTTCACCAAATCAATTACAAAAGAACAAAAACTAAAAATTTGCACATATAGAGAATTTTAAAAACTACAGCTGCAATTTTTTCAAATATTTTTTCTTTATGGTTTGTCGTCTAAAAAAAAAATCCAAAAATTATTAGACGTCTGCTAACTTCAGCATTAAATCGAACGGTTTGAAAAATTTTGATTTTTGATTTCCTTAATTTTTTACTACCCGTCAAAAAAGGCTTTCTGGTAAATTTTGAAATTTTTTTTTTACTTGTTAAAAAAATATCAAATTTTCAAAAAATCGCTCTTGGTTTATGTTCATAAATTTCTTAATAATGGTTCAAATTAAAGCTTTTTTTGATGGTCTTTGCAAAAAAAATATTCAAAGTGTTTTTGATTAATTTTGGAGTTTGAATTTGAAATCGTGTTTTTCAAATTGATCTTTCGATTTTTTGAAAATTTTGTATTTTTTTTAACAAGTAATCAAAGAAATGTCAAAATTTACCAGAAAGGCTTCTTGGAGGGGTAGAAAAAAACATCAAAAAATTGAAATTTTTCAAACCATCCGATTTGACGTGAACACGTGATATATTTGCAAGTAAAATTTATATTGACATCAATGATTTTTAAATTATTATTTTTTTTTAACTTAAAAAATCGCGACAGGTGTTTTTATACTTATGTATATATGTTAAAATATATGACTATATATATGTAAAGGCTTGTGTCACGACAAACTTGGACATCATCAATCAAATTAGCCAAGTCACATTAAATCTAGTGTAAATTATTATCTCGTAACTTTGACCCTCCGTCAGAGAATCCGCGTGGGGATTAAAGCAAAGAGTACAAGGAAAGAGAATATAAGTTACGCTGTAGTAAGTTAAAAAAAAAACTACCAATAAAAGAAAAAGATAGGATAGGGGTAAAAGAAAGGGAAAGTTGGGTAGAAAGTCCTGCTGATAATGTCTTTGCTGCAAGTGACAATATAAAAAAAGAGAGAAGTCAATGATAATATCCTATTTAAGTTTATTATTTTCTGGTGATTATTTTCAGAGATATAAATGTTGCGTTGAGAGAGATTGAGGTAAACGGGAAGAAGCTACAGTTGATTTACGAGGGAGATAGTTTAACTGACTGCGTAGACGAGAGATCGATTGACAAGGATATTTGTTATGATGATGATAATATCAGGACGGATGACATTGAAGAGAAATTTAAAGTTATCGAGGAAACTGTACCGCCACGTGAAATCGAGTGGATCAAATCATACGATGATCTTCATCGTCGTTGTCATCTCGTCAAATCTCAAGCAAGAAGTCAAGTTCTACGACAGCATATTAAACACAGGTACAAATCTATCATCATCATGGTTTTCATTAATTAATAAACCGGAAATTTTTTTATGTAACTCATGCCGAAGAACAAGCCGCTAATTGGCTAAAGTCAGACTCATAAAATTTTATATTAAAATACAATCCTTTCTGATTGGTCAAAAGAGTGGTATAATATATATTAAAACACTCATATTTATATTAAACCACTGACTTTTAGTGAAATTGGCGGAGTATATCCCCACTCAATAATTCAAGCCAATTATCTATCACTTTTGTCTCTTATGACTTCACTTTGAATTTAGCTGCCTTATTAACATGACCAAAATCTCTAGACTGCACATGCGCATTTAATTAATCAGCACACGCATGTGAAGATCACGGCAACGTCAGCTGAATTTTACAAACTTTTAAATCTTAACAACGATCATATTCCGGAATTTTTACTACGTTCGTAGTAATTTCTGCATGGGTTTATCTCAACTTCCGACAGGTGGTCAACGTGGTCTGGCATTACTATGACACCATAGTATTTCAAACGACAATGATTTCTCCATGTATGAAATTAATGCACGAAGAAAAACGCAGGTAAACGTCTGAAGTCCGCGTTATGCAGTCAGAGTTATGAAAATAATTTACTTCATCTTTATTAAAAAAGATTTATACTTCCAGAAATTGAATACTTTGTTTAGTAGTATTCACTCAAAAATCTTAACTCAATAAAAAAAAGTCATGTCAATTCAATTAATAGAGATATGTAAGGTTATAAAATTCAGCTGACGTTGCCGTGATCTTCGCATGCGTGTGCTGATTAATGAGATGCGCATGTGCAGTCTAGAAATTTTGGTCATGTTAATAAGGCAGCTAAATTAAAAGTGACATCATAAGAGAGAAAAGTGATAGATGTAATTGGCTTGAATTATTGGGTAGAGATATACTCCGCCCATTTCACTAAAATTCAGTGGTTTAATATAAAAATGAGTGTTTTAATATATATTAAACCACTTTTTCGACCAATCAGAAAGGACTGTATTTTGATATAAAATTTTATGAGGCTAACTTTAGCTAATTAGCGGCGTATTCTTCGGCATGAGTTACACCAAATATTGTTTACATCTGTGACATCGAGTATAATACCGATTTCACGATGTATAAGATACCATTAACTAACAGCTTAATTATTGATAAAAAAAAAAATGTATTTTTTTAAACTGTTAGGATAGTAGAGAGAAGTCTTCAACAAATGGTAATAGCACCAGGAACAAAATGGTGTGGCCCACATCGAACAGCTTCTTCTTACAAAGATCTTGGCGGCTTGGACAGTGTCGACAGATGCTGCAGACGTCATGATCACTGTTACCGAGCTATTCCACCTTTTTCTGAACGTTATAATTTCTGGAACTACATGCCGTTTACACTGAGTCACTGCGGATGTGATCAGAGGTAAAATTATTATTATTAAAAAATTTATTTAATTTTGTCGATTGATGAAAGAAAAAGGTTGTGGTTTTTTTATGGTAAATCTGGGATTTAAAGAAATAATGTAAAACAGGCACGGTGGGAATTTTACCAAGACACTAAGATTAAGACGACATGGACGTCAAAGACGTAGAAATAGACGTGAACTTTTTCTGATGCCCGGTACTCAATGGTGTGGACGAGGAAATCGTGCCACTAAATATACAAATCTTGGTGGTTTTGGTAAAGCTGATTCTTGTTGCCGAAGACACGATACTGCTTGTCCGTTTTATATTCCTGCTTTTGAAACACGCTATGGCCTCTTCAATTGGGGCATTTCTACGCTCATGCATTGCACTTGCGACGAGCGGTAAGCTGGATCTGTACGATGCAGCATGATTATATAATTCAATAATATTTTTATATTCATCATAATCGATTATTGTCCGTAGGACAATGTCACACTCTGTTACCTCGAGCAAACAAACGTGGTCTGGACTTTGTAGAATTGTAAATAGAAATTGTTTTAGGTGTTTGACTATAATTATTTTACTGTATGCATGATTTGGATGATATTTTATTCTATCATGTGGTATATTTCTTACTGTATTCATTTATTTTACTGTATTATATTTTATTTTTCTGAGAAATGCCGAAAAATTTAATCAGTTCAAAAGTTTTTTGAGCTTGAAGTCAAATTTGCAGTAAATTTCGAGATCTTTTTACTTTTCCAGTGAAACTATCAGACTTATCACAAAATGTCATGGGACATTTTTTGTAGACAATTTTATTCCCTACAAATTATGTCTGATAAAGTTTTTTAAAATTCCGCATTGTTTTCTAGTTATTTTTATTTTAATGTCGAGGTCTTGAAATCGATCAGAACACTATTTTTTTCAGAGCTTGACATTAAAATGGAAATAATTTTGAAATGCATGTTGTCGTTTATTTTATATTTATTTAGAAAAGAAATATACCTTCCATTCCGGGTACGATCGGATGGCATTTTTCAAAATTGTATTTAGAATTTTTTTTGAATTATTAATTGTCAGAATTGCGTAGCAAAATAAAAAATATAAATATAGATAATTATTCTAATTTATTTTTACTTTTTACTTACAGCTTTCGAACGTGTTTGAAAATGGCGCGAACATCATCTGCGAATTTTATTGGAAGAATATTTTTTAATGTCGTGCAAACAAAATGTTTTGTTTTAAAACCTCAGAAAGTTTGTAAAAAATCATCATGGTGGGGAAAATGTGAAAAATATGAGTACCGAAAGCAAGCACATTTACGTAATAATATATCGTATTAATAATTTTTTTTTATTTTATATATAAAATAAAAAAAATAATTAATTTTAAAATTATTCGAAAATTGTAAAAATTGAGAATTTCTTTATTTAAATTTTTTTAATAGTAAGTAAGATCTCAGGGATGTTGTACATCTTTGCACGCACAATTAAGGAGGCTGATTATCCGGTTCCATATATATGACAATACGTATTGATTTCATTATTTATACTAGTGTAATAACTATGAAATATGAATAATTATATTGTTCATCAATAGAGACATATCGTCTTCTTTAGGAGACTCAGTAGTTTATATATAAATGTTTTAAATTTTTAAAATCAGATAAAAGAATTATTAGCGTACAAAAAATGAAATATTTTGTAGTGTATTTATCATGATAAATATTTTATAGATGTGTATATAAATACTAACAAAAACTTTAGTCTTTTCAATTATTTATTTTTTTTTTTTTTAACTAAAATAAATGGGAAGGCATCAGTTGCCTACAATTTTTTTGCCAATTGTATCAAATGCCTACAATATTTTTTCGTACATAATAAATACATACTGCTCAGTTGCCTACCAAACTTTATAGTGCATTATTATCTGATAGAAAACTTACTGAAGTTTCCAGTTGCTATTGTGAAAACTACCGTGGTTCTGATATTTTTCAGATCATCTGAGTTTTTTTTTTTTTTTTTTTTTTTTAAATGATCGGTCCTGAACATTCATCATTTCTCATCAATAAGTACTTGATTTAAATCAGAAGCTTATCTACATTGATCAGGTATTTCTCTGATGGGTACACAGTTGAATAGTAATCAATTGGACATCATAAAATATTTTTTTAGTAGGCAATAGAACACTCTGCAATAACTTTTGTATGCAATTAGAATATATATTTTTTATTTTTGTAGGCAATAAAGTTTGGTAGGCAACTGAGCAGTAAGAAACTGAGCAGTATGTATTTATTATGTACGAAAAAATATTGTAGACATTTGATACAGTCGGCAAAAAAATTGTAGGCAACTGATGTCTTCCCAAATAAATAATAATGAAGCAATCGTCATATATTGTTTGATAATATGTAAAATATTTTTTCCATTTAAATTATAAAAGATAGTTAATAAAAATTTTAAATAATGGTTTTCTTTTTGAGATAAATATAAAAATTACAAAGCAAAAATATCATGGGAAACTATCATTAGATATATTAATGACAGTATTTGTATGATTAAATTGAATTATTTGTAGTCTATAATTATATTAACAAGTTAAAGATATTTTTAAGATTTCGCGCCTTTTGATCTCCGAACCAAATATCTCCGATCAATTCTCTGAACACTATAACTTTTTATTATTTTTATAACTTTTTATGAAAATGTTATAAAATCTTTTTTACAAGAATAATTTAAAACAAGTCAACACATGCACATGGTTGAAATTCGAATATGCCCTTTTTTACACATTTATGTATGAGGCAGTAAATAATGTGATTGATTCTCTAGAAATTTTGTCAGATATCAAGTTCAATATCCTGAAGAAGAGTCTAAGGGACAGTAGACTTTTAGAATAGAATTTCCAAACTCCAATAAGTCATTTATACAAAATGACCCCAAAAATATAATTTTTTAATTAGTTAATGACTACTCAAAATTGGTTATTTTTTTTGGTGGGTCTCTAAAAGCATTCAAGAAGTCAATTTGAGTGGAAATGGAAAATAGAGTGAAGGGAAAGTGTTAAATAAAAAAATTAAAAAAATTTCCACCAAGGAACATTACGCTTGCAATCGTTATGTGCCTTTTTTTCACAAATTTTATGTGTATGTTATCACAAAAATATATCAATGTATTTGCTTGTTATCAGATGCACGATAAAATATATTAATAATTTAACAGAAACAGCCGAAGTATCTAAAGGACGTTGGCAACCACAAAATTAAACGTTTTAATTGTCAGAATATTTTGTTCGGGGATCAAAACGCGCGTTACCGTTTTTAGAAAATGGCCTCCACTTTTTAAAAATATTCAATGGCTTTAATATTGAAAAAATTAAAGCATTAATTGAAAAAAGGATAACGTAATTATAATTTCGTCGATATATAAATTTAAACAAAATTAGTTACAGTTGTTATCAATTGGGAGTCAAACGAAATTTGAAAATTGGAATTACAGAGGACATGAAGATTTTACTGGAATTTATTTTCTAAATTTCCTAATTGATATCAACTGGACGTAATTTTTTTTAAAATCTACCTTTCGGCGAAACTGCAACTTCGTTATTCTTTTTTCAATTAATGAATAACTTTTTTTTCAATTAATTAGTAAAATTTTAATACTGACAGTTGTCATTGAATCTTTTTAAATAGTGTGAGCTATTGTCTAAATACCTTTAATGATCATAACAATAATTAGTAATTAATATTACATATCATAAATTATCATGGGGTAAAAGCAGGCGTCCATAAAGTCAAGCAATAAATTATTAATTCAAGTACTTTTTACATTATCATTATTATTAAATATAAAATTAATTAATATATGATTTGTCTATAAATGAATTTAAGATTCTTGTATTTTCTTTTCTTTAATAAATAATGATTTTTTATTTTAAAAAATTCTAATTTTTAAAGCTTAAAAATTTTCCGCCTCAACGAAACTCGCGCCGTTATTGGCAGTGGCCGCTTTTATCAGTTTTATTTTATTATTGTAAGAAATATAATATTTGTAAAGAGATTAATAATTGTAATGATTCTAAATAAATAAATAGAATTTTATTGAATTATTTTATGCATAAATGTCACAAAGTTTGTTGTAATTTATTCAAAAAAACAGTTTTATATGATTATAACCTCAATAAATATTTTTCAATGGCTAAAATTATCAACAAAACAAAAATAACTGGAAAAATAGTTTGTGATAAACGTGAACTAGATCTTGGAATAACTTTGAAAGGTGGTCAGAGTTTCAGGTAAATTAAATGCATTTATTAATTTTTTAATTTTTTAAATGCGCATTTTAAAAAAATTTTATTTTATTAATTATTTACTCTATTTATAAATTATTTTAAATTTGTCTGATGTCTGCTACATTCACACTCATGACTAATTTCACTATGATTGTAAATGTAGCAGATATTTAATTATTATAATTTTGAAATAATGAAAGAATAAATCGAATAAAACTAATAAAACACGAATTCATAAAATTTTAAAGTCCGTATCTACATTTTTTCATTTTCATCTTTTAAATTGAATTCTTATTCATAATTTAAAATCCATCTCATGTTTGTTATATTCCCGCTCATAATTTCAGTATCATTAAATTTCTCTTAATATTTAAATTTCATAGACGAGATAAAAAAATTCCTTGTAGCAAATGTTAATAATAATAAATATAGGTCATTTACAAACATCATTTATTTTAACAGATGGACAGCAATAGAAAATGGAAAAAAATACCGAGGAGTTTTCGCCGGAGAAGTTTGGACACTTCATCAAGATGACCATCAAATTTATTATAAAACCCACGGATCAAAGCTAAAAAATTCACTAGATTGTGAAAACGAATTAACAAAATATTTTAATCTTCACGTATCCTTGAAAGAAAATTTAGAAAATTGGTCGTCTAACGACAAAAACTTTGAAAAATTTTCAAATATCGTCGATGGTGTCCGGATATTAAACCAAGATGTAGTAGAAAATACTTTCTCATTTATTTGTAGCGCGAATAATAATATTGTCCGTATAACTGGAATGGTAGAAAAAATGTGTCGGCATTTCGGCAAGAAAATTTGTCAATTAAACAAAGAATGGTACCACGATTTCCCAACAATCGAATCTCTTGCACAGGACAATGTTCAGTCATTATTATCAACTGAAGGATTTGGCTACCGCGCTCCATATATTCATAATACAGCTAAGAAATTAGTCGAGCTCGGAGGCCGGAAGTGGCTGGAGAGTCTCCACAAGCAGCATGGAGCCGAGTATGAAACTGCAAGACAAGCGATTCAAGTTTTACCGGGAGTGGGACCTAAAGTCGCTGACTGCATTTGTCTGATGTCATTAGGGCACTTGGAATCTATTCCAGTTGACACGCATATCTATCAAGTTGCTCGAGAAACTTATTTGCCGAATCTAAAACAAGTTTCGTCAGTAACTCCAGCGATTTATCATGACGTCAGTCGTCACTTACGAACCACGTGGGGCCCATTGGCTGGTTGGGCACAAGCTGTAGTTTTCTGCACGAGAATAAAAGACAACTCGCGTAAAAAAAAGACTGAGAATGACGTCAATGATAACTCTAGTAAAAAATTAAAAAAAAAATAGTAATGGCTTTTTTTTGTCTGTCGCTTTAATTAAAATTAAACTCTTGTAAATAAAAAAAAGTTTTAGTAAATGGATTACATTCAATGACATTTTAATATTTGTAATTAATTTCCTACATATTTTCACTGGATTTAGGAACTGAATGTACAAGAACTCGAGCTTAGAGATTAAAATTTTTTTTGCTTAGTAATTTTTCCAAGAATTTGAATGTAAATAAAATTACTCGTACAATAGAAAATACTAGAATTCATTCAGTTTTGATTTAATCGCCGACGTGCAAAGAACGTGAATGTATTCAATCATTTTTTGTTATAAAATAAGTATTGGTTATTTGATATATTTATATATATTAATAGTGAACAATAAATTATAATTATGAGTGAAAAAGAGTCTCAACCGGGTCAGAAAAAAACCGGCAAAAAAACCCTTCCACCTTACAGTACACCTGAAAAGTTAAAGCACGAGATCCCAGAATTATCGATATCTACTATTTCTCACCCCTCTTCAGAAGAACGAATCAAAAGTTTATTAAAAAGCAGAAGTAACTCCCGGTTCCAAGTCTTTGGAAACTATGATGACGGTTGGACAACGGATTATGGATCGCGGTCATCAAGTGATGACTCTGACAAACCTCGAAAAGTTAAATTCAGCGATGAAATAGGAAGATCTTTAACTTACATCTATCGACAAACACCGAGCAGCAAACGTGAGTGTCGAGATGATCATCATATTGATGCTGAGATACAAAACGAAGAATCTTCGTCTACTGGACCTACTGTTCGATACGATCAACATCATCCAGAACTTAATTCATGTAATAATTATTTACTTTAACATGTTTTTAAGTTTTTTTTTTCTTGAACAGAGAAATTATGTTTGTTATATTTATTATTGTGCAGCCGGAACACCCGTTAGTGAAAAAAATACTCCGTGTGATGACCATACAAATAGTGAATCAACTGCAACTACAAGTATTCTTTCACAAGCTACGTCGTCATCAAAACAATCTTCTGAATTGACGGTTTTAAGTACGTAAAATATTTTTTTTATCTATATTTTGGAAGTTCTTTACTCTAAAAAATTTTGAGTCGGTGTAATGTGATGTCAACAAAAAACAATGTGATAGCCACTAACCGTAAATTAACTACAAGCTACTGCCGTATTCTGAAGTCAACTTAAGGGCATTCTCAGACAGTGCAGCCCACTTTTTAAAAATATGCAATGACTTTCAACTGTCGTAACCGTATTAGAATTTTATTAATTAATTAAAAAAAATTAAAATCTTAATTGAAAACAGGACAACGTAGTCGTAATTTCGTTGAGATACAGAATTTAAAAAAAATTACTTACAATTGATAACAATTGGGAGTTGAACGAAATTTGTTGAATAAATTTTAGCCAACAACATTTAAAAATTCTAATTATAAAATTGACAGGACGATTTTACTGAAATTTATTTAACGAATTTTGTTTAACTCTTAATTGATATCGAATGTAAATAATTTTTTTTTTTAATCTGTATATCGGCGAAATTACGACTACGTTGTCCTTTTTTCAATTAATGCTTTAATTTTTTTTTAATTAATTGATAAAAATTTGATACGCTTATGATAATTGAAAATCATTGAAAATTTTTAAAAAGTGGGAGACACTGTCTGAGAATGGCCTTAAAGGAAAGTATTATCCAGCCAGAACTTTCTGAGCAAGGTGTGAATATCAGGGTACATAGAAGCGAATGAAGAAAAAAATTCTTCTCTTCGAGCTCAACTGTTAGACACGACAGAACATTTTACGGAAAAAGTAATTTTTCCCGACGATATCTTTGGAACGAATGAACCGAATTTTTATTTTTTTTATGACTCGTAAACTGCCTGATCGATCAACTTCAAAATCTAATCAGTTATAAGTCTTGGTGAAATTTTCCAATTGCCGCCAATCGATTGATTCGTTCCAAAGATATCGTCGGACAAAAAAAGTTTACACCCACACCTACACGGTCAGACGTCCACCCGGAAAAGTCGGAATGGCTTCCTAGGATCTCAAAACGAGATCTGATGAAAACTCGAGTTTTGAAAATCGAACCGAAACCAATAACATTCCCCTTTTTCGAAAATTTTTAACTTTCATGGCGGGAAATCAGAAATTGATTTTTAATTCAACTTCATTTGAAAAATTCAAAATAAATAATAAATAATTGGATATCTACGTCCATTTCGGATGCCGAATGTTCATTATTTTTTTAAATCAACGGAGCTCATTTTCAATTTTTATAAATTATATCAAAAAAGAATATAATTGTATTGTATATTTTTTCAGGAATTGATCAGCCTAGAACATACAGTCGCAGTAATAAAACTGAATCAATTCGAAAACAAAAAACCCAATACACCACTAAAAAAGATTACAAATATTTCAAAAGCAAAGGTAACAATTTTTGAATATTAATTTTTTTACAATAATAATATTTTTAATTTTAAAAAAAAATAATAGGACTGCAATCGTCACCTTCAAATATTCCAACCGAAACATCCATAAAAAATCTTAAAAATGCAACGAAGAAGTCAAAAAAAACAAAAATTTATTCAGCATATTATCCATTAGGTTTTATGTCAATTCACGGTAAAATATTTTACTATTTTTAAATAAATGAATAATTATTAATAATAAAAATAAATAATGATATATTTTTTTGTAGGTCTGGGTCAAGAAATTCGTGATAAACTTTATAATTGCAATTTTGATTTGCTCGAAATGTATGAAACCAAAAATGCTGGTGGTCTGAGAGCTAGAAATATTGAAAACAATTCGAATATTTCTAATCAATCACTTATATCAGAAGAAGAAACATTTCCCAATACTACAAGACGTAAACGAAAGATAATTTTGTCATCTACGACTGACAATGAGTCTACGCAAGAAAATGCTGATACGTCATCACGAAATGATTCAAATTCTGATCATGATTCACTAGATGTTCAAAATAAAATAAACTCCAATTCTCAGAGTAATGGCCCAGAGTTAACTTGCAGTCCAAAAAAACGCGCAAGGAAAAAAGTATCAGACCCAACATCTGAACCGGGCGCGAATATTCAAACTCCGTTGAAAATATTAGATGAACGGAATGTTACAATCAGGCGGGGGAGCAGTTATAAAAAATTATATGATTCAAGGAAGAACATAACAAGTGAATCAAACGAAATAAATTCAGCATCAACCTCAAGAAGTGAGAACACGAATTCTGATAATTCTGGAAAAATACTGGGGAAACGTTTGAAAATTATTTCAGATCAGGCGTTAAGTGACAGCGAGAAAATACCTTTGCGTCATTTGCGTAAAAAAAAATGATTCTCTTTTTATACTTTCGTAATTTATGGTGTACAGGGAATTATTTAATTAGTTATTGATTGGGTTCAATTATTAATTGTAAAAAATTAATTAACTTTGTTTATAGTGTACAGTAACAGTTAAATTTAAAGTTAATGTTTTTAATTGTTGAGAATTGATTAAGATGGTAAATTATTTATATTAACAGAAATTATTTAAATTTTCGGGGGCATTTAGGAAATTGAATCGCTTCGATAACTCCGTTAATGTATTTGAATTTTTGTATTGAAGTCTTGCAGGGCGAGCAAAAATTGATTATTTTTCTTTGTAATTGTTATATATATACGTCTAAAATTATTATTTTTCATGATTGTGATTGAGAAATTAAAAAAATTGTTAGAGTTCATGTTATTTAAAAATTGTCGTTTGAAAAGTTATAATTGTAATTTTGATGAGAAATTAAAGTTGATAAAAATATAGGGAGCATTTGGAAATGCACCCAAACTAAAAAATATCGAAGTGTTTTATTTTCATTAATTATTCTCATTACTTGCGCGGCAAATTAAAATATTTGAAGAATGAATTACCCAGGTAGCACACTTGCCTGTGTGACATCTATAAGATCTTAGTTTTTAGGCTACTTTTTGACTTGTCGATAAGGCATCAAAGGCGCTAAGTTGACAAAATGATCAGAAATTTATGTCACCGAAAAAATTTCTACTTAAAAGACTTGACAGAAGTGACGACAAAAAGTAAATTACTAATTCTTTTAAACTCCAAGTGCTAGGTCTATATTTTCTATGGGATTTCTATGGGATTTCTCTGGGATTTCCAGAGAATTTAACTTGCGATAATTCTATTTTTTTTTAAAACTCCGAGTGCTGGGTCTATATTTTCTATGGGATTTCTATGGGATTTCTCTGGGATTTCCAGAGAATTTAACTTGCGATAATTCTATTTTTTTTTTAAACTCCGAGTGCTGGGTCTATATTTTCTATGGGATTTCTCTGGGATTTCCAGAGAATTTAACTTGCGATAATTTTATTTTTTTTTTAACTCCGACTGCTAGGTCTATATTTTCTATGGGATATAATGGGATTTCTCTGGGATTTCCAGAGAATTTAACTTGCGATAATTCTATTTTTTTTAAAACTCCGAGTGCTGGGTCTATATTTTCTATGGGATTTCTCTGGGATTTCCAGAGAATTTAACTTGCGATAATTTTATTTTTTTTTTAACTCCGACTGCTAGGTCTATATTTTCTATGGGATATAATGGGATTTCTCTGGGATTTCCAGAGAATTTAACTTGCGATAATTCTATTTTTTTTTAAACTCCGACTGCTAGGTCTATATTTTCTATGGGATTTCTATGGGATGTCTCTGGGATTTCCAGAGAATTTAACTTGCGATAATTCTATTTGTTTTTACAACTCCGAGTGCTGGGTCTATATTTTCTATGGGATGTCTCTGGGATTTCCAGATAATTTTACTATGGGATTTCTATACGATTTCTCTGGGATTTCCAGAGAATTTAACTTGCGATAATTCTATTTTTTTTTAAACTCCGAGTGCTGGGTCTATATTTTCTATGGGATGTCTCTGGGATTTCCAGATAATTTTACTATGGGATTTCTATACGATTTCTCTGGGATTTCCAGAGAATTTAACTGGCGATTTCTGAGACTCTTTCAATCGAAAGTAACAGATAGTACCGGAGGAAAAAAAATATTAGAGTCCTAGATTGAGCAATCTTCATCGAAAAAAAAAATTTCTCACCAAATATGGGCTCTTAATTCCAATGCTAAGTACTTGCCATTAGATTTCAAAGATTTCCCATTTAAAATACACGTAAATTAAATTACTTTTTTTTTAACTTTCTAATACTCAGCTGCGTTTCATGAGATCAAGGCGGTTTTGGTCGCAAATTGTAGGGCATTTGGTGTTCTTCAAAAGTGCCCATAGTTACTTAGCTGTAATTCCAGCTGTTTCACTTGTGTCCGTTGCGGAACTCATTTTTCCTCTGAAATTGACCTTTATTGGCCTGCAGAACATAAACCAATGAAAGTACATCAAAAATGTTGATAGAAATTTTATAGGAAATTTTATTCCCTTCGAAAAAAGTCCTACGAGTCAAGTCGCTAAAGTCCGAGTTATAATCATTTTAATAATTTGAAAAATATAATATAAAAAAAAAATTATAATTGATATTTTTATTAATTATTTTTTATTTAAAATAACAATTCGAGTATTTTTGATTGTTTAAAAAAAATACTCGTTTAGAAAATTGAAAACTCTACACGAGTATTTTTTCGAAATTTCAAAATTTTTGTTTTCTTTTAAATTACAAGACATTTTATTCGAAAACGGTTAATTTCCAGATTAAAAAATTGGAAAAGTGAAAAATAAAAAAAATACTCGTCTGGATTTCGAAAAATTATATATAAAAATCAAAAAGTAATGAGGCTTGTAAAACCTTTTGAATACAAAATAAGTAATCTTAAAATTTAATTTCAAATTGTACCTCGAGTATTTATTTTTTGATCTTTTTTATAAAAATACTCGTCTAGAAAATTGAAAAATCTTGTAACATTAAATCACAATTTATTTTATTTTTATATACAGAATGAGGTTTAGTTGCACACAAATTTTGAAAAATGAAGTATTTTATTTCATACAGTAATAATAATGATACATCTTATAAAAACAAATTCAATTAATTAACTTACTAATAACTCCTGATTTGTTACAATCTAAATAATACTAAGTAAAAATATTTGTATAAATATTTCATTGTAATTTTTTCAAATCTTCATTTATTAGAAATTTAAAAATATCCCTCGTAAAAGTACTTGGGAGTTCCAGTTCTTGGAAAATATCATTAGTTAAATTAATAGCATTGAATAAGATTTTTTTTCTTCTCAATGCTTTTTTTAAGCGGTAATTTATTATTCCAGCATATAGTGGAAAACTTGATTGAATGTCCAAATCTAAAATAGTACTATCATTAACATATTTTAAACTTGAAGCTAATTTGTGTACACATTTATTATACAATACATAATGGTACGTTACATTACTTGTACCAACAAATGTTATCTTCATTTTTTCAATTTCGCTTATGCACTGGACACGTAATTCACCGAATTTTTCACTATTTACGACCGCTAAATTTTCTTGATTGACATAAAAATTCGCCGCACTACATTTCGCAATATGTTCCGTAATTGCATCATTAACTTTTTTTGAATTATCTAGACTTGATTGAGAAGTAAATGCTGTTTTACCGCCAGTGTTTTTCAAATTAATATTAATACCAGCATTAAGGAGTTGCCTTATGATATTATCGTCGGTCGCATACATAATTCCGTAATGAAGTGCTGAATCTTTACAATTTGTCACCATATTTATATCAAACATATCATGATTTAAGAAAAATTCTACTGCTTCCGAGTTTCGCATTTGGACAACAATATGCAGAAGACTTTCTCCTAAATGTTTCTTTCTGATATTAACATCTAAACCGTAGGCCAGAAGAAGTTTTATGATTGGTACATTTCCTCTAATAGCAGCATAGATTAGTGGTGATCGGGATTTATCGATATCAGCATCAGCATTCGGATTAGCATTATTTTTTAAAAGTAGCTCTACCATTTTTACATTCACTAAACTAATAGCGATATTTAATGGTAGAATGGCAAAACCTAATTCATAACAATGCATTATCATACCCAGACTGTTAAGGGATGATAGTAATAACTTAGGATTAGGAGTATAATCTTCTTCATAATATTTGATAACTGCCTCCACGAGACTTTCCGCTTCATAGATTTCAATTTGATGATTAATATTACTGATAACGTCGGCTCCATAGCTTATTAGACTTTGAATTGTTGTCAGGTTATTAGTCATAACAGCAATGATAAAAACTTTACCCCAGCATTCACTTTCTGAATTTATATCAGCTCCTTTGTGGAGCAGATAGTCCACTAATTGTTTATCATTATTAACAGTTGCTATTTGAAGCAACGTTAAACCACTCAAGACTGGAACCACTGCATTGATATCTTTGATCACACCTTTTTCTATTGACTTGGAAATGTACTTGTAGGTAAGCTTTGAACGGTTTAATTTCATTGTAATGAATTTGATATAGTTGATAATTGTTTATTTTTAACAAATGAACTTTTAAATAAACGAACTTGAGCACTTTACTGTTAGAGTTACTGTTCACTTTGTACTAATTCAACGTTATATTATTGGTAAAAGTTGGTTGTACTGATGTAGTCTTAAGACGAGAGTAACTGTACGACTGGCAGTCTCAAGATCAAAACTGAGTTTAAATGATGATGTCTATGGTACCCCCGACTTTAGCAAAAACACCCCCGATAATGATTTTTCTTGCCCCACTCTTCAAAATCTATCGTCATAATTACAACAAAGATATAATTACTCAAAAGTAAACCCATACAGGACAATAATAGTTCTTAAGTTGTTCTTAAAATTAATTTCTTTCTACTAAAATTAAATATTTGACAATACGGGATTCTTAATAAGGTACAGGATTTTCAATAACTTTATCTTTCTTATCTTAAAATTTAAATACATTATGAGCTAATGACGATTGTATGTTATAGAAATATTCATACTAAAACTAACTATTAATGACTTTTACGAAAATGCGAGTCATTAAATACTTATGTATTGTACTATTGTAATACTGTAAATGAGTGTGATTACAATAATTCATATTTGAAGCATGAATGTTTTCTGGAAATAATTACACTGTTAAATTTTTACCTGAGTCCTAATGAGCGATTTAATTACGGTCCGGGGAAAATTTTCGTATCTACAATAGACTTGAGTTAAATTAAAATATATCGTTGTCCGCAAAAATGAAATGTTTTTTTTTAAGAGCAACTGAAAATTTTTTCTATTTACTTTGAATATCATTGAAAAAAAAAGATTTAGCGTATTTGAGTCCTTGAAAACAGTAGTTCTTTAAGCACCCTATTGTATCTCCTCCCCCTCTTCTATATATGTATATATTAAAAACTAGCTGTCGCCCACCCGCTTCGCGGGGCTGAGATTAAAATTTATATTTATTTATTAACAAACATTTCTTGAAAAAATTTTATATTTGTTATTGATTATTTTTTTTAAATATACTTTTTTTTTTAATATACACCTATTTATAAAATTTAATTACAATTTTAGAGTCCAACCAAATTATAATTAATTTACATCAAGCTCCTTGAGCTCGAAAACAGCGGGAAGTTTTGGGGCTGGCCCGCAGGGACAACCGATAGGCCGATTTTTTTTTTCTTGAATTCGAAGATGAACATATAAATGAATATATTTTTAATCATTAACAATGTTAGTTAATTTCTAATCTTATAGGAAACTTAATAAAGTTTCCAGTTACTGTTGTGACAACCACCGTGGTTCTGATATTTTTCAGATCATCTGAGTTTTTTTTTTTTTTTAAATGATCGGTCCTGAACATTCATCATTTCTCATCAATAAATACTTGGTTTTCTTAGCAAATAAATCAACAGCTTATCTACATTAATCAGGTATTTCTCTGATGGGTGCACAGTTGAATAGTAATCAATTGGACATCATAAAATATTTTTTTAGTAGGCAATAGAACAGTGCAATAACTTTTATTTGCAATTAGAATATATATCTTTTATTTCTGTAGGCGATATTAATTAAACTTCACATATTAATTAAACAATGACTATGAGCAATGAATTTTATGGATGATTCCGCAAATTAACCTCAATACTGTGTTTCAATTTAAACATAAAGAAAAATCTGGACTACTACTGCCGTTGTCGATGATACTGACTGTCGCTATCGAACCGTCAGTTGATACAAAGCAATCGACTTTGCGATTCATCGACCGCCCCCACTTTAGTAAAAATTTGAACGTCGGATACAGCGCGAAATTTCAAAATTAAAATTTAATAATTTTATTTAAAATTATTTGTGTCAATAATTATATTAATTAGGGCTGTTATAAAAATTATATCTCATTTACAAATAACTTGTTCATAAAAATTACAAATTGTCTGATGACTGCACTTTTAGCATCATATTTATTTACACATGACATTGTTATGTGAATGTAACGTCAGTTGAGAATTTAAAAAATTTATGATGATACTGAATTTGGCAGCCGTCTACTAATTTTTAAATTCTTAAAAAACGATAAATTATAAAAAAAAAAATTTTCAAATAATCGCACTTATAGTTTTTTTAATTTTATGAGTGTGAATGTACCAGACATCAGACAAATTTAAAATTATTAATAAATAGAGTAAATAATTAATGAAATTAAATTTTTAAAAAATGCGCATTTAAGAAATTTTGAAATTAATAAGTGCATTTTTTGTAAATATTATTTTTTTAATTATTTACTCTGTGTATTTATAATTTTAAATTTGTCTGATGTCTGATACATTCACACTCATTTTAATTTTCTACATGTGCATATTTTTAGATTTTTTTTTTTTGTAATTAATAAGTAGAAAAAAAAATTCAAAAATTGTTAATTATCTGCCAACTTCAGGATTATAAATTTTTGAATAGACAAATAAAAAGTGAGTAGACAAAAAAGAGGAAAGTGCGTATTCAAATTGAAAATCAGCGCGCGCATTTTTTAAAATTTATTAAAATTTATTTATTTATTTATTTATTTAAAACTTATAAATTGTTTGACGTCTGCTACATTCACTTATGACATTGTTACATTTTAAATATTTCCCGCCATATCAAAGAATACTTTTTCAAATGGCCGCCAGGTGTCGTGGTGTTGCAATTTCATTGCCAATTCTCAACTTAAAAAAACTAATGAACCACCGACGCTACCATGGCAATAAAGATGAGAATAAGAGTGACAAAGAGAGGAAAAGAGAGAGCCTATAGATTATAGAAAAAGAGAACCATAGCTCGTAGAAACTTTAACTTAGAGGGCCAAGGACAATTTTAGTGTCAACATAGTGCCTCAATAACCGTTTATTATCCTAAGTAAAGTTATAAATTAGTACAATAAATTAATATTATCAAACAAGTGTGATAAATATATATAAAAAAAAAATAATTATTATAAATTTATTTACGAAAACAAACAATATATAAATATGTAAGAATGCCTAGATGCGGGTAACCATTACCATGTTACTTTTTTTTTCGTTTACTTAATTTTTTTCGCGCAATTATCCCCCGTTTTATGAAAACGAAAATAAATAATAATATGATATATTGGCATGACGTTGATTTGGGAATGATATTTAAAAATATAAAATTTCATATTTATTAATATAATTGTATGTCCGTTGCGATATTGTTGTTTAATTTAAAACAAAAATGGAGATGAAGTTACCTGAGCAAGTGCATCAAGTTTGCAGATTATGTGGGCAATTTGAAAGCATATATATTGATATTTTTGGCGAAGAAGGTACTAAAAGATTACTTGGATTGAAAATATTTAACAAAATAAATATTGTGGTGAGTTTTTATTTATTTTATATCATTTAGTTTTTTATATATTTATGTAGAAAGACAAAGGGAAAGAGGGTTAGGAAAATGGCGATGCCGATGGAGACGCGTCGGGACGCTTGCACTATTCATCATTTTTTTTATTCCTACTGCTATCATGCTTTTATTTGATGTATATTTTGTTGAATGCATGACACTTTTATTTATTACTATTCAGTTTATTAGTTTTTGGAATTCTATTCTGTCTAGTATTTTAAATCTCTTGTTTACTTGCTCACTTTATTTTCTTTGTTGCAAATTTTTTCTTGTGCTTATTAATAAAATTAAATTCTGAAGTAAGCAGAGAATTCATTTTTGGATTTTTTTTTCTACTTAATTTAAAAAAAAAAAAAAATATGCACATGGACACAGTAAAAAATATTGTGTATCTAGAAAAAACGGTCCGTTAAATTTTTTGTGTTGATTATTTTGTGTTAAATCAACACATTTCACTGTGTTAACAAAAATTGTAATTATCAACATTTATTAAGAGTTACTTTAAAATTAACACAAAATTTATGTTAAAAAGCCAATCGATAGTCACGGAAGAATTATTAGAAAAATCAAAGTGAAATGGACATTTTATAAATGTCAATTTAACTTAAAAATTTTAAATATTAATATATTAAATTTACCATTTACTAAAACCTGGAATTTTTATCATACCAAAAAAAAAATATTTAGTTACAATTTCGAATTATTTAATGTAGTGTTAAAATTATTTTTTCGCCAAATAAAAATGTGGTTTTGTTTTTTTAAAAGAAATTAATTGATTTACTATTTGCAACTGGTATTAAATATCACGTGATTTTTTAAAACCTTGACTCTAATAAAAAAATTATTTACTATCAAAAAATAGTTGATTGATAAATAATAATTGTCGTCGCTGTTGATAATCTCTTCATAATATATTAATTATATTTACTGAATTTCCATGATACAAAAATAGAATGTAAAAGTTAACATTTTTTTTGTCGCCACCAACATTTAAAAAGTGTCTAATTAACTCTTCTCGTATTATCCGAATTTTGTCTTGAGATTTTAACACAAATTCCATGTTTAAATTTAACACAAATATTGTGTCCGTTCCTAACACAGATCAATTATAACACAATAATTTTTACTGTATAGAAAATTTAAAAACTGTAGGTGCAATTTTCTTAATTTTTTTTTATAATTTATCGTTTTAAAAAAAATCCAAAAATTATTAGACCTCAGATAATTTCAGTATAAAACGAATTGGTAAATTAAAAAAAAAAATGTCAGTTTATTAAAAATAAATCGAACATTTTAAAACAATTATTAAATTTTAAACTTAAGACTTAACATTAACATAAAATTAGTAACTGAGGAATACTATGCTTTGGTAATAGAATAATTACATAACAAACGAATAGATGAACCAGAAAATTGCTTTATAATAAAATAATTTAAATATAAAACCTATTAACTATTAATGTATCTTGGAGCGGTAGGGTTTTAAAGTAATGGGAGTTAACTATTATTATTAATTTAATGTAAAATAAAAAATAATTAAACGTTAATTAGTGGTGATAATGATAACAATAACAATGATGATGATGAGTTTAATTAATTAAAATGAGATGTATGAATTGTGTTTAAATCACAGATAGATGAGACGGATCCTCTACCGAAGACGATCTGCGTTCAGTGTCTGGGAAAACTTGAATTTGTTTGTGACTTTCAAGAGGAATGTCTACGTACTCAACAACTGTTACGCGATCAGTATGATGTACCTTCCATACCAGACGTCGTAAGTCTACTTTTGTTTTTTTTTTTCCTAAATAATATAAATACTCTACCGCTCTTTTACGATGCAATTTATTAACCACAACTCAATAGATTTCTCTTTATTTTTAATTTTTCCATAACAATTTCAAAAAAAATTTCTGATAATTATTTAAATAATTAAATAATTGACAATAAAAATAGAGAGAGATCTAAAAAAAGGTTTTATATTTATCTGGTACATCTATTTCGTTTTACCGTAGGGAGAAAAAATAGTAACCGAGGAAACGAATGTCGTGGAAGAGTCAGTAGTGATTGCAGAACCAGCTAGCACGTCTACCAACAACAACAGTACCGATAAAAATCATAATTCAACAGCTGACATAGAAAACGTCGATCCAACACGTGAAGAAAAGTGCAAAGATGTCACTGAGCCGCTTGAAATTACAACGAAACCTAAAAGAACACGAACTTCACCTAAAACGCGGTCTAAAAGTAATGATAAGGATGCCAATGAACGTGTGGTTGACGAAACACCCAACCGAAGATGGCTGAGAAGTCGCAATACGCCTGAGTCTCGTATGAAAACGCGGAAAAAAACTAAGTCGAAAAATTTGTCACTCAATAAAGTCACCACGAGAACAAAATCAGCTGTCAAAGAAGGAGTGTCTATTGTAACGCGACTGCGGAGTCAAAATCAAAATCAGAACCGAGCTAGTTTGAATTCCGAGGCTATTAACAATAAAACGAATGACAATACAACAGGATCTAAGACACAAGAAAAGAGCAGTGATGAAAAACGAATGATTCAAATACCAACTTCGGCTTTGAATAAAGTTTTGACAGCCGTATCATCATCACCGGACGTTGAAGTGTCGGTCAAAGAATCAAATAATCGCAATGGTGACATCGAGGACATCAGTTTTACATTAGAACTGAGAAAAAAACAAGAAACAGAATCATTTGTCACTGTGTTAGCTCGCGTATTTCCTGATCAAGGCTCATGTCTTGTCGGTTCTGAAATAGTCAATCTATTGGAAGATGAAAACAATTCGGAATTGAGTCAGATAATAAACACAATCGTCAAGGGAAAAGTTGGAAAAGACAAAGACTCGGGTGCTACGAGAACTGCTGAGTTAGAGGAACTGGAAAAACGGCTGTCTAGTATCAGCGACAGCGGCGGTGGTGGTCTCGTATCGACCAGAAATCCCGAAGAACTTTTCCGTATTGACGGGGAAGAAATTCGCGTTGACGATAACGTCGAAAGCACAACAGTCGACGGTCAGTCAGGATACTCGTGTAAATTATGCCGTAAATTTTATGAACGTCGGGACAAGTGTACTGTCCATGTAAAAACACATCTTGGTATAAAACAGTACGCCTGTACACTTTGTGTCGCTAAATTTGTATGTAAGTCAGATGTTATGAAACATATAAGATGTTCACATACAAACCCACGGCCGATGCAATGTCCCAAGTGTCCGAAGCGATTTAGATCGAAGTTCGATTTGACTGAACACGATAACGTTCACAAGGGCATCAAACCCTACCAATGTTCCGACTGTGGGCAGAGTTATCATCATAAAGTTTCACTGCAGATGCATGTAAAGTCACATCTTCCTCCGCAAAATTTAGCTTGCGAATATTGCGGTAAAATATTTCCATTTCGCACACGACTGCTCAGTCATATTGGAAGTGTACATTTGAAAAATAGACGTAATTTTCGTTGCCGATTTTGTTATAATCTTTATTCAAGTTTAGCGGTATTGAATGATCACATAAAAACACGACACGCGACAACTTACACGTGTGAAATTTGTTCTAAAACATTTAAAGTTGCATCGAAATATAAAGCGCATGTACTGCAGCATTCGAATCCAAAACCGTTTGTTTGCAATGTTTGTAATAATCGATATGCATCGAAAGCATTTTTGAATGAACATCTGCTTAAACATGAAGGGTTGAGAAAGCATGTGTGCCAAAAGTGTGGAGCCAGTTTTGCTCAAGCCAGTCATCTGGCAGCACATCGTCATGTTCATGGTGAAAAAACTCATGCGTGTCCTGAGTGCGGACGTAAATTTAATAGACGTGATAATATGAAAGTACACAGAAAAAGGCACTTTGCTGAATCGGGAAGAATTGTTACGACTGATACTAAAAACCAAACGGGAGTTAGTGATAAATCAGCGCCTTCGCCAGCATCAGTTGACACTTCGGATTCTAATGAAAAATAAACGATCCTGAAATTAACAGACAATTTATTATTGGACTTTTTTTTTCAACGAATTGATGATAAAAAAAAAATAAAAATATGCATGGGTAGAAAATTTTAAAATCTATAGGTGCAATTTTTTGAAAATTTTTTTTTTTATTATTTATCGTTGAGAAAAAAAATTCAAAAATTATTTGACGGCTAAATTCAGGATCGGAATAATTTTGATCCTGAAGTTAGAAGACAAAAATTTTTTTTCTCAACAATAAATAATAAAAGAAAAAAGTATGCACGGGTAGAAAATTAAAAAATCTATAGGTGCAATTTTTTGAAAATTTTTTTTTTTTATTATTTATCGTTGAGAAAAGAAATTCAAAAATTATTTGACGGCTAAATTCAGGATCGGAATAATTTTGATCCTGAAGTTAGAAGACAAAAATTTTTTTTCTCAACAATAAATAATAAAAGAAAAAAGTATGCACGGGTAGAAAATTAAAAAATCTATAGGTGCAATTTTTTGAAAAATTTTTTTTTTATTTATCGATGAGAAAAAAAAAATCAAAAATTATTTGACGTCTAAATTCAGTATCGGAATAATTTTGATCCTGAAGTTAGAAGACAAAAATTTTTGAATTTTTTTTCTCAACGATAAATAACAAAAAAAAAAAAATATGCACGGGTAGAAAATTTAAAAATCTAAAGGTGCAATTTTTTGAAAAATTTTTTTTTTATAATTTATCGTTGAGAAAAAAAATCCAAAAATTATTTGACGTCGGTTAAATTCAGTATCGTAAAAATAATTACATTTTATTTATTTACTTTTTTTTTCTATTACATTATGTCATTATATATATTTATATATATTTTTTTAATCTTCCTGGTTAGTAATTTAAGCTCTATTTTGTACGGACTTTAGGAAGATTGAATTAATAAATTAATTGTGTAGTAATTAAAAGCTCAATCATCAATTAAAATTAGTAATATTTTGTAGTGTCTTCCAAAATTATATAAATATTTTTGTTTTTTGGATTCGATAAACCAACTATTTTATATACATTTTCTGGGAAAATTTTTTCGATATTGAACATATGAAAAAAAATTATAAAACGAGTTACGTATATGTGAAAAATTTATATTTGATACAAAAGATATTTAAAAAAAAAATAGAAAGGTTGTTAGTTTATACTTGACGTATAAAGACACTTAATGATAAAATACAACCCATACGTATATTACGATGTTATACATATTTATATATATATATAAAAGTAATGTAAAATATCTATTTTTTATTGATTGTGTGATAAAGTGATAACATTGAAATAAGAGTGCCTTTTTAAATTGTCGTGAAAGCGAAATAAAAAGATTTAAATGATAATTAAATAAATATATCGCGTTATTAATTCCGAAAGGTCTTATATTTTTATACTCTTTTGGCTTTACACTGTAAAAAAATTTTCAGAGTAAACGCGCATAGAATCCGGAGTAAATGCAGAGCGGATGTATATTTATTTAATTCCCCTAGAGTAAAATTTACTCCAAAGGGGAATTTATTTGAATATTAAAACTCCGAATCGGACTCATACAGAATTAAATAAAATCCAGATCACTCTGGAAAAACAAGTTCTCTATTTACTCCGTATAAGAAGTGATTTTTTTGAAAACTTTAAAATTACTAGTGACGTAGTGAATTTAAATAAAATCCATAATTACTCTGAATTTACTCCCAATTTTTAGTGTAGGGAACTCCGTACATATAAAACAATTGGAAGTGAAATTGAAGTGATTACGGATTTTATTTAAATCCGAAGTTCCAGAGTTTTAAAAAAATTTACTCAGCATACGGAGTAAATTCGGAGTTTGTTTTTCAGCGGGTAATTTGGGAGTGATCAGGATTTTATTTAAATCTGCATGTACTCTGACTCATAGTTTTAATATTAAAATAAATTCCCTTCAAAAGTCAATTTCACTCCGAACTGGAGTTTTAATATCAGAAAATTCCCTTCAGGAGTAAATTTCACTGCCAACCAGCGTTAAATATAAAAATAAATTCCACCGGAGTGAATTTTACTCTAAGGGAATTAAATAACTAACCAGTCATCCGTTTCACATAAATTCTGGATTTAAACCGGGTTTACTGCGCGAATTTTTTGCAGTATAAATCCAAAAAAGCGTATAAAAATGTGTCTTTTTGAAATTAGTAATGCGATATATTACAGTAAAAAATCATAAAAAAAAAATAAAAACAAAAATTGTATTTCCACCGTCCGTGGTCTTAAGACTGACGACATCTCTAAAAGTAAAGCAATAATTTTTACACTCGTATATTCGATTAATTGTAATGTAATAAGTCTTGTACCATTGTATAATTATAAAAATATAGTTATTTAAGATGATATTCCAATTTAAATTGGTAATTATTTACGCTGAATATATTACTGTAATTCTGTAGAGTTAATTTTCTTTTTTAAATATTATATATACATATACATATGTCTAAATATTTAAAATAATATGCTCATTTACCAATTCCATTATTTACATTAAATAAAAATTATAATATTTTTCGAGCGCTTGTTGTTTCAATCGTTTATTATTTTTTTTTTTCTGACTTCCATGTATTTTTAAAACTTTCTGCATGATTGTAATATTGTATTTTTATTCTTTTAATATATAAAACATCTCCAAAATTTCTTATGTCTCGACAAAGTGATTTTTAAAATAAATTTATCAAAATTTTTTATCTATTGATTTCTTAACCAACTTTATTATTTTACCCTCTCCCTTTGTCAATTTAAGTTGAAAATTAATTTTTTTGATTTATCTTCTATCAATTTACGAGCTTTTTTTTTTTTTATGTATAATTTCAAAAATTGCGTTTTAGGTGAAAGAAAATGACGGCTTACCTCAGACTGTTTGTATGCGATGTCTTGGAACTCTTGAATTTTTATGTGATTTTTATGACCAGTGTCATAAAACTCAATGTAATTTAAAGGAAAAAGTAAAAAATTTTTTTTTCTTACGATAATTTTATTTTTTTAATTGTAAAAAATTTGGGGAGTGAACGCGGATTAAATTCGGAGTGAATACGGAGCGTATTACTGTTTATTTATTTAATCCCCTTGGAGTGGATTCACTGAAGAGAGTCTATTTTAATATCAAAACTCCAGTTTGAAGTGAAATTAACTCCGAAAGGGAGTTAATTTCCATTTCAAACTCCGGTTCAAAATAAAATTCACTTCGAAAGGAGTTTATTTGAATACTAAAACTTCGGTTCGCAGTAAATTGACCTCTAATGGGAATTTATTTTAATATTGAAACTCCGGTTCAGAGTGAAATTCACTCCAAAAGGGAATTTATTTTAATGTCAAACTTCGGTTTAAAATAAAATTCACTTCGAAAAGGAGTTTATTTGAATATTGAAACTCCGAATCGCAGTGAATGCGGATTTTATAAAAATCCAGATCACTCCGCTGAAAATCAAACTCCGAATTTACTCCGTATGCGGAGTGAATTTAAAAAAAATTCCTGAACTCAAAGTGAATTTGAACTGAAATAAAGTCCATAATTACTCCGACTTCACTCTCAATTTTTTACAGTGCAATTACCCAACATTTTCTTTGAATATCAAAAATAAAAAGTATATTCATATAAAATTGATATTTATAGGAATTACCTGAAAATAATGAAGATAATGAAGAATCTGAATCATCTGATGAAAACGAAGAATCAGATAAAGAAAATGAACTCCCTCCAGATTATCCTGATCCTCCTGCTAATTTAAAAAAAAAATCTCCCCTTTCTTCACAATGTCAAAAATCCACGTCTCCACCAAAACCTGAACCAGCTTCTACTATGACCAATTTACCATCAGTATCTACTGCCACGGATCTTCCCACCGCGACAGTTAATCAAGTGCCCGAAAAGTCTTATGATAACGTTCTTGCGGACATCACTAGCTTACATCAGCAACGTCCGAAGTCGAACCTCTGCAAAGAATTATTTCCTCCAGGTCGAGCCTTGAAAAGACCGCGAAAATCTTTGAATTCAAAATCTCACAGCCCAGTGCGCAAATCCAAGCGCATGGAAGAGAAAGAAAGTAATAAAACAAAGCTAAAAAATTCTGACATTGACATAAAAAATGATTCCATCGACAGTACAGATTTTGAAAAAAACATTTCCAATAATTCTCTACTCGTTGTCGTAAAACAAGAGAAAAAGTCTGACGAATTGACATGGATTTCTACCTCAGTACTTCCAGAACCCGACAAACCAAAGTCGGAAAATGAAAAAAATAGTGAGCCGCAAGATGACGTTGGATTGGCAACTGGAGATGAAGCTGAAAGTCACATAAATTCTTCAAGTTTATCGATACCAGCATCAATACCCGATGCAAATGCTAACCAACTCTGCAATTTGACAATTGAACGCTTGAGAAATTCGATTATTGATTCCGGTTTTAACAAAAAAACTGAAGAAAATTTTGATGAAGAAGAAGATGATGAGGATGAAGATGAATACGACGATGATGGCTTGAGTATAAAAAAACGCCGCACGAGTGGGAGTTTTGGTAAATTGTCAGATCTCATAAGTAAAGAACAGAAAGAAGAAATAGAAAAGTATTATAGTATTGACATGACTGTCATTGATGAAAGTGCTGTCAATAGCAAATATTACATTAATGATAAGAAAAATTTTGTATGTTTGATTTGCAATGCCAGCTATCCGCGGGTTGACAAATGTCGGGTGCATATTTGGAGCCATTTAGATATGAAACCATACCGCTGCAATGCTTGCGATTTTGCTACCGTCACTGTCACGAACATACGCAGTCACATAAGAAAAAGTCATTTGAATATAAAACCATTTAAATGCGACGTTTGTCACAAAAATTTTGGTACTGCGATTTTATTGGAGGAACATTTAAATATTCATACCGGTGCTAAGCCTTATCAGTGTAAAGTTTGCGACTTTTCGAGTGCCGCTCGTCAAGTTTTGCTTTATCACAGTGCGATTCATAAACCAGCTAAGGTAATTTTTTTTTTTTTAATTTATGGTAGTACGTGGCAAGGGATAAAACAAGACAATTTCAGACGAGGGTGAAGCCGAATAACTGAGGGCCGACGTCAGCCGAAATCTGAGATTGTGTTTTATTCCGGGCCTCGCACTTTTTTTCTTCTATTTGCTTTGATACTGAGAGTTTTGTTTGTATATAAAAGATGCAAATATTAGTAATTTAACCAGGAAAATATTTATTTTTTATTGATTTAACAATTTTTTATTGAATAATTGAAGTATTCAATGATTTTGAACTGTCAGAACCGTATTAGAATTTAATTAATTAATTACTTTAAATCTGAAAGACCCTGCGGGAAACCCCAAAATTTCCCGCCAGAACATTCCAACCCGTGTGTGTAATTGTCAACCCCAGTCAAAGGCGAGGGTTGCAAACATGCGGATTGGGATGTTCTGCCTTCCTCGGTGCTGTGTAAACTGTTTTTCACCAGGGGTATGTTCAGAAATTCTCTCTGGAAGAGAAAGATGCAACTTCTGCGTTCATAAATATTATCTGGTTAAAGCGGGAACAATCCGAGTACCACAATGCGTTCATAAGCTCTGTGGAGAAGGCAAATGCAGTATCTGGTTTTCTTTCGTTCCTCACGATCCTGAAATTAGCAGACAATTACAAATTTTTGGGTTTTTTTTTGAACAATTAAATTTGAAGAAAAAAAAAACGAAAAATATGCACATGTAGAAAATTTAAAAAACTACAAGTGCAATTTTTTCAAATTTTTTTTTTTTGTAAATTTATCGCCTAAATAAAAATCCAAAAATTATTAGACGTCGACTAACTTCAGTATCATTCGTTCCTCTAGTTTTAATTAAACCACGTGACTTTGCATTTACTAACCATCTGGTTAGATATTTATCTATCTCCAGAGTGTTTTTCTGAACACGACCCAGATCTACTGAAGGTTCAGTCATAAAAGAAAAGAATGATTTTATTTCCCCTAAACAGCCTGATAGTGAAGAAATTCAAATTCCTGTCAGGGCGGGAATTTAAACTTTCGGTGTGGGTATGGTGGGAAATTACAAACTAATTTAGAGTTTAATAAAATTTTTTTTTCAGGATATTACATGTGATATATGCAAAAAAACTTTTTACTGCAAAGGACGTATGCGAACCCATATGCTTACTCACAATAAAAACAAATCATTGATGTGCAAGTATTGTTCCCATCATTTTAGTTCAAAAAAAACACTCGAACGACACTATGAAAATATTCATTCAAAAGATTATATTTGTGATATATGTGGAAAACATACTAAGTCACGGAAAGCTCTGCATAATCATCAAAATGTAATGAATTATTTTTCGTTTCTACGATTAATTAGTTAATTAATTAATTCATTATTTATTTAATTTTTGTGTTCAGGTTCATTCAGAAGGAAAATTTAAGTGTCCTATTTGTCCAAATGTTTATAAAAGTAGTCATATTCTAAAAGAACATTTGCTTAAACACGAGGGAATCAGAAAATATAAATGCGATATTTGTAACAAAGATTTTGCTCAGCAATCACATTTGGCAGCACATCGAGCTGTTCATAGCGGAAAAAGGTATTAAATTAAATAATTCTGAAGTTAACAGACAACAAATCAATTGAAAAAAAAAAAAAAAAAACTAAAAATATGCACATGCAGAAAATTAAAAAAACTACAAGTGCAATTTTTTTTATAATTCATCATTTTGAGTAAATTCTCAAAATTATTAATTGTTTAATTAATTGGTTAATTTCAGTGTCATTTAAATTAATGATACTGAAATTATCTGACGTCTAATAATTTTTAAATTTTTTTCATAAATGATAAATTTAGAAGAAAAACATTTTAAAAATTGCACTTATGGTTTTTTAAATTTTCTATATGTGTTTTCTTTTATTGATTTATTTATTTTTTAAATTAAATTGTTGAAAAATTATTATTTAAATTGTTTTGTTAATGATCCTGAAGTTAGTAGATAACTAAAAATTTTTTGAGTTTTTTTTACCAAATCAATAACAAAAAATTAAAAATATGCACATGTTCGAAATTAAAAAAACTACAGGTGTAATTTTTTAAATATTTTTCATTTTATAATTTATCGTTTTGAAAAAAATCCAAAAATTACAAGACGCCGACTAACTTCAGTATCATGATTTATTAGTGTAATAACAATTAATTATTGAGATCTCATGTTTATTGTTTAGATTTTTCTGCCCTGGATGTAAAAAAGGATTTAATCGTCACGATAACATGAAACTGCATACAAAAAAATGTGAGATCTTTTTATCAAATCCGAGTAACCAAAATCTTATTGTAAAACGTTTTAATGCAAAACCAATGAGTGCTATAAATGATACAATTAATGATGATGACTTAAGTAGTAACGATTCGTATAAAAAGACTGATATTAATTTTAAAGTTAATGATAATAATAAACAAGAATCAAGTATTTGTATCAAACAAGTGGATCTAGTGGCTGCAGAAAATATTCCAGAAAAAAAAATTCCAAATGATCAAGTTGCCGTCACTGAAAGTGTTCTTAGTTTAGAATATTTTTAAAATATATATATTTTTATATCAAATTAATTACTATTTTTAAGGATAAAAGTAATATCGTTTTTCTTCCAACTCGTGCCTTCTTATAAACTTATTAGACTTATTTTTGTAAGTGATAGTTGATAAGCTACAAATAATTTCTCACTACTAGTGATTAAGTTTTGAAGACTGATATTACTTTTGTAATTTTTTTTTTTTTTTTATACTAGTATTTATTATTCTGGTAAAGAAAAATTAAGCGGTCTGTTAATTTGAAACATCACAATATTTTCCGCCCGTTTTTCTAAGCAATTTTTTTTTAAATTTAAAATCTTTAAACTTAAATTAAAAATTTTTTTAAACGAAAATTTTCAGGTAAACTTTTTTCAGTAAAAAAATAAATTAAGGGGAATTATAAAGAATTTAAAAAACTGTTCGTATTCAAATTTTTTATGGTAATAACTAGGGAAAAGATTTTTGCTTCAATTTCGAAATGAATGGTTCATATATTTGATATTACGCCGAAAATATTGGTCTTATAAAAAAACGTTTGAAACAAAAGTTACAGGGAATTTAATTATACAAAAAAAATGTCTCTTATGATTTTTTTATACGACCAATATTTTTACCGTAATTACAAAATTAAGATTCATAATGAATGATTTAGATTTTTGATAATTATGGAAATTTGAATTTTGAAATTGCGGCTTTCTTATTAGTTCTACAAAAAAATTGTAAGAGACATTTTTTTTTTAAATTAAATATTGAACAACTTTTGTTTGAAAAATTTTTTTATACAACCAATATTTCCGCCATAATATCAAAAATTTCACAGGCTCTGGTAATCACTTTCGAAATATCAAGCAATTTATTGGTAATTAACATTTGATTATTTAAAAACAAGAATCTCAATATTTGACAAGTGCAAGTTTAGCATCAAAAAGACAGAGTTTAATGATTTAACCCGCGAAAATAAAAAAGAAAAGGTTGAAATTTTGACTGACAAAAATAAAACTCGAGGTGAGTTTTTAAAGATGTCTTAAATTTCAACGTCATGATTTTTTAGAGAAATCAAAAAGCGCGCGACGAACTTCCAATGTTCAAATTTTTAAAATAAAAAAAAAGCTACAGTTCAATTAGATATAAATCTGCAAAAAGATTTTAATTTAATTAAAAATTATTATATATGAAACAATTATTTGTTCAAATTATTTATAAAAATTAGGGATTATTATTTTAAGAATAATTATTTATTAAAGTAACTCTTGATATTTTTAAAAAAAGAAAAAAAACTGAATCCTAAAATAAAAGTAAGAGTTTACCTGCATCAGATTATAATTTTTAAATAAATTTTTTAATTTATATTGTGAATTTAAAAGATGAAATAATAAAAAAATATCACTGCCGTAAATGATTGAGAAATAATTAAAAACTAAATTTTCTAACCATTCAGATAATTTTTGATTAAGAAAAAAAAAGTGTAATGACTTAAATAAAAATATAGTAATTACATTAATGAACTATTTTTTTATCTTTTAATTGGCCTTCGATTTATTTCATGATTTTTTTATCGGCTACTTTGTCGTAGTCGTTACTTCTAATAGACCTAAATTTTTAGAAAATACAATAAATGAAATCCAAATACACTAGACTTTTAAATTTCTTTACTTCATTATAAACCAGTAAAATAATTAAAGTAATTAATTATTGTCATTAAATAAAATTAAGTGTTTTGGTATTTGTGTTCTTATTAAAATTCGAAGATACATAAAAGGTAAATTTATTTATTTTTTAATTTTTAGTTTGTTATAAAAATATTTATAGCTTTTGATTATTTACAGATGAAATATTTAATGATAATTATTTATTTACTCAATATTATTACACGAGTACATTTGCAACAGTTTAATCATTCAAATTCGACAGTAGATCATTCGTCGCAATCAAAATGCTTTTATCAAGAATATATAGACTGTTCTGATATCATAAATTCAAATAATTGTCATTGTAAAAAAATAAGATTTTTATCAAATGAAACTGAACAAAAGGATGCAATTTATTGCTGCAATTTGAATTTAGAAATGCTTTATACTTCCCTCGATTGTGCAAGTAAATGAAGAATATTAAACATTACCCAGCAAAATTTAGTATACTACACACCAAGGGAGGAATGTAGGACTTTTAACCCGCGGGTATAATTTCCCAAAAAAACTAAGTTTTACTTCAGAAATTGAAATTAAATTTTTGACATCTCGATGACGTACAGTATAGATAAAAAAATTCAATTCACCTTTTTAGCTCTCGTATACGCAAGGTAGATTGCGTAACAACATATCCGCGGAAATAATATCCGATGAATAAAATATCTACGGATAGAATATCCTGAAAATGAACATACCAAAGATATGAATTCATCAGATCAAAATTTTCATAGTTAAAACAACAGTAGAAGAATGTTATTAAAATTATATTTTACAAACATTTATCATTTAAATCATTAAATACTTCATGCGAAAATACATATGATTGATACATACATAAATAGGTGTGAAACATAACACCTTTTTTTCATGAATTTTTTTTGTGTGCAATGAAATATCTACGGACAGAATATCCTGAAAACTGACGTAACAAAGGGATGAATTCATGACATCAAACTTTTCATAAGTAAAATAACTTGTGAATTTTAACTGAGGGAAAATCATTTTATCGACATATATTTGATCAATTGAATTTTTATCGACAAATATTTAATCAATTGAATTTTTTTACGGATATTTTGTCTACAGATTTTTTGTCTGCGTATATTTTGTCTGATGGATATTTTGTCGCGGATATTTTGTCCAAGGATATCTAAGCGTGTCACCGTAAAGTAGCATATAAATTTTACGTAAAATTAAAGCTGCCATTTTACATAAAGTTTACATGTAATTTTACGCGTGGGAGAGAGCAAAAAATTTAATGGAATTGTTCATGTGTGTTAGACGTCATCGAGATGTCAAATGTTTTATTTAAATTTTTAAATTGGAGCACCGCAGGCACTAGAACGTCGAAATCTTTCAGCGACTTCAATCCGACTCAGAGCCATCATCACCGCACCGTGGTTGGTATCCAACAAAACACCACAAGGATTTACATGTTGCCACAGTCAAAGAGGAAATCTCGCGTTACAACACAAAATACTAAGCCAGACTCCACAAACATCCGAATCCCCAGTGAAAAACTTTCTAGTGTCTAGAAGTGAACCCACACGTCTTAAACGTATCAAAAACCTGGATCTTCCACAGCGCTTCCAATATTCTATCCGCACGAGAGTATTTTGCCAATGGGTAAAGCCCTAATCTCCATGTTGTGCTCCATCATCGCAATTATTTACTGTCACTAGACAGACTGTAGTTTTGCATTTAATGAATAATTAATTTTTTATCAGATCTGCACCTGAAAGTTTAAATTTTTGCTTCTGTTAAAAGGAAATATGGGACATGCGCTAATTTTTATCCTTTGTTTCCTGAACAAAAAAAAAAAATTTTGTTCCTTCTAAACAGGGCAGAAATTTAAACTTTCGGTGCGGTTATGGAGAAAAATTTTATACACACCACGAAAAATTTATAGGACTCGCCTTCGGCTTGGGTAGATGATAACACACGTGGGTCGGAATGTCCGACTTGGTTCCACTATGATATCTCCCAGACAAAATCACCCCGACAAATTCTCCCCACGACAAAATCTCCTCATGACAAAATCTCTCCACGAGAAAATCTGTTGAACACGATCTCGAGATATATAGATCTATATACGAGATCTTATAATAATCTATGTAATTATAATAATTTCTACACTTACGACTGGAATCGTATTCAGGTTTTTTTTTTACATTTTATGTGTATATCATAAATAAGTAGAATGTGTTACACATATATGTGTGAAATCATGGTAAATTCCCAGCCCAAATTTAACATTATCGTCAATCGCAAGAACTTGACGTAAACTTAGTGTGAAGTTAATCAAAATCACTGAAAGTCAAATTTTTGAAGGGTTACCTGACCGTTGATCCAAAGACGATTGATCCTCGACAATTGATCCTCGACAATTGATCCTTGCGACGATTGATCCGCCGACAAAATATACTCACAAACATATAAATGTGAAAAATTACGCCCTTTTTTCACTAATTTTGTGTGCGTGTAACATAAAAAATATACTCACACACAAATTTTTCACATTTATATGTGTGTGAGTATATTTTATCGGCGGATCAATCGTCGCAAGGATCAATTGTCGGAGACCAATTGTCGGGGATCAGTTGTCTTTGGGTCATCGGTCGTGTCACCTTTTTGAAGTAATAGTATAGCCATCAGGGATTGGACTGATAAAAATAATTTTAGAAATTTTATCCTGGAGAGATTTTGTCCAGAGAGATAAAGTCATGTTACCGTCCTACTTTCCTCCCTTAGTGTGTAATATACTATTTTATCGGGCTTATTTAATTTTAGTTAAATCAATTAATTATTTTTAATATATTTATTTAAAATAGATTTTTCATCAAATATTTATGATCTCCATATTAGAAATGCAACTATTGACATATTAGATGTAAGTGAAGTTAAATGGAAAAATCTAAAATCCTTATCAATAACTGATGGACAAATAAATCGTGTTGAAGGTCAATTTCTTAATGATACTAAAATTTCTTGTTTGAATTTATCAAACAATGCTCTTACAGACATTGAGAATAATTTTATGAGTCAATTAAATTATTTAAAGCATCTTGATTTGTCTTACAATAATATCACTCATTTACCAGCATTAAATGAAAAACTTCATACATTGGATATTTCGGGTAATGACTTTTGTTTAAATTTCATTTCTTCAACACAATTAATCATTTTTTTTTTGTTCATTAATTCAGGAATAAATACAATTTCATGTACGGAAATTGCAAGTACTATAGATACAAATAAAAATTATTCACGATGGTTATCGTTTATTCATAGAAATAAAAGTGTTTGCTCAGCTTACAGTAACTATGTCTGGTTTAATGAAACTGAGCAATTATCACTCGAAGAACTTCGTAATATTGGAAATGTAATTAATTTTTAAAAATCATTATTTATAAATGTGTAAGGTAAGAGACCTAGTACCCGATCAGGGAACTAGTACGCGATCACTCATGTATTTGTATATCTATATTTACGAAATTTTACTAAATATAGATATACAAATACATGGAGTAATCAAGTACTAGTTCCCTGATCGGGTACTAGGTCTTTTACCTTAATAGACTATAAAAATTTTTCGGAGTGAACGCGGATTAAATCCGGAGTGAATTGAAGCGGATGGCTGCGTACCCAGATAGCAAAATGACGTTTTGATGCGTTCTAAATGAGTTCCTATTTATGATTTGGACGTCTTATCAACATCTTAATGAAGTCTTTAAGAAGTTCTCAAGATGTCGAATGAGCCACCTAGCGAACTCAGTAAGACGTCTTTAAAAAGAGTTATTTTTTTTGACTTCGCAAATAAGACTTCAGTATGAACTTAACATAACGTCTTAAGGAGCTCCTAATTTTGACTTCAAAGAAGTTAAAAAAAAGAATACATTTGGCCGTCTCAAAACTGACGTCTTATTTATAGAGTCTTAAAGAACTCTTAATTAAGAATTCTTAAAAATGATACCTTTAAGAAATGATTATAAGACTTCTTGAGGACACCTTCAAAAAGACGTCGTAAAGCAGTTATTCCGACTTGAATGCTGTCTGGGTATTTATTTATTCCTCTTAAAATAAAATTCACTCTCAAAGGGAATTTATTCGAATATTGAAACTCCGGTTCGCAGAGAAATTAACTCCTAAAGGAAATTTATTTTAATATTAAAACTCCGGTTAAGAGTGAAATTAATTCCGAAGGGGAGTTTTTTTCAATACTGAAACTCCGTTTCGTAGTGAAATTAACTCCGAAAGGGAGTTAATTTTAATATTGAAATTTCCAATCTGAGTGAATGCGGATTTACATAATATCCAAATCACTCCGAAATCAGCTAAAAAAACAAACTCCGTATGCGGAGTGATTTTTTTTTAAACTCCGGAACTTCGAGTAATGGAGAGAATTTGAATTGAAATAAAATCAGTAACTACTCCGAAATCATTTCCAATTTTCTACACTGTAAAAAATTTCGGTGTAAAAATGGACCCGGAGAACTTTAGCCGGCCGTAGTATTAAATAACGGTGTAAAATTCTCTCGGTGTAAATTTTCCATCCGTGTAATTTTTCCACGGTGTAATCTACTTTTTTACACCATTCCGTGTTACTCGTAATTTTGATTAACGAGCAACAAACGATCATTGAACATCTTTAACTAATTAATCATTAAGTTCATTAATATTATTTAGATATTAAATAGTATTTTGAACATTTAAATATTTTCATGATTATTTTTCTTTAATGCAAAATTATCATAAATTACACATTTACACGCTTGACGCTGTAAAAATTTGGAATTCAAAACCGTCTAAATTTAACACGATAGTTAATGTAATTTATACACCGAGTCATTTACACTACACCGGGTCCCAAAAATTTTTTACAGTGTACAGTGCATATAAATTTAATAAATGAAACTACTTTTATACAGCTCCTTTCAAAATGTCCAAGAGGTGAAAATTGGCACTGCAAATGTAATTTTAACAGAATGGTATTATTCGCAAATAACGTATCAGTAAGAACTGTTGATGTTGATTGCAGCAATAACAATTTGACTGAATTACCTAAAGAACTTCCTCCTTATACAGTTACTCTCACTGTCACTAATAATAGGGTATGTATTAATTATTTTTTCATTTTCATTACGGGATAAAACACAATCTCAGACTCCGGGTGACGTCAGCGCTCTGGTAGTCAACTTCACCCTCTGAAAATGTCTTGCTTCAATTATATTAATATTTATTCCATTGTAGATTGAAAAATTAGATGAAATTATTACCAATCCATCCTATCATTACCTGCAAAACTTATACGCTGATTATAACGAAATATCATCAATAAATATTCTCGAAGGATCGAAATTTGCCAACACTTTTTATTCTCTTTCTCTCCGCTTCAATAAACTTAAATCAGTAAGAAAATATTTATCACACTACTGGATTTTAAATAAATAAATTATCATATATATTATAATATATATTTTAGGGTGGTCGTTAAAAATTAAATTTTCTCAGGCGCCCCATAAAAAGCTTCTTTTTAGTGAAAAAATACGTGGGGAATTTGGTTTTTTCTTTTTAAGTAAAAAGAATACGTGCCTTAGGACGATCAAAGTTCATTTTTCGATACAATCGCGGTTTTTTTTTAAATATCTCATGAAATATGCAGATTAAAGGAAAAAATCATAGGAACAATTTTGTAGGAAATTAAATTTTTGACAAAAAAGGTCATGTTCATTTTTTTTATAAAATGTGTATTTATGAAGATATTTTAAAAAAACTTTTTTAGATCTTATCAATTGAGCATTTAAGGATTACGAGTGTTAAAAATAACGTTTCTTCTTAAATATAGACAACTTCGTAACTCGTAACATATCAATCATTAATGCTTGTTATATTTTCTATATACTTAGAAAAATGTTATTTTCAAAATTTGTAATCCTTAAAACGCTCAATTCATCAGATCTAAAAAAAGTTTTCTAAAAATATCTTCATAAATACACATTTTATAAAAAAAATGAACATGACCTTTTTTGTCAAAAATTTAATTTCCTACAAAATTGTTCCTGTGATTTTTTCCTTTAATCTGCATATTTCATGAGATATTTAAAAAAAACCGCGATTGTATCAAAAATGAACTTTGATCGTCCTGCGGCACGTGTTCTTTTTACTTAAAAAGAAAAAACCAAATTCCCCACGTATTTTTTCACGAAAAAGAAGCTTTTCATGAGGCGTCTGAGAAAATTTAATTTTTAACGGCCACCCTAATATATTTATTTGTTACAGATCCCGACGTATATTTTGGTACCGAAACAATACAATGACTCAGATGAAGTGAATAGTTTTATAAAACTCGGAGGAAATGAAGTTTTTTGTGACTGTTATGCAGCAAGATATCTCAAGGATTGGCTTCTATTAAATGTCATCGATGACGATCAAGTTTATTGCAAAAATTGTCTAGACCGAGTAGTCGATTTGAATGTAAAGCAAATGTGCAAATTTAATAATGATCTGACTGATTATATTTATTGCATTATCACAATTGAAGTAATTTTACTGGTAACTGTATTGACTAAGTTTTTTTTCGATTATTGGTACTACAAAAAAGAAGGTAAACTTCCTTGGTTTTCAAAAGTAATACCGAAATCACGTTTCGACTGGTTTTTTGAAATTCATTTGTAGTTTATTTTAATTATTACTGAGAACTTTATAAATATTTTGAACTGCTTGCTGCCACCGCCTTTTTGCCACCTCGCCTTCTGCTCGAATAAACAATCAGACACGCGGATTGAAATGTCTTACTTTCCTTCCATGGTGTGTAATATACTATTTTGACTGGCTGCTGATAGTGAAACTAAGTTTCAATGCAGGTAATCATGAAAAATATTGTGTGTAACTCAGGAAGAAACAGATTTCAGACTGCGGGTGATGTCAGCCCTTGCCTACGACTCGAGACAGCCAACTACCCTGGTCTGAAACCGTCTTTTTACATCCCTGGTCACACAATATCATGGTGGCCACAGATTTTTGAGATTGAAATTCCCTGACTTTTCCAGGTATTCCAGTCAAACAATTTAAAATTTCCCTGACTATGTGTAGTAGGGTGAGCCAAAGAAACCAACCTATCGAATTTACGTCTCAAAAAGGACCTATATATCGAGAAAAAAATTCTCCCATTGGGCAAAATTTTTAGCTCAATTTTAAAAGGTGTCGGTAGCCATTTCAAATTTCCCATTTAAATAACATGCAAAAAAATTTTTTTTGATTAAAAATATTATAACTTCAGAACCATGTGAGACGAAAATTCGGCTCTAGAATATTCTTGTAGGGCATTAAATTTCTTAAAAGAAAGTCCTGGGAGTCGAATTTGTAAACTTGGTATTTCGTATACTAACAGGCTATCAAAGTCTAGAGTAAACAGAATCATACAAGTTTAAGGCTTTATTTGGATTTTCCAAATACTTTTCTTTTATTGTGATCGATAACAGAATATTATTTGTAACATTGTGGATATTGTTGGTGATTTCATTGCACTACATGTAGAACAAATTTTCTCATAGTATTGACATTTTTAATAATAAAGCCTCAAATTTGTATGATTCTGTTTACTCTAGACTTTGATGGCCTGTTAGTATACGAAATATCAAGTTTACAAATTCGACTCCCAGGACTTTTTTCAAAGAAATTTAATGCCCTACAAGAATATTCTAGAGCCGAATTTTTATCTCACACGGTTCAAAAGTTATATTATTTTTAATCAAAAAAAATTTTTTTGCATGTTATTTAAATGGGAAATTTGAAATGGCTACCGACACCTTTTAAAAGTGAGCTAAAAATTTTGCCCAATGGCAGAATTTTTTTCCCGATATATAGGTCCTTTTTAAGACGTAAATTCGATAGCTTGGTTTTTTTGACTCACCCTAATGTGTAGTAATATTAAATCATTGGAAATATTTATGTAATTTAAAATAAAATGATATAAATCAGTTTAATCAATAATTAATCATTGTTGTTAAATGAAACTTTTTTTTATTATTTATCAGTGTTCATTTTTTTTTTTTTTTATTTATTAAATGAATAATTTTTGATTTTTGATTTGAAATCCATGTTTTTATATAATTTACTCTATAATAAAATATAAATAAATTTTTCATTTTCACTAGAATAAATTTCATAAATAAGAATATTTCATAGAATATTAATAAAGTATTAATTAAGTACGCGAATAATAAATATAGTGAAACTTGTTAGTTCATTACTTATGCATACATTTAATGTTCTTAGTTTTTTAACTTGTCAATATGGATGTTAATAGCTTGAAGATCCTGGCGATTGGTTTCTACTAAGACTTTTTTTTTTCTAACAGCCTTGATAATTCAAACTGCTTTATTTTTTCGCTATTGGAATCAATTTCTACCAAATTTTTTTCAAGATGGTTTTACAACCGCATTTGCGCCGCGTCACTTTTTGAACAGTTTTGACAGAAAACTAAATTTGTCGGATTTTTTCAGTCAAAAGAAAGAAAGTGAAAATTTTTCCAGCTTTGTGACGAAATTCCCTGACATTTCCCTGACTTTTCCAGTATATTTATAATTCCCTGACATTTCCAGATTTTCCAGGTTTTCCAAAAATGTGGCCACCATGAATATACTATTAAGTATTTTTGTAGCTCTCCCACAATAGTTACTCAATAAAAAAAAAATATGTTTTATTTGCAAACTCATGTAACACACGATTAATGTATCAAATTTTTAATCAATATCAATTATTTTTACAAAATCATATACATTTGTATAAAATTAATTATATATATTAAATTATAATTACTATACTTTTTCAACAGATTTTTGTTTTTTCTTCAATTTCTTCGGTGAAGTTTCACAATTTTTTTTTTGTGGACTTGTTACTTTTTTTTTTTTCAAAGTTTTTGAAAACTTATTATTTTTTTCCTTACCGTTAACTGCGCTTTGTTTTTTATTAGTTATTTCTTTATCACTTTTATCAGTCTCTTTACTTTTTTGTAACTTTTTTGAATCGGAGGGTTTTTGAGTCTGTTCACTGTAAGTAATAAAAATTTTATTAGAATCCACGCACTTATTCCTTAATTTTTTTTTTTCTTCAATTAATTGTTAATGATAATAAACTCTAATAAAATATAAGCAATAAAATTAAAATATACCTTGTGATTTTTTTTTGTTTTCTCCGTTTCTTAAGTGATGTTGATATTGAATCGCGTTTTGGTGCCACGCGTTCTAATTTTTTTCTCTCACGTTTGTCGTGTTTTTTCATACTGAACATATAATCCGGAACTTCACATCCAGATGCGCGCATAACTACTGCAATACTATAAAAATAATGACAATTAATGTTAATTGTTGTCATATTACACTGAGATAAAAAAAATATTAAAAAAAAATTAAACATTCTTGCGCTGATGAATTTTTTTATTTCAAATTTGCAATAAAGTATCAGCTTGATATTACACGGGGCCGTTCATAAAATTAGTGCGCACTTTGGAGGTCTCACTCACTGTGACTAGATGCGACAAGGGGGTCGGGGGGTTTAAGGAAACGTGACGTTCGCAGCTCATCAAATAATTTTTTAAATATTTTTCTCGTTTTTTTTTAATTTATTTTTTCGTTACGACAGAAAGTCATTCGTTTCATATTTGTAAATATATAAATATGTATATATTTTTTTCATAAGGGGGGGGGGGGGGTGTTTTATTTTAACCACCATTTAAATATAGTGGAAACCTAAACTTGCAAACCTTCTCAATAAGACAATTTATAGATAAATTGAGAACAATATAGATAGCCCGAACTGGGAATCGAACCCAGACCAATTCGGTATCGCGCCGAGTGCTCTACCAGTTGAGCTATCCGGCACTATACTATCTCTTATCATTTGTAAAATTTTGGGTGACGTATTTTATGAACGGCCCTCACAGAAAAAAATGAATTTCTTGACGCAAAATATTTTTACTGCCCCAAAATATTTAAAAAAAAATTTTTTGTTTAAAGAAAATTTTTTACTTAGTGAAGTCATATAAAAAATAATAATACCTTCGCAAATTAGTAGTATCTGATTCAGTAAAAAACGTAATAGCTTTTCCTTTATGTCCCGCACGTCCTGTTCTACCGATTCGATGAACATAAGAAATAGCTGACGGCGGAAAGTCATAATTGATAACAAGATTGACTCCTTTGAAATCAATACCACGACTCATAAGCTCGGTACAAATAAGTACCCATATTTTTCCTTCCCTAAAGCATCTCACAACATTGTCCCTCTGTAAAACATAAACAAAAAATTTAACAATCAACAAATAAAATAATACATTTAACCAAAATAAGTATCAAGGCTTTACTTGTGTTTGTGTTCTGTCTGCATGGATAACATCAACATTAATTCCGTCATAAATGAGTTCACTGAACAATTCTTGGGCTCTCTCTTTACTCTGAACAAAGACTAGAACAGGCGGAGCCATTCCTTTGCTAATAATATTTCTGAATGCAACGAGTTTTCCTCTCTCACTTCCAACGAATAAAAGTTCTTGATCCACAAGATCAGTCGCAGCATTTCTGTGTCCAATAGTGACACCAATAAAACCTTTTAAGTTACGGTTACACCATTTATTAACAATTGGTGTGTTGGTTGCACTAAACATGGCAGTGCGGAGTTTTTCATTACTGCAAGCTGTTGATATCTGTTTCAATTGACTACGGAAACCCCGAGTCCCAGCTTCAAATAATTTGTCTGCTTCGTCGATGACCAACCACTCGACATTTTTTAAAGAAATCGCTGGTGGCTCGTGATTTATTAAACACAACAATCTCTTGGGTGTCGTGATGAGAATGTCAAATTTTTGCGAACTTTTAGGTCCATATTTATCTAACGCTTGCTCCAATTTACTGATAATGTGAATTCGGAAACCTCGACCTTCACTTAATCGCATACATTCTCTATAAGTTTGCTTTGCTAATTCTCTTGTTGGATTCAAAATGACCGCTCGGAAACCTTTTTTTGCTGGACCTTTCAGATGATGGATTATTGGAAGTAAAAATGCAGCTGTTTTACCAGAACCAGTTGGAGCGCACGCTAGTAATTGTCTTTTCTATAATGAATATTTAATTAAAATAATTAATAAATATTTAATAAATAATTAATTATTAATAAGATAATAATAATTGAGCAACCTACAGCCAATACTGAAGACTACCCAAGTATTACTACCAAATTTATTACCTATGATTTGAATTTAACTATTTATTAAAGTTTTTACTCGAAAATTTACTCTAGAATCTTTTGTTTATTTTAATTATCATTGAAATTTAATAAAACATCTCATCATTAACTTGAAAATTTATTGGTTTCAATGACTGGGTAATCATGAGATTTAAAAAAAAATATATTTTTTTTATTAGTCATCGAACATATTATTTTTTAACTGATACCAAATTAACTTTTTTTAATTTGTATTATCATAGAAGACATGACACAGACTAAACTTTTTTTACTTTCTCTTAATTATATATATAATAGTTATCTAATTATTCAGTCATATTTAGTGACAGAATAATTAAAATATTAATTTATTTAAAGATAATAAATACGATTGTTTTTTTCCCGCGTAATTCAAATAATTGATTTATCTCAATACTTGGCAATAAAAAAAAGTTTAAACCATGAAAAGGCACAAATTCAAATCAAGACCTATCTAACGATACCAAATTTAATAACGTTAATTTATTCTATCATCTAAATATGGCTGGGACAAAATTTTCCTTATTCTCTTAATAATATAGAATAGACGAACAATTTGCAGTCATTACGTGACTGCCCAAATATCCCAACTAAATTTATAAAATACGCAGAAAAAAAGGATTTCTTGCAGCAACAAAATTTTAATTTGCACCAAGAAATTTTATGCATTATCAATTAAATACAAAAATTGTCTTGGGGCGAGAAAAGATTTTTTTGGTCAAGAAATAATTTCTTGCACCAACTAATTTTTTCTAGTTCTAAATAAATTTTTGTTTTCAATTCACAATGCAAAAAATTTCTTGAGGTAAGTAAAAATTTTCTTTAGGCGAGTAAAGATTTTTTGTGTCAACGAATCCTTTTTTTTTCTATGCACACTTTTGTGGCTTTGAGAAGCTTCCTAAAACCAAAAGGGAGTATAAAAATCCGTCATTTTGGAATAAGTAACGCGATATATATAATATAGCTATATATTCAGTGCCATCCAGTCATATTTAGTGACAGAATAATTAAAGTATTAATTTATTTAAAGAAAATAAATACGATCGTCTTTTTTCCCGCGTAATTTAAATGTAATTTGAATGATATAGATAAATCTATTTATCTAAATACTTGGCAATTAAGAAGAGTTTAAACTATGAAAAGGCACAAATTCAAGTCAAGACTTATCTAATGATACCAATTTCAATAACATTAACTAATTCTATCATATAGATATGGCGGGAACAAAATTTTCCTTATTCTCTTAATAATATAGAAGATTATATATTTTTTTTACCTCAAGCATTATTGGTAATGCTTGCATTTGAATCGGCGTTGGAGAAGAGTAATTACATTCTTTTATATTTTTTAAAAGATCTTGAGGAATATCGTAGGCTGCTTCAAGCTCATCAAAAGACTCTATTGGCTTTGGAACATGTCTGCCAATTACAGATATACGATTTTTATTTCTAAAATGATTTATCTAAAAAAAAATAATTAATATTGTCAATATAAATAGACCGTTACCAAAATGATTTTCAATAAAAAATATAAAATATACCCTTTCTTTTTCTAATTTAATTTTTTGTTCTTCAGTCGACACTTTTTGTTTCTTATTCTTTTTAACTTTAGTTCCATCGACTGGTACAGACATACCATTCAATAAAACCAGAGTATTTTCATTTTCCTGAAATTCATTTCTCGGTATTTGATAAATTTCTTCATCATCTGAAACTTGATCATGTTTTCGTTTAACTGAAGGCACTGGATCAACTGGCTCAATTTTTATTATTTTTTCTTCATTTTTCGCCACTTTCGAGACATTCTATAATTAAAAATAGTTAATAATGTTGATGAATAAATTCATAAATAAATATACAAATATATAATAAATATTTAAAAATAGGTTATGCGAGCAATATCTTACTTGGAATTTTTCAACATCTGAACGGAAACGTTTTTTATCAAATTTAGTGCCAGCTGACAATTTTTTGAATAAATCAAAAGCATCCATTGTCAATAAATTTATTAATTATCATTAATAATTCAAATGTATTATAAATCTCGAAAGATTGTCACAAACACGTGGGTAATAACCTTTAAATACTTAATAACAAAAACTGACCAACATGCGCGCCATTTTCAATTTACTAGATGTAACTATGGCGCGAAAATATTGAAATTTAAAAAATTAAATAATTTTATTTATTTTTGACTATGCTAGCCAACAGCAACGGGAGTAGTTCAGTGCTCGCCACTAGATCGCGCCCACCATTTGTAGTGTCCCTGGTAAGATACTTATTTCAGAAGTTTTATATTCCGAACTTGAAGCATTCATAGAACGAAGTAGCTGCTGATATTTGGCAGAAATTCATTATCTGATGACATTAATGTTTAAATCTGATTTTATCTACAATGATTTTTCTCATATTACCAACGAATTATGAGGTTGTAAAATATCTTTGGACAACAACCAAATATATGATTGGAAATAGACTTTTAGTAAATTTTCGACTCCATTTCCACCACTTTTCAGCGTTAGTATTTTTCACACGCTGTTGGATACGCATAGAACCTATGACAAAAATCGTACTTGAACTCTCCATCAAAGTGCTGTCTCCAAACGTGGACAAAAATATCCTTGGAAGCAAACTAAACTCCTCGGCACATTATAGGCACAGGGAAGTCAAAATGATCATTTAGGATTTGATCGTTGTTATCTTGGTCACTATTATACGATACTAATGGTGATTAATTTCTAGACTTGTTATGTCAACTTTAATAGTCTGGGATCGAAAAACTTCGCAACATCGTAGGCATCTGAAGTCGTTCGATCCTGGGAGTTATTGTACCTCGTTGGCCCAATTGATGACAGCAAACGAGAGCTCACCTTTACCTTTATCCAGGTGTGAGAAATTCACAAAATATAATTTCGGCAATTATTCTTTTCTTCAAGTCGCAGCCACTCGTGGACTACACTAGACTTAGGCTGTTGGTGGCCAACCTGAGACAGGGTCCCAACAAGCGATTTATTGTGGAAGTACATGTTACTGAATACACTCTTTAATAACTTGCACTCCGCAAGCGCTCTACTATTATTAGAAGAGATTCAGTGAACATGATAAGCTCGTTCATAAATGCTCTTTTAATTTCGATGTTAGTTCGTTGGGCCTGCGGACTCATGTCCGGAACATTAATTGCAGTCACGCATTCCGTCCCGGGCATATCCACAAACAAGACCATGTCATCGGTCTCTTTGTTTTTCTGGAATCAGAAAAAAATTTATTTTTGAAATCTAGTCTATATAGCAAAAAAAAAAGACAGAATGAGGTCCCGCCAAAATTTTATAAAAAAGTATAAATGTTTTTTTAAACATTCAAAAATTATTTTTGTAAATATAATTGAGCATTATTTTGAATTTTTTTTTTACTGTTTCAAAAAATTTTGTTTTTGTAAAAAAATAGTGTGAAATCAACTTCATTTTTTTTCTTATTAACTGACGATAAAAGGAATCCCAGTGTCAAATTACTTCAGATGGATTTCAATAATCAACTTGAAAATATTTACAAATTTCATAATTTTGAAATTCAATTAACTTTTAATAATTTTTTAACCTATTTACTTTGAAAAATATATAATTACCTTTGTTAAAATATATTCTTTAAAAATAAAACAAACTTAGATCTTTTACTTTGAAGTTAATAATAAATAATGATTAACAAATAAAAAATTAACAATTTTAAGTATAGATAGTTAAAAACTTTATCAAAAATCAAGTGTCAGCCGAAAAATATTAATTTTTATTTTATTTTATTTTTATTTAACAAGGTCCAACAGCAAATGCCAATGATAGGGCCATAAGTTGTACAAAGATTCAGAATAAAAAAAAAAAATAAAATATAGTATCTATGATGTACTTAAACTAAGTTTCCTCAGAGGCGTTAGATATAATACGTCCTTGGCGGTTTTGAATCACCCTGGAAACACGGTGGAATCACGGTGGATCCACGGTGGTTACACGGTGGGCTTTTTTTCATTTTATCACCGTGGAATCAGGGTGGGTACACCGTGTAACTACCCTGATTCCATGGTGGTTACACGGTGTACCCACCGCGATTCCACGTACACCGCGTAATCACCGTGGATACACCGTGGAATCAGGGTGGGTACATCGTGTAACCACCGTGGAATCAGGCTGGGTACACGGTGTACCCACCCAGATTCCACGGTGTATACACGCTAATAAAATGGCACAAATCTACCGTGTAACCACCGTGTTTCCACTCCCAGGGTGTTTCCAGGGTGATTCAAAACCGCCAGGGGTGCTATAATATTTGCAGTTATTGGAGAGCTCGTACATAGAAAATCAATTGATTCCACAGCATGTCTATTAATGTTATTACAAATAGTTAATAGTCTATATAGTGGAGAGGATTGCGCAAAGTTTGGTCTAGGAAAAGACGGATAAAAAACATTTTTAGATCTATTACTCTGTGACTTTTCTTTTATGATAAAAACTATTAAAAAGTTTTTTTCTTCCTTTTCATCCAATAATTATATGAAATGTTTTTCTTTAGGTAAATTACTTATAAGATAATTTAATTTTATTTCCAGAAATTTTTTTTTTCACCTTTTTTTACAAGGTACCCCGTTTTGCTGCCCGCAAAAAATGGAAATCTGAAGGTAAACTACAGTCACCCTCGCACATTTGAATCACGGTGGAAACACCGTGGAAGTGTAAACACCGTGGATCCACAGTGGTTATACGGTGGGTTTGTTCCATTTCACCACCGGGTATACACAGTGTATCCACTGTGATTACGCGGTGTATCCACCGTGTTTCCACGGTGGCTTTGTGCTATTTCACCACCGTGGTTCCACGCTGTATCCACCGCGTAATCACAGTGGTAAAATGGAACAAACCCACCGTGTTTCCACCGTGATTCAAATCTGCGAGGGCAAAAAAAGATCAGCAAAAGTTGATGGAAAGTTGTAGTCAATTTCGGTCAAAAAATAGTGCACAACTTTCCGTCAAAAGTTTATGAGTATTTTTCTGACAGCAAGTTGCCAGTATAAGTTAAAACTTGAACTAGAAAAAATTTGACTTGAAAATGTGAGAAATTTGCGAACGCAAAAAGCTTCAAGATATTAAAAATTTTTAAACCCAGTGCCATTGTGGGCAGACTTGCAGCGCCACCTTCATGCGCGCGCTTATAATTTTAAACTTAACGACCAACTTCGCGCCAAACATTGTCAGTCGTTTGTCTGGTGTGCGAGTAGTGTTTATTTTTTAACCTCAACTTTAACTCTGTTTATTATTTTCCAAGGCCTCTAAATAATTTAAAGAATTATCCAGTAGATTTATTAATAATTCGATGATTTTAAAAGACACTTTTGTTTTTACCCAACAGTAATGTGGAGAAAAAAACACGTAAGTTTACAACTAAACCAAAAATTATTATGAAAAATTTTTGTATCATAGGCGTGTTTATTTATTTTTTTTTGTTGACAGTTTAGCTAAAGATCCCAAGTACACAATGGATTCATACACGAGTTGTATTAAAGTTCGAGGGGTTCGGATCCTTCCCCCTTTCGTAAGTTTTCTTAAAATCCTACCATTTGTTCAAAAATAAATTTATTTAAATAATTACTATCTATTATTTGACAGATGACAGATGAACTCAGAGCGGAGATGAATTACTACAAACAACTAGCTCTAGATGTTGAAGAAAAATTATCAAGAATGGAAATGGTCAGTGACGAAGAATCCGTAGAACAGACAGTAAATTCATCTGAAGAAGATAAAGCCCTGGATTATAAAATTTCAAATTATTGTAACCAAGAAAGTGCTGTCAGTTCTACTGCTGATAGTCCAGATCATCGGTCAAAAGTCCATAGTGATAAAATAAATAGTAAACTGACAGATGTCACTCGGAAAACAGTTTCCGATGATGACGAGACGATAACCAACAGCACAGACATCAACAGATATATGAATATATCAGATTCTTCAAAGACAGACGTGACAGAAACAATTTCCGAGGCAGGAAAACCCCGTGTTCCTAAAACTCTGGATATCGTACCAATTACTGTTGACCCTCCGCGTTTTTACAAACAAAAATCATCTTCAGATGTTGAGGACACTGATGCAGAGACTCCTAAATTAGTAAGACAAGGATCCTATACATTGGATTCGCCAAGTCCGATGTTATTAGCGCACTTGCAGCACTCGCAAGATGACTATGTCCCTACTCCGGTAAATGGTCTCGGGCAAAAAGAATGGAGCGTAAATTGTTCCAAGACTGAGTGGACGCTTAAAGACCAGCAAGGAATTGATGAAATTAAAAATAATCCCAGTGACAGTGGAGTCAATTCAGCAGCAAGACGAAACAGTATTTCTGTAAGCGGAAGTAATGACAGAAGTGATAAAGTAACGGAAGACAAGACTGATAAACAATTAGTCGGTGTGAGCCATCATGCTGCTAAATCTGTTGACTGCATTCAGTCGATGCTGTCTAAGGAATTAATTTACGGTGCTTCCAATAAAAAAAGTAACATTCCGGTTACAAGATCCAAGTCCAGCAATGCAGTAAAAAATTACGGAAATTTAAATTGTAAAAATAGTAGAGACGTTTCTGTAAGTAACGCAGCTAAAATCTACGGCGGATATCACAAGTCATTGAGCAATGGAAGCTCACCGAGTTTTAGAAAAAAAAATATAAGTAATAATAGAATGACCCAGAGCTTTGATGCCTCGGCAAATGAACAGTATGACGGCAGTTGCACTTCAGATAAAACAACAAAACCAGTTATCACGTCGGAAAAATTACTCCAAGTGTTCAAAGAGATTCAAAAGACTCACCACCAGCAAATGGCTCATCTTATTGCTCGTCAGCAGAGAGAACAGATAATTATGCAGCAAGAGTTTGAGAAGCAACAGCTGATGCTTCTTGAGCAGCTGGAAAAAACTTGCCCTGGTATTTCTCTGCCTGCGATAATTAAAAAAATTACAACGCCGGTAGATAAATTGAAAGCTAAAAATTCACCACGTGGTTCAGTGTCACTGCCAAGGGACAGTCAGAATCGGTCGGATACCGAAAGTAGTCCATTGAATGGAAGTTCTTTCGGTTCTGAAGGAAGTTTGTCTATTAATTTGAATGTTTCTCATGATGCTTCGTTGTCGGAGTGTAAAATAAGTCGTGATAAAAAAATATCTAGTGTAAGTCGACAACTTTTTCCGCTGGAAAGTAAAACTACTCATATTCCTATCGCCAATGGCGCGGTTTATCATGACCGACATGTAAGTTTAAAATAATTTGATTGAAATTTATCATATAATTATTAATTGACGTTTATCGTTTTAGGTAAAAGCTGCGACAATTATAAACGCTTATGCACGTGGTTACTTAGTGAGGAGATTAATGAAGACTGAGAGAATTATGACTTTAAAAAATACCTACAGAGAAGCATTGCACTGTATGTTAAAATTACATGTTGATGCTCCGTGGGAGTTGGCTGAATTAAATTTTCATAAACGTTTACAGCATCAGGTTTATTTTTTATATAAAAATTAATGATCCCGAAGTTAGCGGACAGTTAACATTTTTCGGATTTTTTTTTTCAATGTCGATTGCAAAAAAAAAAATAAACCAAAAATATGCACATGTAGAAAATTAAAAAAGCTGTAGGCAATTTTTCAAAATATTTTTTTTTATAATTTATCATTTTGAAAAATAATTCAAAAATTATTAGACGTCGGCTAACTTCAGTATCATAAAAATTAGAGTATGCGAATCGTGTTTGAATCGAATTATTCAAAACTTTTCGATTTATTCCTCAATTTTCGAATTATTTGTACCCAAGTAGCACAGAGTCAACTTTAAGATGTCTTTTAAAAGGACAAGACAAATTTTTTTGTCTCAAAGTCATCTTTTTTGGTATGAATACGACATGCAAATGTTGGTTCCGGAGACAGAGATGTGTTGTTTTTCCTGTCTTTTGTCAATTGGAAAGTCGTTTAGATGACTTATTTGACCACTATTTGTAATTTACTTTTTGTCGTCACTTGTGTCAAGTCTTTTAAGTAGGTATTTTTTCGGTGACATAAATTTCTGTGCTCGTTTTGTCAACACATCGATGCCTTATCGACAAGTCAAAAAGTAGCCTAAAAATTGATATCTGATAGATGTCACAAAGGCAAGTGTGCTACCTGGGTAACTTTTCAAATTCATCGATTCGAATCGAGAAAATTCCAATCAGAATTCTAATATTCAATTTTTATTCAAGGCCATTCTTAAATAGCCCCCCCCCCCCCTCCTCACACTTATTAAAAATATTCAATGACTTTCAATTCTAATGACCGGATTAAAATTTTGATATTTAATATAAAAAAATTTTAAACGAAAGTGAGAGCATTTTTAAAATTAATTGAAAAGAGGGCAACGCAGGTACAACTTCACCGAGACAGATTTAAAAAAAAATTATTTACAGTTGATATCAATTAAGAGTTAAATGAAATTTGGTAAATAAATATCAATAAAAAATCTTCATGCCGATTTTATAATTCAAATTTTCAAATTTTGTAGGCTCAAATTTATTTACTGAATTTCTTTTAACTCCTAATTGATAACAACTGTCAGTAATTTTTTAAAAAATCTATATCTGAGAAATTTCCATTTTTCAATCAATGAAAATTCGAAAAATTTGAATTATTCAAAAATTCGAACTATTCGCACACTTCTAATAAAAATATAACAAATCAATTTAGTATTTCCTTATACATTTTTGTTTTTTTCATTAGTGCGATGCAGCGTCAATGAGTATCGTAGAATTATTTTCTCAAAGTCCATCTAAAAAAATGATCATCATTTCACAAGATCGGCAAATTAAACAAGCACGTCAACAACGACCAACTTCTGCTAAATCGTCGTACTCTTTTGCAACTCAGCGAACGTTAGCAAGAAAAAAATTCAAAGAGTACGATCAAACATAATATATATTTATATTTGTTAATATATTTATTTATTGTAAACTCAAAATTATATATTCTGTCAGATTTATTTTTTGTCTCATTAATTATTTTTTACTGATATTTATATATTATTATTTATAAATTTATTTTTATTAGTAGTTAAATTTTTAATATAATTTTAGAATGGGAATAATTACAATGCCAGAGCCAGCTCCCAGACATCCTTGTACTGCAAGAACGCGATGTCAAACATGGACGTCTAATTCAAGAGAAAAACGTTCTCCAGGATTAATGAGTATGTAAATAAAAGTTTGTTTTTTTCAGCTGCATTGAAATTATGAGTTTCAATGCCTGTTTATTTAATTATAACGCACATCTGGAGTTTACAAAATAATATAGGGTAGAGGTACCATTTTCGGGCACTTTAGGGCCAGTTTTGGACACTTAAAAAATTAAAATAAAATAATTTGTAAAAGATGCAATGACAATTAATTTTAAAAATGTATACGAAGATACTTTTATCACCCTGTTAAAATGGAATTTTTAAGTTATACTTTTTCATTTTTAAAAGTAAAGTAGTAAGTGTCCAAAAATGGTACTTCTACCCTACAGCTTAATATAGATGGAGGGTAAGAGCACCAGTACCCAACTCCCTAACCAGTAGCCAGCCGGTCATATACTTTAACATTGGCTCAAAATATATATAGATTTAATTTAACATGAGGTGGCTTGCTACTAGTTTGGCGCTGGGTACTGGTGCTCTTACCCTATTTGGATAAATTTACAGAGGAATATAAAAAGATAAATATATTAATATAATAAACATGGGGACTTTTCTATTTTCCATAAGACTAATATGGAAAATTTTTTTTTCGTCTTCAGATTTTTATAACTAGCTAACGATGCGTCGTAAGAAAAATCTGCAGACATGTTTTTGTAGGAAATTGGATGCTCTACAAAAAAGCACTCCTATAATTTTTTGACAAATCCATCAGTTCAAAAGTTATTTGAGCTTGAAGTCAAATTTACAGTAAATTTCAAGATCTTTATACTTTTCCGGCGAAACTATCAGACTTATCACAAAATGTCATAAGATCTTTTTTGCAGACAATTTTATTCCCTACAAATTATCTCTGATAAAGTTTTCCAAAATTCCGCATTGTTTTCTAGTTATTTTCATTTTAATGTCAAGCTCTCAAAATCAACCAGAACATTATTTTTTATCAGAGCTTGACATTAAAATTTCAAAGTTCCTGAAGAATATTTTGTCTAGCATGAGATAAAACACGAACACGACTTTGTATGAAGGCAGTCAACCTCATCCTTGTTTTAAATTTACTTGTTTCATCTCTTGCCATACAATAAACTCTTTTAATAATTAAAATTTTCTTAATTATTAACTAACATAAAAAATTATATTTCAGATCAAGGTATAAAACGCAGCACAAGTGCTGGTGCCGTCCGCAAACCCTGGCGATAATTAGCATTGTGTGCCTTAGTGTCAACAAATAACTAAGTCACAATATTAATTCCAGTACAAAATTTTATACCATCGTTGATATCACCGTAGTGCCTGTTAACATTACGCTAAAAAAAAACGTTGAATAAGCAAAGAAATTAAATTTTAAATTAAAGCTAAAGGACTTAAGTTCTGATAATTCAAACTCGAGCTTTGTAGCCTGGAGCTATTTAACTAACACGCAATTATTAATTTATTTTATTATCTTTTTAAAAACTTAATAATTATCAAATTGAGCGCAAAATAATTTCTGTGATAATTATTAATTACATATTTATTCAATGTCATCCAAATTTCATTTATTCTTTTTATACTTAAATTTAATAATCTAATTATTAACAAAAATATACAAATAATTAAAAACATTCATTTTAATTATAATTACATTTAAGAATTTGTTTAAGTTGTAAAATTTTTAATTTATAAAATAGATTCAAATAAACGTCCATGTAATTACTGCGAAATTCAATAAACAAATGCTTTCATTATCAAAACAATTATGTCAATGTACTTTAATTACAATTTTATATATTTATATTTATATTACAAGTACTTATATATATAGAGATATTTATAGTATATACTAGTATTACGCGTGATTTGTTATTGTAATTACGCTGTCAGTGTAGAGAGACCGGCAAAATATAAAGGATGCAAGTAAATAAATGTGGGCGAAGAGTTGTGGTAACGGGATTAGGAATTGTCTGTCCTCTAGGAGTTGGTGTAAAAAATGCATGGAATGCTTTGTTGACTGGAAAAAGTGGAGTAATAAAATTAGAGACTCCAGAATATAAGACTTTACCCTGTCGAGTTGGTAATATAACCTCTTTAATAATTTTTAAATATTAGTGAGAGAATGAGACAGTTTATGATATGATCCTGAAGTTATCATCCTGAAGTTAACAGACAATTAGTAATATTCACATTTTTTTTTTCAGCAAATCAGTTACAAAAAAACGAAAACTAAAAAATGCATGTGTAGAAAATTTAAAAACCGACAGGTGCAAATTTTACGATACTGAAATTAGCCGAACTCTAATAATTTTTGGATTTTTGAAAACCGATAAATTATAAAAAAAAACATATTTCAAAAAATTGCACTTATAGTTTTTTAAATTTTCTACATGTGTATATTGTTAGTTTTTTTTTTTTTTAAATTGAATTTTTGAAAAAAGAAAATACAAAAATTGTGAACTGTCTGCTAACTTCAGAATCATAATTTTTTCAGATATTTTTTTTTTATAATTTATTGTTAAGAAAAATCAAAAGATTTTTAGACGCGGGCTAACTTCAGTATCATCTGAAGTTAGCAAACAATTAGTAATTTTTGGATTTTTTTTTCAACAAATTAATTACAAAAAGACAAAAAAATAAAAATATGCACGTATAGAAAATTTTAAAAACTACAGGTGCAATTTCTTCAAATTTTTTTTTTTATAATTTATCGTCTAAAAAAAAATCCAAAATTTATTAGACATCTGCTAACTTCAGTATTTTACGATCATGAAGTTGACAGACAATTGACAATTTCCGAATTTTTTTTTAAACAATTTAGTTTAAAAAAAAAAAGAAATAAAAATTTGCATGAGTAGAAAAAGTAAAGAATGTGAAATTTTTTAAAATACTTTTCTCATAATTGATCGTTTTGAAAAAATTCAAAAAATTAATGATACTGAAGTTAGTAAACAATTAACAATTTTCTGATTTTTTTTTCAACAAAAGTGCAAAAAAATATGCATGAGTAGAGAATCAAAAAAACTCTAGATGAAATTTTTTTATAATTTATCGTTTTGAAAAAAAAACAAAAAATTATAAAAGGTCGACTAACTTCAGTATGATGACAATTTATAAATTTTAAATAAATGAATTAATTACAATAATGAAATTGAAAAAAATGCGCGTACTGATTTTTCATTAATCTAAGGGCCAGTTTTGAAACCGGGTTTATTTTCAATCCGGATTTTAATTTGCTGGTATATATTTTTAATGTATAGATATACTAGCAGTATTAATTTAAACATGAGTATGAATGTAGCTGACAATTTGCAATTTTTTACATTTCGAAGAAATGAATAAAAGCTAAGTAGAATTAAATTTTTAAAATCCGTATTTAAATAGATAAAAAATTCGAACACGCATTTTTTTCATTTTCATTATTTTAATTAATGTATTTGTTCATTTAAAATTTATAAATAGTCTCATGTCTGCTACATTCACACATTATTTGTTTCAAAATTTTCAAAACTGCTAGCTGTCAGGTACCTGATTAAACAACTGAATTCGACCGAATTAAAAATTTTAATTCTGTTCAATTCTATCGAATTCTGCAAATAGAATTCAACAATTGAAAATTTCAATTCTGCTATATTCTGTTAAATTCGGTAAGACAGAATTTAAAAGAATTCAAATATTATTTTCGAATTAAACAGTTAAACCCGATTTAAAATGTTTGAATTGGTTTTAATTCGGTTTAATTTGAAGTCAGAACCAAAAATTTAAAAATTATTTTCGAATTAAACCGAATAGAATTATTTAAATTCGTTTCAATTTGGATAAATTCTGCTTTTTCTGCCGAATTAGACAGAATTATTTTTTAAGTTAGATACTGAATTTACAGAATTTGTCTGAATTATATAGAATTAAAAATTCAATTCTGTTTAATTCGATCGAATTCAGTTGTTTAATCAGGGTATTCTATCAAAAAAATTCACATGGAAACCCAGCTTAGATTCCTATATAGATTCTTACGTGGATTTCCATAGGAATCCAAACAATGTGAAAATCCAAATGCGAACCCTGTTTAGATTCCTTTGTGGATTTTTACAATGATTATCCATGGGGATCCAAACCATGCAAAAATTTATATGGAAATCTAGTTTATGTATTTATTACATGGGGACGTAGATTTCCAAATTTTTATATGTATTTTTTGTATAGAAATCCATGTGCCCTCAGTTTTCTATGTGAAATCCTTACATAGGAATCCAGGTATCTATAGTTTCCCTTATAGATTTCCTGTATGAAAATCTTATCCATACTTTTCTATGTTGATCCCCATGGATCTTTATGTAAATCCATAGTTTCCTATATGGATTCCCATATAATCCTCCATGGATTTTTTGATAGGGGGTACATTCACACTCATAAACATTAAAATAAATGATAAATAATTTAATTATTATTATTATTATTAAATATATTTAGCTGCACAAATACCTAGAGGGAATGATGCGGGTTCATTAAATTTGGATGAAAAATTTTCTAAAAGTGAACTGAGATCCATGTGCCCGGCAACAGCGTACGCATTGATTGCTGCTGAAGAAGCTCTCGAAGATGCACAGTGGAAACCAACTGAAGAATCAGATAAAAGAGATACTGGAGTCGCTGTAGGTATTGGAATGGTTGATTTAGTTGATGTTTGTGCCATGCACGAAGCTATGAAAAAAAGTTACAGCAAAGTCAGCCCTTACTTTATACCGAGGATCCTCCCGAATATGGCAGCAGGACAAATAAGTATAAAATATGGATTTCGAGGTCCCAATCATTCGGTTTCCACTGCATGCGCTACTGGAGCTCATGCTATAGGTGATTTAACGAGTAAATTATTTTAAATAATACAATAAATTAAGGGAGAGACGCGCAAAACGGAGTACCCCCAGAATTTTATTGAAAAAAATTTTTAAAAAATATTTTTATGATCCTGAAGTTAGCAGACAATTAAAATTTTGCAGGTTTTTTTTAACAATTTAATTTAAAAAAACAAAAAAAATCCAAAAATATGCACATGTAGAAAATTAAAAAAACTATCGGTGCAATTTTTTAAAATATTTTTTTTTTAAATGTATCGTTTTCAAAAAAAATTATTAGACGTTGGCTAATTTCAGTTCCATAAATTCTTTAAACATTTCAAAATCACTTATGTAAATATACACTCATGCAAAAAAAAATTCAGACTTGTTTCTTTTGTATTCGAAATTTCTTTTTGAGATTTTTCGTAGCCCGTGGACTCTCAAAGAAAAGAAAAAATTTCGAAAATTTTTGTCTCGCGGTATTTCTCATGTTTGCGCAATAGCCGGAGCTCTTAAAAAATTTTGATAAGAATGCACCGAAACTAGAGATTTCAATCTATAAAATGATTTATTTAAAATCTCGATACAATTATTTTTCACAAAGTTACAGCCTTCCAAAAATCACTAAAAAATTTCTAAAATTTTTCTGTTCCTTTAATTTATGGCATGAGTGTAATTGAGCATTGTTTTGAAATTTTTCTTCACCATTTTTGGAAAATTTTGTTTTTGTAAAAAAATAGTATGAAATCAATTTGATTTTCTTCCTCATAAATTTACAATAAAAGAACTCCCAGTATCAAATTACTTCAGATCCACTTCAATAATCAACTTGAAAATATTTAAAATTAAAAAAAAAAAAAAAAATTTACTGTTTTCGAGTCCCCGAAAACTTAGAATTTCTTCAAGTACTCAGTTTTTCCTCCCCCTCTCCTATATTTAATTATAAATAATTTGTTTTTTATTTCATTTTTCCAGGTGACGCTTTTCGTTTTGTAAAAGGAGGAGAAACGAGTGTGATGGTTTGCGGTGGTGCTGAAGCTTGCATCAGTCCACTGGCCATCGCAGCTTTCTGTCGACTACGAGCTCTCAGTACATCGAAAAATGATCAACCCACAGAAGCATCACGGCCATTTGATAAAGACCGCGATGGATTTGTGATGGGTGAGGGTTCGGCTGTTTTGATTATTGAAGAATTAGAGCACGCACTTGGTAGGAATGCAAATATATATGCCGAAATATTGGGATACGGATTGTCTGGTGATGCTGCGCACCTGACAGCACCAAGTGAGGATGGTGTTGGTGCTATTCTAGCAATGGATAGAGCTTGCAAAAGCGCTCAAGTTGATCTTGCAGACATAACTTATGTTAATGCTCATGCAACTTCAACGCCGATTGGTGACGCTGTTGAACTGAAGGCTATTGATACTCTATTTGGAGCTTACAGTAAAAATGTAACAGTATCGAGTACCAAGGGAGCACATGGACACTTGTTAGGAGCTGCAGGAAATCTGGAAATCGCTTTCACGATTCTCGCTATTAAAAATTCAGTTATTCCACCCACACTCAATCTACATAATTTAGATTACTCAGGTCCATTGCAATTTGTTCCACTTGTGAAAAAAAAGTGGAGTTCAATGTCCAGGAGAACTGCATTGAAAAATGCATTTGGATTTGGTGGTACCAATGCATCGTTATGTTTTACCGAATTTGTTAGATAGTTTTTAAAAATTTTTTAGTTAAATAATGAAATATTTTTTTAATCTGTACTGTAAAATAATTTCAGAGTGAACCCGAATTAAGTCCTGAGTAGATGACAGTGTATTTATTTAATCCTCTTAGAGTAAAATTCAATCCGAAGGGGAGTTTATTTTAGTATTGAAACTCCAGCTTGGAGCGAAATTAACTCCTATAGGGAATTTATTTGAATATTGAAACTCCGGTTCGTAGTGAAATTGACTTCTGAAGGAAGTTGATTTTACTATTGAAACTGCGGTTTGCTGTGAAATTGATTCCTAAAGGAAATATATTTGAATGAAACTCCGACTCGGAGTGAAATTAACTCTTAAAGGGAATTGATTTGAATGAAACTCCGGTTCGCAGTGGGATTGACTCTTAAAGGGAATTTATTTGAATGTAGAAATTCCGGATTGTAGTGAAATTGACTTCTATAAGAAATTTATTCGAATATTGAAACTCCGGTTCGAAGTGAAATTGACTTCTAAAGGGAGTTTATTTTGCTATTGAAACTGCGGTTTGCTGTAGAATTGATTCCTAAAGGGAATTTATTTGAATGAAACTCCGGTTCGCAGTGGAATTGACGCCTATAGGGAATTTATTTGAATATTGAAGCTCCGGTTCGCAGTGAAATTTACTTCTGAAAAGTTTATTTTAATATTGAAACTCCGGTTCGAAGTGGAATTGACTCTTAAAAGGAATTTATTTGAATATTGAAGCTTCGGTTTGCAGTGTAATTCACTCCAAAGGGGAATTTCTTTCAATATTAAAACTCTGGTTCGCAGTGGAATTTACTCCTAAACAGAGAATATTTTAATATTAAAATTATGAATTGGAGTAAAATTCATTCTGAAGGGGAATTACTTTAATATTAAAACTCTGGTTCGCAGTGGAATTTATTCCGAAGAAGATTTTATTTTAGTATTAAAATTCCGAATCGGAGTAAACGGGAATTTAAATAAAATCCAGATCACTCCGAAATCACTCATCTGAAAAAACAAACTTCTTATTTACTCTGTATGCGGAGTGATTTTTTCTAAAACTCCAGAATTCTGATTGACTTCGGATTCAAATAAAATCCATAATTACTCTGGATTCACTCTCGATTCTTTACAGTGTAATACTAGATATTTAATAACTTTATAAAATTAACATTAATTACTAAAATTAAAAGAAATACAGATAGACTGGAATGTACTTTATTTAACCATCAATAATTGGCCATTATTTTTTTTTTAATTTGCTTCGTACTTATTCATTTTATTATACAATTATTTATATATAAATCAAAATATCCTATTTTTTATTAAATATTACGGCAGTTTACACGTAAAAAAAAAACACAACAAAAAATTACAAAGTGTTTCAATACAAAGCGTTAAAATAAAAAAATTCATAAAAATAGAGTAAGAAGAAATTTAATTATTAAAATTTTTATTTAAATCCGCGCCTATCTAATTTATAATTCAAATGATTATCAACATTTAGTAGTCAATTAATTAAATTTCTTCCATAACATGTCTCCCTGACAATAACAATTATCCAAAATACATTTTTTATCGTCATTTAAGTTTTCGTTATTCATGCGCAGCATATACCTGGTCTCATTATTTCATTTCCATGATAATGTCAATGTACGAAATAAAAATAAATTAAAAAACAATAAAATAGAATAAAAACGTTGGTGTAAAAAAAAAAAAAAAAAAAAAAAATGTTTAAATACTCAATGAGGAATGCCAAAAGGTTTATAATGGCTACACAACATTGCGAAACGTTGTCGTAGATTTTTTCTAAGCTCCAATCGTTGTTCGTCTAATTGGCACATACGGGCTTTAAATTCTTGCACTTCTTCTGCGGGAATATAACTTTCAGTGCCTTCCTCATCTGACGAATACGAATCCTATAAATAAATTAACAGTTAGAAAAAAAAATCGATATAAATATTTAGTTTTACAAGTTCGATTACACTGTAGAAAATTTGTGGAGTGAACGCAGATTAAATCGGGAGTAAATGTGGAGCGGATGACTGTGTATTCATTTTATGCCCTTGGGGTAAAATTCACTCCGAAGGGGAATTTATTTTAATATTGAAACTCTGAGTCAGAGTGAATGCGGATTTAAATAAAATCCAGATTACTCTAATGGAAAAAGGAACTCCGTATTTACTCCATATGCGAAGGGATTTTCTCTAAAACTCCGGAACTTCTAATGACGGAGCGAACTGTGTATTTATTTAATGCCTTTGGAGTAAAATTTACTCCAAACAGGAGTTTATTTTAACATTAAAATTTTAAATCGGAGTGAATGCGGATTTAAATAAAATCCAGATCACTCCGCTGGAAAAACAAACTCCGTATTTACTCTGAGTGCGGAGTAATTTTTTTTAAAACTCCGGAACTTCGAGTGAATTTGAATTGAAATAAATTCCGTAATTATTAAGAATTTACTCCCGTTTTTTTACAGTGTAAATCTAAAAAATCTATGACGTCACTGACATTTTATGTACCTGAAGATCGGAACAAAAATTTAAAAAATGTACGTAATTTGTCTACTCAAGAGGTAGTTGGGCTGGCCTGCAATTTTCAGCTGACATACCAGCACTTATGCGAAACATTTCAGAAATCTAGATCCATTAGATTTTTTACTTTTCATTTTTGTTCCGCAAGAAATGTTCCGATCTTCAGGTACATAAAATTTCCGTTGCATTAAATTCCCGGTTTGTAGCCACCCTGTATTCACTGACCACCTGGGCCCAGCAAATTCCTCGGGACCCTCAACTTAAAAAATAAATTCTTACCTCCAACATTTGAGTGAGCGTCAATCCTTGCTCTCCCAATAACGAAACGCCTAATCTGGAATGATCCAATTTATCCCAGGGTCTATTGTCCGGACAGTCTCCTTCATGGCTGCAACAACCCTCGCTACACGCAACTTCAGATCCCTCTGGTGTACTCAGTAAAGAGGAACTACTGACGTTATGCTCAGACGAGTAACCACAGTCTTGAGATGGCTCACTTGATGCACGGCTCATAATTTCACGTAATTTTATTTCGTAACGTTTATTAAAGTCTACCCACTTCAGTAACTCTGCTTCTGGTGGAGTTTTTCCACCCTCACGTAAATACCATTTACCATCTTCGCGTTTTTCAAAAAATTCTTCGTAACAAGAACACATGTCATGCGGATCTTCTTCACAAAATTTACCTGGATTTTCATCCTTATCTTTTTTATCACTTATATTATTAACTACATTTTTATTTTGTTCCACCTTTGGCTGTATTACTTTGCGCGCTGAATTTTTACTTCGGAATGTCGATGACTGAGTCTGAGTTTGTTTTTTATTGTCACTATTTTTAGTTTTTTTTAGACAATCCGGACATTTACACGTCGGCTGTCCTTTGTTCTTTGGATCCAAAATTTGAAGCTTAAATTAAATTTAAAATAAATATAAATATGTATAAAAAAAATTAATTATTTTTAAACAAATTATTGCTAATAAAAAAAAAAATATTTTACCTTATGCCGATCGTTATTTTGAGTCGTCGGTTTAGATTCTGTACAAATGCAACCATCATCCCCTTCTTTTTTTTCTTTCGAACACTAGACCATTAAAAAAATTAATTAAATTAAATATTGATTTGTATTTTAATACTTTTCTAAATAAAAAAAATTTTAATTAATTAGAAACTTACTTCACAATTATTTTCCTTTTCGTCAGGATTTTCATATTTACGTTCCTTCTTTTTCTTCCTCTTGAGACGTAATTTTTCCCGTCGTTGTTGTTTTACTATTTCCTCTCGAGTAAGTTCTTCATACAAAAGCTCTAATTGAGAAATTCCCTGTTTCTCTTCAACGGCCATTTGGAAATTACGCGACAATGCATCAACGGCAACGGCAGCAAATACCCGGCAAATTGTTTCTTCTTCTTTTAAACGCCGGTGGATACGGTGGAGTCTATTGGCAACGCAGATTCCCAGACAAGTAAGCACTTCTTCTTGGGCTATTTCTAAAGTTTTTGCATGACGTTCTCTAAGGAAATAATTTATTATTTAATAAAAATACTAATATTAATATTACACTGTAAAAAAATTGCAGAGTGAACCCGGATTAAATCTGGAGTAAATGCGGAGCGGATGACTTCATTTATTTGATCTCCTTTCAGTAAAATTCATTCCGAAGGCGAGTTTATATTAGTATTAAAAGTCCGAATCGGAGTGACTACGGATTCAAATAAAATCCAGATTACTCCGAAATCACTCCACTAAAAAAAATAACTCCCAGTGACGAAGTGAATTAAAAAGTGATTTAAAAATTAAAAATTCACTCGCAATTTTTTACAGTGTAATGTTAATGATACACTGTAAAAAAATTGCCAAGTAAACCCCGTGTATTTATTTAATCCCCTTGAAGTAAAATTTACTTTGAAGGGGAGTTTATTTCAATATCGAATCTCTGGTTCATAGTGGAATTGACTCCGAAAGAAAGTTTATTTTAGTATTGAAACTCTGGTTTAGAGTAAAATCAACTCAAAGGGAATTTGTTTGAATATTAAAACTCGGATTCGCAGTGAAATTGACTCCTAAAAGGAATTTATTTAAATATTGAAATTCCGGTCTGGAGTGACATTAACTTCTAAAGGGAGTTTTTTAATTATCAAAACTCCAGTCCGGAGTGAAATTAATTCTTAAAGGGAGTTTATTTGACTACTAAAAGTCCGAGCTCCGGGTGAATTCAAATTGAAATAAAATCCGTTATCACTCCGAATTTTTTACAGCGTAATAACCATAAATTACTTTAATCAATAAAAACTTTTACCTGCCCATAATTTCTGGTTGTGCGCGACCAATTAACTTACTAATGTAATCGGTATTAGTAGGTAAGTGAACATGATTATCAGGCGTACAACGTTTAATATCTTTATATAAAGCTGCTACGTATCCTTTCTCTTTCGAAGGATTTGGTTCTGAGGTAAGTAAGGTTGAAGCTAACAAAACTTTTGTACGGCATTCTCCACAAAACCTGTGCTTACGCAGATAAGTTTCTAAGGTACTTTCGAGAGTATCTGTTTCGACGAGTGTTACTTCTTGACGACACGATGATTTCATAGCATCCCAGGCTTCTCTCCATGCGTTTATTGGTGGCCTCATTCGTTGAATATCCATTGAATGTAAAGCACAGCGGAGTGATTTTTTACTTCGTGGTTGTCGTTCAACTAAATTATGTAATCGAGCACTAAAAAAAAATAATTTAATTTATATTATAATTATATCTGATAATTTAAAGTTTATTTAATTACTTTAAAATATTAAAAAAATTTAATCATCGTGTAATCACTGCAGTTACCCGCCGTTTTCACTTATCGTGATATTGTTATCTATTTATAAAATTACATATATTACAATCTAATTACAAGCAAATTTAACTATATTTAATTATCGTAATAAAAAAAATATATTTATGTGATAAGAAAAATAAATAAAAAAAATGTTTCCTTATAATAAATCAACTGTTATTATTGTTAGTAATAATCAAAGCGCAATTAAATTTACATGCTAGTGAATATTATCTTAAAAAAAGAAAAAAAAATAGAACTTAAATTTTTTCAGTAAATAATTGAACTTTGAACCAATAAATTACTGCAAATATAATTTTTAAAATCTTTATACTGCAGCAGTTGAATTTATTCATTAAAATTAAAAATTTTTGAATGTAAACAAAATAAAATGCGTATTTTTTAATAATTAAAATTATTTCTCATTATTCGGGCAAATTTCAAAACACAGTAAGGAAAAATTTTTAAAAATTGATTTTTTAGTATTTTTAGTTCCAGTACTTTTATGCACATGATTCAAAAATTTTATTTTTGTCAGTTACTGTGTTTTGAAATATTTGTAAAAAAATTTTTATTTACCAAATGAATTACAAAAAAAAAAAAAAACTAAAAATATGCACATGTAAAAAATTGAAAAAATTCCAAGTGGAATTTTTTAAAATATTTTTTTATTAATAATTATGATCCTGAAGTTAGCAGACATTTAAAAATTTTTGAATTTTCGTTTTCCAACAAATCAATGGCAAAAAAATAAAATAAAAAAATACACATGTAGAAAATTTAAAAAACTACAGGTGCAATTTTTTCAAATATTTTTTTTTTATGGTTTATCGTCTAAAAAAAAATCCAAAAATTTTTAGACGTCTGCTAACTTCAGTATCATTAATAATTTATCGTTTTAAAAAAAAAACAAAAATTATCAGACGTCAGCTAACTTCAGTACCGTAAGGAATTTAGATCTAAATTTTGTCACGAAACTCAGATCCCGACAAATATGACTTTCATCATGAATTTGTACAACAATTTTAATCACGACAAAGTTATGAGTAAAATTTGCATCCTCATGATCCGAAGTTCATTCATAAATTAATTTTACAACCGAAGCTGATTTACGTAAATCAGGACTTGATAGAAGAAATTTATTAGTAATTTTAGAATCGACAAATTTGACAAAATGTCTAACAGATTAAAAATTCAGTCGTTTTTATCGAAGTCATTCCGTCCAATTCAAAGACGTAATAATTTTATAATTGATACGAATTTACTAGACGAAGAGTTGGAGCAAATTTATGATCAAAGTCGTATTCGTGTCACGATCTGAGTTTTGATGAAATTCAGATCTAAATTCATTATGAACAAAATTTTTTTTTACACCGGTTGCGCAGCCGTATTATTATGAGCATAAAAAAAATGAATACTTGAACCATTGCTGGTAAATAAAAAATAATTACCTATGACCTTGGAGCATAGTACAAAGTAATCTCGGAGATTGTAAACTTTCTTCAGAGATAGTGAGTATCCCTTCTGGAGTGACGATCAATGGATCCAATGCCTGATGTCCTGATCCCATAAGTTCGAAAAATAATCTCTCAACACTAAACAAATAATTTAAAAAATAAATTATAAGAAACAATATAAATTTAATAAATTTTGACAAAACAAACCTTCGTCTGCAACCAACACAGGGCACAGTCTGACTCAAAATAGACAAAATATCTTTATGCGTAACCTCAAATGAAGCTTTAACTTCTTCTTTAGTCAACATTTCTAATTTTCTCATAAATTCTTCCAGTTGTTTTCCCTTAACCAGTGGGCTCTCGTTAATGTAACCCAAATTATTCAAATCCATGATCATCTAAAATATTAAATACTCATTATTACTCATACTCAAACAATTAGTCACTAATTAATTACCAAAAAAATTCAACTTTGACTCCAATTTAAAATACGAGTATTGATAAATTTAATTGACGATAAATTATTGAGCATTTAAATTTTTCTCAAATTTAAATTAAAGGGAATAAATTTTTAGAGTAAATAAATTTAAAAATATGAAAATTATTTTCTACGCCATTATGGGTTTGAAAAATCAGTAGGTTATGTCACTTGTAATAATTAAATAATAGAGTAAATAAATATATGAAAAATATATTTATAAATAATAATAAAAATAAAATAAAAAAAATGTGATATTTATTCTTACAGTTAAATTTTCGTCAACAATCAAAGGCATTTGTCGTCGCGTCAAATTGACCGGTTGGTCACACCGCCATATATCCACAAGTTTAGCCATTATAAACAAATAATTAATCAATTAATTAATTATATTATTTATTTATAAATAATTACAAAAGAGTTTTAGTTAATACAGTTGACAATTTATTAATTGTTGATAATCGATTATTATTTGTTACGTTATGTCACAATAAAAAATAACAAAAAACAAATAGAACACGTATTACACGTCTGCCATTTGCAATATAAAAAATATGTCTACTAAGAATTACTAAGAACTAAAAATGATGACGATAGACGCGCCTTAACCGAAAAATTAACGGTATTATTTTAAATTAATTATTGTTAGTAATAGTAAAGCAAAGGCGTTATCAATTATCACTAATTACTAATTAATTGTATTTTGTTTTTAATATTTGTAGCAAAGCGATAAATTATTTTTTGAAAAGGCAGGTTTTTAAATTTTAACTTTCGTTATTTTTTTAAATTTATTGTCTAGTACATATATTTTTGTATACAAATAATTATAATTTATAATTATTGTTATTAATTTTTGATGATAAAAATCTATTAGTAAAATTGTACGTAATTCAAAATAAATTGAATTTGAAATTATTTGAATTTTTAAAAATAATACATGGGAGGAAAAATGAATTTAAGATGATGTTTAAATTTTTTTGTTCGAGAAAGTTAGAACATTCTGGAATAATGAATGTTGTTTGGAAATGTCTGGAATTTTTTAGGAATTATGATTATGATTATGATGATGATTAATTGCTTCGTGGTAATTTATGGTAAATAAAGTCTTGGTTCAAATGGATTATTGATATACTTTTTGATTAAGGAAAAATAAATGAACTTTTATAAGAAGTTTGATAGAATTGTATGTAAAAAGTTTTGAAATTTTTATATAACGGGAAATTCAAGACTTTTTTTTTATGAATAAAAAACGGTAGTTCTCTAATTAAAAACTACGATTGAATCTGATTGAAACTTAATCGGATTTAAACGGAAACAAACATTTAGTTAGAATTGATCGGATGCGTTCCAAGGATCTGATTGAATTTCAATCGAATTTAATCGGAAAAAATATTGATTATTTTCCGATTAAATCGGATTGCAATTTTTCAATTGGATTTAATTGGATCATAAATTTATTTTTTGATTAAATCTGATTGAAATTTTTCAATTGCATTTAATTGGATAATGAATTTATTTTCCGATTGAAATATTTGAATTGAAATTTATCGTATATAATATTTTTTTTTTTCATTTATTTTCCAATTCAATTCGATTAAAATTTTATAATCAAATTCAATCGGAAAATGATGATTTTTTTCTGATTATTTATTTCTAACTAACTTTCAATCGGATTTATTCGAAACTTTACAATTGAAACTGATTGAAAGTCAACCGGAAATGCCCGATTAGGATTTTCCAATCGGAGTTTGTAATTAGGGTTTCACTTTAAAAAAATTTGATACCGAAGGAACGAATCCTCGAAAGTCGTTTACTGAATAAATTAAATTCAAAATGATCGATTGGAATCCAATTAATTCTATCTAGAAAATTTTTTTTATAAATCCTTGATCACAATAGGGTGAATTTTGAAATCCAATTTGTAATATAAATTAATAATTTATTTTTATTTCTTGAAGAATTTCCATGTGAAAAAACAGATGCTGGGAAAAATTTATGAGTAATAAATAATTTTGAATTATAACTTCAATTATACGATTGAAAATAAGGACAATTAAGTAAAATTTTGAGCTTAAAAATATCCTTGGTCCTTGGAAAAAGATTGTGATAGATCTAGATCTTGAGCTGTAATTTTGCTTGATGTAAATTAGAATTATTTTATTACAAATTCAAAAATATTTAAATGAGCATCGGTAAAATTATATTAAATAACAAGATTGTGCTGTGGGTTTAATATTATTAATGGGTATCTTGATGCCTCAGAGCTGCTTGGTATGTTGGGTTTTGCTGTGCCAAATATAAACTTGAGATCTAATAGGACATTGGAGATTCCTTTAGTAAGATCGCGTTTTTCGACACGCTCTCCACTATACAGAATTTCCAAAATTATCAATGAAGATGCCACAGAAGTAGATTTTTTTGGAGCATCATCGGACAGTTGTAAGAAGAAAGCTAGAAGGGCAATTTTAAATTGAGATTCTGGTTATGATTTATGATTTTTTGTTTTTGTTTTGGTTATTATTGTTAAAGTTACGCTGGTGATTAATTATTCACACTTAATATTATATTATTTTATATGAATTATAAATTATTTTTTATGAGCACTCAGATAATTTTTACTTGAACATAAATTAATGAAAAGCTTTTGGACTTAATAAGCCTAAGTTGAGTTTCTTGAATGATAGCTGTTATTCTTAACGCTTATTTAAAATTTTTGTACGCAGTTTGGAGTCATAAATTTAAAATAAAAAAATTTATCAAATCAGTTTTACATTTTTTTTATTTGGCTCATTAAAAGATTAATACATCTGGCGCTAAACTATTATATTTTTAAGAAGCATTAAACTTACAAGATAAAATCTACATTTACACCAAAAAACAAAAAAAAAAAAAATTATGATATAAATAGTTAATTAATAAAAAAAAATGCACAATGTATCATAATCCTAAAAAATTTGAAGCGTATTCAAAGTTTTGAGGTCAACAAGTAGATCTAAAAAAGAAAAAGTAAAAAAGAAAAATGCCTTTGATTATTTCCGCACGTAAATAAATTTACTAAGTCTTATTTCAAAAATATGCGTAATTACAAAAATCAAGTGTTTGAAATATGACACCGAAGTTAGCCGACATTTAGTAAATTTTGAATTTTTGAAAAATTGCACCTATAGCTTTTTTAATTTTCTGCATGTACATATTTTTAGATTTTTTTTTGTCGTTGATTTGTTGGAAAAAAAAATCCGGAAATTTTAAATTGTCTGCTGACTTCAGGATCATTGAGAAATTAAAAATGAAATGAAATATTTATATTTTAATTGTTTGTTTTACAGTATGTTGATAAATAAGTTTGTGTTTATGTTCATACGGCATAAGAGATGTTATTTCTCAACACGATTTTATTTTTTTTTGTTTTTTATTTACGCAAAGAAAATTTATCGTTGGACTGGAGGTCCCATTCCCATCCCAGGTCCCATATGAGACATTGCAGTATTGGGTCCTAGAAGTACTTGCTTCTGTACCGAACGTTGCATTTCCTCCATTTGCGCTCTTTCCATTTCAATAATTATCGGAGCAAACAAAATTGCTGATGTGCTGAACACAATCCACGTTGCCGAGCAGGAAAACTTGTAGAGTGCTGCGAAAATAAAATAATTGTTGAATTAAAAAAATGACATTCATTACTCATACTTATAAATTAAGACAAATAAAATAATGACAGTTATAAGTAATTAATAAATTGTTAGGAATGACGTAATGATAATTGATAAAATGATAAGAATTTTAAATAGTTTTTGTACCTTTGACACGAGATGTGAAGTAAGATCCTAAATTATACCCGAAATTGCGAACTTCATCTGGAAACATTTCTGTCAAGCCGATAAGTCTTTCTGCCAGACTTTCATCCTGGAAAAATAAAATAAATATTTGAATATTTAAATTTTAAAATAATATTTTTATTCAAGTTTTAGGTCACAGTAAATTTGGAGGTTAATTTAAACGAGTCGCAAAACGACATGAATTTTTGCATGTCATTTTTTACTTAAATTTGAAAACTGTAGAATAATAAAATTTGTTACTGAAGATTGAGTGCAAGAAAATGTTGATATTTAAATTTAAAATAAAAATAATAAAATTACATCTTCCTCTTCTTCATCAGGAAGGATGGATTTAACTTCTGGCGAACGGATATCGCTGCTTTCCATTCCGCTGTCCGTAAGATCAAGTTCTTCAACAGTCGCCATATACAAAAAATCACTTATTAATTATTATATTTAATTAATTATTTATTTAATAATGACTTGGTCTTATTTTATAAGATTATTTTAATTCCTAAAAAAATGAGTAACCCTCACACGCGTGGAAAGACAAGAGACCATTAGGAGGTTCATGATTTTCTAAGTCTCTTCTAGGCTGAGCTAACTGTTACTTATTGCCCGGGAAATTTGAATTTTTAAATTGTACTTACCTAAATTTGAAAAAGTTGGCTCATTTTAATTTTAAATAAGATTAATTATTTATTGCTTCAAAAAATATGAGATTATTTATCTTGACGATTGTCAATTATGATTGACATTTGCGACTGTCAATTTATAAGGACATTTTATTTTTGTTCCTGGCAATTCATTATTCATTTATTTTTTATTTTGAGAAAATTCATACATAAAATTAATTAGAACGTCATTATAAAATTAATTTTGGAGTAATTTCAGTTCTTTGAATAATTATAATGATAAAAAATTTGAAACCATATATTTATTATTAATAATTTTATTTTATTACAAAATTTAAAATACAAATTTAATTGTTATTAAATAAAAAACACATTAAATATTTGTACATTGCAAAAAATTTTAGGAGTGAAAGCAGATTAAATCCGGAGTGAATGCGAAGCGGTGACTGTTTATTTATTTAATTTCTTTGGAGTCAAATTTACTCTGAAGAGGAGTTTATTTTAAGGGCATTCTCAGACAGTGTCCACCACATTTTAAAAATATGCAATGATTCAACTGCCATAACCGTATTAAAATTTTATGAATTAATTAAAAAAAAATTAAAACCGTAATTGAAAAAAGGACAACGTAGTCGTAATTTCGTTGAGATATAGAATTTTAAAAAAATTACTTACAATTGATATCAATTTGGAGTTAAACGAAATTTGTTGATTAAATTTTAGCCAACAAAATTTAAAAATTCTAATTATAAAATTGACATGACGATTTTACTGAAATTTATTTAATGAATTTTGTTTAACTCCTAATTGATATCAGGTGTAAATAATTTTTGTAAAATTTATATAGCGGTAAAATTACGACTACGTTGTCCTTTTTTCAATTAATGCTTTAATTTTTTTTTAATTAATTGATAAAAATTTGATACGCTTATGGTAGTTGAAAGTTATTGAAAATTTTTAAAAAGTGGGGGGGGGGGGCACTGTCTAAGAATGGCCTTAATCCTGAAACTCTGGTCCGGAGTAAAATTAATTCCTAGAGAGAATCCATTTTGACATTAAAACTCCGGCTTGTAGTAAACTGAACTCCTAAGGGAATTTATTGTAATATTCTAACTCCGGTTTGGAGTGAAATCAACTCCAAAGGGGAATTTAGTTTTATATTGAAACTCCGGTTCGCAGTGAAATTCATTCCGAAAGGGTTTATTACTATTTTTAAACTCCAGTTCACATCAAAATTATCTCCTAAAGGAAATTTATTTTAGTATTAAAACTCTGGTTCGCAGTAAAATTAACTCTTATAGGAAATTTATTTGAATATTAAAACTCCGGTTCGGAGTGACGTTAACTCCGAAGGGGAATTTATTTTAATATTGAAAATAGTTCGCAGTAAAATTAATCTTGAAAAGGAGTTAATTTTAATATTAACCGAACTGGAATTAATGCAGATTTTAAAAAATCCAGATCACCCCAAAATCAGTCCGCTGAAAAAATAAACTCCGTATTCAAAGTGATTTTTTCTATAACTCCGGAACTTCAAGTGAATTCGAATTTAAATACAATCCGAATACACCCTCAATTTTTTACAGTGTAAAATAATTTTAATATTACATAAAATCAAAATGAATATCTCATAAAAAAAAATTAATTACTAATCCAATTGATAAAATTATAATAATTAATGTCCTAATTTTTCATTGCTAATAAAAAAAAACTTATTCCAATTTACAATTTAAAATTTTTGAACACAAGTTTAAAATAAATTTTTTTATAATTCAAATTTTCTATACAATTTTCCGATACTTTCCTTGAATCCAAACTCGGTACATTTTCAGTTGCTTACCGCGATTAATTTGCAGTCGTCTATCAACGACATTTTGTTCCTCTTTAAAACCACACCCCTCAAACAAATCTTTCAAATTTTTTTGAGTAAAAAAATACACCTGAGTACCATCACCTCTGGCGTAAAAATTATCCCCAAGACATCGTCCTTTTTTAAATCTCAGCTGAGCCAAATCATATCTGCCATAGTCCCGTAAGAGAACCAGTCCCCCGGGTTTCAAATAACGATGGATTTGTTTTATCACATGAATTTGTCTAAAAAAATAAACAACCACAAATAAAAAATTATCTTAAACAATTATTCTATTCATTGTATGTAAATAACTAATAACTGGACATACTTATCCGGTTTTATTGCTGATAAGACGAATATCAACATGACAATATCTAAACTATTGGGTTCAAAAGGCGTTTCCCAGTCATCTTGAGTAATATCTAATACAAATGCTTTGCACCGTGACTCATCATAGTCTTTGTGTGACTTCGATATGTCAACAGCGACAGAAGAAAAGTCACAGCCATACAAAAATAAATTTGGATTTGAATTATAAGCAAGAATAGGAAAAATCGTATTCCCAACTCCACAGCCAATTTCTAGTATTCGTTGTTCAGTAACTGAATTTTTTTCAAAGTCTTTATCCTCATCATTGTGTTCCTTTGTCTCTGAGGAAACTTTCTCGGGCACGTTCAAGTCATCTCTGACTTTAAACGGAGCCAACTCAGGAAATTCAGTAAACAGCCAATGCCTGTCTTTGAAAAATCTGTTCTGATGAATCCCATAAAATTTATTCCAATTGTTGCTCGCCTTTTTTTCATACAACTCGAGTTCTTCTTCTGACGCAGTGACTACTGAATTTTCAGATACTTTTTCTTGGGCCAATTTTTGTTGATCGTCATCCCATTCAACGTTGTCCCTAAAAATGAACATATTTATTATTTTATATTTTTAAAAATGGGTAAAATAAAATATTTCAAGCCCGTACCAGGCATTAAATTCAAAAACTCTTGACTGATCAATTAAATAACGTGAACCTCCTGGTGGTTTTTTTCTGTGACGCGTGTGACAAAAACGTAACCAGGATTTGAAACAACGTGCGGTTGATAAACTTTTATAATTTACGAGATAATAAGTCAGATTATATGGAATCATACCACGCATTGTGTTGAAATACGTTGTCATCTTCTTTCAGTGTTCGGTTTCCAAATTGCGGACGTTTTTGCTCATTTTTTTCACTCTCTGATGCCATTTAGCCTTTTAATTAAATATGGACTCCAAAATATCTAAGTACACGTGCTACTGTTGCTGTGACTTTATCAGCTTTGAACTCTATCGGTATCACCTGAAAAATATTTAAAACCATTCGATTTAGTTAAGACATGAACCAAATAATACCGACGTAAATTCATTTGCATTTTGTCAAAACATTGAGGCAATTCTCAGACAGTTCCCGCCACTTTTTAAAAACTTTCAATGACAACTGTCATAGCAGTATTCAAATTTTATTAATTAATTTAAAAAAAATTAAAGCGTTCATTGAAAAAAAAACGCATTTACAATTTCGCTGAGATATAGATTTTAAAAAATGATACTGAAGTTGACGTCTGATAATTTTTGGATTTTTTAAACAATAAATTATTCAAAAAAATTCCACTTAGAGTTTTTTCAATTTTCTACATGAACATATTTTTAGTTTTTTTTTTTTGTGATTAATTTAGTGAAAAAAAATCCAAAAATTTTTTTTTTTCTCTTAACTTCTGGATCATGAAAAAAAGTTACTCACAGTTGTAATCAATTAGGAGTTAAATGAAATTTGGTAAATAGATTTGAGCATAAAAAATTTGAAAATTCAAATTTGAAAATTGAAATGAAGATTATCCTGAAGTTTATTTTAATAATTTTTTTTAAAATCTGTCTCAGCGAAATAGTACACTGAGAAAAAAATTTTCTTCTGACAACTAAATTTTAGTTATGACAACAAAATGATTTGATTGCCCATTGCCAATCATATATTTGGTTTTTTTAACTAAATATTTTATAATTCACTAAAACAACAAATTATTAGAAACTATAAAATATTTAGCAAAGATAAATTATACGTTAATGGTCACTGGTCACTTTTTTTTCTTACTTTTTATGTTAAGAAAATCAATTGTGAAGATGATAAGGAAGAAAAATATTGAAAAGATTAATTTCTTTAAAAGTTTATTATAAATACATAATCCAACATATAAGTGGCAAACCAAAGAAGTTCTTTCATGTGGCTTTCACACACAAGATGTGTGCAGGTAAGCCTTTCTCAAACATTTGCACGAATTGATTTGTGTTACTGAATTTTCGGGGCAAACGTGATTCAAAGCCACCTGATAGCAATAACTTCACTTGCCTGAAAAACAGTTGAAAACAAAAGAAAAACACGTGGCCCGGGGCATTTGACGCCCAAGAAGAAGTCCTGAAAAAACAATTGTATACTATCATGAGTCGGATGGTCACGAGACCAAAATCAAACTTGATGGTATGACTGATATTCATCATTTGACGGAGACTTAAAAAGAATTAAAGAGCAATCTGCCGAACATATCGAAACCAATGGTGCTACTATGTCTGTTTTATTATGAACAAAGTGGATGCGGGAAATCCACCTCAATATTAGGGGCTCTGGTGTCTTGGAGGTACATTGAGAAACCATTTTTTTCTGACAACTAAATTTTAGTTATAGCCACAAAATGATTTCCGTATTTATTGTTAATCATATATTTAGTTGTTTTAAAGAAAAATTTTCTTAACACATTCTTTGTTTGTATTATGATATAAAATGTTGTGGTTAATATCATTCTTAAACATAATTGTCATAATTAAATATTTCTTTGCGTCAAATAGCGTCAAAGTCTTGACAAATGTGCTTTAAATTCGGAATATAATAACTCTGAAATAAGTTTCTTACCAGGGACACTGCAATGGGTGGGCGCGATCTAGTGGCGAGCACCGAACTACTCCCGTTGCTATTGGCTAGTATAGTGACAACTGTCTTTTCTGATGGTAAATATTTATTAACTTCGAACTAATATATATATTTATTCTAAATGAATATATTTTTTTGTGTCTAAGTAATATTTATAAGAGTTAATATAATGAAATTTAGCTTTAATATTTCGGTTTGTAGGCACTATTAAATAATTAAGTTGTCTATCAAATAAATATTTTCTTTGGTTTTGTGGTGACAAAGTCATTGATTATTTTAAAAAAAGGGGTGAGGGGAGTATTGTCTGAGAATTACCTTAAAATTAAAAAAAAAATCGTTTTTGTTATGATTATAAAATTTGAGTTCAGTATAAATCTGTGAAAATGAATTAAAACAACGCAGAAAAAAATTCTGCTTGAGAAATTCCGACACTGAAAGTAGCCGACATCTGACAATTTTTAAGTTTTTAATTATCAAGTTAACTGTCAAAAAATTTTTTTAAAAATACAATTTTTAAAATTCTTCACATGAATTTTAAAAAATTTTTTCCCGCCAATTTGTTTTGTTTATTGAAAATAATAAAAATTTTTAACGTCTGCTACTTTTATCATTGAGAAATCTTATAAAAGCCAAAAGATTCTTATAAGTTATAAAAATTTTATGAGAATTAATGAGTTCTATGAGAAATTTTATAGACCTTAAGACATTTGACTGAGAATCTATCGTTTTTTCAAGCAGGGAAGTAATAAAAAAAAAAAAAGTTATGAACATTTTCTTGTTAATTATAGAATCGCGTCACTAGACAAGAGAGTAGTGACGGTCAAACGTAATCAGAGGATATGTGAGGATGATGTCCACCCTTCTCCATTTACCTCTAGATGCCCACATCCATAGTTCCCAAGGGAAGAATCGATACACTCACCTTCTATCTTGTTCGTCCATTCCTCTCGCTCACTACACCTTTACTCATCCTCTCTTTCCGCTTTCATATGTCTATATACTATCTACATATACACATTCAACCTTCTTCTATATACATCAGTTACTAACGATCGATTGAGGCTTAAGAAGCGTAAAACTTTTTTACATACTGAAAAATTACCAAAAAAAATATCATTTTTAGTGATCTCCTTGATAAATTTAATTAGCTGATTAATTTAATATTAAACAATTAATGTAATTAATATTTAACGAGTCCCTGAAGTAAGCGAGTGAGTGGCAATCGTAATATTTTTTTCCATGTCGGATATTTTTTTCGGGCAAAAAATATATAAGTATATAAAAGGGCGAAAATGGGAGAGTTACGCGTTATTGAACGGACTATAATATTCTACAAAGCGCAGACGAGGGCAACCACCCCGAAGAGTTGTAGGAACAGAGAAACATGAGCGCAGCACAAAATTTTATGTTCGTATTCTATATGTACCTCAATCTTCCCTAACGATCATACTTCAATTTTGAAAGCTAATTTAGTCATTAGAAAAAAAAAACAATTATGTTATTAATTAGATTAATTTAATAGTAAAATGACAATAAAATTTTTAGTAAAACAAAAAAAGTAAAAATGAAGAAATTAGGGAAAAAAACAGTAATAAATTTTTCTTTGTTTCAATTGAATCCCAAACGTCCTCTCTCGTCCTAGACAACCTCGCGGGATTTTTTCTGTCTGGCAGAGAGGGAAGATCGTCTCCGAGGGTGAAAAAGGCCCGCCCTGTCTGCTGTGTTTGCACGATGTATACGAGTAAAATGAGAAAGACATAGTGTGTAAAAGAGAGAAAAGAGAAGAGACGTAGGAGCCTGACGTCGACGATGCTAAAATGGGATTGGATGTAGCATAGTGCTGCTGGTAGAATGGATGGTGGTGGTCGACTGGGGTAGTTCACCCTCGCGCAGGAACGCGAGGGTCCAAAGATCGTTCGGTCGATGACCTCAAAGTTCAGAATTCACAGCTCTCATTTTTATCATTTTTCCTCCGCACTGATTTTTATCACTCAATATCATATATTTGTTATTAATAACTCTGTATCACTCTATATATATATTTAAATCATCAAATATATCATTGTAATAACAAACTTTTAAAACAAAAAATATTTGACGGTCATTTATTATAAATAAATGTACGAGTTTTTTGAGCAAATTCATACATTTCTTTTCTCAAGTAAAACAAGTACATATATTTGTATAATTAAATATAATTAATGTACGCGAATGGTTATTAAATAATAAATTAAAAGTGTAATTTGCAGATACAGAGTTATTAAAATAAAATTTTATACACCGAGTTATTTTTTTCTCGATGGTAATTTTCACGCTATCATATTATCTGATGTTCAATTACATGCTTGTTATTCTTGTTAATGACGTTGTTGTGTTGAAAACGACGTCTAATAAAAAAAAACGCGTAAATGGTAAAATAAAAATACAATAAAATTCGAGTAGCGATGCAATGTGGGTCGATGAGAATAGTAAATTATTGGCTGAAAAAAAAAAACAATGGAGTTAACTATAGAGTCAAGTACTTTTAAAATACCTCAATTATTATTTGCAATAAATATATATTTAACATCAATAAATATACACTGTGAAAAGAGCGGTGTTAAAAATACGTCAATTTAACACCGGTGAAGGCGGTGTAATTTGGCGGTGTTAAATCGGTGTAAAAAAAAAATTCCACGTATAGAAATTAGAAAAAAAAAATGTATTACACATAAAAAAATATAAAAATTTAATAATTATTATCTGGAGGAAATTTAAACTTTGCTATCTACTTATTTAAATAATTATTTATGTTATACGTAATTTATTTAAAAATTACACAATTTTACCCCCACCATTTCAATCACCAATAATTTAATTAATTAATAAAAATACTAATTAACTTACGATACTGAAGTTAGCCGACGTCCAATAATTTTAGGATTTTTTTTAAACAATAAATTATTTTTAAAAAAATATTTGAAAAAATTGCACCCATAGTTTATTAAATTTTCTACATGTGCATATTTTTATTTTTATTTTTTTTTTAAATTAAGTCGTTCAAACAGAAATTCAGAAATTTTTAACTGTCTACTAACTTCAAGATCATATTAACTTTAGTGATAGAGTAAGTAAAAATATTCACAAAGTTAAATATTTTAACACCGGTAAAGAATATTTACACTTTCGGTGGTGTTATTTTAAAACCGCTTTCGATATTGAAATTTAACTCCGAAAATTTTAACACCTACACCGCATGGACTTACCCCGTTTTTTTAACAGTGTAAATTTATCTACACTGAAAAAAAGAGACTAAAAATAATTAGTATTTGGAATTATAACCCAGAATCTGGGTGTCAGTACGGGAAATTTTAATATTCCAAACAAAAATTTTCTAAGTTTGTTACGATTTTTAAAATTCAAATATTAATTTTTCTTCCATAGACAATAAATTTTAATATTTATCCTCTACTTATCTTAATTACAGATTAAAGAATTACTATTTAGAATGATAGTATCTACTAATCACTTAATCATTATATTACTTGTCGTTTCTTAATTTATACAGTTCATTTTTTCCGTACATATTCTGCAATATTACAACTGACAATTAACAAAAAACTACGTAACGTTAGTGATAAATCGATCATAAATTTTTTCTCTCATTTATCCGGCTTCTTTTTTTCACAAGATTAAATTTCAGCTGATATAAATGTATGAGAACGAAGACAATGATTAAATAATTACATAATATAACAAGTATTAATAAATTTTAAATCCATCCGTATCTGCTTCAGTAACAGAAATATCAGTAATGCAGGACCGTGTAATAGCAGAATGAAAAAGAGATACAGAATCTGAAATCTATAAAAAAACAGACGATTCGGCAAATGACCGACCATCCTTGACTTAACGTTGACCTAGCCACAAACTCTCAACGTTACAATATTTTTTATCTCTTTTTTTTTTCATCCCAAAAAATTTCGGTCCCGGCAAAAAGTTTAAAAACTTGTAATCTACTGTAGCCAGAGCAGATCCACTCAAGAGAAATAATTTATAAATTAAATGGATTTTCAAGGACAAAGGGAGTCTAGTATATTATTTAGTCTAGACCATGTACTATACTATGCTATATATATTTTTTTTCTCCAATAAATTTGATACTGAAAAAAAGAATGATGATGTAAGCGACAAATTGATTATCGAGGACAAACTTGAAGGTGACGAATGTATACTGAGGGGAAGGAGTGCATAAAGAGGCCAACGGCCTTGACCTTGTCCGTGAGTGCCGTGTCGTGTCGAAGAGTCTAAGGAGTAAGAGTATGAGGACGTAGAGGAGGTGAATCAGGAACACGAGCGGAGGGGAACGGAACCGCGATTTCGACTACAAGACCTACAATTTAATAATCAATCATTATTTTTTTTTTTTACTCTACTCACTATTTTTCTTTAGCTCAATCAGCAAGAGCTCCATTCATCACATTCACCTAGGCCGTCTTTTTAAACCGGTATAACTCTGGTAAAAAAATAAGGAAGGACGGAAGGTTGACTGTAGATCGATAACCAGAGAATTTAGTCGACTTCTCCAAAGTGTGATGCCGCATCAGCTAGAAAAAGAACGAGATCAAAGTACAAGTGAGACAGAATACCATCGGCTGTATTATTTTGCGGGGGTGAGTGTACTCTGATCCTCTTTATTACCGTCAGTCTTACCAACATAAATAACAATCCCGTGGCGCTGCAGTCGTTTTACCACCAGTAATTTTTTCTCACCTCCATTCACCAGGTCCGCGTAACTGCATCTTCTTCTGGTGCATTATTTCGTGGTACGAATTGAAATAACGGGCGCGGTCATCGTCCACATGACGGCGGTCTCTCCCGTCTCTAGGTCCCTGAGTATTTTCATTGCTGCGTAAACCTTCTGGTATTGGTGGGCTAATAAGTTGCTTTTGCGAACAGAGTTGAAAGAACAGACGGTGGCGCCACTGTGCGGTCATTACACCGAGTTTCGGGAAAGATGGGCGCATCTCGCCGGGCAGTAGCTTAGACTCTACCTACAAGACAACACCACACTACCCGATGTTTCCCAATTATTCGCAAGTTTGAAGGGTGATATAGTTTTGTCGCACGTTATTTAATAAGCAACCGTGTGTGCTGTGTGTGTGTGTAAATGTGTGACGTGATATTAAACAAGTGATAAAAATAAGTAGCGATTGATTATTTAAAAAAAAAAAAAAAACGCGAACGGGTAACAGTCTTGCAAGCCGGGCTTCAAACGAACGGCTGTAGAGTCGAAGAGTGAAAAAGTATAAAGGGGAAAATAATATTTTTTATTATTTATTCTCAAGCAACCTGACGGGTTGCCGGTAAATTTATTTATTGAGGGTAAAATTTATATACTTTATTACTGTAATATTTATAAAAATTAAAAATATTTGTTTTTATTTTTTTGAATTTATAATTATAATTTTACTATTCGGACAGTGTGTCGACGTGAGCGCAAGGTGGAGGAACACGAAGTAGAAACGAGCAAGAGAATTGATAAGTTGGCGGAGGAGGAACACGGAACGATCAACGACACGGTGGCGAGCGCGGTGGAAATTTATTTAAGAGGAGTGGAGAGAGTAAATTTAAATTTAAATTTAAATAATTATTTATTTATAATTTTAAATAAATAAGTAACTGACTGAGATCATCTCTGACACGCACGAAAATAAATAAGTAAATAATAGTAGGAAACAAAGTAACAAATTTTAAATTATTTATTGATAATAAATAAAACGGAACATTATATTTTTGTAAATCAAGAATCGGTGGAGATTATGCGCTAGTGATTCTCAGTGTTACTGTGGTAAGAAAGCTCATAAAATCTTAGTGTCTAGTGATTAATTGAGTGAGTTAAATATTATTAAGTGTAGAGGAAGATAAAAGTTTCAAGATTATACCGAAAATAATTCGGAGAGACACACCCTCAGTCTTAGCTTCCTCTCTTTCCTTCCTTATCGTCTGATATCAACATTCTTCCTCTCAATATAATAATTACAGTATAATTATTATTATTTACAGATAAATAATAATAATAATAATAAAGCAACGTATTAAATAAATTGAGAGGAAAAAGGAGAGCTTCCCGTATCAAGATTTTAATTCAAAGTGTTCTCACCGGGGAAATAGTGCGCGTGTGGTTTGTATGTGAAGTGCACCCGTGTTTTACATCCCCACTTCTTTTTCTAAATAATCGTCGCAACGTCGTCGCGATCGTCACCGACGTATCGTCGGCAAGTTTCTGCACCCTAAAGTGAACCAGCTGCGTTATTAAAACCACAACCAAAATGTCCGTGAGAATGGAAAATGTCGCGGCCCCGAGAAAACTTAACTACAAGATGATGGTGAGTGATATTTATATTTACATATTTATATTTATATTTATATATTAAATTTAATATTTTATTATTATTATTATTATTATTATCATTTAAACCAGAGATAAAAGAGGCATAAAAATTGATACGTAAAGTGATGAATTTAAGTTGGAGTAAAATATTATTTTTGACATATTTTTAGTGTAATTTACTGGGGAATTTTAGTGAGAATATTTTGATTGGGGCGTGCGATGGCCGATAGATCGTCACGAAACCGGCGTAGTTTGACAGCATGCCGCGGGGCGTTTACTGTCCCACCCAAGCTCTTTACCCCGCCGATGTATTTCTCTTCTTTCTTGCGTCCCATTTGCTCACTATGGGTGTACTATCTTTCATTCTATCCCTACCATGCCACAGTATTCTACCTCCCCTTGTCTGGTTGATACTCGCGCGAACATATATATATATAAAATACTGCTCCGTCTTTTTAAAATGTGTGCGTGCAGGCAAATGTACACTAAAGTAAATCTGCTGGGTTTACTTGCTCACTGCATACATGAGAATTTCTCGCGGAGCAAACAAGTGCGAATTAATCTCTGCTTCATCTGTAGATTTCACTGAGCATTGATATTATATTTAACACTAGGAAACTATTTAATAGAAATAATATGACAGACAGACGATATTTTAATAATATTTATTGTAATTTAAAAAAATTCATCTGAATGACAAGGGGTCCTAGTCTGGTCATGCTTCCGGTCACACGAAACGAGTTTAGATGTGTGAGGAAGTGCTCTATTGACGCTTCTCTTTTCATAATTTCTCTCTATTTATATATTTTTTTTATTATATTATCTCTCTTTTACACTGTAGGTTTAGTTGTGCCATCGCATAATATCAGTAGGGGTTTAATTTGCACGGACTGAGATATTTTATCATCAAAGAGGGGAAAAGAGAGATGGCACATGGATTGATCCAATAGCCATGGCGGCGTTCGACGTGCGTTGTCACGTGATCAAAGAATTCGCCGGGCGTGTTGTGTGCGATGTGCGAATCGACGGGATGTCTGGATTAACCTGCTGACGTTTTCTAAGAGTAACTGCACATTTTTACTACCGATACCATGTCCAATTTAGTAGATGATCATCTGGAAATTTTTTTCTTTTTATCACAGATAAAAAAAAAACGGAGTAAAAGATAAATTTTTAAATTTCATTTGCTTAAAAATTTATTTTTATTTATGATTCATAAAGAAAAAGTAAATTATAGGTCAGAACTATTATTAGAACTAGAAAATTTTATAAAATGTATGAAAGGTAAATGATAGTAATTAATTGATTAATAAGTATAAAGGTACAGTGATAAATAATCTGATCAAGTTGAGTTACTGTAGTGTTGGTGTCCAATGAGGATCCACAGGCACGCGTGGTTTGTTTAGGAATGTTGACTCCATGGCAATGAGGATAGAAGTTTAACAAGAAGCTTCTCTTACTTATACTCTTTCTTTGTCAGTCTGTATGTTTATCTCTCTCCCTCTCTCTCTATTTCTCGAAGGCCAAGGCAGTTTGCCGGCCGGTCTTGCTCGCTCGATTGCTCGCGTTTCAAGATGGACTCTCGTATATATATGTATGTATGCATGTGTGCTGGTTAGATATTTCTTCTTTTCATACCATACCGGATATGTATCTTTTACTCCACGATTTAACGTCTCGCTCTCTAGCATAGAGATTACCCCGTTTTTATTCGGTCTCGTTGTTTTTGTCGGGCATAGAGGAGAGTTAGACGTTGACACTTGACTTGGAACCCTGTCCTCTTGAGATTTTCCAATAGCTAGAGGTAATACATTTGACGACATCGCAGGGACGTTGGCCTTGATCGATACCCTTTGCGGGAAAATTGTCTCGGGACTATAGAATAAGAGGATGAGGAGAACAAGGCGAACAGTGGGAGAGAGAATTGAGGAGAGGAAAAGTCGTACCTGCCCTGGTTGATGGGGTCGAAGGACTTTCGGGTGGGGCTGTTGAACTCGTCGGAAAAAAGGGGGATGTTTTGTATTATCTATTAGATATAAAAAAATTATCCAGTTAAAGTTCGAATTTTTCATTTTTTTTTGCATTCACTGTAGAAATTGATAAGAGAAAAATTATGAATCAGTTTGGATATTTATTTAAAATAAGTATTGAGATTTGAGCTGAAGAGATCTGCTCTAGTCTTTTATTAAATCAATGGAATATAAAAAATGGATCGTAATTAATTGGAGGGACAACTCTTTCTATAAATAGAGAATATATATAAATAATATGATGGTGAATAAAAAAGTAAGCAATGAGAAAAATGACGCTTCAATATATAGTCTAGAGGGGTTAGGTTAGCCGGCGTAGGCGGTGCAAGAATATCGATTATTTGTGGTTGCGGCATGCTGCCGTTGCTGCACCCTCCGTACCGGCTGTTTAAAAAATTATCTTATTACTGAAATCCTAATTTTATCATTTGTATTTTATATGAATTTATACACTGTAAAAATTGGGAGTGAATTTGGAGTGACTGGGAATTTTATTTCAATCCGAAGTCACTTGGAGTCCTGGAGTTTTTACTAAAAATCACTTCGCATATGGAGTAAATGGAAAGTTTGTTATTTCATCAGAGTGATTTGCATTTTATTTAAATCCGTATTCACTCTGATTTGGACTTTTAATATTAAAATAAACTCCCCTTCGGAGTAAATTTCACTTTGAACCGCAGTTCAATATTAAAATTAACTCCTTTTCGGAGTTAATTTCACTACGAACCCGAGTTTCAATATTAAAATAAACTCCCCTTCGGAGTAAATTTTACTTTGAACCGATGTTTTAATATCACAATTAACTCCTCATCGTAGTGAATTTTACTTTGAACCGGAGTTAAATATTGAAATAAACTTCCCTTCGAAGTTAATTTCACTCCGAACCGGAGTTTTAAAATTAAAATAAACGCCCCTTCGGATTGAATTTTACTTTGAACCGCAGTTCAATATTAAAATTAACTCCTTTTCGTAGTTAATTCCACTACGAATCCGAGTTTCAATATTAAAATAAACTCCCCTTTGGAGTAAATTTCATTTTAAACCGTAGTTCAATATTAAAATAAACTTTCCTTTGGAGTAAATTTTACTTTGAACCGGTGTTTTAATACTACAATAAACTCCCCTTTGGAGTAAATTTCACTCCAAGGAGATTAAATAAATAAACAGTCATCCGTCTGCATTTACTACGCGATCTCTCCCCAAATTTTTTACAGTGTAATTATATTTTTGACTCATAAATTGTTTAAAATTCAAAATATCAATATGTCGATATTATCGATGAATATTTTAAAATACTACAGATAAATATTTAAGGAGTGGGTTTATAAATAAAATAAAGATAAACGGGATAGGACCTAGTGATTAACGAGATAGATACCAGGTCGTAGAAAGTCTACATCTTTTGTGTCTTTTTTAAATAACTAGTCATGTATTGCTATATATTGTGAGGAGGAAAAGTCAAGTTGAAACTTTCTTTAGTCATACAGAATAATAACTGATAATAATTCATTAACTATTTAAATCTTATAAATTAAATTATTTATTTATATATATCGGTAAATTTTTCATTTCACCGATAAATATTTAGCATTTTAATTGATATAACTGTTTATATTTATTTTAATTACATTAATTAATCGTATAAATGATTTCATTCATTGAATGCATAATTATTGAGTAGATTTAGTGTTCAATTTTTAAATATTATTGAACCGGTTGAGAAAAAAATAAAACAAAGTTATAAGATATGTTTTTTTTTTTTTTTTTTAATGATATAGGATTTCAATGATAGTTTATTTTATTTTTATAAAAATTTATAAAAGTTAACAGATATCTTTTGAGTTGAAATTAAATAGACGCAAGCGCACTCACACGTGAGTATGTATGTAATTTATTCCATACTTCCTGAGTTGCATTAACCTGTTGGTTTCATGTTAAAAAAATTTGAAAAAAATCATTTGGTCGTTGCATGTGTATTAAAAAGTTGAGGATACAAGATAAATTGTTGGAATAATTGTTGTTTTATTTTATTTTTTTATATGTTTTTGAAAAAAACAAAATTCCTTCAAAACTTTTATTATTTAACTGGCATTTAATTTAATGAATTTAATAAAAAAAACCGGACGTGATTGTGTATTCTTTTTAAGTGTCAACGTTAATGCAAATATAAACGAGTTGTATTAATAAATATATAGGAGAGAATAATACATTGGGAATGTTACTGTATTTTTTACGTAGAAAGTTTATAGAAAAATTAGTATAGTAATAGTAGCAGGACAATATGGAATTATGGTAAAAATTACTGATAAATAGGGACAAGATTTTTGCCTTAATTTTGAAATGAATGGTTCTAATGTTTGATATTACAGCGAAAATATTGGTTTTATCATAAAAGTTTTCAAACAAAAGTTGTGGGAAATTTAATTTTATAAAAAAATTCTCTCTTATGATTTTTTGATACGACTAATATTTTCACCGTGATTCCAAAATTAAGATTCATAATGAGTGATTCAAATTTGTGTTAATTACGAAAATCTTAATTTTTAAGTTACGGCTTTGTTATTAGTCCTAAGAAAAAATTATAAGAAGCATTTTTTTTTATAAAATTAAATTTCGAACAACTTTTATTTGAATAATTTTTTTACACGACCAATATTTCCGCCGTAATATCAAAAATTTGACAGCATTCATAATTAATTGTTATTTTTAAATCAAAAGTAAAAATCCTGGCTCTACTGATAAAATACACAGAAAAAACGGATTTCTTGGTGCGAATAATTTTCACTCGCTCCTAGAAAAGTTTGCTTGTGCCAAAAAATTTTTTGGATTATAAATTAAAAACAAAAATTTTCTTGGCAAAAATAAATTTCTTGTGTCAAGAAATCCTTTTTTTCTGTGTAGTGAAGTAGCATGAGGACAGTTTGAAATTAGGGTAAAAATTACCGGTAACATAAAATTTGAAAATACATCCAACAGAATTTACAGTGCATTGTAATTGTCACGAGGTAACAGATTAAATTTTATTTTAAAAATGTTTACCAGCTGCATGATAATAGATTATAATATTTGGTAAATTATTCGTAAAAAATAAAATAAAAGGAATAAATTAAAAAACAGCTGAAAAAATTGTTAAGATGCATTTAATAGCTTAACATACATACAATTATTTAGTAACAACAAAATATAAACATGTTAATTTTGTAAAATAAATTATTATTCATATATTCAAAAAAATTCCCGTTAAGAACAATAAAAACAGTTCATCTACTAAATTTATCAAAAATTTTAGAAGCATTAAAATACATATATATTAGGGTGCTCCGTTTGAAACGAAGATTTTTTTTTTTTCGTTCCCCATCGAAAATCTTGTTCTACATGTAAAAATAAAAATTCAGTGAAATTTCGAGCTCTTAATAACAATTTTAAGAACTGGAACAACGTCGTTGAAGTTTTCCCATGCTAAAAGCATGTAAATTTTGATTTTTTTCATTTTATCGAATAAAACTCAGCCCCATATTCACTTATCTTATCGGTTCAAAGTTTTCTTGGAAGAGAATTGTATGCTCTTTGAAAAAGCCTGTATGTGCTTAGCAGTACCTCCAACTACAGCCCTCGTGGAAGCCTTGAAAGTCTAATTTCCTACGAAATTAGTGGTTTTTTGTTGTTAACTTGTAAACGGTTGACTTTTGGGAAAAAAAGTACATGACATTTTTTGTAGGAAATTTAGTCTTCTACAAAAAAGTTCTTCAAAGTCAAATCTCTGAAATCAATATTTGAAAAGATATGTGAACTTTAACTAAGTAAAATTCGAAATTTTAGCTAAATGTCAAGATTAACGGTTTTATAATTCAAAACCATTACATAAACCATGTTTTTTTTAACATAATCCATCTGTTAGGTCCCGAGGACATCGAAAATTCGAACGAGATTCTTCAATCCTGTGTTTTAATCATTCAATATTTCAAAAGAATTACAAATGAGGTTAGTACTTAAGAACAATTTCGATGAATAATTACGGGCATTTTATATTTTATATAAATATATATTAATTGATACTTACCGTAAGTTAATAACTGAATATATTGTATAGTATTGAACACTGACATTTAGCTAAAATTTCGAATTTTACTTAGTTAAAGTTCATATATCTTTTTAAATATTGATTTTAGAGATTTGACTTATGAGAACTTTTTTGTAGAAGACTGAATTTCCTACAAAAAACATCATGTACTTTTTTTCCCAAAAGTCAACCGTTTACAAGTTAACAACAAAAAACCACTAATTTCGTAGGAAATTAGACTTTCAAGGCTTCCATGAGGGCTGTAGTTGAAGGTACTGCTAAGCACATACAGGCTTTTTCAGAGAGCATACAATTCTCTTCCAAGAAAACTTTGAACCGATAAGATACGTGAATATGGGGCTGAGTTTTATTCGATAAAAAGAAAAGAATCAAAATTTACATGCTTTTAGCATGGGAAAACTTCAACGACGTTGTTCCAGTTCTTAAATTTGTTATTAAGAGCTCAAAATTTTACTGAATTTTTATTTTTACATGTAGAACAAGATTTTCGATGGGGAACGAAAAAAAAAAAATCTTCGTTTCAAACGGAGCACCCTAATATATATATAGAATTAAGATAAGATCCAGTAGCCGATCAAGGAACTAGTATTCGATCACTCTGGTATTTGTATATCTGTTTATTATATTTTACTATATAGGATTGATCGGATACTAGGTATTTTACTTTATAATACAAAAGAAAATTCATATGATGTTTTACATAGAGATGCTCGCTTACACCTCAATATGTCTCGTGATTCATTTTTCTTAAAATGAATCAGTGAGAAGTAGTTCAATCAGTGGATATTCACTTCATAAATAGTCTCATATATATATCACTGATTCAATCAGTGATATACTTGGGACTAATTCGCAGTGAATATTCACTGATTCGCAGCACTTGTTACTGATTCATTTTAAGAAAGAAACCTCTCAGTACCAGAATCCACGAAAAGAGCCGAATATTTCCGAATTAAATCGAATTTACAAGATTTTTTATAAAATTATCATGTCATGTGCAAAGTTTCCCAAAAGTTGCAATCTTTAAATTTGAACAAATAAATTTTCTATTGTATCTAGCCCAATTTTTTTATCTATTTTTTATTGTAAATATTTAAATAGTTCTAAATTTTCGATGTCAGAAATATTATACTCTGTGGCATAGTAAAAATGGTTATCTCCCAGAGTATATTTTAATAAAATTTCACTACAACGTACCGAAACAAATAGTATAATTCCCACCGTCATTTCACACTAAAACCAAGTGTCTGATTTTCGCACACATTAAATGTGTTCCATGTTTAAGGTCATAAGCAAAACTATAGTTTTTGTAGTCACAAAAAATTTAACGGTGTCTTAAATATCAATAGCTCATGGCGTCTTAATGTCATTTGGAAAATGCTAATTTCGACTACACACTTGGTATCAGAGTGGCTTTTCTTAAAGGAAAACGCCATTGGATCTCTTTCGCACACTCAGAAAAATAACCAGGACTGTCTTTGTTGCACTCGTCGAGTAAATGATAATTTAAAAAAAAATTCCTCGAAGACGAATTCAAATTTTTGAAAATACGAAATTTTTAGTCCTCTGTTACTTCAAAAACGCCAAAGACTCTCTATTTTAGGTGTACGTTTTTCCGTTAATTAAATTGAATTGAAAGTCGGTTGATGTTACCCCTTAAAATCTTTGGGTAATTTTAACCATAAAATTATCTTTGTGTAATTAACATGTGTGAAATTAAGTGAGTTTCATAGGATGAGTTAGCTCTGATGTTGAGAGAATTTAAGCTATTTTGTAGCCCGGGAGTGGACAGCTAATAATACTGCTATGCCTAGGTTGGCATAAAAAAAGGTGTCGGGTCAGTCAGATGGATCCTAGCCAAAACTTTCATCTTCCTTTTCTCAAGTAATATTATCTTAATTGATAGCTTGTAGCCACACAATCAATATATAATATACTGAAAGCTATATCGCTGCAGCTTTATCAGCTCTCGTGACAATGGTTTTTTTTTAATTTTATTTTCCAAGTGATATGATAGAGGTTAAACAAGGCCAATATGTCAAGCGTTAACATGAGTTTCCATTCATCTAGACGATTCATCAATGAGTCAATAGCAGCTCTCTGTAAGAGTTTCTCGATGAATCTTTTACGTGACCAAGACCATGGTTTGTTGCTATACATGATGCTCGTTATTTAGTAGGGTCTTTCGATCCCCTATTTTATCATTACATGTAACAACACGATTACATCCACGCTGTTAGAGGTTTAAATCTAACTCCGTTTAGTTTAGTTGGAATTGAAGAGAATGAAAATAAAAAATATGTGCGTGCATTTGCTCAAGGCAAAAGCCACAGGGAATTTATGGTATGCGAGTACGAGACGAGAGAAGTACTGAGATGAGTACAGAGACTGGTTTTCAAAGACTCGTACCACTTCCTTCGTTATCCTATCATCATTACCATCATCATAATCGTTGTCCTTTTATTTAACTATAATATAAGTAATAAAAAAATTGTGTTATAATATTCACAAGTTATTTTATTTTATCAATTACCTGATCAATGACCTCACTAATGTTATCTCAAGGTGAAAATTACAGACTTACTGACCTCACTTTGTTAACATTAAAATATTATCAACATTTAAATTTATACTTCAGTCTTATCTTTGGTGTAACATGAGTAATTTATGGAAGCATTATTAAAAAAATATTATTTTTTCTGTGATGCATTAATTTTTATTTACTAAATTATTCATAGATTTAACAGACGTATTAAATTATTTATTGTTTACATTTAAATATTATGTCTTGTTTGGAAGGAAAAAAGTTTGTACTTGATGAATCATAATTTTAAATTCATGAGTATGTATAATAAAGTCAAAGATAAATATCGTGACGTATAAATGAAATTTATCACTAATATAATTCTCTGTTGAAATAAAGAAAATAAGAAATTAAATCTATCAACAAACTATTGAATTACATTAATAAATTCCTTGGAGACCAAACGTAAGCAAAATTTGTCAACTAAGTTGACTAATTTTTTTATTGTTAATTTGATATCATTGTATGAATTCTCAGACAATAATAATAATAATAATAATAATAATAATAATAATAATAATAATAATAATAATAATAATAATAATAATAATAATTTGGGTACAAAGAAAGAAAAATAATTTTTTTTTTTTATAAAATTTTAGGGGTTCCCGTTTTGCCCCTCCCCCCATCACCTATATTTTAAATGTAATTAAAATATATTAAAAACATATCTTAGAATATATAAAAAATAATGATACAGAAGTTAGCCGACATCTGATAATTTTTGGATTTTTTAAAAAACAATAAATTATGAAAAAAAAAATATTTAAAAAATTGCACTTATAGTCTTTTAAATTTTCTACATGTGCATATTTTTAGTTTTTTTTTTTTCTTCAAATTTAAATGAGTGTGAATGTAACAGACATCAGACAAATTTAAAATTATTAATTAATAGAGTAAATAATTAATAAAATAAAATTTTAAAAATTTGCATTTAAAAAATTTTAAAATGAATAAGTGCATTTTTTATAAATATTATTTTTTAAATTATTTACTCTATTTATTTATAATTTTGAATTTGTCTGATGTCTGCTACACTCACACTCATAAATTTAATTGTTGAAAAAGAAATCCAAAAATTTTTGTCTGCTAACTTCGGGATGGTTAAAAAATACATGTATGAATACATAAAAAAAATATATCAAATATATATTTAAAATGCTTTTTATATTTTCATACTGATATTTTATATATTCTCCCAGGGAATATATATTATTAATATACTGAAATTACATTTAAAATATATACGAAAATTGGCGAAGAGTTAGCTATTAAAAATATATATTTTTTTTAAATAAATTTGTTCCATGGGGGATAATAATAAGAATTGAATGATTAAAATAAACATGTTGTTTCAGGGTACAAACGGACCTCGGCCAACATACGCAGGCGCTAACAACGGTAGCGCGGGTAGTGCTGGAGCCGGCGGTGTTGGTGTGGGCGTAGGACCAACTGCTGGAGGACACGGACTAAAAGGTGGTACGGGAGGTGCTCCCCGCGGTGGTAATCCCGTGCAATACCGGGCAAGTGCCGGTGCTTGGGGTGCTACACCGTCCCACGCGGCCGCTGCTGCCGCGTATCCGCCGTACACGAGGTACCCAACCGCGGCCGCGCAGATGCCGGTTGGAGCTCAGCAACTACCGCCAACCGCGAATCCCTACGCTGCGACTGCTTACGCGCAACATGCTTCGGTAAGTTAACTCATATCATATGTATATGTACATATATCATTTTTTTAATTTATCCTTTTTCATCTAATATTAAAGTTAATAAACAATTAACAATTTTGATTTTTTTCCAACAAATCAATTAAAAAAAAAAAAAGAATTAAAAATATGCACATGTAGAAAATTTAAAAATCTATAGTTTCAATTTTCGAAATTTTTTTTTCCTTATAATTTATCGTTTTTAAAAAACTCCTAAAATTATTAGACGTCGGTTTTGTATAAATTTTATATTTGTTAATTGATATCTTTATCTATTTATTTATTAGTTGATGAAATCTTTAGTATGAGACTTTAATTTAATTTTTTTAAATTTTACAGTATGGAGGACAAAGAGTACCAACGGCATCTTCGCCAGCTAACACGAGTAGTAGCTCTAGCAGTGCGACTGGCAGCCAAAGTGGTACGATCAGTACAAACTTGAGTAATAACGCAATGCAAGGCCAACAGCCGGAGCAGCTGTCTAAAACAAATTTGTATATCCGTGGCCTCAACCAAAACACAACTGACAAAGATCTTGTTAATATGTGTTCTCAGTAAGTAATAATTCATTTGTAAAACAAATAGAATTGAATAAATATAAAAAAAAATTATGCAACTTAAATGAATTAATGCAGGATGTGATAATTTAAAAAAAAATTGTTTTGTAAATAATTTTGATCCTGAATTTAGCAGACAATTAACAATTTAATTTAAAAAAACAAAAACTAAAAATATGCACGTGTAGAAAATTTTAAAAACTAGGTGCAATTTTTTTAAATATTTTTTTTTTTTAATTTATCATTTAAAAAAAATTCAAAAACTATTTTTTCAACAAAACATTTACAAAAAAACAAAAATTAAAAATATGCACTTATAGAAAATTTAAAAAACTACAGGTGCAATTTTTTCAAATATTTTTTTTTTATAGTTTATCGTCTAAAAAAAAATCCAAAATTTATTAGACGTCTGCTAACTTCAGTATCATAAAAATTTGCATTCTGTTAAATATAAAAAAATCCTATATTTTGATATATTTGTTGGTTCTAATATATTGGTAATGCTTTTTTTTGCTTTGCAGATACGGAACAATAACTTCTACAAAAGCGATCCTGGACAAAAACACAAATAAATGTAAAGGTACTTAGTTGATTTATACACTTTTTAGTTTATATTATATGTACTATTTATTTTATTTTTTTGATATTTTTAAAATTCATCTCCATATCTTTTATTTTATTTTAACTTCATCCAAAGTATTATTCATTTTCACAAGTACAATTTTTAAAAATATATTAATTTATGCACTCAATTAATTAAATACTTATTATATATAATAGTATTTTATATATAAATTTATTGGAGCTTTTAAAATATTATAAAAATTAAAATATCTATGTCTTGTAGTATTACGTAAATATATGTTACTGAGTTACTTTTATGATTATCAGAGGCAAAGGATCCAATAAATTCGCGTATATTAGCTACACATTTTTACTAACAAACATTTCGTGACTAATTGCCGCTTCCGGACTTTCAAAAATCATCACACAATCAAACTTATGAATATCTTGCTTAAAAATCATATATATTATATTATAATATATCTATTTCTCAAAAGTTGCATCTTATAATAATCAAACAAAGCCAATAGTGTCTATAAATTAAATAAAAATTACGTAAAATAAATATATTACATATAATATATGAGAATTATAAGCAAGATATTGATAAGTTTTATTGTATATGTACCCGTAAATCGGAACATTTTTCACGGAACGAAAATAGAAAAACTAAAAGTAAAAAATCTACTGGATGTCAGCCGAAAATTGCAGCCACCCCCAATCACATAAATTTTTTAAATTTTCGTTGTACGAAAAACGTTACGACCTTCAAGAACACGATCGTGTGACAATTTTTGAGAGCCTCGAAGTGGCAACTGATCACAACACGTCGCTTGGTAAAAATGTGTCGCTACCATACACGAATCTATTGAATCCTTTAGCTCTGATAATCTTACCCGCACGAAAAAATATATATCCCGGCAAAATGGTACATATCCGGCTTATATCTTCAGTATTGTCGTATGTATGCCATTTTGCCGGCATATATTTTCGGACATATATTTTTTTGAATGGGTAAGAGTAATTTAAATTACAATTAATTAGATCGGAATACATCATCAATATACTGAGTAATTATTAAATGTATTTTTGTTAATTTGTGTTACAGGTTATGGCTTTGTAGACTTTGAATCACCGGTGGCGGCTGAGGGTGCTGTGAAAGCACTGGTCGCCAAGGGCATCCAAGCACAGATGGCGAAAGTGGGTATCTGGTTGCATCGTAGACTGGCCAGTGTACGTTGGTTGTGCATGCAAGTACAGTAATACCAGAGTAACAGTAAACCTCTATCTCTCTTTCTCTATTTATCATTTCTTTTTTCCAATCCTCGAACCTCTAATCACGTATATTTTGTTTATTTACTTTTATTAATATTTTATTTTATTTTATTTTTTTTTATTAAATCTCAAAACCAGCTCCCGGGTACCAACATCAACTTCGCGGTCATGGTGATCGTATCCTGTTACCTGATTTCTCCCATTTTTTTTTCTTCCCTTCCCTCAATGCAAGAGAAAATTTGTACCTTCTTAAGACCAAGTAATTCCATAAATCCTTTCTTTGTATTACCTATTAATTAATATAGTTGATATATTAATCCTATCATTTAACGTCATCTCCAACTGTAAAACTGTCTCTTAATACCTATGTTGATGCTTGCTGCTATACCTCGGCCAAAAACACAAACGCTGATTATAACTGCTGTATTTTAAAGTCTAAATGACATTTTTTCTATCGCGTCTCATCACCAAAACACTTTTTTCTTGTGATCTTGAAGTTAAAAGACAATTAACAATTTTCGGAATTATTTTTTTAACAAGTCAGTGACAAAAAAAAAAAAACTAAAAATATACACATGTAGAAAATTTAAAAAACTACAGGTGCAATTTTTTAAAATATTTTTTTTTTTAATTTGTTGCTTTTAAAAAAATCCAAAAATTACAAGACGTTTAACTTCAGTATCATTTCATTTTTCATAATCATCAAATTATTATACAAAATATAAACTTATGACTTTGTTTAAAATTTATTTATTTTTTAATTTATTCTTCTATTTCATTCACGACTGCCATACCCTTTACTATTTTTATTTTTCGACAAACAAAATTATTTTTTTAATAAAATATTATTTGTTCTTTTTTTATTTAATAATAAATTACGATGTATGGCAGCATCTTTCAGACATGTAGTTTATAAAGTATTTAAGTATTTTTTTTCTGCATTTTGAAATTAATTTTAAAAAAATAAATAAATAAATAAGTAAAAGAAATAATAATAATTAGAATAATGAAAATTTTTTAATTAACTAAATTTATGAGACGCGAATTTTTAATACTCTTATCATTCTTTGTCTTTTTTCCTATCATTTTAGTCATCTAAAAAATAATTATCTTATCATTCTTTTTTTTTTTTTTTTTTACTACAAATTAAAATACATACAAGAACAAGAACGTGCCCATGTAAAAAAAATTCGTTCCAAAAATGTTTCTCACAGTGAACTTTAAAAAATGAGACAATTTTGAACCTTTTGAACATTTGTAGAATTTTAAAATAATTAGAAGTGTCAAAAATTTTCAACTACTGTAGACTTTTTATGCGGGTTTTTTTTTTTTTTTTTTTTAATTTCTTAAGCAAAATTGATAATTTTATGAGTTCATAATTAATTTCAGTCACTCATTTTTTTGGACGATGTTTCAAACAAACAAAAAGTGAAAAAATTGAGCTTCTCAAAAAGTTCTAATGAAAGTCAAAAAATTTTCATAAATATTTTTTCAATTCATTTTTATTTTTTGACTCATACCTGAATAATTCTGGTAAGATTAAAAAATGTTCATAATTTCTAATTAACTTCTTTTTTTTGAAATTTTTTAAACAAAATTGATTTGAATTGATAATTTTACGAGTTCATTATTAGTTCCAATCACTCATTTTTTCGGACTATTTTTTAACAAATTAAAAAGTGAAAAAAAAACTGACCTTCCAAAAAGTTCTAAAGAAAGTCAAAAAAATTTCTCAAATATTTTTATTTTTTTGATTCACACCTGAGTAATTCTAGTAAGAGTCGAAACAAATAAAAACGGGTGCAGGAAAAACCTTCACCAGTTTAAAATTGTTCACTTTCAAATTTTTTCAAAGTTCCAAAAATGTTCAACAAAGTTCAGTCTCAATTTTTGAAGTTCACTATCATGACGTTTTTGGAACAAATTTTTTTTACGCGGGTAAATTTAAAAAATATTAACTAACTTTTCACGGAATGGTTCTTCTAACCTGGCCCGCGGTGAACAAAAGCACACGGGGTAACCCATCTACATACATATGTATATATATTTTATAAATATATATACATATATTATACGACAGGCTGTGATGATGTATAAAATCGCATGTGATATGATTTAAAAATTTTGAATGAACCAGTATACATTAATTAACTTATATATATTTATATAAATATAATAATTTTCTTATTAGTTTTATTAAGGAAATTTTTTATTTTTTATTTTTTTATATTCTTCAGTGTACATGCAGTTTTCGGCTAATGTACAATGTAATTAATTATGGATGGTAACGATTCATTAATTAATTAAAGTTTGATAAATTAAATTTGAAAAAACATTAAATTGAATGTAAGTAATAAAAATTTAATCAATTTGTTGGAAATGAAATGAATCGTTAACCATCCGAGTACGCGATAACATAATCACTTATATAAGAAACATTACTCTTTTATTATCTTTCTAATCATATACTAAAAAAATAAATATATACATAATTAAAAAAAAAAAATACGCCATCAGCTTGGCTTATACCATAATGTTTTCATTATTTATTCTGTTTTTGTGTTAATGCATTCGCAAGATTGAAGTAAATTGTCGTAAAGTATAAGTATATTCAAGTAATAGTAGATTTGGTTGATTTATTTATCTCTCGTATCAATTTATTTTATTTAATCATTATAATTATGGTTAATATCATTATTTTTATTTATATTATTTATTATTTATTATAAACTATCATAGTTTATTTGATAATGAAGGAAAAATTTTGAGAGAAAGTATATGAAGACGATGAGTCTTGATATTTTACTTCATGTTGAATTAATATATATGTAGATTAGGGTGCTCCGTTTGAAACGAAGATTTTTTTTTTTTCGTTCCCCATCGAAAATCTTGTTCTACATGTAAAAATAAAAATTCAGTAAAATTTTGAGCTCTTAATAACAAATTTAAGAACTGGAACAACGTCGTTGAAGTTTTCCCATGCTAAAAGCATGTAAATTTTGATTCTTTTCTTTTTATCGAATAAAACTCAGCCCCATATTCACGTATCTTATCGGTTCAAAGTTTTCTTGGAAGAGAATTGTATGCTCTCTGAAAAAGCCTGTATGTGCTTAGCAGTACCTTCAACTACAGCCCTCATGGAAGCCTTGAAAGTCTAATTTCCTACGAAATTAGTGGTTTTTTGTTGTTAACTTGTAAACGGTTGACTTTTGGGAAAAAAAGTACATGATGTTTTTTGTAGGAAATTCAGTCTTCTACAAAAAAGTTCTCATAAGTCAAATCTCTAAAATCAATATTTAAAAAGATATATGAACTTTAACTAAGTAAAATTCGAAATTTTAGCTAAATGTCAGTGTTCAATACTATACAATATATTCAGTTATTAACTTACGGTAAGTATCAATTAATATATATTTATATAAAATATAAAATGCCCGTAATTATTCATCGAAATTGTTCTTAAGTACTAACCTCATTTGTAATTCTTTTGAAATATTGAATGATTAAAACACAGGATTGAAGAATCTCGTTCGAATTTTCGATGTCCTCGGGACCTAACAGATGGATTATGTTAAAAAAAACATGGTTTATGTAATGGTTTTGAATTATAAAACCGTTAATCTTGACATTTAGCTAAAATTTCGAATTTTACTTAGTTAAAGTTCACATATCTTTTCAAATATTGATTTCAGAGATTTGACTTTGAAGAACTTTTTTGTAGAAGACTAAATTTCCTACAAAAAATGTCATGTACTTTTTTTCCCAAAAGTCAACCGTTTACAAGTTAACAACAAAAAACCACTAATTTCGTAGGAAATTAGACTTTCAAGGCTTCCACGAGGGCTGTAGTTGGAGGTACTGCTAAGCACATACAGGCTTTTTCAAAGAGCATACAATTCTCTTCCAAGAAAACTTTGAACCGATAAGATAAGTGAATATGGGGCTGAGTTTTATTCGATAAAATGAAAAAAATCAAAATTTACATGCTTTTAGCATGGGAAAACTTCAACGACGTTGTTCCAGTTCTTAAAATTGTTATTAAGAGCTCGAAATTTCACTGAATTTTTATTTTTACATGTAGAACAAGATTTTCGATGGGGAACGAAAAAAAAAAAATCTTCGTTTCAAACGGAGCACCCTAATGTAGATACATATTAGTGATGCGAAATTACTGTAAATTTTTATGTTCAGTCAAATCACGAGAAACTGTCAATTGACGTCAAAAATTTTTCGGTCAATTTTTTGGGCAAAATCAAATTGACGCGGGAATCGCGATTAAATTCAAAAAATGACCATTAGTTAATTTTCCGCTGGTCAATTGACATAAAAAATGATTCAGTCAATTTTTTAAAAAATAATTCTCTGGACTCAACATAACATCCGATTTGTTCGTTCAAGAAAATTCGTTAATATTTTTGGCAAAATCGTTGGTGCGGGAGTTGCGATTAAATTCAAATATTGACCGTTGGTTAATTTTCTGCTGGTCAATTGACTTCAAAAATGATTCGGTCAATTTTTTATAAAATAATTCCCTGGGAAATATTAAATGTATAAGTACTTGTAATTGTAAGTAAACTGCAAGTCGTTTCACTCAACATGACGTCCAATTTTTTCATTCAAAAAATTCAAAAAATTTTTCCTCGCTTCTATTTAGCGAAATAATAATCAAAATTGTACAGTCAATTTTTTTAAAAATAGTTTTCTGGTCAAAATTAAGTTGGCGCGGGAATCGCGATTAAATTAAAAAATTGACGACAATTTCTCTGCTTCACATCACTAATATTCATGAATATTTAAAAAAAAAATTTTTTTTAACTTATGATAATTTAAGGTGAAAGTAAACGTCAAGATTTATCGTAGAGACAAGAATGTTACGATGTAAATTGATGCCATGAAGCATGCAAAATCTATTGAAATACTTGATCGAGTCCCATTTGAGAATTTAACAGAACTTAAAAATAGATTAATAATAAAATTAAATTTAAACTGTCTACTAATTATCTGAGTGCGTTTAAAAATTAGAAAACTCATATATATAGATTATAATTGGTTTTAATTAATTAATTAATTAATTAAATTATTTATTATAGTTTAATTTGATTGTTTTATATCGTAGATTTATAGTGGTAGTATTTTTCAAATTTGCTGATTATTTATTTTTTAATTTTCATTCATTTCTTTTTTTAAATTGAAAAAAAATGTACAAAGTATTTAAAATTACTCATATTCATTCATTCTTGAGAATAGAAAAAAAAAATTCAGTCAATAATTTTGATCATTTTATTATTTATTATTATTATTTTTTTAATTTATTTATTTATGGAGGTTGTAGAAAAAAACGCGTTGCTTCCATTCGTCTTTAGGTTTTTTTTTTAATTGAACTTTGCTCTACTATCAATTGAAGATTAAATTTTACTACCGTACTTGTATAGTGAAGACGCGAATTGAAGTAACGCATATATATTTTTTTAATGTGTAGAGAAATAAAAAAAATTTAAGATATTTAAGGAAAAAAAATGTTAATTTAAATACCAATTGTTTTGCATAGATGTTTTTTTTTTATTCCTCAGCAACAGGAGCAGGATCCTACTAATCTTTATATTGCGAATTTGCCACTAAACTTCAAAGAAAATGATGTCGAAGGCTTACTTGCACAACATGGTCAAGTTATATCTACACGGATATTACGTGATACACTTGGACAAAGTAAAGGCGTCGGTTTTGCTCGGTAATTTTTGTCTATTTATTTATTTATTTATTCAATAAAATTTATTAAATATTAATGTAATTTTATTTTATTTTATTTAGGATGGAATCAAAAGAAAAATGTGAACAAATAATTCAAATGTTTAATGGCAAAGCTCTACAGGGTGCAAAAGATCCACTTTTAGTTAAATTTGCAGACGGTGGTAATAAAAAGAAACCATACAAAAGTTCAATATGGCGAGAAACTGGCGATGTAAATAAATATTCAAGTTTTTTTGTAATTTTATTTATGATATTGAAGTCAGCAGACATCTAATAATTTTTGGATTTTTTTAAAAATGATAAATTATACAAAAAAAATATTTCAAAAATTGCGCCTGTAGATTTTTCAGTCTACAAGCGCATTAGGGTGGTCGTGAAAAATTAAATTTTCTCAGGCGCCCCATAAAAAACTTATTTTTAGTAAAAAAAATACGTGGGGAATTTGGTTTTTTCTTTTTCAGTAAAAAAAACACGTGCCGCAGGACAATCAAAGTTCATTTTTCGACACACTCGCGGTTTTTTTTAAATATCTCATGAAATATGCAGATTAAAGGAAAAAATCATAGGAACATTTTTGTAGGAAATTAAATTCTTGACAAAAAAGGTCCTATTCATTTTTTTTATAAAATGTGTATTTATGAAAATATTTAAAAAAAACTTTTTTTAGATCTAATGAATTGAGCGTTTTAAGGATTACAAATTTTGAAAATAACATTTTTCTAAGTATATAGAAACTACGACAAGCATTAATGATTGATATGTTACGAGTTACGAAGTTGTCTATATTTAAGAAAAAACGTTATTTTTGACATTCGTTATCCTTAAAATGCTCAATTGATAAGATCTAAAACAGTTTTTTAAAAATATCTTCATAAATACACATTTTTAAAAAAAAATGAACATGACCTTTTTTGTCAATAATTTAATTTCCTACAAAATTGTTCTCGTGATTTTTTCCTTTAATCTGCATATTTCATGAGATATTTAAAAAAAAACGCGATTGTATCGAACAATGAACTTTGATCGTCCTAAAGCACGTATTCTTTTTACTTAAAACGAAAAAAACCAAATTGCCCACGTATTTTTCACTACAAAGAAGCTTTTTATGGGGCGCCTGAGAAAATTTAATTTTTAACGACCACCCTAATGCGCATATTTTTTTTTTTTGTAAATTTGTTGAAAAAAAATCAAAAAATTGTTAATTGTCTACTAACTTCTGGATCGTTTTTTTTTTATACTTTCGATTAATTATAATTAATGAATTTATTCATTTATCTTTAGAATATCACATTAAATTATGACACGAGTGGAGTAGGTCAGAACGGAGTACCAACAGCACACATGCTTCCAGCAGCAACTCTTGCTCAGTACAGTCGTCATTATGGTCAAGCAGTGCCTGGTTATACTGTCCCAGGAACACCGTGGGTTACTCCTTACGTCTTGCAAACCGGACCTCCACATATGCAACAGGTTGACGTGAGTCCTGAGCTACACGAGGCTCTAGATCAGTTACTAACGATAAAAACTCTAACATTGAATTTAATTATTAATTATTGTTATTTTTCATATTTTAGATGATGCCTTCAGCCGATCCCAGCAATCCACAGTACAGCATGATTCCTCAATTAACTACTCAAATGTCGACACTTCATCTCGGGACTGGTTCTGTATGTAATTTTGTTTATTAAAAAATAGTAAAACTTCTTGTAGAAATTACTCAGATTATGTTAAATAATTCACAGACGTTTTTTTTGTCTTGGACTTTGATCAACAAAAAATGATGACGATAATTTAAAAGAATTTTTTTAACTGATTTTATCACATATGTCCATTGCAATGATGATAATTGACTAGGGTTTTGAGTATTTTTTTAATAGTTTTAAAATTGTCTGATATTTAGATATGTACTCCAGTGTAATTTTTACATCGAGTTTTATAAATGTTAATTTTATTATAAGGTAAAAGACCCAGTACCGAATCAATCGATGTGTTTTTATATCTGTGTTGAGTAAAATTAATTAAATATAGATATATAAATATATGAGTGATCGAATACTACTTGTAACTTATATGGATTTTTTTTCTAAGGTACGAGATCTAGAACCTGGTCAAGGAACTAGTACCTGATCACTCATAGATTTATGTATTTATATTTAGTAAAATTTAATGAATATAGATATACAAATATATGAGTAATCGGGTACTAATTCTCTGATCGGGTACTAGGTATTTTACCTTAGATTGAAAAACAAAATTACTTCCAAGTTAAAAGACCTAGTACCCGATCCAGAAATTAGTACCCGATTACTTCATGCATTTGTATTTCTATATATACTAAATTTTTACTAAATATAGATATATAAATACATGAAGTGATGAGGTACTAACTTCTTGATCGGATACGTTCCCTGATTAGGTACTAGTTCCCTGATTAAGGACCAATTCCCTGATTCGGTACTAGTTCACTGATTAGGTACTAGTTCACTGATTAGGTACTAGTTCACTGATTAGGTACTAGTTTACTGATTAGGTACTAGTTCACTGATTAGGTACTAGTGCCCTAATTAGGTACTAGATCCCAGGTCAGATACTAGGTCCCTGATTAAGTACCAAGTCCCTGATTAGGTACTAGGTCCCTGATTAAGTACCAAGTCTCTGATTAGGTACCAGGTCCCTGATTAAGTACCAAGTCTCTGATTGGGTACTAGATCCCTGATTAAGTACCAAGTCCCTGATTAGGTACTAGGTCCCTGATTAAGTACCAAGTCTCTGATTAGGTACTAGGTCCCTGATTAAGTACCAAGTCTCTGATTGGGTACTAGATCCCTGATTAAGTACCAATGATATGTATACAAATACATGGATTGATCGGGTAATAGTTCCCTGATCTAGTATCAAGTCTTTTATCTTACAATTATTTATCTAACATTATTGATATTATAATAATTACTTTTTTTTTTTATTACAGTACATCGCGGCAAGTCCGCATCCGTATCCTTACTCTTATCCTCCCAGCATTATCCACACCATGCCTTTGGGTGAATCCGAACAAACGAGCAACGCAGCGTCACCAGATGAATCTTATCAACAGTACCAAGCTCAGCAGCCCAAGTAGGCAACAGTATATAGGTTAGATCGGATATAGTTTCTTAGATAAAAAAGGAAAAGAAAAAAAAAATAAATCGAACGAAAATATTTTTCCAGTCAATAAGTTTTCCTAGCCATGTAATTAGTTGATATTCGTATGGAGATAATTAGAATTCTTAGTATTATTTTTCAAATTTTTTAGTTATTATTTTATTATTATTTTTTTGTTTTAGGTACGAATATTCCGAAGGTTACATAAGTTAGGGCAGCGTAAGAACAGTGTAAAAAGAAAGTGGGAGAGTAAATTTAAAAAATATTAAGGAAAAGGAAGATTATATAGAGAGAGGAATAACGAGGCGATGTAAAGCATTAAATTTGTAAGCATACAGGTTTAATAATTTAAAAATTTTATTATTGAAATTACGTATGAAAATATTCATCACTGAGTTTGAAAAAAAAAAATTTATTAAATAAATAAAAATGAATTGATTTGATTGACATTTAGTATAATAAAAAAAAAGTTCTTTTTTTTTTGTTATATTAAAAATTCTTCCTCATGATTTTAAAAAATGACGTTTAATAAAATGGAGGAGCAGGGTGTGACTGTAGGACTGCATAAAAAAAATAAATGGACAAAAAAGATGAACAAAAAAAAATAATTATTAAAATTAATTGACTTGCCAGCCATCTTTTATACATTTTATTCAAAATAAAATAAAAAAAAAAACGAGATTTAAGATAGGGTGAAAGTAGTTGATATTTTGCAACAAGTAGATAAATGATAATAAGAAGAAACAAAAAAAAAAATAAATAAATGTTTGACGATATAAATTATAATGGTGCGATTGTGTCATCATTTGTAATTACTATTCGTGCATAGTAACAGAAAATAACTAACTAAATAAATAAATAAATTTTCAAAAATTAAAACACTCGGAGGTTTTTATCTCCAATGGGCCAATTGTATTTTTTTTTATTTATATAAAATGATTTATAAAAATCGGCCATAGGGTGATGATAGGCTTCCAGGTTTAATTAATATATTTAAAAAGTTGACTATGAAGTCAAAAAGATCATGCGAGAGGTGCCGAAGCTTAACTGCTTGAAAGTGTGAATAAATATTTTATTTATAAAAAAATAAAAGAAATTTTTAAAGGTAAAAATAAAATATAAATTAACACGAGCTAGAAAAGAGTGAAAGTGAGAATACGAGAGAGAGAACGCACGAGTGAAAGAACAAAAGAGAGACTGAACCTGACAAAGTGTGAAAGAAAGAAATTTTTAAAATAAAAAAAACAAATTTTTTTAATGAAATAAAAATTAATTCTGTAAAACTTATAAAAAAAATTAAAAAATTTTAAAAAAATGTAAAAAGAAAATGTAAAAAAAAAATAACTGACGCTGCTCAGAAGTTATTACAAAGATGAACTCTTCCCAAGACATTTTATGTAGCGTAGGGGCAACGACCAACTCATTTCTTGACGTTTTATTGTCTGTTGAATTGTCATTGCCTCGAGTCGTTGTATTATGATTATTAATAATAGTCCATTGAGGGGAGAAAGAAAGGGGTAGTTAGACACTTCCGAACGTTAAGTGGATAATGATAATATACTTGACATGTTTTCTACACTTTATCAAATCATTGTATAAAAAAAAAAATATTCACACGATGCACGCAATAACACAACTTTTTTTTCATTTCATGTTCAGACATTCCATGCTGAGCACGTCTTTTTTTTTTTATTAATTAATTTTCATTTTGCCTTAAAGTCAATTTTTTTTTTTTACGGTTTATTGAGAAAAAAATTCAAAGGAATGAGTAAGAGGAAGAGAAGTGAAACAAAAGTTTATGAATTTTTTAGTTGAAACAGAAAAAAATTTTTACAATTAAAAGTTAATTTTTTTTTTTCATGTACAGATAACACAATTTTTTTGTTTAGAATCGTGCCTTTCCAGAACAAAAATCCGCTTAGACAAATGAGACAAGGGTGGGGGGATTTTTATTATTAAAATGAAAAAAAGCTGAGAGTAAATAAATAAAAATAAAAAAAGTGAAGAAAAAATTAATAAAAGAAGAACCATATTAAAATAATATATTTTTAGTGTCGTTGAAATCATAAAAAAAAGATATTAAATAAGAAATAACTCGAGCAAATTTTTCAAATTTTCACTAGTTGCTACGAGGTTTATTATTTTTTATTATGACTTTTTTATTGTCATTTATTACTAATATACAAAGAAAAATAAATAAATAAGAAAAGAAAAAAAAACATTTATTTCTTCATGTTAAACTAAAAAAAAGACGTAGATTTTGTACGTATAGACTTTTTGTCACACGATCGTTGGAAAGGAATATAAATAAACGCGTTAAAAAAAATAAATATTGTAGAGTGATTAGAGGCGATGCAAGAGCGTGAATAAATAAATGAACAAAATGAATCATAATAAAAAAGGAATAGTCTGGAAAGAAATAAAATAGATGATAAAAGTTTTTTTTATTGTGCGAGTGTGTGTGCGTGTGATTATTTGAGGCGCTTTGTAGAGAGTTAATTTATTTATTACGATTTTACTTGAGTTTGCGTAATTGAAAAAAAAAATAATTATTTTCTAATACACTTGAAATTTTGAACCTGTCCTTCTTCCTCTAACTTCTTCGTTCTTTATCTCTAGTTTTCAACTATCGAGTTGTATCTAATGAAGTCAAAAATTGGAAGACATGTGGAAAGAAAACCTTGTAAATTAGTGTGATATAAAGTTTTCTTAATAATTGTCGAAGGAAACATATTGATGGTAAAGATTTTAAATAAATAAATACACTGAAAAAAATTTACGGAGTGAACGCGGGTTAAATCCGGAGTAAATGCGGAGCGGATGACTGCGTATTTATTTAATTCCCTTGGAGTAAAATTCACTCCGAAGAAGAGTTTATTTTACTATTGACACTCTAGTTACAAGTAAAATTCACTTTGAAAGGGAGTTTATTTTAATATTTAAACTCCGTTTCGCAGTGAAATTCTCTTCGAAGGGGAATTTATTTTGATTTTAAACTCCAGTACGTAGTAAAATTCACTTAGAAGGGGAGTTTATTTCAATATTGATACTCCGGTTCAAAGTAGAATTCACTCCAAAGAAGAGTTTATTTCAATATTGAAACTCTGGTTCCAAGAAAAATTTATTCCGAAGGGAAGTCAATTTTACTATTGAAACTCCGGTTCACAGTAAAATTCACTTCAAAGAGAAATTAGTTTTGATATTCAAATTCCGGCTCGGAGTAAAATTCACTACGAAAGGGAGTTTATTTTAGTATTGAAACTCCGGTTCCAAGAAAAATTTACTCCAAAAGGGAGTCGATTTTACTATTGAAACTCCGGTTCAGAGTAAAATTCACTGCGAAGGGGAGTAAATTTAAATATTGAAACTCCGGTTCGGGATGAAATTCACTGCGAAATGGAGTTTATTTTAATATTGAAACTCCGTTTCCAAGTTAAATTCACTTCAAAGAGAATTTAGTTTTGATATTCAAACTCCGACTGGGAGTAAAATTCACTACGAAAGAAAGTTTATTTTACTATTGAAACTCTGGTTCCAAGAAAAATTTACTCCAAAGGGGAGTCAATTTTACTATTGAAACTCCGGTTCAGTAGAAAATTCACTCCGAAGGGAAATTTACTTAAATCTTTAAGTTCCGGTGCAGAATTCAATAAACTCCTTTTCGGAGTTTATTTTATTATCGAAAGTCCGAATCGGAGTGAATGCGGATTTTAATAAAATCCAGATCATTCCGCTAAAGAAACAAACTCCGTGTTTTCTCCGCATGCGGAGTGATTTTTTCTAAAACTCCAGACCTCCAAGTGAATTCGAATTGCATTAAAATCCGAATTTACTCCCGATTTTCTACAGTGCAAAAATGAAAAAAAAATGCAAAGCTTTCTACCAAATATAAGACGAATTTTCGATGCTCGGTGACTCGACCAGTGTGATCATGTATACACGCAGCACACACACTTTTCCCTTGCACACAAGAGCGAACTCATAGATAGGTAGATTCTTAAAAATACTAACTTCGATAATTAAATAAACCAATAAAAAAAACTAAAGTAAATGACAGAAAATTTTAGCTGTCAAAATTAAAATCCCAAAAAAAATCGTAAATTAATAATTAACGATTTGTTCAATGAAAAGCGTCATCTAAATGTATGAAAGATTTTTACACTGTTAAAACTTGAAGTAAATAATATATTTAGTTTATTTTGGTACATCACAATTTGATTGACGTAAGAATGAATACTGTCTGTGTTAATTTACTGATGATTGATCATTTTTTTTGAGAGTTTGTGTGCATGCGTAGAAAGCTCGACTGAAAATTATGTGCGATAATATAAAAAAAAGTGGAAAAAAAAAAAAAAAAAAAAAAAAAAATATGAAAATTAAAAAAAAGTCAAACTATTTTTTAAGATACTAATTATTATACTCGATTCGAGTTTGTGCTAAAAGAAGATAAGAGAAACGAAAGAGGAGTCAATGATTTATGAATAAAACAGTAGGAATTTAAAAAAAGAAATAATTTTTTGAGGGATAACATGAAAGAATTAATTGATAAGCATAAATAATAGTAATTATTATTAAATGATGATAATTATAAATCAACTTTATACTTCGTACATCAGTTCTCAGACTGAAAAATCGAGAACTACATCAGGTAGCTCTAGAAAAAAAAATGATAATGATAAGGGCAAAGATACCATGTGATGAGTAGTAAATTTTTTCAATAATTTTACTGAGGAACTTTGATATAAATAAATAAACGCGACTAGACCAAACACGTCGGAGAATAAGAAAGACTTCGGCTGGCTTAAAAAACTAACGATGAACAAAATGAGGAAGAAATAAAGTGATAATGGGGGTGGAGTGAAGAGATGATTTTATTGTATAGGAGAAAAATTGTCACGAAAAATATTGATCGTAGAGACGTTTATCTACGGATTTAGAATAGACATTAAATATTAAAAAAAAAAACCAACTGTGGGTTTTATAGAAATAAAATTTAAAAAAATGCCTAGTGATTAAGATAAATTTTAAGTAGATAGTAATTAGATGATAGTTAGGATATAAATGCCTCCTCTTTATTCCTTCTTACTGTAGATTATAAATGATAATTCTCAGATGTCTCTCCCTCACGATATTTTGCTGGAAACTTATTAGAGACGAGAGTTTTAAATAAAATTAAATATTAATTATATGAATGTGACATTAACACAGAGACAGATAATTTAAGTTTATAAAATAAGTTGACAATGAATTTTAAAAACACGACCGTTTAGTCTACGCACTTTGTACCCGTTAAGACTGACTGGCTACATATATATATATTTATATATATATGAATGATTAATATATATTAATTATTCTACATCATTAATTCAAACTGTAATATAATAATTGCGAGTAAAGAATTGTTAAAAAAAATAAAACAAAAATCTATAATTTAGCAAGAATATTTTTGCTTGCTGCTTAACTGCGGGTCAAGTGCTTGGGCAATTCGGGTACTGTATGTATGAGTGTTTATATTTAAATAATGAAATAAAATAACGAAGAAGAAGAAGAAAGAGAAGAAGAAGAAGTAGATAAAATGTCTCGATGCCGAACTCACGCTTCAGCTTTTTTTTAGCGGAATAAAAAAGCTTAAGAATGTTTATTGTAATGAGAGTGAATGTTAATTATGAATTAAAACATATGTACACATACACAAAACACAATTGTAAACATTGACACTGAACAAATTACACAATTATAGATTATAGATTTAAATATAAAACCCATTTTGTAGTTCTTAGAGTCCGTTGTGACGTAGTCCTTAGGCTAAGACATAAGTTAATGATAAATTTAATAAGGAATTAAGTTAATTAAGATGTCTAAGTTAAGTGGGTGTGAGTGATTTATGTGCGTGTGATATTTGTGTTGGAAAAAAGAGGGAGAGAAGGAGGCCAATTTAAATTACGGCTTAAGATTTATTATAGATCAGTTTAAATGATTGGGAGAATATTAAGATTCTCTATGTAGGATTTAAGTTTCTGTTTTATAATTTTTTTTTTCTTATTGATTATTAATTTTTTATTTTATTTGTTGGAGGGAAAACGAGGAATGGCTCTATAAGAGACTCTTTGTACAGTCCTTTTGCGTAATTAATTGTTTACATTATTTTTAAAAAATGTGTGTAAGTGTGAAAGATTAATAGAGAGAGTTAATTATATTATTATTTCAACTAAAGTGTGATGAAATAAGAATGTGTGTGAATGTTTTTAAAAAATATAGAATTGTAGTAATGCAAAAAGAAAAAAAAAAAAAAAAAAAAAAAAAAGAGAAGGAAAATGAAAAATAAGGAGCGTTTTATTTTGTGAATTTTATACGATAATTACGTTCCCATTTTCTTTTCTTATTTAATATTTTTAGTTTTAAGTAAAACAAATTTTTCCCATACTGCGTTCTTGCATTTTTTTCTGTAATTTTTTTTTTTTATTTAAATTTAAAGAAATAAAATTTGTTTTTTTTAGTTTTGTCTGAGGAAAAAAATTTTATTAAGGGGGAAAGTTGGTCTGAGACAAAAAAAAGAGGATGTTTTTGTGACTTTTTTTCAGAGTACCTTCGTTATTAAAATTTGTGACATCATTAAGCATCATTCCAAGAATGTTCTCCTAAATTTTCATAAAAAAATATTAAAAAATGAGCCAGTGGTAGTGGGTAGAGACGAGTCACAAAAAAAAATCTCCATGCCGTAGGCAGGATAACTCATGACTGCCTCATCTGAAATCAAAAAACCAAAAAGATTTCTTTAGTACATAAGTTTATCTTGGCTTTGAACGAAAGAATAAACAAAATATTCATTTTTGAATTTTTGGTAAAGGTGCAATCAAAAAACTCTGATTTTTACCAAAAATTGCTCCTTTTGTTTAATTAAAAAATAAGTAGTTATTGAAAAAAAAAAATCCTTCGTTCAAATCTAAGATAAACTTATGTACTAAAGAAATCTTTTTGGTTTTTTGATTTCAGATGAGACACTCATGAGTTATCCTGCCTACGGCATGAAGATTTTTTTTTAAGTGACTCGTCTCTCCCCACTACCACCGGCTTATTTTTCAATATTTTTTTATGAAAATTTAGCAGAACTTTATTGGAATGTTGCTTAATACTGTCACAAATTTTTAAAATTTTAATAACGAAGGTACTCTGAAAAAAAAAATTTCAAAAATATCCTCTTTTTTTTAATGATTTTGAAGTTAGAAGACAATTCTCAATTTTTGGATTATTTTTTTCAACAATTAAATTTAAAAAAAAAGAAAAGTAAAAATATACACATGTAGAAAATTTAAAAAACTATAGGTGCAATTTTTTGAAATATTTTTTTTTTTATAATTTATCGTTTAAAAAAAAATCCAAAAATTATTAGACGTCGGCTAACTTCAGTATCATTTTTTTATGATCCAGAAGTTTACAGACAATCGGAAATTTTCGGATTTTTTTTTACTTGATAATTACAAAAAAAAAACAAAAACTAAAAATATGCACATGTAGAAAATTTAAAAAACTGTAGGTGCAATTTTTTGAAATATTTTTTTTTTTAATAATTTATTGTTTAAAAAAAATCCAAAAATTATCAGATGTCGGCCAACTTCCTTTTCATCTTTTTTTTGTATCTCAGACCCCCTTTCCCCCTTAAATATTAAGTAAAAAAAAAAATTATTGAAATGATGAATGTCTGAATGGAGTGAAAGAAAGTAGATAAATTAAGACAAGTGTGTCATAGTTAATAATTAGAAAATCTTTAGAGGTCGATAGGTGCTGTAATTGATGACGAAAAAACTGATGAAGAAAAAAAAAACAAAAAAAAATAAAAATGTAATTTATAAAAATTTTATGATGAAAAAAGTGTTTTATGCAATTATCGTAATTAGAGTCTTCATAAGAAAGAAAAGGGTATGAGCCACTAAAAAAGTGCCCTTATTTTATTTTGGGTCATTAGAAAAAAAGCTAGTCTTTGTGTGAGATAATTTTTTTTTGACGTTGATAAGAGTGTGAGAGAGTAAAAAAAACGAGAGCGATATCATAAGGATTTTTTTTTTTGATAGATAGTTTTCATCATTTTTTTAAAAGTAAGAGTAATTAAAATAATGCCAAGAGAAAAAAAAATTAAACTTACAGAAGTCTTTTCTTTTATCCTTTTTTTACATATAGGTAGAGAAGTTTTATCCTTTAGTATAAATAACCTAACTATAGATATTATGTTTTATTTTATTTTTTTTTCTAATTTATCGGGATAGAGTTTGTAAAAAATGTTCTTATAAAAAAATTTTTTGTTCTTATAGTCGTTTATTTTAAATAAAAATGTTTTTTTTCTTTCTCAGGTATTTTTATTTATATTTATGTTCATTACTTTTATTTATGCCATATTTAAAATACGTTTTTTTAATATTTTAAATATCAAATCAGTTAAATTTATTTTCGAGTGAGTTCTTTTTATCAGCCATAAAAAATTACATAAATATAAATAGATATTAATGTAGAGCATAAGAGGATTTAAATATTCTGACTGTATTATCAGCACCACCAGAGACTATGAGTTTTGGATTTGACCAGTTGCAAGCAAGAACTTTGTCTTCATGGCCTGAGAGTTCGTACAATGGAGCTTTGGGACTGAAAATAAAATTATTTTAATGTTTTAAACGCAAGGTAAAAGATCTAGTATACGATCACTTCATTTATTTGTATATCTGTATTTAGTAAATGGAAATATACAAATATATAAATGATCGGGTACTAGTTCCCTGATCAGGTACTGGTTCTCTCACCTTATTTAATAAATTTTACTAAGTATCGGTATACAAATGCATGGAGTAATCGAGTACTAGTTCCTTGATCGGGTACTAGGTCTTCTAACTTGTAAGTACTTTTTTTTAAATATACAGTACACGACCTAGTACCCGATCAGAAAACTAGTACCTGATCGGGGACAGTACTTAATTAGGGATCTAGCACTTAATCAGGGGCCTAGTGCCTAATCAGGGACTTAGTCTAGTACCTAACTTAGATACTAGTACCTGACTTAGCTACTTATACCTAATTAGGGACTTAGTACTTAATCAGGGACTTAGTACTTAATCATGGGTCTAGTATCCGATCAGGAGCCAAGTATCCGATAAGGGACTTAGTACCTAATTAGGGAACTAGTACTTAATCAGGGAACTAGTACTTGATCATTCCATGTATTTGTATATCTACATTTAGTAAATATAAATATATATACAAATACATGAATAATCGGGTATTAATTCCGTAATCAGCCACTGTTATCCGTATCTTACTTTAAATCAAAATATAATATTACTTTTATTTTAAATTATAAATTATTTTAATTTTACCTCCGAGTATCCCATAATTTCAAACTATTATCACAAGCTCCAGAAATAAAAAGATTTTGGTCGGTTGTTGACCAACGAACTGCTTGAACCCATTGTGTGTGAGAACTGAAGGTTGATTTGACAATAGAACCCTCTGAAACATTAATTGTCGTATTTATATTTATTACTCAGCGATTGATTTTTCATTAAAAAATGAAATTCATACCTGATGTCCGTGGATCGTATAATCTGATGTGTCTATCAGCTGAAGCAGTGATAACGACACGTGATAAAGGAGAATAATCAAGATCAAAAAAACTTTTATTTCCAGGAATCTCGTGTTTTATTCCACCTAATTCTGAATCCCAGACTTTAAGTGTATGATCCCAAGAGCAAGTTATTATTTCTGATTTATCCGACCATACAACTCCGCTTACTGCTTCTTTATGTCCTTTCAATGTTCTTTTTGGTGTCTGTAAATGTCAATAAATGTATAAACAATTTTAAAAAACACATTAAAAATTTTTGTCAGTTTTTGAAATTTGATTCAATTCAAATTAATGAGTATCTTTTAGCGCCTAATTTAAATATATTTAGAATTTTACAGAAAATTAAAAAACACAAATTCAAGCCAATGTCTTTCTAATGGCAGTGAATTTAATCAGCTGATTTTATGGTATAGTCACAAGGTAAGTGACCCAGTACCTAATCAGGGAACTAGTACCCAATCATTCATGTCTTTGCAAATCTACTCAAGTAGCACACTTGGCTTTATGACATCTATAAGATAGCAGTTTTGAGGCTGTTTTTTGACCTTTAAATAAGCCACCGACATGATGACCAAAAAAAAATCAGAAATTTGTCATCAAATACCTGCGTAAAAGACTTGGCACAAGTGACGACAAAATTTAAATTACAAATGATCACCAAGTGTCATCTGAACAACCTGTCAATTGATGACTTTTTGAAGGCGGGAAAAAGAACACAAACTTTCTATGACTCCCAGGACCAACTTCTATACGTCACATTTATGTTAAAAAAAAAGACATCCTTTTGACACCTTAAAGTTGTCAGTGTGCTACTGGGGTAAGAAACTTGGCTTTATAACATCTATAAGATATTACTCTAAGCGATCAGAAATTTATGACACTAAAAAAATATCTGCGTAGAAGACTTGACACAAATGGCAGCAAAAAATTAATTACAAATATTTATCGAGTGTCATCTGAACGACTTGTCGATTGAAATGACTTTTTCAAAACGGGAAAAAGAGCACAAATTTCCTATGATTCCAAGGATCAACATCTGCACGTCTTATTTATCTGAAAAAATCTCGGCTTTGAAACAAAAAAAATTTGTCTTGTTCTTTTAAAAGACATCCTTTTGACATCTTAAAGTTGTTACTGTGCTACTCGAGTAAATTTACTAAATTTTACTAAACATAGACCTAGAAATTCATAGAGTGATCGGGTACTAAATCTTTTACCTAAGCTACCAAAACTTTTTCCTGATTTTCTTAACTATATAGATGATACCTTAGTTTTTCCACGGTCTGTCTTCATTCTCTTGCTCCTCGATTCACCATCATCGTTATCATTCTCATCTTCATCAGAAGTCGACCAAATTTTCAGCATCGTGTCCCAGGATCCAGTTGCCATGACTCCACCATCTGAGTTAACGCCAACAGACTCTAGAGATTGCTCATGACCTCGACATACATGGATGCAATCAACCGAATTTCTAGCGATATTCCACTTCCATATGATAGCAGTTTGATCCTGCGATGCACTAAATAAAATTTTAAGAAATTTTATCAGTAAATTATTATTTTCAAAGATCTCATTAATTGTTTATGTTACCTGACAAATGTCCCTGTCTCAAGATCCATTGATATCCAAGCCACAGATTTTATTGGGGCACTATGACCAGGAATAGTGAGCTTATGTTGTCCTTTAGATGTCCAAATTTGCACAGTATTGTCATAACAACCGGTCAAAATCCTACAGTTATAAAAATAAAAAATTAAATAAGATCTGTCGGGAGATAAAAATATGAGAACAAAAAGCAAGTGATTGGTATCATCGCTGTCAATAAAATAAATGAATTATTAACCATTTTTCTGACACAGCAACAGCAGATACCCAGTCATCGTGTACCAAACAATCTTGTGGTTCGGGTGGGGGATGTTTTTCTAAGTATTCAACATCAATCACATCTTCTGTGGATACTCCGCGTTCACTGATGTGTTCTGACAATGAAGTTCTCAATAATTCGGAGCATACCAGAAAATCAAACTCGACTTTATTCTTTTCAGTTCCGCTACCTAAATTAATTAATATGCAAATTATCTAATTGAATGTCATGCACACTGTAAAAAATTTACGGAATGATCGCGGATTAAATCCGGAGTGGACTATGTTTTTATTTAATCCCCTTGGAGTAAAATTTCCTGGAGAGAAATTTATTTTTATATTGAAACTCGGGTTCAAAGTAAAATTCACTCCGAAGAGGAGTTTATTTTAATATTTAAACTCCGGTCCGGAGTGAAATTTATTCTGAAGGGGAATTTATTTTTATATTTCCACTTCGGTTCGGAGTGAAATTCACTCCGAAAAGGAATTTAGTTTAATATTATGTCTGGTACGGAGTTAAATTCACTCTGAGAAGGAATTTATTTTAATTTTGAAACTCCGGTCCGGAGTGAAATTCATTCTGAAGGGGAATTTATTTGAATTTTAAGCTCCGGTTTGTAGTGAAATTCACTCCGAAAAGGAATTTGGTTTAATATTATGTCTGGTTCGGAGTGGAATTCACTCTGAAAGGGAATTTATTTAAATTTTAAGCTCCGATTCGTAGTGAAATTCACTCCAGAGGGAAATTTATTTTAATTTTAAATTCTGATTCGGAGTTAAATTCACTCCGAAGAGGAGTTTATTTTAATATTTAAACCCCGGTTCGAAGTGAAATTTATTTTGAAAGGGAATTTATTTTTATATTCAAACTCCGGTTCGAAGTGAAAGTCACTTCGGAGGGAAATTTGTTTTGATTTTAAATTCCAGTACGGAGTAAAATTCACTCCGAAGTAGAATTTATTCTTATATTGAAACTCCGCTTTGTAATTTTCTAAAACTCCGGAAATCCAAGTGACAGAATTAATCCGGATTTAAATAAAATCCGAATTAACTCCCGATTTTTTACAGTATAATTAAAAATTTATATAAACAATGAATTTTACAAAACCTTTTAACAATTCATTTACTAAAATATTCAGCTCATCTGATATAATATTTACAGACACAGAAAAAGGATTATCTGGAACAGCGAACCTGAAAAAAACAATTAATTTTAAAAAAATAAAATACCTGCCCTCATATTTAATTATAAAATATTCAAAATAATGAAACATTTTAAAAACAATAAAGTGAGAGTTAATAATAACCTAAATCTATACTAGGTCATACAAATTAAATAACTTACTGCGTTTGTTTAGTTACAAATCTAATTTGGATTTGTGGTGCATTGGAAGAATTCATTCCAGCCATTATTAGATTATTTATTTATCTATATCACTGTAAAACAATAAATAAATAACAAAAATAATTAAATATATTATTTGACGACACTGAACACGCGGTTTGGAGTTTAAATTTATTTTTATCTTAATTCGGGTAGTGTTTTTTTTTTTACCGACAAATGTCACTACTTGTATATTCTTCCATACACTGATTTGAACGAGTATGAGTGTAGCGGACATTAGACAAATTTAAAATTATAAGTAAACAGGATGAATAATTTAAAAATTATAAGTAAAAATCAGCTCCACTTACGTGAAAGAAGCTAAAAAATTTATGACCGTGAAGTTAGCGGACACCCGCCATTTTAAAAATAAAAAATCTTATATTTAAAAAAAATGCTCGTGTAGATTTTTCAATTTTCTAGACGAGTATTTTTTTAAAAAGATTAAAAAATAAAAACTCGAGGTAAAATTTGAAATTAAATTTTAAGATTACTTATTTTTTGTTTAAAAATTTTTACAAACCTCATTACTTTTTGATTTTTATATACAATTTTTCGAAATCTTGACGAGTATTTTTTTATTTTTCCATTACCGGCTATTTTTAAATAAAATATCTTGTAATTTAAAAAAAAACAAAAATTTTTGAATTTTGAAAAAATACTCGTGTAGATTTTTTAATTTTCTAAACGTGTATTTTTTGTGAAAGATCAAAAACACCCGAATTCTTACTTTAAATAAAAATTCATAAATTTATAATTAATTAAAAGTTAATTTTTTTTTAAATTTATAGTCGGAGGCTCCCGTATTTATGACTATGAGCGGGGCCAAAGCCCATTTTATGATAAGTCTGATAGTTTCGCTGAAAAAGTAAAAAGATCTCGTAATTTACTATAAATTTGTGCCCAAGCTCTAAAAAATTTTTTCTTGAAAATCGGACCGAAACCAATAACTTCCCGAATTTTTGAAAATTTTCAATTTTCTTAGCGGGAAGTTTAAAATATCAAAAATAAATAGTAGTTTCCTATATGTAAGGATCTACACAACTTTATAAATAAAAAAATGAATAGCTGAAAATATATATATATATTTTTGTTTATTAAATTTTTTATTGTATAATTATATTTTATTGATTTAATTTTTTTTTACAGACTCAAAAAGATGAATTGCCAAAAATGAAATCATGATTACTGTTAATAGAAACAATTGATTTTATTAAAAGATATTTCAATAATTAACATTATTTTAAATTGATTTTTTTTATATTCAAATTACTACAATTTATGATCTTGTATACTTGAAGTAATCCATTAGTATCATGATCATTATCAATTATCATTTTTAATATTCCAATTCCAAGTTTACAATATTCCTACTCTCCGCTCTCTTTCGATCGAAGTCTTTAACTGACTGGTTCTTATTAATACACGGTATTAAATTATTAGGATTCCTCCCGAATGTGATTCCTAGCAGATCCAGAAAATTGCTTATTCTGTTGAGCAAAGACTTTTGGAAGTAAGCAGTTGTGTTCATTGATGGTACGCCGGAGAAGACGATTACCCGATCAGCAAGATAAGTTGTCATTATAAAATCGTGCTCAACAACTAATCCATTTTTTTTTTTTTGCATTAAAAGAAATGTCAGCTGGTTTACCCAGACAGAGAGCCAAAGCAACACGTTGAAGTTCACCACCAGACAAATTTAGTATTTCTCGGTCTATAATGTCATCGATCTTCAGTGGTTTCATGACGTCAGTTATAAACTGCGGATGTGTGTAAGCGTCACAATAACTGTCTAACAACTCCTTGAAACTTGTGACTAATTTTCTGCGGTTTGTAACTGATATGTAGCATTAGAATATTACCCGATCCATCATCAGGTGGTAGATTACCTGCTAACATTCGTATTAATGTCGTTTTTCCGGTACCATTTTCCCAAAGCAACACCAAAATTTCTGAATCCGTAAATTGTCTTTGTTCAACATTCAATTCAAATGATCTCATTGTATGTTTTTTCATCGCCTGATACTTGTAGTGATTCATACATTTTATTTCTTCTTCATTAGAACTCTCAGCCACTTTGAATACAAGTAATTCTTCATGGTAACGTAAATTTTCAGTTGTCACAAAACCATCAAGGAAGATATTTATACCTTCACGATCACTGAACGGCATAGTGACCACTCCATAAGCACCAGGTAAAAACAATAGTGTGATCGGAGACAGTACCAATAAAATGAATATTGTTAATAATAATAATAGTAGTAATATCAAGTATTTGAATAATTAAATAAAATTGTTTAAAATTTTTAAAGTTGTTTCACTTGTTAAGTGTTGTGTCAATCAATAGAATAATTTAAAAGCAGTCTTTATAATTCTAAAATAAATTTTACGGAAACGTAAATCAGTAAACACAAAGAAATTTTATAAATTAATATTTAATCCAAATCCTTATTATTGATGACCAACAACTGGATGATCAAGATAAAGATATTTAATTTTATACAAGTTTCTTTAGGGCAATAGCGATATTGACCATGTCAGGAATGGTCAAATAATGAACCATTATATCAATTAAAGTAGTTGGTAGGGCATGAAAATAGTTAGCCACCAAAGGACTATATTTTTTTATCATTCTCACCCGATAACATATTTTATCAATTTTGAATGTCATCATTGTCTTATAGTTTTTTAGTTTTCCAGCATTTGCAAGCATTGCGTCCTTGGTAATATCAATATGCATGAGTTCTAAAGCGGCACGTTCAGTTGAGCTATGCAGCAAATCGTAATAATTGATATTAGAATTATCAACCAAAAGTCTTTTCATTAACTGAACTTCAATATGACATTCTCTGCGCAGAGTATTAAAGCTTTGATCGAATTGCACAGCATTCAAATGAAAATCACCGACATCAAAGTTCGCAGCATGATAAATGACAATGAAACGTTTAAATACTGATTCAAACGCTTTTTTCATTACTTGGGTTTTTTCAAACTTAAAAACCCCAAAGCCATATGTAAGGAATGGCAAATAATCATTATAAAGTTTAAAGGAACGATGTATAACAGCACAGTGGTTCAAAAGATATTCAAGTGCACCAATATTAAACCGAATTGCAACTTCTATTGGAGTCCATGGATCGCTGCCTTGAACTAGAAGACAAACATCATCAACGGAAGCGCCGTGATTTATCAGCAAATTAGAAATTTCTTCATTAAAATCTGCAAACATAATGATAAGACAAAATGGCGTGCGCTTGAGTGAACTTTTAGGCACCATTGTAGTAAGATCGGCGCCCGCTTCTAATAGCTTCTTGACTACTGGTAAGTTTTCCTGCTCTGTAGCCACATCCACTGTTGAACCCCAAATTTTATTTGTTATATTTACTTGAATGTCTTTTCTTGACAGAAGATAATCAATAAATTCTTCGTCATCCTTGTAAATGCTAAGTTGCAGAAGAGTTGGATACCCGAACTCCGAACATTCGAATCTTTTATTGACGTCATCGATCTGCTCACGCCTTTCTTTAAAACACTTGTAAACTTTCCACAAACGATCACGATTCATACCACCTGCATTTTGTACACGAGGCGCTTTTTTACATTGTTTTCTTCCCATTATTAATTGGCCAGTGTAACAACCGCACTCTGAATTTCTTAGCTCTATGCCAACTTAACTCAAAATGGATACTTAGGTGCGGTTACAGTTTTCCGAAACTCTACTAATCGCATTCGACTAGCTTCCTTTTCCCTTTCTTCTCTATAGGAAGTTCTCTATAGTAATTATGATCAACAACAAGTATCAATATATTCCAATTTTAATTTATCTTTTTTTGTTTCAATAAAAAAAAACAATAAACATCTTGTTAACTTCCCACTATAAAAATTTAAGATTTTCAAAATAAGGGAAGTTATTGATTTCAGTCCGATTTTAAAAAATTTTTAAAAAGTTTTTATTAAACCTCGAGATTTTGAGATCCTAGGAAGTTATTTTAACTATTTCCGGCATAAAGTCTTCACAGAGAGTAAATCGCCGTCGGGAATAGTCGGAAATTTTCGGTTTGTAATGTTAATATGATCTTGAAATCAGACATTTAAAAATTTTTCAATTTTTGTTTCTCAACAAATCAATTGCAAAAAAATAAAGTAAAAATATGCACATGTAGAAAATTCAAAAAACCATAAGTGAAATTTTTTGAAATATTTTTTTTTTATGATTTATCGTCTAAAAAAAATCCAAAAATTATTAGACGCCTGCTAACTATGATCCTGAAGTTAACAGACCCTTAGTAATTTTTGGATTTTTTTTTTTGATCAAATCAATTTTAAAAAATAAAAAACTAAACATATGCACATGTAGAAAATTTAAAAAACTACAAGTGCAATTATTTAAAATATTTTTTTTTTTATAATTTATTGTTTAAAAAAAAAACCAAAAATTATTAGACGTCGGCTAACTTCAGTATCATAATGTTAATGTGTAGTAACGGCAAACGTCGTTAGATAATATAGAGTCCATATCCAGCTGTCATTTTCGTGAATTTTTTTACTACGTATAATTGATGTTAAATAATAATACTGAAGTTAGCCGACGTCTAATAATTTTTGGATTTTTTTTTAGGTGATAAACGATAAAAAAAAAATATTTAAAAAAATTGCACCTGTAGTTTTTAAAATTTTCTACATGTGCATATTTTTATTTTTTATTTTTTTGTAATTGATTTGTTGAAAAAAATATACTTAGTAAGTATTTCAATTATATTTTAAATAACTATAAGTATGTATATTAGGGTGCGCCAAAAAAAAAAAAACTAATTTTTTTTTCTTTAGTTACCGTGAAAATATCGTTAAGGATGATAAAAAAAAATTCTGGTAAAGTTTGAGCTCTTAATATTAATATTAAGAGGTGACGCTTCGTGATTTTTGATTTCCCATTTAAATAACATGGAAAAAAAAAATTTTTTTAGTTTGGAATTTTCTACCTCGGCAATGGCTCGTTGTACAAATAAGCCCAGCATATATTTTTGTAGGGAATTCTACGCTCTACAAAAAAAGTCTCTTATCATTTTTCGATAAATCCATCTGTTCAAAAGTTATTAGAGCTCGAAGTCAAGTTAGAATAAATTTCGAGATCTTTTTTCTTTTTCGGCGAAACTATCGGATTTATCATAAAATGTCATTAAAACTTTTTTGTAGACAATTTCATTTCCTACAAATTATCGTTAATAAATTTTTTCCAAATTCTGCATTGTTTTCTAGTTATTTCCTTTTTAATGCCAAGCTCCTTAACGTTAAAACTTTAATAATTAAACAGAGAAAGTATTTATAGTCAAGTCATTTAAAGATTTATAAAAATATATTTATTATAGTAAGAAAAAAAATATAGACAATAAAGTTTCATTAACAATTACGTTTGTTACAAAAAATTTACCACATTATTATTAAAATATAGCATCTTTTCATCTCAAAATAGATCTCATATGTTAACATCAATAATTATCATAACGAAAACAAAAAAAATAATAGCACTGGTTACATTTTCATAACATTTATAAGTATTTCTATAGCAGAATTACCGCTACGAATTTTGGGACAACTTTTTATGGTGGCGCAAATGTACATTCAAATTTTTTCTTTGTTCAAATGATCTGCCGCACTCATTACAAATTACCAAGTTACGATCCATGTGTTTGTTGAAGTGTTCGTTAAAGAAAATTGCTGACGTCGTAACGTAGTGACAAATTTTGCATCTGTACAAACGTCTGTATTTACCGATATCGCGTGGACCTGCATGATGAATAGTATTGTGTCGTTTAAAATAATCCGAGCGATTAAATTTCAAGTCACAGATATCACATGCGTACTGACGTTTCTTATCAGTGTGTGCACTGAAAACGTGTTGCTTTAAACTGTACAGCCGATCAAATTTTTCAGGACAAACATCACACGGATACAATTTTTCTCTGAAATGCGTACGTCTGTGACGTTGCAAGTGATACAATTGTATGAATTTAAGCTGACAAATCTCGCATTGAAATCGTCTGATGTTCATATGAGCAAATATATGATTTTTGAGATGACATTTGCGGAAGAATACTTTCTTACAATAGTCGCATTCGAATACTCTGTTTCTAGTGTGCGTCAGGATGTGCCGTTTCAAATTTTGCGGCTGGTAGAAACTACTTGGGCAAACGCTGCAAGAATATCCCGGCTCGTCGGCATGTATGAGTTCGTGAGTTTTAAGACTCCTCTGGTAGGCAGTAGAAAACGGACAGTGAGGACACTTGAATGGAGCTTCGCCAGTGTGCTTACTCATGTGTTCCTTCAGAAGTATGGGTCTGGTAGTCGCGTATTTACAAAAACTGCATTTATGGGCTTTTTTACTGTGAAAATTGATGTGATTCTTCAGACCTCTGCTTGATGAACTAGTAAAAGAACAAAGATGACAACTGTAAGGCCGTCCATTGTGATACTTTATTTTATGTTGTATTAAATGAGATGATTCATCAAATGTATAGTTACATTTAGTACATTTGTAAGCCGTTGGACCATGAGAGTTACTGATTTTTGACGGCTGTACCGGCTCTGAAATATTAAGAGTAATTAATTTCTTTAGTGACTAAAAATTTGAATTCTTCTATTCAATTTTTCATGTTTTAAAAAAATCCATGTAAGATTTTGCATGTAATTTGAATTTTTTTCTTTTGAAATAAATGATTTGAATAAGTAGTTTGAAAAATGCGCGGGAAATAATTTGCTAAATATTTTTTAATAATTCAGGGTGGCCACAAAGAAATGATTTTAAAATTCCGATATTTCCCGGTTTTCCGGTGAAGTTTTTCACATTTTTCCCTGATTGGGAATTTTTATTGATATCATTAAGACATTCAAAGTTTTTATTTTATTTTCATTGTAAATAATTAAATCTGATGATTAAATCATGCGAGATACCAAAAAATTCAGTAAATTAAATTAATGTGGCTTACTTTTGATTACTCGATTTTAAAAATATGTAAGTTAAAATATTTAATAAGAAATTGTATGATTAAAATAAATTCAAAATACACTAGTCATAAAAATGGAGGGATGTTAAAAAAATTGAAAATTTTTAAGTGATTTTCACCAGGTTGTAACTCGAAGGAAAATGGTCGTACAACAAAAACAAAAAAGGCAAATTGTAGCCCCAAGTGTCTAGTTTTCTGATCTGGTCTTTAAATTTTTTTTGCACGGTTCCGGAGTAATAAAAAATCAATCATAATTATCGAAAAAAACTTATTGAAGCCCGCAGACCGTTTTTTAGACGAGCAAAAATTTTGAAAATTTTTTTTCGATGGTTTTCTTGGGATTACTCCGGAACTGTGCAAATAAAAAATTTAAAGACCAGTTCTGAAAACTAGAGACTCGAGCTACAATTTGCCTTTTAGGTTTTTGTTTTACGACCAATTTTCTTCGAGTAACAATCTAGTGAAAATCATTCAAAAATTTGAAATTTTTTTAATATCCCTCCGTTTTTGTGACTAGTGTATTATTGAATTATTTTGAAATTTTGAACTGTCGCAATTTAATTCCTGGATACTTTTCAAAATTCCCGGCTTTTCCGGTTTATGGCCACCCTGGTAGTAAAATGCAGCAGATGGATTCTTACGTTCTGTAGGTTTTGATTCGTCATATTCAGTTTTAATTGAAAAGTTCTCGAGCTCTTCCTTTTCCGTCTTGATAACTACAGCTGGAGGATCAAGACTTTTTTTAGGTACGACAATTCTGTGGAGCAAAACAATAGGAAGATACTTTTTCGGAATATTTTTCACAGAGATGGTGTCACTCGATAATATTTTAGTCTGATAATCAGTATTTGTATCTTCATCAATACTAAATTTTCTTTCTATCATCTTCTTCTCACTGAATTCGCTTTTTACTCTAATTAAAGGTGGCCGCTGTGTAGTATAAGTATTAATGCTGCTATCATTTTCCATCCAACAATTTTTTTTTTCGCTCAATGATTCGACATTTATTATTTTTATCTGACTTAGTGGGTTGTAAGTGTCATCATAAATTGGCTTTTTATTTGGAAGTAAGTTTTCATCAGCAACAAAACTTTGAAAACTTTTTATCGGAGTACTTATTTCATCTTTAGTATTTTTATCGATACCTGTAACAGCAAATGTCACAATAAAAAAAATTAATACTTTTTAGATAACATTTTAGAATAAATCAAATAATTTATCAGTGGGTCTATTTAAAAAAATATATAAAATAGATAAAAATTTTTTTTCAAAATTTATTTTAATTAATTTATTTATTAACTTAAAATTCATAAATTTTTTCACGTCTGTTACATTCGCACTCATAAAATTATGGTAGAATTGAAAAAAAAAAAAAAAAAAAATTGCTCTACTGTTGTCACAGGAAAGTTCTAAAAATATGTTTTTTAGTCTTATATATTAAATTTGCTTTTATAAAATTTATATTATGATAAAATTGAATTTTCAAAAATTCATTCAATGAAAATTTACAAAAATTAGTAATCTTAAAATTAACAGACAATTAAAAATTTACGGATTTTTTTTCAACAAATCAATTAAAAAAAAAATGCGTATGTAGAAAATTAAAAAAGCTATAGGGTAAGAGTACCAGTACCCAGCCCCTAACCAGTAGCCAGCCGGTCATATACTTTAACATTGGCTCAAAATATATATAGATATAATTTAACATGAGGTGGCTAGCTACTGGTTTGGGGCTGGGTACTGGTGCTCTTACCCTAGGTGCATTTTTTTTTATTGATGGATTTTAAAATAATTCAAAAATTATTAGACGTCTGCAAACTTCAGTATCATAAAAATTCCCCATTATAGAAACTATTTAAATTATAAAAAAAAATTCTACTTCGCCAATAAGTAAATCGCATATATTTAATTATAATTATAAATTGGAAAAAAAATACGTACAAGTATCGTTGAAAGTTTGTATTTTTATAAATAATAAATCATCAATAGAATCATTTTCATCGTCACTTAGAAAAATGACATCTCTGTTTATATTTTTATTGTATTTATTATTATTCTTATTCATTTTATTGGCTTATAAAATTAAATTTCTTTAATCAGATTTTATAAAAATTGAATTTTATAGAATATAGATCTGTGTCAAACGTGTACTTTATTTTGGAGTATTGATCATAACCTCTTGATTTAAATCAAGGGTAATTCATTTAAATTTAAAGTTCCAATAAACTTTGATTATTTATACAAAGAAATTATTTAAATTTAATTATTTAAACCATTTCTTATTTTCAAAAATTAATTATCGTAATTTCATTATAAATTTGTTGTTTATTATTTTTTACTACGTCTTTGTAAACAAGTGGTTTAAAAAACACCGGCTATTGCGACTGTACAACATAAGTAACGTCGTAACGCGGGCAACACGTAACATGTGTGGTTATATATATCATTCAAGGTCAATAAAATATATGAGTAGTTCAGTAGAAACCGATATCACCTGAGTCTTAGATGTGGGATACGTCAGGTGTCAGTAAAGCAAATGCGCGGTCGATTTAAATGATCAAAATAATTAATATTTTAAAGAAAATTAACCTGCGGTTCCTTCATACGTGACTGCCCGATGAGTGTAAATGTAGTAGACATCAAACAAATTTAAAATTATAAATAAATAGAGGAAATAATTTAAAAAATAATATTTGAAAAAATGCACTTATTACATTCAAAATTTTTCAAGTGCGCATGTTTTAAAAATTTTAGTTTATTAATTATTTACTTTATTTATTAATAATTTTAAATTTGTCTGATGTCTACTACATTCACACTCACGACTGCCTGATGATACTCCAGCTAGCAGACGTCTAGTAAGTTTAAGATTTTTTTCCAAACGATAAATTATAAAAAAAAAATATTTAAAAAAATTGCACCTGAAGCTTTTTAAATTTTCTGCATGTGAATATTTTTATTTATTATTTTTTTGTATTTGATTTGTTAGTAAAAAAAATTTGAAAATTGTCTTCTGACTTCAGGATCATGACTGACCGAGTGTCACTAAAAAATATATTTTTAAATAAAATTGTTCAATACTGAATTATTTACTTATGTAATAACAAGTGTAGTACCATTGTCATTTCGATAAATAATTCAAATTTATGATCCTGAAGTTAGCAGACAATTAGCAATTTTCGGATTTTTTTTTTCAACAAATCAATTACAAAAAAATAAAAAATAAAAATATGCACATGTAGAAAATTTAAAAGGCTACAGGTGTAATTTTTTTAAATATTTTTTTTTTTATAATTTACTGGCTAAAAAAAATCAAAAAATTATTAGACGTCGGCTAACTTCAATACCATTTCAAATTATATTAATGAAAAATAAGATAATGATTTGGGTTTGATACAATTGATATTAAATTTCAAATAGAATAGTTATATAGATATTAATTAAATATCATATAATCATTAATACTAACCAATTGTATTTTCATTATTGGGCAAACAATCTTTCTCTAAATCACATTTCTCACGCTTTTTTTTTCGTTCCCTGTACTCTCGTTGACGTTGAGCAGAAGTTTTAGCGGGTTTTGATCCAGGTCTTCGACCCAATTTGGGCAAAAGGTCACCATACTGATACTGGATTGTCTGACGGTCCTGCGTCTCATCACAATCCTGATCTTGATCCATCATTTCATCATCATCATCCATTTTATGCTTTTTTCCCCTTACATTAAAATTACTTATTTAAAATTTTATTAGTTAGCGCACTGTCAGGTAGAATTAAAATTATTCATTTTATCAAAACAACTTTACTTACCGATTTTGAGAAAAAATATATATTTGATGTGTTGTTGTTTACATAAATATACACGTGTGAATGTATACCTACAATAATATACACCCACTGCGCATAAACTATTTTATGAAAGCATTTGTTTTTATTTAGCAACGCTCTATATAACAACAACTACGATTTTATAAAACTCTTTTTTGTTTGTCCCTAATTAACATATGTTAATATTTTAATAAATTTCCCGCGCAAAGTAACAAAATAATCATATATATATGACGCCAAAAGGTTTGTATGAAAATTGTTTACTACAGCTGATATGATGACGTCATAAATTTTCACGCATGCACCGAAGTATAGGTAAGGCAGAGAAATGAGAAATTTGACTAACGGTCAATTTTTGGATTTGATCGCGATTCCCGCGCAAACTTAATTTTGCATAGAAAATTATTTTATCAAAAATTGACTGTGAAATTTTGATCACCATTTCGCGAATGAATAAAAGTTAAGATAAAATTTTGACGAATTTTTTTGAATGAACAAATCGGACGTTAGGTTGAGCGATACGACTTGTAGTTTAAACTATAATAATTATTTACAATTACAAGTGTTTGTACATTTAATATTTCCCAGGAAATTGTTTTATAAAAAATTGACCGAATTGTTTTTGACGTCAATTGACTAATAGAAAATTAACCAATTTTTACTTTTTGAATTTAATCGCGATTACCGCGTCAATTTGAATTTGGTCAGAAAATTATTTTATAAAAAAGTTATGATCCCGAAGTTAGAAGACAATTAATAATTTTTTGTCAACCAATCAATTATAAAAAAAAAAAAAAAAACTAAAAAAATGCACATGCAGAAACTCAAAGAAGCTATAGACGCAATTTTTTTTATAATTTATCGTTTTTAAAAAAATCAAAAATTATTAGACGTCGATTAACTTCAGTATAAAAAAAAATTGACAAAAATTTTTAGTAGACGTCTATCGCCCAGGATCTAAAGGGAAAGTTGCCGATTGTACAGATCCCAATCACTCAGAATCTTATAACCCAGAATCCCTAAAGCGTAGAATCCCAATCTCCCAGAATCCCAATCATACTGAATCCCGATTGTCTAGACTTTTAAATACCCGAAATACTTTTTATCCAGACTTTAAAGGCTGTAAAAATTTATGATAATAACAAAGACCGTTTTCATAGGACGGCAGAATAACAATATTAGTAGTCAGTTTCAATTCATATACACTTATCCAAAAAATTAAAGGAACGAAAAAATTTTAGAAATTTTATAGTGATTTTTGAAAGGCTGTATATTTGTGAAAAATCGTCGTATCGAAAATTTGAAAGAAGCAATTTGAAGCTTTAAATCTCTAGTTTGAAGATCTTCTGGCCAAAATTGAAGCTAACTATAAATATTATTATTCTGTCGTACTATAAAAACGGTCTTTGTTATTATCATAAAATATTTACAGCCTCTAAAGTCTGGACAAAATGTATTTCAGGTATTTAAAAATCTAGGCAATCGGGATTCTGTATAATTGGGATCTGTACAATCGACAACTTTCCCTATTGGATCCTGGGCGATAGACGTCTACCCAAAATTTTGACCATCATTTCGTATCTCAACAAAAGTGAAGACAAAGTTTTTGACGAATTTTTTTGAATGAAAAAATTGGACATTATGTTGAGAAATACGACTTGCAGTTTGCTTACAATTTCAAGTACTTGTACATTTAGTATTTTCCAAAAAATTGTTTCATAAAAAAATTGACCAAAAAATTTTTGACTAGACAGTCAATTTCTCGTGATCTGACAGCATAAGAATGACAGTAATTTTTCATCATTACCCCAATCACTACGTAAAAATTATTGATGATGATCGTGGTGTTGAATGTATCAAGGCCAGCTCTCTTTGACTCTTCTCACCTGATATTAAATTAAATGAGCGAGTATATAAATAAATAATAGTATACAATTGTTCGTTGATTTTTTTTTATAAATTTATAATTTTCATAGTTTTACAGTAGAATACAAATAATTTTAAAGAATAATACTATCATAAATATTCTGAGCATGGTTGTTTATATATCTATATAAATATATTTGTGATTTTCTATTTATTAATAAACTAATAAATGTAAAAACATGCGAATAAAATACTTCATATCTAATTTTATACTTTCAACTTCATAAACTAACTGAGGAAAAAAAAATAATATTAAACTCTATTTTTTAATATCTATCAGTTCATTTCAGAAGTAAAATTAATATTGCCAAAGAATATAAGTAAGTAATTATAAATAATAAAATAAAAGTAATTATTAGTGTTCGATAATGAGTGAAAAATAATTAATAATATTAGAAATAATAATAATAGTTATTGATACTATTATTGTAACTCTTGATAAAGGCTATTGGAAGATTGTTCATCGGAAACACCTTGAGCAGCTAATTCATACAAAGTTCTTTCAAGATAACTAACATCTGGATACCCATGACCTGACGTAGATGGACCCAGTTCAGTTTTATGATGAATTTCATTCCAGGTAACGACATCTTCACGGCCAGTGGTTACTGACCGGCCTACGGTGAAAATTAAACGTCTCTCGAAAGCGATTTGGAGTAATCGTAGTACTCTGCGACCAAGATCATTGTCTGGTAGATAACAGACTCGAGGAAAACCGACTGCATAAAATGCTTGACCAGGATTTGGATGCTCTGGTCCTTGAATACCCGATGGAATGCTGTAATTAATAATAATTTATATTGCAATAAATTTTTTAAATAAAATGTTAACCCTCCAGCCGTCCCGAGGTCTCTCTGGCTGATCTGAATTACGGCAAATTCCCGTAATTTATGATATTCGGAAGAATTATGGTAAAATATGGTATTTTGTGGTAAGTTACGGCATTTAATGGTAAAGGTGCGGTTAAATTACCGTAATTTCACGACAATTCTGAAGCATTTTACCGAAAATTTACGGCAACATTGCGGTATTTCACAGCCAACGTGCAAAATTACGGAATTTAACCGTTAAGTGAAGTATTTCGCTATGATACGGAAAAATTGCCACAAATTACCTAAAAATTTGGCAAATCTGCAGTAAAATTCGGTATTTTACGGCAACTCTGCGGGATTTTACCGCAAATTTGCGGTAACATTGCGGTATTTCACTTTAAACGTGCAGATTTACAGTCGGGCCTCGTTATAAGACTATTATATATTATATATTATTCTGTCTTTTTGGTAAACCAGGTATCGCGATAGAGATAGAAACGTTTGAGAGAGAAACTAATAATCTTATTACGAGATTCTACTGTACTGCAAAATTACGCCATTTTACCGTACAGTGAAGTATTCACTGTGTTACGGTAAAGTGCCATAAATTTCGGTAAATTGCCGCAAATTACCGTAAAATGCGGTAATTTATCGTAATTTGGATTTACTAGGGTTGCCACTTTTCGTTCGTCGTGCCGCGGCCATGTATTTAACATTGCGGTGATGCCAAATATCATAACTCTGATTTTTCAAAATTAAAACCACACAAGTTTATACGACTAGACAATTGTAATTTTTTTACTAAAATAAAAATTTTGTATTAAATAAAAATATTAAAGAAAGAGATGAATGAAATGAGTCGCTGGTGGTAACTGGCAACTGCGCAACAAATTCAACGTCCGAGTTTACTCACGTCAGCAGCAAATCGCCGCGTTTCTCAGGTTTTCCAAGAAAAAAAAATTTTTCTTGTAATATTCAAAATATCGGAAAAATAATTATCATTAATTCATTCGATACTAAAAAGTATAGAAGAACTCATAAAATTTCAAAAGGCTAGGAAATTTGTCCTTTCCAAATAATCTTCTAAAAAAAATTACTGAAAGGACGAAGGGTTAATTAACAATTAGTTAACTTACTCATAAGTTATTTGAATAGTATTGGTGTGCGGAAATCCAGGAAGAGCACGAGGAATTCTTGTCCAGTTCATAGTACCAGCTGGTTGATTGCCTCGCTTTTCACCATAAATCATTCTGCAAACTGGACACTGTATATACATAAGTTGTTGCTGAGTATTGAGCATAGCATTCAAACAAGCCAAGTGAAGTCTGTGATGACAACGAGTGAGTTCAACAGTCAGTGGCTCAGGTGTACCCAAACAAACTGGACATGAGTCTGTCCCATCGCTCTCCACAACTTTAACATACTGAGAAATGACATCAGGCGTACGCTCGACGTTAACCACCGAGTCTTTGAAAGCATCATCACTTCCTACGCTGCTGTCCAACAGATCAACTGGATTCTCATGACTCAAATACGTTGACACGGTATCAACACTGGGACGTCTTCCACTTTTTGTACTGCTTGAATCTACGTCAAGAACAGCCTCCCATGTTTTGCGCTTATTTTGGGTGTCTTCTGCAGCTGGAGGATTGTTCTCTGTATTATTTTTACTGGTAAAAATATTGAAGTTGCTTAAAATCACTCGAGCTAAATTCGATGGACTGTTTTCGCTGCTCTTACTCTATTTAAATTATAAATATGAAGTTATTTATTTTATTCTCTAGATAGAGGAAACAAAAAAAAAAAATTGATTACCTTTTTGGCGGTTTTTTTGTTACTACTACCGCTACTGCCACAGGGTTGTTTCTTGTGCGGTGATTTACTTTGACTTTTAACATTGAGCGGCGGTAATGGTCTCCGTCCACTTCCAACAGCAGACTGAAGTTCTTCGAGAGTTACTTTGACTAGAGGATAAGGAGCTTGCTGAACCCGACGTATCGGTCTTACATATCCAGTACAACATCTTACTTGAGTTAAATTACAAAAATTAATAATATATGGAAAACCCAAATATGTTTTTGATACATCGATAGTTTTATCTCCCTGATAAATGAATAAATAAAATAAGTCAATTAAAAGGAATAAAAATTAAGGACATTCTCAGGCAGTCTCCCCTACCCCACTTTTTAAAAATATGCAATGACTCAACTGTCATAATTTTATTAATACTTTGTAAATTAATTTTTCAAAAATTAAAACCTTAAGGACATTCTGAGACAAGATCCCCCACTTGTTTTAAATATTCAAAAATTTTGATAATTAATTTTAAAAAAGTTTAAGCGTTAATTGAAAAAAGGACAACGCAGTCGCAATTTCACCGAGACATAGATTTTTAAAAAAGTGATTTACAGTTGATATCAATTAGGAGTTGAACGAAATTTGGAAAACAAATTTCAGTTAAATCTTCATGTCAACATTAAAATTTGGAATGTTTAATTTTTAACTTCTAATTGATAACAACTGTATTTTTTTTTAAATCTATATCGGCGAAATTATCCTGTTTGAAATTAATGCTTTCATTTTTTAAAATTAATTAATAAAATTTTAATACTGTTATGACAGTTAAATGTCACTGAATATTTTTAAAAAATTGAGGGCACTGTCTGAGAATGTCCTTAAAAAAAAGTTAAAGCATTAATTGAAAAAATGGCAATTTTGCTGAGATACAGATTTTTAAAAATATTATTTACAATTGACATCAATTAGGACTTATTACCAAATTTCGTTCAACTCCTAATCGATAAAAATTGTAAGTAATTAATATTTAAGTTCTCGTTCATGATCAAAATATTTCAAATAACTTAATCTTGGGAATTTCACAATAAGTGAAGATGTTAATTATAAAATTTTGCAAGTTTGACAGACAAACGTTGTTGAATTTTATTTTTTCTTATTCATTTATTAATTTGAATAGTATTTGAGAGGAATCTAAGCAAGTTGTTGATATTGTAATTTGAGGAAATGTTTAAGATTATGAATATGCTGTTTTACTCTATTACATCTATTGACTGTAAAAACTAGACGAGGATGTTAACCATAAGAGTAACTATTATTATTTATTTTTGTTTCATATGTCAAATATTTGTATTAACAAGGAGAATTTTTTTATTCTTAGTTCGCCTGATGAAGCTGAAATAAATCAGCGAAGCGTTGCAAAATTTTATAATATATAACATCTTCACCTATTGTGAAATTCCCAAGATTAAGTTATTTGAAATATTTTAAGTAATTTTTTAAACTCTACCTCAGCGAAATTGTCCTCTTTTCAATTAATATTTAATTTTATTTTAATTGATTGATAAAACTTCAATACGCTTATGACGCGTTTTAATTTGTTTCTCTATTCGCTCTCAAGTAGATGAACGGTACAATCTTTGTTGCATTTGTACAGTAAATAGAAACTTTGTCCGTTTTTCTCGTAAACAAATGGAAGTTATCAAAAAATTAAAGTGCACTTCGTTAATTCACAGAATAAAGCATCAGGTCTGTCTTTCTTTTGCGTTTAGGGCTTTTATTTCAGAGAAAAGCTTGGACAAATTTATCTGATAACCCAAGTAGCACACTTGCCTTTGAGACATCTATAAGATACCCTGATAGCCACACTCTAAATATAATTGCTTAGCAAGTTCTACAGTGAAACATTTACGGCTAACTTAACGACAAGTTTCTGGCTAGCCTCGGCTGGATAATACTTGCGTGCAAGTTGATGCATGTAATTTGACAGAAAAACGCCATCAATTTGAAGTGAAACTTAACGTCATTGTCTGACAGTAACACTTGTAGTCAAATTAAATTCAAGTTACAGACAATTTACTGTCAACTTAAAGGTAACTGCTTGTTCTCCAACACTTTCCTTTTAATTGGCTTCAGAATACAGCAGCAGCTTGAAGTTTTGTGGTTAAAGTGGCTATCAGGGTAGAAGTTTTTGGGCTACTTTTTGACATCGATAAGACAACATACCAACATGTTGACAAAACGATCAGAAATTTATGTCACCGAAAAAATATCTACTTAAAAGACTTAACACAGGTGACGATAAAAAGTCAATTGCAAGTAGTTGTAAAATAAATCATGTAAATGACTTTTCAATTGGCATAGGACAGGAAAAACAACACAAATTTTCTCTGTCTTCAGAACCAACATTTGTAGGTCGCATTTATACCAAAAAAGGTGACTTTGAGACAAAAAAAAAGTTTTCATTCTTTTAAAAGACATTTTAAAGTTGACTCTGTACTACTTGGGACCCATTCTTAAGACAGTTGTCATTGAAAATTTCAAAAAAAGGAGGACACTGTCTGAGAATGCCCTTAAATATTTAAAAAAAAAAATAATAATTACAATTGCCCAGGCTTCTTCAATCAAACATTGAACATCCATATCATAAGTGTGCCAATCCTCAGTGTCACCTGCCCATTCCCACTTGGCACCTTTTCCAGCAGGTGAACTCGGTAAATAAAATTGTCTGCGCACATTGTGGATCTGTTCCCCATCATCACTGCACTGAGTGTTTGTTTTCAAATTTATGTAGTACCTGATTCAAAAATTCAAATTTAATAAAACATAAAATCTTCAATAACTAGACAAATGAAAAGTAAGACAGATAAATTGTGTTACCTGTCAAGAGTAGGATCAGCATCATTGAGAAAAACTCTAGTTAATTTTTTGAAATGAGCCCTTTCAAGATGTTGAGATACAGCAGGACTGTATGGTCTCCAACGACCCTGCCTATTCGCCCACTCCCACACAACGACAGCGTGACCGTGTTCTTGTCCGGATGATGCGTTCATCTTTACTCTGGAATTTCACACGCACATGATACATACACTTGTAACCTAAGAACCCCAAGAGCGTGGGAACATTTTCATCATCCTCATCCTCATCCACTTCTCATTCTCTCCCTCTCTCTCTCTCTCTCTTTCAATCCTCTCCCTATTGCTCTCTCATGGACAATATTTTCCACGGCCCTAATTTTTCTTACCCACTTGTTACAGCAACAACTTTTATTATCTAAACAAATATTTTATTGATATTCATTGATTCATATATTTTAAATAAATTTATTTGAATATTTTAAAATACTTCCGGTTGTTTTTTCCTCAAAATTAAACACGAAAATGAATTGAAATTGAAAATAATTTACGAGCTACAAGAATTTACCAACTACTCGAATTGCAACTAAAAAATATGACATGCGCACTTGCGCACTTGTTTATTTACTACTAATCGATCACAATGTTTCGATATATCGAAGTGTCAAGTGATTCAAAGTAAAACAAAACGCTCACTTCAAATCGTTGGTATTTACGTAGAAAAAAAATGATAACAAATTAATGATTTTACTTGTAAATTTAATTTATTAATTTATTAATTAATTACTGTCAATAACAAGTACTAATTACTATCGATAATTATTTTTAAAAGTATTTAAAAGACACCACAAGTTTTAATGGTGACAAAATGTTTTGGTGAATAAAAAACTGATAATTTTGTAGGTGAATTTTAAAGGAAAAATTGTAGTAATTACTGTTGTAATTGAAGCTAATGATTGCTTAGTAATTAATTTTCTGATTAATTAATTAATTAATTAATGATGGATGTTGAGAGACTGGCGATTGTGGCTGGTGTAGGTTTCGCACTGGCAGTTGGTGCTTTTGTTTTGTGGGGTCCGACTCCAAGACCCAGAAAACGAGGTATTTATGAGATTATATATTTATATATAAATATACTTAATTGATGTATTGTAATTTCAATACTGTGTATTTTTTTAGGAAAAGTTTCTGGTATTTCAAATTTAGGGTACACGTGTTTTTTGAATTCTTTATTGCAAGCTCTGGCCGCTTGCTCGACTTTCACAGCCTGGCTCAATGAACAAGGGAAGAAAAAGAAGTCTAGTAGTTTTATTAGTAATTTAATTTCAGTTATTGACAGTAAGTTCATTACTTATTTTTTAAACTCTTTTTTAAATCATCAATCATACCCGGAATTTTCAAATCATTTCTTTGTGGCCACTGTCTGTCCAATTAATGATAATTTATAATTTCAAAGGAATCAACGGATACTCTGAAGACTTTTACGACGATGTTGCTCCAATAGAAGTCATAACATCCCTTGGACCTCTTTGGAATTTCGATCCAGGTCACCAGGACGCCCATGAATTGTTTCATGTTATTCTCAGCGCGTTGCAAAATGAAATTCAAACTCCCAACCGAGTAAATTTCAATTTATAAATAATATGAATTCGATGGAAACATATTTTTTATATTCAATTCATTTAAATTCTTGTAGAAGGGCTGTCTTTCCGACGCACTTCCTGGTCCAGAAGTTGCTCCGGACGTAAAAGGATCAGGTGATTCAGTGGCGCTGCGTAGTGTCTCTTGCAATGACATCGCCCAAGTCCAAGCGCATTCCCATACCATAGATCGTCTTGACAAGAATTCAAACCATCCTTTGACTCTATCAACCCGATCGATACCACACTTCTCATTGTTCAATAAACCAGGTGTGATACTCGCTCGTTCATCAGAAATATTGAGTCGAGCACTGGGTGATTCAATGGATATACAGAGTCCATCTAAAAACTGGAACTCCCTCTGTGTTATTCCTCAAACAAGCAGCTGTGTTTTGTCACACGAAACCCATCCATTTTCTGGACTACTGACAAGTCAATTGAAGTGTACTAATTGCCACTGGAAATCGGCAGTACGTTACGATAAATTGGAAACTATTTCTCTACCGTTACCACCAGCCAGTGAAGCTCTCACATGGAGACGACATACACTTGCTGAATTATTTTCACGGCTTGTCACCAGTGAAGTAATACACAATGTCGAGTGTAATGGATGTACGTCACGTTGCGCAGCCATTAAAACACTTACATTAGGCAAATTACCTCGATGTTTGTGTCTTCACATTCCTCGGACAACATGGAGTAATTCAGGGATTCCTATTAAACGAGATGACCCAGTGATATTTCCGGAAATTTTTGTACTTGATCCTTTTACATTTACTGAGTCCAACAAACGTAGTAGTCAGGTTTTAATTTATTTATTTATCTATCTATTTATTTATTTATCAACAATAACGTCACGGGATGAACAAGATGGTACTGGGTACTATCCCGGATTATGCTCAGTTACATATGAGGTAAAAAAAAATTTCAGACAGTAAACACTTACGTCTGTATTATACTCAGTTCTACCTTAGATGTAACTGAGTTAAATCTGAAATAGAGCTGAGTATAATCTACACTGTAAAAAAACGGGGAAAGTTCAGGCGGTGTAGGTGTTAAAATTGTCGGTGTTAAATTTCAACACTGAAACTGGTGTTAAAATAAGACAGCCGAATGTGTAAATATTCTTTACCGGTGTTAGAAAAATTTCCCGGTGTTAAAATATTTTTTGGTATTGAAAATATTTAACTTTGCAAATATTTTTGCTTACTTGATCACTACAAGTCACACAGTATTTTTATTAATTAATTAAATTATTGGTGATTGAAATGACGGGCGTAAAATGGTGTAATTTTTAAATAAATTACGTATAATATAAATAATTATTTAAATAAGTACATAGCAAAATTTAAATTTCCTCCAGATAATATTCATTAAATTTCTATATTTTTTTACATGTAATACATTTTTTTTTCTAATTTCTATACGTGGAATTTTTTTTTACATCGATTTAACACCGCCAAATTGCACTATCTATACCGGTGTCATTTCATTTTAACACCCCTCTTTTTACAGTGTAGATGTATGTAGTTGATATTTCAAATTCGTGTAGTTTACAAGTTTTTAAAAATAAAATATTTGATTTTATATTAAAACTTGAGGTAGACGGTAGTAATAAATTAACTATAAATTAGTGTACTTCAATTATTCGATTTGATAACGATTCTGTAGTTTTTATGTAATATATTTATCTTATGTAAAATTGTTGCCAATCGGTTTATGCCTTGGCATTAAAAGGTCTAGGATTGCAACCAGTATAATTTGAAATATAACTGAGTATAATCCAGATGTAAGTGTTTACTATCTGAAATTTTTTTTTACTTCAGATGTAACTGAGTATAATCTGAGATAGTAGCCATTGCCATCTTGTTCTTTCCATGATACAATAATTTAAATAATTATATTTTTTAGGCTACATTACCAATGATGTTAATTAATAATAACAATAGCAATCAAGGGAAGCATCGTTACAAACTTCAAGCTGTTGTAGAACATCGAGGACCTGTTGATGCCGGGCATTTTGTATGTTACCGACGAGGTAACCGTCCAGGACAATGGCTCTATACATCGGATACTATTGTTGAAAACACATCATTAACAGATGTACTTTGTGCAAGTCCTTATCTCTTATTTTATGAGCGCATCGCTGGATAATGATGATGATTATAAAATATTACATGACATTAAGTATATACTTAATTTAATGAATAAAAAATAAAATAGTTGATTATGTTTGTCACATGAGACTGAATACATTGGATTTAATCCTTAGAGACTGCTTTTAAAATATCATGTAATGATTAAGATTCAACTTTGATATTAATTCCACGGCAATTTTTAATACCAATCGTATAGAATAGATTTAATGTTATTTTATCCTGTGCCAAAACAGTTATCATTTAATTACTAAGTTTTTTTTTTCTACATTTGTAATTATTAAGATAATTATCCACGAGCTTATAAAGTGTCATACCATCAAGTTAAAACATTTTAATTATTTAATGTAGGAAATTTTATTGTTTGTTTAGTTGAATACTTGAGTCTATTGGTTGTCATGAGATTGTGATATATTGAGTTTATATTATAAAATTCATTTTAATTTGTTATTTAAATGATTTAAAAATTTAATAGTGTATAAAGTTAATTTGTAAAATATTTATAATTTATGTTGTCATCATTACTAGTGTCACAAATAAGATATAATTAATTAAAACTATGCCATTTGATTATAATAATGTAGAAAATAGTTTACTAATTTACTGTAGACAATAAATTAATAAAAAAATTCTTAATCACCTTAATTAGTAATTAGTCAATTGTACTATTGTAAAACCTCGATTTTATTGATTATTTATTCTAGAATTGAGATTATCGTATCGTTAATTAGGATACATATTAAGAAAAAAAGTTCACTCAAGTAAATGCGATCTGGAATGTGGTAACTATTGAAATAAATTTTTAAAGATCAAATAAATGTACATTGATTTTTTTAACTTGCGATCATTCCATTTTAATGACAAGCTCTTAAATAAATAGTGTTCTGATCGATTTAAAGATCTTGACATTAAAATGAAAATAACTAGAAAACAGTGCAGAATTTTTAAAAACTTCATCAGAGATAATTTATAGGGAATAAAATTGTCTACAAAAAAGATCTTATGACGTTTTGTGATAAGTCTGATAGTTTCGCTGGAAAAGTAAAAAGATCTCGAAATTCACTATAAATTTGACTTCTAACTCCAATTACTTTTGAACAGATTAATTTATCAAAAAAAATTCATCAAAACTTTTATTATAAAATCTGGAAAAGCTTCCATAGATCAAAAATTGAAGAGTCCTTGACTTGAAACCTTTCTAATTTTCAACATTTTTTAATAAATCATTTGAGTAAACATCACCCTAGTGGAAATTTTCCGTGATTTTCTCTGAAAAACTGTTCCAAAGTTCTAAAGATTTTTTCAAAGTTCTCAAGACTTTTTTTTAGAGTTTTTCAGAGAAAAGTCCGAAAAATTTCCACCATGGTAATTTTTTTTTTTTTTTTATAAAGTAATGAAAATATTCCAATAACATGCCATTAAATGACCATTTAAATAAAAAAGTAAGATGATAATTCACTGGTATTTTATTGAAATATAACATTTTTGTATTTTTTATTATAATTATTTATCAAAAATTATAAATATGATGAAATTTAATTATCACAGAATCTGAAAAAAAAATTTGATGATGCTGAAAATAGCCGACGTCTATTAATTATTAGGGCCAGTTTTTCAAACCGAGTTTATTTTTATCCGGGTTTCAATTAATATTGCTAGTATATCTATATATTAATAATACATAGATATACAAGCAATGATAATTAAAAACCGGATAAAAATAAACTCGGTTCGAAAAACTGGCCCTCAAATTTTTATAAAAAACCACAAACTATGAAAAAAAAAATATTTTAAACAATTGCACTATAGCTTTTTTAATTTTTTACATGTGCATATTTTTAGTTATTTTTTTTGTAATTGATTTGTTGAAAAAAAAACCCGAAAATTGTTAATTGTCTGTTTTAACTTCAGGATCTCAAAATTTGTATGATCCTAAAGTTAACAGACAATTAATAATTTTCTGATTTATATTTTTAACAAATCAATAAAAAAAAAGAAATACTGAAAAATTGCACATGTATAAAATTTAAAAAACTAGAAGTGCTATTTTTTATTTATAATTTATCCTTTTGAAAAAAATCTAAAAATTGTTAGACACGTCAGCTAATTACGAAATTAATGTATGAGTGCAAATGTAGCAGACATACGAAAATTTTTAAATTACATATAAAAAAATTAAATCATTAAAATAAAAAAATAAAATTTTAAAAAATGCATTTACTAAATTTTGAATTTTCTAAACATCGATTTTTTTATTTATATTTTATAATCATTTTAATTTATTATTTCAAAGCTTTAAAAACCATCAGATGTCCGCTAACTTTACTATCATGGGGCGTGTTCAGAAACACACTCTGGAAGAGAAATATTCAACTCCTGCGTTCAGAAATATCCTCTGGTGCAACCAGAGGTGCGATTTAACATTACAAAGGTACTAATCACACCTGGATAGGTAATTTTTCATCTCCAGAGTGCATTTCTGAACACGCCCATGATTTATGAGTGTAGATTTTTCAAAGGTCTAGGAAAAGACAATTTACCCCATTTTACCCTACAAAAGCTCTTACAAAACAAATATAGATATATAAATATACAAATATAATAATAACAATAATAATAGTAATGAATAGACAAGCAATGTTGCCAAATTTGAATCACGTTTAAAATGAAGGTCATTGCCCTTAATAATAAAATGTTATTCCCATTTTATAAATTAATAGAAATAATAAATTATAAATTAAAATATTTAATTAACAAAATCAAATCAAGTTACTAAAATCTCAATCAATACAGCAAATAAATAAAATAATAAAAAATAATGCATCGTCATATCCGGTTTTCAAAACAAACGACCTGACCCCGCGCGTCCATTTTGGTAACTAAAAAGTATTTAAATAAAAAATAAATTTAATTCAAACAATAAAACCAAATATATTTTAATAAAATAAAGTAGTAATCAAATATTTAAATAAAATCAAATTTGAATATTTTACTAAAACAATTTTTCAATTACAAAATATTTAAACTTGAATATAAAATTTTGAAACTCTGTCGGTAGTGAAATAATAATCGCACTTCCGGTTTAGTGTTTCATCTTTTATCTGAAATATTCCGGGATCAAACATCGTTAGCAAATGGTGGATTGCGGCACATTCCAGTCAAGACAAATAATTTAACAGAAAGTATTATTTTATTTAAAATAGATCAATTAAATAAAATCCGTTACTACGTTTCATTGAACGTAATAAAATAAATAACTTGAAAGTTGAATTTAAATAATCCGATAAGCTTTTGATAAGATTAAAATAGAAGTTATAAATAGTTACTAAGCAATGTTCACAAGGAGCAGAGGAACCGGAGGCCCAAATCAAAATCAAAACCAAAATAAAACAAATTACGGTGCAGGTAAATATATTTTCATATTATAAATAAAAGTAACTTTATTTATCAGCATTATATATTTATATAAAACTTCATTTATATCAAAGTGATGCATTATTTAAGTAATAGTTGATATTGTAATTCGGTGATAAGCAAAATGACGCAGTGTTACAGGACCGGGCACAGAAAATCAATACTGCACTGCAGTCAAATACTTTGATAATTTTTTTTTTTTATACTTTGATATTTTTTGTAATTATTGAGGTACATTTGCATTTTTTGTAGCTACGTAAATTAGAAATATTTATTATTTAATATTAATATTTATATGATACTGAATTTATCCGATCTTTTATAATTTTTAGATTTTTTTCAAAACGATAAATGATTAAAAAAAATTGCATCTATAGTTTTTTTAATTTTCTACGTGCATATTTTGTTTTATTATTTTTTTTTAAATAATTTTTTGGAAAAATATCCACAGATTGTCAATTGTCTACTTCAGGACGATATATTTATTTTAAATTTATATATCTATATTTATTTAAAAAAATAAAAAAAGAATTCGAACACGTGATTGTTCTTAAACTTTGACCCCTTCGAGGTTAAAAAATAATTGGATTGAAAAAATATACAAATTAGCTAAAAAAAAAAGTCATTTTTGTCTGACGGCATCTTTGGAAAAAATCAATTAATTTCCACGTGCTCTGCAGCAATCGAAAGAGCTTGAGACTTAGATTTGAAAAAATTTACAAACAAATCGGATACACGAATTTCGAGTTATGCAACAAAAACAATAAAAAATACTTTTTTTAAATTATTTGGAAACTACTGGACTGATCGATTTTAAAATCTATCCGATCTATATATTTTAAAGTTATCGTACGGCGAAAATTAGTTTACACATGCACGTGGTCGGACGTTGACCCGGAAATAGTTAGATTAGTTTCCCAGAACCTCAAAACCTCGAGATCTGATGAAAACTCGATTTTTGAAAATCGAAATGAAACCAATCTTCTGATACTGAAGTCAGTCATCTAAAAATTTTTGGAATTTTTTAAAAACAAATTATCAGAAAAAAAATATTTAAAAAAATTGCACTTATAGTTTTTTTTAAAATTTTCTACACATGCTTTTTTTTTTTTTTTTAATTTAAATTGATTAACTTCCGGATTAATAACTTCCCTTTTTTTGAAAATTTAAATTTTCATAGCGGGAAGTTAAAAAAAAAAACTTAAAACAAGTTAATAAATTATGGTAATTTAAATTTCAGGCCGTGGATCGATGTTGAATCCTTCTTATGGTGCTCAAAACAATTCCGTAAGTTTTAAAAAATCTTAACTTAATTTTATTTTAATAGCAATTTTGCTAGGTTATTATTTAAATAAATTACCCCACAAACAAACGCTTCAATTTTAAAAAAATTTTTACTTTTAAAATGAGTAAAAATAACGCAGGTAGATTTATTTTTTTTTCATTAAACTTATAATAAAATTTATACGAGACAACTATAAAATAAAATGTCATCAAACAGTCGTACTTTGATTTTGAATCGATTAAACAATACACTGGCAAGGTTAATTCAATTATTATTTGTGCATGTAAAACTAATTAGACAACTTCGACCTTTCCCTATCCTGCTGAAGCAGGTTAAAATAGCTATACAACAATATCAAGGAGGTGCATTTCGCCAGGGGCAAGTTCGTTATTTACTCACCTAGTGTAAATTGCCAGCGATGACTCCTAAATTATTGTTCTTATATTTTTATAAAATGATTAAGTATAGATTATTTTTGAAAACAAACAACTTGCATATACTTTTACTTGAGTATATCAATGTTGCTATTAATTTCATGATAATCTGAGGGAAAATAACTGGCGAGTTTAAGCTAAGTGTAGTAAAAAAAAACCCACGTTGCCAGTAATTAATTAACGCGATGCTAGGCCCTGGTGGGATAGTACAACCGTAGAGGTTCTTGTGTAGCGGCGACCCACCCTCTATTTTTCAGTACCTTCAACAGGGTAACTATCAACAAAATAACACACAGAAGCCTCCCGGGAACTCGATGAACCAGGCATTCAAAGGATCTGCGCAGCAACAACATCCACGACAGCCGCAGCAGCAACAGCAGCAACAACACCAGCAGTCGCAGCAGCAAATCCTACAGCAGCAACAACAGAATATTATTCAGGCACAAAGTCAGGCTAATCAGCAACAAGTCGGCCAGCCACAACGTTTGAAGCCTATTCTTAAACAAACTCCGGCAGCTCCGCCAGCTCAAGCTCCGCAAACTCCGGCAGTTCAACAACAACCTGCTGCGACCATGCCGGCAGTTGAGGCCAATGACACCAATGATGAAACCATGTCTCAAGTTTCTACTGACCAGCCTAAATGGAAGCGTATTAAGGTTCCTGGCGGTAAGTTGGGTAAATTGTGAATTTTATTATTTTTTTATATTTTATATTATTATTTATTATTGTGAATTAATACATCGCGTTACTGATTTCACAAGGACATGATTTTATACGCACTGGCTTTGATCACTAAGTTTGAATCCAAAAGGGAAATTTTTTTTTTAAATTCTTAATCACCCTAATAGCACAGTTTACTAAAGCAAAAGTTTACTTCGGACTTTTCCGTTTTTGACGACAATTTGATGTAAATTTACTGCCCGAATTAGAATGCAAATTCACTTAAAAAGTTGGCAAGATAAAAGTTGTCAATTTTCAGGCAAATTTTCATATCAATTTATTGTTAATTTGACTTGAAAAATTGTTAAGTATTTTTTTACCGTCAAATTGTAGACAATTTTATGTATCAATTTGCTTACCTTCTGTTATGGAAAGAATGAAAATTACCGACTTTTTTTCTAGTCAAAAGTTACCTCTAAATTGAGGAAAAATTAACCGCAAATTTTTTTTCCAACTTTTGCTGTCAAATTATCGGCAAATTCGGGCAGAAAGTTTCGGGTAATTTTAACGTCGAATTACTGTCAATTTCAAGCTGGTGGCTATTGGGGCATATTGTAGACTTATTCTAAAGCTGAAAATTTTGAAAAGAAATTTTTAGCTATAAAAAAGTCTACAAAAAAAGTGGCAATGAAAAAAAAATTATACGCGTATTGAAGTATGTCCTTTTGGAATTAGTGATGATATTTCTATTTATTTAAAAATCATGATGACAATTCACTGCGCAAATTTGAAGATTCTTTATATCCAAGCTCTTTTATAGTTTACTTACTAGCTTGTTATATACAATTAGTTACTTTACTGTCGAGATTGTTGATTAATAAATGAGTCAATGTGAACAGATGATCTGATAATTAAATACATACTTTAAAAGTATTATTGACAACGATTGGTGATTATTAACTCGATATTATTTTAAAATTTACAGTTAAAGTAAACAGGAAGCTTAAGCGCTTACGTATGAATCAGCGTTTGAGGAAGACTTTGATGCCCAAGAATGCGATAATGGTTTTGAATGAAATGAAAGCTGGTGTTAAATTTCATCTTGTAGAAAATCAAGCCGTACCGAACGCAATGTTCCTTGTTCATGCTGAGGTATATTTTTTTTCATTTATTTTAAATAAATGAATAAATTAAAAAGACAAAAATAATTATTTTATGTTAAATTATTGCAGCTTGAAGGTAAAACTTATATCGGCCAAGGTCTCTCCAAGCCACTGGCTCGTCAAAATGCTGCTGAAAATGCTCTTAAGAGTTTACTTCTTGAAAAAATGAACGCAGCAGCTAAAAAAATTAAATTCGAAGACGTTATCGATGGAAGCCAGCCTCCTAGTCAAGGCAACCAAGGAACTCAAGACAACACTCAAATTGCTGATGATGTTTCCGAAACTGGTACGATTCCGATGGAAGTAACCGGAAATGAAGAGTCTGATGACATACCCTGGAGTTCATTGGCAAGCTTTGCTTTGTACAAACTGTTTGTTGAATGGCAGAATCAAGGCTCTGTGGTACCAATTCCCAGACCCGGGTTACAACAACCAGTCAAAGCTAAATCCGAACCGAAACCACCGGCAGAGAAAAAACTTCCGGCTAATGCTGAAACAATTCATCCGGTGATGCTGCTCAATCAAATGAAACCAGGAATTGTTTACACTGAAGTCAGTCGTCGCGGCAATCCTCCTAATACATATTTCACTTTAGCCGTTGATATTGATGGAAAATCTTTCACTGGTGAAGGTAAAAAAAATTACATATAAACAAATAATGTTTTTATATTTAAGAGCATTCTGAACCAACCCCTTACCTCCCCCCACTTTTTGAAAATATCCAATGACCGTATTGAAATTTTCTTAATTAATTTCAAAAAAATTGAAGCATTAATTGAAAAAAGAACAATTTCGCGGGGATAGATTTTAAAAAAAATATCAGTTGAAGTTAGCAGATAATTGTAATTTTCAGATTTTTTTTTTCTTTAAATGAATTATAAAAAAAAAAAAAAAAAAAAAAAAAAAATATGCATTTGTAGAAAATTTTTAAAACTACAGATGCAATTAAAAAATTTTTTTTTTATAATTTATCGTTTTGAAAAAAATCTAAAAATTATCAGACGTCAGCAAACTTCGGTATCATAAAAAATTACTTACAGTCGTTATCAATAAGGAGTTGAACAAAATTTCTGAATAAATTTTAGCCTACGAAATTTAAAAATTGACATGAAGATTTTACTGAAATTTATTTTTCAAATTTCAACTCCTAATTGATGTCAACTGTAAATCATTTTTTAAAAATCTCTCAGTAAAATTATAACTGCGTTGCCCCTTTTTCAATTAATGCTTTAACTTTTTTTTCTAACTAACTATCAGAATTCTGTATCGGTCATTAAAATTGAAAAGTCATTGAATATTTAAAAAAAGTAGGGGAACTTGATTGAAAAAAGGACAACGTAATTGCAATTTCGCCGAGATATAGAATTCAAAATTCGAATTACAAAATGGAAATAAAGATTTTATTAAAATCTATTTTTCAAATTTCGTTTGACTTCCAATTGATATCAACTTTAATTAATTTTGTTTAAATTTATCTCAGCAAAATTTCCTTTTTTCAATTAATGATTTAACTTTTTTTTTAATTAACTGATGAAATTTAAATTCACTCATGACATTTGTCGTTAAAAAATTTTTAAAAATGGGGGCACTGTGTAAGTACGGCCTTAATTGAAAAATTAATTTATTTGTTTCAGCTAAAAATAAAAAAGACGCTAAGAAAGCTGCAGCAAAGGCTGCACTAAAAGGACTCTTTGGACTAGACTATCCTGCCGAAGCTGAGGAATCAAACCAGATGCAAGTCCAGGAAATTACACAATAAGTTGATATTAATCCATATCATTAATAACAAAAAAAAATATTTATTACGTCAACTAGGAGACGTATTCTTATTGACTCACTATCATGTTTTTTGCTGATTATGTAGAATTTGGAATTTTTTTTATAGACGAATAACTCTAGTGTAACTTATGTTTGTTTGCATTATATAAATTACTGTAGCTAAAATTTTTTTTTTATGACAAAGTATTATAAAAATTATGTTTTATTACTTGAACTTTATAAAATATTCAGTTGGTATTGAAATATTGTTGTTATCATTATTTGTTACCATGGCAACCTGTCACAATCCAAACATTAAATATAACATAAGTATGAAAGCTGTAAAAATAGTTATTATTGGTCCTGTTGCGGTAAGTTGCAGTTAAATTGTCTATTGTTTAAAAAAAATATATTATTAATTAATAATTTAAAATTACAAATAGAGCGGGAAAACAACGATAGCAAATTTTCTCGCAGATGCGACAGGAATGGCCTATGATTATCGGCCTACACAGGGAGTCAGGATACTAGAGTTTGATGTTTTGGATGTTGATGTTAAAAATAAAAAAGTTAAAGTCGATATTGAGTTGTGGGATTGCAGTGGCGATGACAAGTAAATTTAATATCAGTGATTATTGCTGACAATTGGGAATTTTTTAAATTTTAAAATAAAACCTAAGAAGTGAAAAAATTTAAAAATGCATATTTAGATAAATGCAAGATCCGTATTCAAGAGTGTGAATGTAGCAGACATCAGACAAATTTAAAACTATAAATAATTAAAAAAATAATATTTATAAAAAATGCACTGATTAATTTCGAAATTTTTTAAATGCGCATTTTTTTAAATTTTATTTTTTAAATTATTACTATATTTGTTTATAGTTTTAAATTTGTCTGCTACATTCACACTCATCCGTATGCGCATTTTTTTAAATTTCATTATTTTAATTAATTTATTTAAAATGTATAAATTGTCTCATGTCTGCTACATTCACCCTCATAATTTATTTATAAAATAAAAATAAACAGTTAGATTAAAGGTAATAAATATTTTTAGATTTGAGGATTGTTGGTCAGCGATAAAAAAAGATATACAGGGACTAATATTTGTGTATAATAAAAAAACAGACGAACAAATTCAAGAGCTTGAAAAGTTTTACAACTATTTTGTGCTAAAATCACAATTAGAGCCAAAAGACTGTGTCGTTTTTTTCTTTGAATCTGATAAACAAGCTGGCGATGCACCTAAACGTTTATGTAAGTATGGTAAAAGACCATGATCCTAAAGTTGGCAGACAGTTAAAAACTTATGGATTTTTTTTTTCAACAAATCAATTACAAAAAATAAAATTGAATCAACCCCAATCTGGTGTCGCTGTTTTCAGTATCTGTAAACCTTGAACATGGGCCATTAGCGTCCTCCGCTTATTTAACTATATTATTTTGTAAGGAAAAATTCGAATATATCTTCTTTGGACTCCTAACTATGCGATAGATTTGTTGTCAGCCCCGAAAATCCATTTTTCAATAAACATTTTCATCAAAACTCGGAGGCATGTAGTAGGCTGTTTACAGTAGAATATGTGGACACAAACGACCCATGCTCGACCGATTACGGTCAAAAATGCACATGTAAAAGAATAGAAAATCTATAGGTGCAATTTTTTTTTTATTATTTATCGGCTTGGAAAAAATCATAAAATTATTAAACGTCAGCTAACTTCAGAATCATTAAAAGACCTAGTACCCGATTACTCCAGGAATTTGTATATCTGTATTTAGTCAAATTCAGTTAAGATAGATATACGAATACATGGGGTGATCGGTTACTAGTTCTGTGATCGGGTCTAGGTATTTTAACTCATAGACATACAAATGCATGAGTGACTGGGTACTAGATCCCTGATCAGGTACTGGGTCTTTTACCTTAGATTTAAAAAAAGAAGTACTTATAAGTTAAAAGATCTAGTATCCGATCACTCCATGTATTTGTATATTTATATTTAGTAAAATTTAGTAAATATGGTAAGAGACCTAGTACCTGATCACTCCACGTATTCGAATATCTATATTTACTAAATTTTACTAAATATAGATATAAAAATACATGAATGGTCGGGTACTAGTTCCTTGATCGAGTACTAGGTCTTTTACTTTCAAAGTACTTTTATTTTTTTTTATTTAAAGTAGGAGACCTAGTACCCAATCATTTTTTTGTATATCTATATTTAGTAATGATAGATATACAAATACATGGGTGATCGGGTACTGGGTCTCTTACCTTATGTATATTAACTAATTAAAATTAAATCAGAAGGTATATAATAAAATAATAAATTTTTCTACAGCCAATGTCTTCGCTAAAATATCCCAAGTAAATTGCAGTTTAGAAGAGAACAGAAATAAATTGAAAACAGACTTTCAAACATTTCTGAGTACTCTGATGACGAGGATCCAAGAGAAAGTCGACCAAGAAGAGAATATCATCTTAAAGGACAATTAAACACTTGATAAATAAAAACAAAATAAACAATTTTAAAACAGTAACAATATTATATATTTATATTAACAACCTCCTGTTCCTCTTTTCTCTAATTAAAAAATTCCATTAACATACATTCAATTATTGCTTGGATAAAAATTCTTTTAATAATTCCCAAGCTTTTTGCACTTGGCTAAGAGTGATTTCATGACTCCATAAAGTTGATAGGACGACAGTCGCTTCGTTGACCTGCTCGACATTACTCGGCTGGACCTTGATCCTCATTTCAGCTTCTTCTCTACTTAAATTATTTCGCTCCATTAGTCTTTTCACTGCCTATTTAATAAATTAAAATTAATTAATATATTTTTTCTTAATCGTAAATTAATAAGTAATAGATAATTTACTTCTTCATGGGGAATAATACAAGTCCATATTTCATGGCAAACAAATTGCCATTTAGCTTGAATAAGAACAGCCGCTTCCATAACAATTATCTCGAGTCCTTGAGCTTGTAATTGTTTAACTTTATCCATTGCAGCATCAAGTATTGCTGGCCACACAATTTTATTTAATTTGTCGAGCTCTTTCTTCATAATTATAATTTTAAAAAATATTTTTTATTAAAAGTTTATTAAGAGACCCAGTACTCGATCAGGGAACTAGTACTCGATCACTCCATATATTTTTATATCTATACTTAAGAAAATTAAATAAATATAGATATACAAATACATGGAGTGATCGAGTACTACCCATGGTGACCAAAGATTTTTGAAACTGAAATTTCCTGACTTCTCCAGGTATTCCAGTGAAATAATTAAAAAATTCCCTGATCATATGTAGTAATATTAAGTCATTGGAAATATTTATTTAATTCAAAATAAAATGGTATAAGTCAGTTCAATAAATAATCAATCATTGTCGTTAAATGGAACTTCATTTTATTATTTGTCAATGTTCATAAGTTTTTTTTATTTATTAAATGAATCATTTTTTTATTTTTGATTTTAAATCTTTGTTTTTATGTAACTTACTCTATAATAAAATATAAATAAATTGTTCATTTTCACCAGAATAAATTTCATAAATAAGAACGTTTTATAGAATATTAATCAAATACGCGAATAATGAATATAGTGAAACTTATTAGATCAATACTTATGTATACTTTTAATGTTTTTGGTTTTTTAACTTGTCAATATGGATGTTAATGGCTTCAAGTTCCTGACAATTAGTTTCTACTAAGACTTTTTTTTTCTAATGGCCTTTTTAATTCAAACTGCTTCATCTTTTCGCTATTGGAATCAATTTCTACTAATTTTTTTCAAAATGATATTAAAATCGCATTCGCGCCGCGCCACTTTTTGAACAGTTTTGACAGAAAAAAAAAAAATTTATCGGACTTTTTCAGTCAAAAAAAAAAAAAAAAAAAAAAAAGTAAAAATTTTTCCAGCTTGTTACGAAATTCCCTGACATTTTTAGGTTTTTCAGAAGTATGGCCACCATGTATAGTTCCCTGATCAAGTACTAGGTCTTTTACCTTTCCAATAAAAATAATGAATATGACTTCATTTACCTTATCATTGAAGACAATATTTCCTAAAGCCTTACGGTCAATTTGACCGTCCGGTGTTAGTATTTTTTTTCCAAACACCTCTACGACACTATTAAAGCATCGTTGACCTGGATTGTACAAATCATGAGCTAGTTTATCACAATGAACTATTCCTGCACCAAGAGACTTAAGTTTCTCAGCTACTGATGATTTACCACTGGCTATTCCACCAGTAAGGCCAATAATATAAGGCTTTAAAGGTTTTCCACTAATATTCTAATGGAATAAAAAATTACAAAATTAAATGAACAATTTTTAGTGGAGTTGAAGTATAGAAATAAGTGCGGGAGAAGCCAGGATTTTGAAAACCCATTAATCAGTTAAAGTGAGCGACAAGGTTCCATGACAACTGATCCCAGACAACTGATTCCACAGACTAGATCCAACTGACTAGACAACTTATCTTCTAATTCCTCAGTTTCATCAAGATTTCATAACTTTCATTATCATCTTCAAAACCTTTATCTTTATTATTTTCAACCGAATGTCGATGGGATCAATTTGTAGGGATCACTTGTGGTATAAAATTGTTGGGATCAGTTGACGGTACACCAAGTGACAAAGATACTGATCGGGCTGAAATCATTACCTCATATTTATTTAATATTTAAATGACTTACTGGTTCTTTTAATCGAGTACCAAGCAGTCGTATCCTATGATTACTTGAACTAATTTTCGTCTCTTCATTTTTACCATGATGAGAATCTTCAATTAAATGAACCACCTCAACATCTAAGCTACTTAGCCCCTTTTGACACCGCAGTTCATTTATTTTAGCTGCTCCTCGTTTAGTTTCTTCACTAACGACGATCATTTCAAATGACGGATCGTCTTTCGTAGGCCCATAAACGTCGCTGATCGGTACAATATCGTAAATCAAATTTGGATTTACATCCTTGAGAAATTCTCTCAATGCAGTCATTCTTTTCTCACAGGGTTCAATCAACTCCCAAAGTATTTTGCTTGTTATCATGCTGCTGTCTGTCACTCCGATTGTCAATTTCTCTGAGCATTTGAGTATCGCTTTACTGAGCAAAATTTTATGGCCATTATGCAGCCGATCAAAGGTACCGCCAAGAACTACATTGCGGTAAATTTTTTCATTGCTGTCAAAATTTTCAGTCAAACATTTGTCCGGCTCTTGGTGGTCATCAGCAATCGTGATATAATTGCAGGGTTTTGATGAATTTGTAATGCAGTTTTCAATAAAAATTTTCGCATCTTCTTTGCTGTAGTCCTTGTCAAAGATGACCAGTTCAATAGGACGCACTGTGGTAATTTTTGAACTTTTTTTAACGCTGGAAATTAACACTCTGACGTCTATTTTTGACAGAAATGTTGATGCCAATGTGTAGATATTGGCAATCATTTGAAAATGATTTGGTAAACACTTCCATTGGAGTAATGAGGATGATAAATTACCTGGTGCTAAATTTTTATCAGGAAAATACTGAATGTAAAGTGTCTTAAATATGTGGTTTTTTATTTCCGGTAATAATTTTCCTACTCGTGATGAATTTGTTAATATTAACAGTACAGTATTTGCCATTTTGACATGACACATTGATTGTTATCATCGACAGAACCTCAAACTATTCTTTTAGTTATTAAATTTGTTATCTAATAGGTTTTTTTTTTCTTTGTAATTATTTAGTGTGAGTGCGTTTACATAACTGCAGCTGTCAAAGGTCAATTATAATAAAAAAAAGTATCAACATCAATGTTGATAACTATTCGGGTTTGATTATTATTTTTATTTGAAAAAAAAAAAAAAAAAGAAAAAAAAGAAAAAAAATAAATAAAAATGACGGCTGAGAAATAAACAAAATTTAGGTGATTTTAATTTTACTTGACAGATGGCAGTGATGGTGCAATCTGTGATTTAAAAAGAAGAGGATATGATTTATTGTTATTATTTGTATTTTTTTTATATGGAAAAATCAGCAAACCGTCAGACAATATTTTAGATTTTATATATGAGTGTGAATGTCACTGACAATTGATAGTTTTTAAAATTTTTGAATAAATATATGTAATTTAAGTAGACTACAAAGTTGTACGGAGGGAAATAAAGTTTATTTAATTTAATTTATTAATAGTCATGTAAAAACGCAACTCAGCAGCAAACCATGAAGGTGCAACGTAGAAGCAGCACGATTTTTGCGCAAAATAAGTGTTTTTTATTTTAATATTTTAAATATTTATATAATATTCTGGCGCCATTTTATGTTGATTCAGGATTTTTAGTTTTCTCCAATTTCTAATTATTTATTTTTCAAATATTTAAATTTACCGCGTAAGTAATGAGAATAATTAATAAATTACTGATGAAAATATAAATTTTTGAGTATATTTTGTAGTTTGATTGATATAATTTATTGATACATGTAAATTTTAATGAAATTGTTAAATTTTAATTTTGAAATTTCGCGCCAAGTTGGCGCTACTGCGCGTCGCTGTATTCGACGTTCAAATTTTCGCTAAAGTGGGGGCGGTCGATGAATCGCAAATTCGATTGCTTTGTGTCAACTGACGGTTCGATAGCGGCAGTCAGTATCATCGACAACGGCAGTAGTAGTCCAGATCCTTCTTTACGTTTAAATTGAAACAGTATTGCGGTTAATTCGCGGAATCATCCATAAAATTAATTGCTCATAGTCATTGTTTAATTAAAATGTGCAGTGTTGGTAAAATTTAAATTGTGCAAATTGTCTGTGGTGTCGTTAAGTGTTGAGTGTTCAGTGCTAGTGTAAAGTGTTGCGAATTGTTGATGCTGATAACTTCCAAGTTCCTGAGCAAAATCATCTGGCATCGTCTGGGGGGAAATAGCAGTTAAGTGACGTTTTTTTAGCTGCAATGCACTTGGAGCAATTTAAATTAAATCTCCAAGTGTATAAGGACACCCTTCTGCATATTATTTCCCCGCCAAGGTTTGTTCAAACACTTGCGTGTTTTTTTTTTAATTTTTTAAATATTTTTCTATCATATTCTGCTGCCGCTTTATTTTGAAATACGATTTTTAATTTTCTCCAATTTAATTTTCAAATATTTAAATGTACCGCACAAGTAATAAGAATAATTAATAAGGATGATCCAGAAGTTAACAGACAATCGGAAATTTTCGGTTTTTTTTTTTTTACTGGACAATTAAAAAAAAAAAAAAAAAAAAAAACTGAAAAATGCACATGTAGTAAATTTTAAAAACTATAGGTGCAATTTTTTCAAAAACTTTTATTTTAACGATTTATTGCTTTAAAAAAATCCAAAAATTAATAAGGGTGCATTTAATTTATTTATTCAAAAATTGACAATTGTCAGTTACATTCACACTCATAAAAAATTTTACGATTTTCAAGAATAATTGTCATGGAATTATTATAATTTATTAATTTTTGGGCGCCATAATTAATTTTTAAAAAATCCACAGTTCACATTTGAAAAACTCTACGTTATCGACAGTTGATTTTACTTTTTTTTTGTCTTCCTTTTACACCGCGGCGTTGTAAAGAGTATTATTGAAAAAAAAATATACACATATACTCATTTGTTGACAATCAGCTGATTGTTGCGTTTTTCAACTATAATTTTATAAATAAAAATACAATTAATATATTAGTAATTTCGTAAAACCAAATGATTAAAAGGGTTTACTTACGAAACAAAAGTAAGTAATAATAATTGCCTAAACTACACAATAGTGCTTGTACTTTTTTATTTTTTTTCCATTTCAAATTTAAATGAAAATAAAAAAAATCTACTAAGATTTACGGAGATACATTTTTGTAAGCATTGATAACTGATATTTTAATGCTGCAATAATTATAACATTTTTTTACTTGGTCTAATATATTTTATGAGCGTGAATGTAGCAGACATCAGACAAATTTAAAATTATAAATATATAGAGTACATAATTAATCAAATTAAATTTTTAAAAAATGCGCATTTAAAAAATTCAAAAATTAATAAAAGCATTTTTTATAAATATTAATTTTTATCATTTACTCTATTTGATTTGTAATTTTAAATTTGTCTGATGTCTGCAACATTCACACTCATACTCAGATATATTTTTGTGTATAATATATCAAGTACAGAATTACAAGTATCAAAATTTTATCAATGAATTCTTTAATTTTTTTCCAGTTCATTGATAAAATTTTGATACGCTTATGACAGTTGAAAGTCGTCTAATAATTTTAAGATTTTCTGAAAAACGATAAATTGTTGAAAAAAAAAATAAACTAAAAATATATATAGGTATAAAATTTAAAAAACTATAAGTGAAATTTTTCCAAATATTTTTTTTTAATAATTTATCGTTTGAAAAAAAATCCAAAAATTATTAGACGTCGGCTAACTTCAGTATCATATTAAAGTGAGCGATTAATGGCACTATTGGGCTTAGGGTCTTTTACTTTAATAAAATTTAAACAAATCAACTCAAAATAACATAAAAACTAAAAATTTAATAGATAACTTTTTGTTTTATAAGATTTATGTAGCATTTATCAGCAAATAAAAAGAAACATGAGTTTATTGGGTGACAAACCAATAGAAAGTTCTATCAGAACTAAATTGGAAAAAGGATTAGAGCCATCGTATTTAGAAATTTTAAATGAGTCTCATATGCATAATGTACCTAAAGGTTCAGAGACTCATTTTAAAGTTTTAGTAGTTTCAGATAAATTTCAAAATGAACCTCTGATTAAGGTAATTATTATTTTTTAATCAAATTTCTCATTAATTATAACTACATTTTTTTTTCATTAACATTTTTATTTAAAAATCAATTTTTAGCGTCATCGAATGGTCAATGAATTGTTAGAAACTGAATTAAAAACCGGCGTCCATGCGTTGTCGATTGTCGTAAATATTATTTTATTGCATTTACTCAGTAAAAAATTAATCATGAAAATTAATTTACTTAATTTTTAGGCGAAAACTCCAGCTCAATGGGAAGAAAGTATTAAAACTGTTTCACCTAGTCCAACATGTAGAGGAGGATTTGGAAAATAATCATCAAATACATAGGAAAATTTTTTAACTTCGACTGTTGTACATACGCCTACTATAGTTTTCACTATAAAATTTATTCTAGCTCAATGTAATTCATGATTTTTTGATGGACTGTAAGGAATATTCTATAAAAAAATATATAAATTATGCCAATAATCATAATTATTTTATTTTATTTACCTAATCAATGGTCGCTAATTATTCAATAATTAATTAATGTAACGGTACCTAAGTCCACTTCCGTTTTACGGGAGGCCATTTCCTCACCTCTTTCAGGTATTCATGCTCGCGGATGCCCCTTCTTCACCCCTAGACGACACTTTTGATCGAAAAATATAATCAAGTGACTAAGGGTGGACATTAACCGAAGGTATAATCAAAAATCCTCATTGCGCGTGGTGTCGAATCACAGCCACCACATGCCTGTACTTCTTAACCCGTCAGCACTCCCGTTATGAGCATTTTGCTCACAGGACACTATTCAACTTATAGGATGTCGCTGTCGCGCAAGCGAGATACTAAAAATCACGGGAGTACTGACGGGTTAACATTCGGTTTCGGAAAAGCTATTATCCATTTTTTCAGTCCCCGATAAATTTTCTGTTTTTTGAGACTTACATCACTATGATTGTATGAGAAAAATCAAAGTTGGATCCATGCTCGCACTAATATTCAATAATTATCCACAGTAACAATGGTACTGTCACTTTTTATTCGAAGACAAAATATCCCCGAACTAAATACTCGATAAATAAAATATCCTCGACTAAATATCTTATAATATAAATACTTTTAATATAAATAGTACGGTACCTTTTTATCAGAAATGTTTAATATATTTGCACATAAATTTTGAGTGTGATATTAAAAATAGATCAACACATGCTTGGAACGGTACGGTACCCGTTTATCGAAAACTATTAATTATTTTTTCACTTAAAATATATTTTTCTGAATAAGATTTATCGACAGGATATTTTGTCACGAATTTCTTGTCTATTGAATATTTAGTCCGGGGATATTTTGTTTATCTGATAATTCGTATTCGGATATTTTATCGGGGATATTTTACCCGTGAGCGACAAGTCGTGCTATCGTAATAATTCATTGAATATCTTATTAATTTTTTTTTCATTGGAATTTACTGTGTGTTGTAAAAATTTAATTATACGCCGATTATACTTATTGATACTTTATTTAATATTGTAATTACACGTTCATTATGTTGTTATTACTCTTTCTCCACATACTTACACTAACAATAATGCAAAAAATAATATAATAGAACTGAAAAAATCATTAATGTCATAATGTAAATGTATCTAATCTTAACTTTCCATCGTTTTCATTCAAATAAAGTATATCAGCCATTGATTGTTCAATCATTGTTTCTTCAGCTTTGTCATACATCTGAAAATTCAAAGTAATTATACATTGATATAATTTTGACAAAAAAATTAAATAAATAAAATAAATGTAAAGTATTTACTCCTCTAAAATTAATATCTTGAGGTGGATATTTAAAATTAGGACCAAAATTTACAGACACTGTTGCATTTTTGTGTATTGATATAGTCGGATAATAAGCTCCTCTGCATATGTCGATAAAAGCATCTCCTTGACATTCACCATTTTTATAAAAAACAATTTTACTGCCTTCAAGTGGTTTAAGTGCTTTCAGTGCTTCTGGCACTTGATCTTTCTCTTCATAATACAAATGACTTTTGAATTTCACAAGAGGCTGAATGAAACAAAATTTTTTATTAGAAATATATAAACAAAATTTAATTCTTCAGAAATAAAAAATAAAAACAACAGTTTTTGTCTATTTATCAATATATAGTAGGGGGAAGCGTGGTCGTTTTGTCTAATGGGTCATCTCGGTCACCAGCGTTTTTTAAATTTAACCGTATAATGAATTTTGAATTTTATTTTATTCTTTAATTCTCATTAATTTTAACTAAATTTGATATTGAGAAAACTTGAAGTAAAACGTCCACTTATAAAAAAAAATATTCGTAATAAAATATAATGATGTCTGATTTAATAGTCGGTGTCATTTCCACGAAGTTTTTGATAAATTGTATGTTAAGAGAAAAAAAATAATTAATTTCTAAACGATCGATCATTATTTGCACTCCTATTTTCCTTCGAAGGTGTGTACAATGCTATTAATACAGACAACGTTTTGATTCAAGGGGGGAAGCTGGTCTGAGAAATAAAAAAAAGAGGATATTTTAGTGATTTTTTTTTTCATCGTACCTTCTTTATTAAAATTTTTAAAATTTGTGACATTATTAAGCAACTTTCCAAGAATATTCTGCTAAATTTTCATAAAAAAATATTTCAAAATGAGCCAGTGGTAGTGGGGAGAACCAAATCACTTAAAAAAAAGTATCCATGCCGTAGGCAGGATAACTCAGGACTGCCTTATCTGAAATAAAAAAACCAAAAAGACTTCTTTAGTACATAAGTTTATCTTGGATTTGAACGAAGGAATAAACAAAATATTCATTTTTGAATTTTTGGTAAAGGTGCAATCAAAAAACTCTGACTTTTCCCAAAAATTGCTCCTTTTGTTTTATTAAAAAATAAGTAGTTATTAAAAAAAAAATCCTTCGTTCAAATCCAAAATAAACTTATGTACTACAGAATTTTTTTTTGGTTTTTTGATTTCAAACAAAGCAGTCATGAGCTATCCTGCCTACGGCATGGAGACTTTTTTGGAGTCGACTTGTCTCTCCCCACTACCACTGGCTTATTTTCCAATATTTTTTTATGAAAATTTAGCAGAATATTTTTGGAATGTTGCTTAATAATGTCACAAATTAAAAAAATTTTCATAATGAAGGTACTCTGAAAAAAAAATCACAAAAATATCCTCTTTTTTTGCATCTCAGACCAGCTTCCCCCCTTAAGTGACAAACTATTTTCAAGTCTGCAAATGACACCAATTAATTATATAAATGTAACAACTAATTTCTACAAAAATAATTTATATCAGAATTCAAAATCTGTCATATTTTTTTAAGCGACAAATTAATTTATTTTTAAACGAAAACTCGGTCGGCGTTATCAGTACAAATACTCCGATAAAACTGTATAGTATGTATATTACGGTGTATAAAGAAAATCGACTAATTTTTTTTTCCTTCATTATATCGAAAATATTATTGGAAATGACGAAAAAAAATACTGTGAAAGTTTGAGCTCTTAATATTAATATTAACAGCTGCCGCATCGCAATTTTCTATTTCCCGTTTAAATAACATGGGAAAATTTATTTTTTAAGCTTTGGAATTTTGTAGCTCACGGTGGGATCAATACTTTTGAAAGTTCAAGATATATTCTTATGGGAAATTTGACGCTCTACAAAAAAGGTCTCTTATAATTTTTCGATATTTTTATTTCTTCAAAAGTTATTCAAAGTTAAAGTTAGATTGACGATAAATTTTTACATTTTTTAAATTTTTTGACGCAACCATCAACTTTATCGGAAAATTTTATAGGACATTTTTTGTAGAGCATTTTATTTCCTATAACTTATCTCAGAGAAAGATTTCGATATTTCTCACAAGTCATAAGTTATTTGCAATTAACTGAAAATTTTCTTAAATAATCTAAATTTTGTTGCTTAAAATTAATTATGTTTATTTTTCAGTTAATTGCAAATAACTTACGACTTGTGAGAAATATCGTATATAAACCATATAAAGTAATACTTACTCTGTCTTTATAGGGATTAGGTATGTGAGAAGTATCATATGTGTCTGGTAAAATAATTAAAAAACCTAAAGTATCTCCTTCCCCATATCCAGAACTGTAGTGTTTTCCCCGGCTTTCATAAAATTTTGTGCCTTTTCTGTAGGAAAAGAAAAAAAAATTATAGTTCTTCTCAACACAATATTATAGTAAAACATTGTCGTAGCAAGTACTCGAATATGTAGTAAAATAACTTCAACTACAGCTGCTGTTGTAGCAACCTCAATTTTTTTTCCGTGTAAAAGTGCAAATTATTGACACTATGATAAGTATTTTAGACATCATAGTTTATTTTTATTATTTTTAAAAATACCTTGACCTCCAAGAGTAACCAAATTTATCATATCCTAGAGGAGCTTGTAAATTAGCATACTCTTGTCCCCAGCCTAATCTTGTAGCAGATCCTTCAGGCATTTCTTCAATAGTAGCTTCCCAATACCAAGTACCACGACTAACGGAATGTGTACTTCGTACCATACAGTAACCCTTATCTCCAGTTGCAGCCAGACGATCTTCAGAAATTTTCATTTGCGGAGCACGGTCATGAAGAGCCAACAAAACAATACTGGGACTTAGAGCTCGATAAAGCCATCCAGGAATTGGTTTCCCAGCCCAATCACTACTTTCATCGAATTCCTATAAAATTATATTAAATGTACAAAAATTTTTGTGTAAAAATAGCTCCCGAGAACTCTACATGATCGTGTGATGTGAAAAATCCTCGGTGTAAATTATCTATCGGTGTAATTTTAACACCATGTAATCTACTTTTCTTACACCATTCCGTGTTACTCGTTATAATTTTGATCAACGAGCAGCAAATGATCATTAAATATATTTAACTGCTTAATCAACAACTACATTAATTTTTTGTGAGTGAATTCAATGTTACAATAGAAAGAAACCGAGAAAAAATAATGGTGGTTAAGTCCGGGAATCGAACCCAGGTCTTTTGATATCGCGATATATTAATTTAGACAATAGTTACAACCAGTGCAGCCAGATCATGCGATATTTTTACCCCTTCCCGTGGTGAAATAGCATGGAGTGTAATGAGAGGAGGGGGTAAAAACATCGCATGATCTGGCTGCACTGGTTACAACTTAATTAAATAATTATTTCTTAAAGTAATTACTTGTCGGAAAGGAGCGTGGGGATCTGGTTCAGCTAAGATATATCTGTATCCATCTTTGTTGAAAGGGTGTTCTAGTGGGTATCCATGGGCGGGTAGTTTTGGTGTAGATAAATCAGAACCACGTCCTTTTTTTCCTGGACCAGCTCCTGTACCTTCTCCCGGAAACTTACGTTTTGCATTACGACCACGTATTCCAGGGTTTACTGGCGCTGAAAGTTATGATTTGTTACTATTTACTATCTATGCATTAATAATGGCGCGTATTCATAAAAACTATCAACTAAATTCATTTTCTCGTCTCCGGGCGGAAAGCGTCAACTTTCATCCCACTGTGCAAAACGAAGTTGCCGCTTTCCGCCTCCGTCGAGGAGAAAAATAGTATATTACACACCTAGGGTAGTAAATAAGAAAGACTCAGATCACATGTTTGTTGACAATTACATGTGATCTGAGACATTTCTTACTTTACTGCTCTAGGTATGTAATATACTATTATTCAATTTCAGTATATTACACACCAAGGAAGGAAAGTAGGACATTCTAACCCGCGTGTATAATTGCGTACCCGGACCGAATATGAGGGTGACAAACACACGGATTGGAACGTCCTACTTTCCTCTATGATATGTTTATGATTTTTTACCAGAGCTACACCTGAAAGTTTAAATTTCTGTCCTGTTTAGAGAGAAGAAAGTCGTTCTTTCCCTTTATGAGAAAACTAATGATAAAAATTAGCGCATGCGCGATTCTTCCCGCAAACAGAGGTAAAAATTAAAATCTTCAGGTGTAGATCTGGTGGAAAATAAGCAGTATAATTCTTAAATGTACCTGAAGATCGGAACGTTTTTCGCGCAACGAAAATGAAAAAAATTCACGGGCATTCTAATCCGCGTGTATAATTGCGTACCCGGGGCGAAGGCGAGGGTGGAAAATACGCGGATCGGGACGCACACCTTCATCGGTGGTGTGTATAGAGTCCGCAAAAGAACGGGCTTTTCTTCCACTATTTGACAATGATGAAGTCAATGCCTGTGCACTAACGCACATGTGCAGTAAAGACTCAATTGTAGAAAAATGGTGGGAGAAAAGCCCATTCTTTTGCAGACTCAACTATGTACAGTAGGACCTCGTTATAAGACTATTACTTTCTCTCTCTAACTATCGCGATACCTGGTTTATAAAAAAGACAGCAATATAGTCTTAAAACGGGGTCCAACAGTACAATTTTTCACCAGATCTACACCTGAAAGTTTAAATTTTGGCCTCTGTTTGAGGGAAGAATGGCGCATGCGCTAATTTTTATCATTTATTTTCTCATAAAAGGAAAGAACGACTTTCTTCCCTCTAAACATGGCAGATGTAAACTTTCAGCGCAGGTATGGTAAAAATTATCTTTTGGAATTCTCATTTTAATGACTGCTCGCTTTTTTTTGAAATGTCATTTTCATAAATTTTTTAAAATTCAATTTCTCAATCAATGAAAAAAATTGATTTCTGTATTAGAATAAGAAGTGTCTTTTCCTTCCGGGTGAGGTCGAATAGATTATATATAAATATAGTTTTTATTAAATATCGATCAAGAATTTTATCATCAGTATTACATAATTTCTGAGTAAAAACTAAAGGTGAATAATTATTGCAACATTTAAGATCATTCAAAAAAATATCCATTAATTAAATCTTTCAAAATGATTATTTGTAAAGACGATACAGCCACCTAGATACTTATTTTACTTAAATTAGTATTGAAAATTTAATATAATTTATTAATAACTTTTTTTAATAGAAGATATTAAGGCAATCAGAGTTACGTACCGTCTTTGTACATGACTTAATACATTATGAATAGATCTTAAAATATTAGTCATCTCTATAGCATATTATAATTTTCTATTAATACACATGCATATATATATACACATATAAGTAATATAAGTATTGACTGATAAGATAGCCGACTATTTATTTGTATTGAAAAAAAACTAATGAACTTGTGCCGTGAAAAGTTATTGTTATACCAAAGATCCGGTAAACTAATTTTATCTATAGTATAATGATAATTTTTATATTATTGAGCAATTCTTGGCTGCTTACCAATGTGTTGTATTCCCATCTCGGTAATCTTGATCTGTCCGCCTTTAATCATCGCCTCGTAGTTTGGTTTGATTAATACTAAATCCGGCGTTGTTAACCCGAATAATTGCCCGTCTGTATTATTTTCATCCATTGTAAAAAGGGTACCAACATCTTTTAATAATGTTTTGTGAATCTAATAACACAAAATTTAAATAAAGATATTATTTAATTATTCAATTAAAAAGGTATTGTTTTTTGTGATATTGAATAAGTATAATACACATACTGTTCCATGCCAGGATTGTGTTACACGTCGTGACATTGTTGTCATACTTTCCCAATGACACTCGATAAATGGTATTATATCTCTGTCTTTATGAAATAGCATTCTTTGTTCAGGATCTTTTTGAGCAAGCTGTGAGAGATTTGCTATTGCTGTCACACACATTTGAGGAAATTCTAAAAGAAAAATGAATAAATATAAAATTTTTATAGTTATCATTTTTTACACAAAAAAAACCCTGGGGGCCAACCCCCCAACGAGTTATGCAATAAAAATTTTTCGTGTAAATTGTAAACTAGTCGACCGATCGACTTCAAAATCTAATAAATTTCAATTTCAAGTCTTGGTGAGCACTTTTGATTGCCGCCAATCGATTGATTCGTTCCAAAAATATCATCAGACAAAAAAAGTTTACACACACACACGGATGTCCATCCGGAAATAGTCAGAATAGCTTCCTAGGATCTCAAAACGATGAGATCTGATGAAAACTCGATTTTCGAAACCAATAACTTCCCTTTTTCAAAATTTACAATCTTCATGGCGGGAAGTTAAAAATTTCAATATTTACACGGAAAAAATGAACTATACAAATTGAGAAACAATAAATAATATAATGATAAAGTGATCAGTAAATGCTATCATTCTAAATAGTAATTCTTTTATCTATAATGAACCCTCATCGTTTGAACATCGGTCGTTTGTGTCCAAATATTCTACTGTAAACAGCCTACATACATCCGAATTTTGATTAAAATGTTTAATGAAAAAGGAATTTTCGGAACTGGCAACAACTCTATCGCATAGTTAGGAGTCCAAAGAAGATATATACGAATTTATTCAGATTTTTCCGTACAGAATAACATAGTTGAATAAGCAGTGGCTGCTAATGACCCATCCCTGTTTAAAAATATTGATTGAAAAGAATTAAAAGTGATGAAATTCGAATTCTTTTCAATAATTTCAATTTTTTTGTTTGTATATATAGATATGCAGTGTGCATGGAGTGACCGCTTCTTAATTCTTTTCAATCAATATTTTTAATCAGGGATATTCAACGATTACTGTCCAAAAATTCCCATAGAATCCAATCAAATGCGACAAAAACCGCATAGAAACCAATACAATTATAGGATTCTATGCGGTTTTTATCGCAGTTGAGTGGATTCTATGGAAATTTTTGGATAGGTTTTACGGGTGCTAAAAACAGCGCCACCGGATTAGGGTTAAAACGTAAATAATTATAAAATAAACATTGAAATTTATTGCTTGTGCAGGAAAAATTGATATTTAAACTTTAAAAACCGTAACTTGAACTTAAAAAAATATTATTCGAAATGTTAAAATTCCCTATGTTGACACCCAGGTTCCGGGTTATAATTTCAAACACTAATTTTTAAAGTATATATCATATAAAATAATTATATTAGTCAGCATAATTATAATTTTGAATTTATATAGTCGAATTTGGGAATCAATAACGAATTTTTAATAAAAATACTTTAATTTTAAGACTTATTTTGTAATTAAAAATTTTTTTCCCATTTTTTACTTTAGAATGTCTACAATGTGATTAGCAATTAAAAAAAAATTATACGCCCTTTTAGTTCTAAATTTTGTGACTAAAACCAAAGAACGTATAAAAATATAAATCTTTTTAAAATTAGTGACTTGACATGTCTCAATATTTGATTAAAATGAGTGTGAATGTAACAGATATGAAAAAAGTTTTAAATTATAAACAAACATATCAAAAATTCAAAAATATAAAAATAAAAAAAAATACACATACCGATTTTTAAATTATATATATGCGCATTTATGTATTTTTATTCTATTTACATTTTGTTCCTTTATTTCAAAAGTATATAAATTGTCTCATATCTGCCACATTCAAAATCATTTGATTAAAAAGTTTAAAAAATATTTAAGTGACAGTGATACTTATTACTTACGTGCTTGAATTTTTTTAAAACTTTCAAGTCCACTTGATGAACAATTCTTGCACATGAACACATAATTCATCATAAATGGTACCAGTTTTCCTAATTGATAGCCAACGCAAGATTCATGGAACCATTTTGAACAACCGGCACATAAAAGTTCAGCGATATTGAGATTTCGATCTTTTCCGCTAGAAAAAATAGTGTTCATTAAATAATGAAATATTGCAGCAACAATTAACTTTAAAAAAAAAAAATAGAAAATCGTAATATTACCAGTAGCAATTGGGGTTGTCGTTGGCATTCCCATTACTAGTAAGTCTATTTGCTTTATCATTATTTTCTTCAATTTTTAATTTCATTTTATCAGAATCTTCTGAAACTTCTTGTAATTTTTCATTAGAAATAACCGGAACAATTTCGTCCAATTTTTCTGTCATGCTGCAAACAATAAAAACTTACTGTTAGAAATTAATGACTAAATTACAAAATCTAGAACTAACCTCTCAGGCATTATTTATATGACAAATGTTTATTTTACTCAACAAATTCTAATTGCGCTACAGTATTAAATAATTAACTTACGAATTAATTTTTTCATCAGACATCATGTTTATAAATTAATTTCTTATTGTTTGTTTGGATCTCAAGTATCTTTTTGTTATGAGTTTATAAATTTATTTCTTTTTTATCGATCAACTCGCGTACAATCATTTCCAGCAGATGGCGTGTGAGGTATTTTTTAATTTTTGCTTTAGATGTATTCTGAAAATTCAAAATACTTTATTCATATATATATGAGGGATCATGTGAAACTGAAGTCAGCCGACGTCAAAAAATTTTTGAATTCTTTTAAAAACGATAAATTATAAAAAAAAAATATTTGAAAAAATTGTACCTATAGTCTTTTTAATTTTCTACATGTGCATATTTTTATCTTTATTTATTTTTTAAATTAAACTGTTGAAAAGAAAATTCAAAAATTGTTAATTGTCTGCTAATTTTAAGACCATAGGGATGGTATGAGAAATTTGAATTTAAATGTTACCTGTTATAAAAAAATTCTATTTTTTACTATTATAGTATTTTTTACATCTTATGTATTTATGAGGGGGGGGGGGGGGGGCAAAACCGGGTACTTAAGGGAATAAGTTTTTGAGGACGCAAATACGTTGAATCTTTTTTTTTTTTTTTTTTTAATGATAAGTGACCCCTCTGTCGGCTAGGCCCCCCTTCATCGGGCACTACGTCGAAAAATCGATATATTTTCATCGCAAGTACGGATTCATGTGTGAATAGTTTTTCAAAAAAAGTAAAATTAATCTAGTTTAGATTAAACGTACTTTGATTATTGTAAAAATTCATTTTATAATTAAAAAAAAAATAGTGGTGCGTCAGATGTGATTTCTGGTGATTTCTAAGATTTCTTATCAGGTAGGTTAAGGTTTTTTGATTTTTCAATAACTGATTACTAATTAAAAATAATAATAAAAGTCCGATTTTTTGTTGTAATCTTATTAACTCGTTTCATAGCAATTTTAGGAGTTAAAAATGTAATAATTTTTGCCTAATTTATATTAAAAATAGGGTGGCTGAGAATAGATACAAGACAAATTCCTCTGTATGCATTATCGGCCACTTTACTTTTATTTTTTTTGAGGTTATTAGTATTTACATGCAAAACATTTAATTTATATTATTGTCAAAATAAATAAACAAAGTGATTGAGTTACATTTCAAAATAAATATAAATATTTAGAATATATATAAATAAATTATATACATCCGAGCAGCTAAAATTTTATCTATAAGGTGGCCGATAGAGGGGACATCAGGAATTGAAGTTATTTTCATTTATTGTTTAATTTCTAGTAAATAATTTTACATATATTTTTTTTTTTATTTTAATTTAAATGTATAAGCTTCGAGGTTCTATTATTGTTTTATACATGAATTGGTGTTTTATATTTTAATTCTTAATTCGAAAAAAAATTACACTTAACTGGCCAATAGAGGGGTCACTTACATTATTCAAAGGAAAAAGAAAAAAATTTTCTGTTGCTGTTAAAAAAAAAATTCTTTTTTGCGGGCAAAATGGGTCACCTTCTAAAAAAGGCGAAAAAAAATTTTCTGGATATTAAATGAATTTGATAAAATTAAATTTTTTTTACAAGTAATTTACATTAAAAAAAATTAAATTTTTATAATTTAAATTATAAAAATCATGCAATATAAAATTCACAGTAATGATAATCATTTAACAAAGTATTTTCATTGATTTATAAACAGCAATAATTAAATAATAATTATCGTTGTCATAAAATTTTTAAATAATTCGAATATCATTTTTCATAAAGGGTGTAACTGAGCTTATTTATATGGGCACCCATTGACATCTATACCCTTACTGTCCGGTCAAGAAAATTAAATTAGTAAAAATCTGGGTGACCCACATAGGGACGGATCATTGTAATCATTGTTCTAAATGATAAAATTAAATTTTAATAAGTTCAGTCATCGATATGCATCAAGTACTTAAGAAAAATTTTGATAAGAACCTCTTGAAATTTAAAGTTTCAAATAAACAAAATTGAAATGTAAACAAACTCATATATAAGAGACGGTAGCTTTCGCGCCAAGCTAATAGACGCGAACTTGGCGCGAGCCGCTAAATATTGGCTCTTAATCTAATAACGTATTCAGAAAACACTCTGGAGATTGATAAGTATCTAACCAGATGGTTAGTGAATGAAAAGCCACGTGGTTTAATTAAAACTAGAGGAATGAAAGAATACCAGATACTGCATTTGCCTTCTCTACAGAGTTTATTAACGCATTATGGTACTCGAGTTGTCCCTCTGGTTCAACTAGATAATATTTGTGAACGTATAAATTGCATTTTTCTCTTCCAGAGTAAATTTCTGAACATGCCCTGAGTTAGAGAAATGTAACAAGAATAATTACTACCAATAAATTAAATTAATATTTTAAATTGATTACTACTTAGTAGCAGTTTTACGAAATTTTAAGGAACTTTGTAAAGATTTATAGAATTCTATTGAGTTTATGACATAAAATTTTATAAAATTATATAAAATATTACAGAATTCTGAACTATTTCCTTAAATTTTATGAAATTTTAAAAAAAGATTTTTTCCCGGGAATAGTTAATTAATATTTTAAAAACTTTTTTTGTTATTAATTAAAATGAGGTTTTATATTGATTGAAGAAAACAAAAGCTGACTCATATCCTCTTCAAAATATGGATTTTAAGACAGCCATTGATTTTCAGTCGCAATAATACGCATATTTACCCTAGTTATGTAAAAGTTGTTTGTAAAACATTATGATTACTAGGTCTTTTCAGCCCATGCAAGCATTTTATAAACGCTGAATATTTCTGACATAAAATTATGACGATACATATAAAGTTTCTATATATAATATACGCTTGTACACGTAAAAAATGGGCTTAAGAAATTTATGAATTTTTATTATGCTGTCAACCAAACTTGAAACAGGAAGTTGAGTCGCCAAAAAATTCTTATGCTGCACTACAAAAAATATTGTACACTTAAAACTCACTGATAAATTGTAATAAAATTATTTGTCTATAAATTAGAAGTTATCGTAGAGAATACAAAATTTTTCGAGGCTTATTATAATAATTACAGTGCAGCATAATAATTTCTTGACGACCCAACTTCCTGTTTCAAGTTTGGCTGACAGCATAATAAAAATTCGTATGTTTCTTGTCTCCATTTTCCGTGTATACTAAATTTTTAATAGCATTCCCACACTTTTTATGGCAACAAAAAATAAGAAAGAGCTGAGTTGGATAAGAAGAAGATCTTCTCGATGAATAGATTATAAGTAAATTGCAAAAAAAGAAAAAAATGGATACTTCAAATTGCAATTTCCTTGGGTATCGAACCCAAGAATATACCAATTGGGGTCGCACCAGGTGTTTTTCGCTTAAAAAAAAAGTTTGTTTATTAATCCATTTACGAAAGAATTTGTGGTGCAAAAAATTTGTTCTCGCCCCGAAAAATTTTCGTTTCCAATTCATAATGCAAAAAATTTCTTGGGAAGTAAAAATTTTTCGCGCCAAAAAATCTTTTTTTTCTGTGTAAAAAGTTTTTACACATGAAACATTTTTACCCTTATTGGTTTCAATAAATGATAGAAAAAAAAATAGATATTTACATATATGTAAGATATATATAATGATGAAAAATATAAGATAGGGGGAGGGGGGGCAAAGCGGGGTACTTAAGGAAATACTAAGATTTCGAGGACTCAAATACGCTAAATCTTTTTGTTTTTAATGATATTCAAAGTAAATAAACAAAAATTTCAGTTGTCGTTTAAACAAACTAGTTATCACTTTTGCGGGCAAAATGGGGTGCCCCCTAGAACTGGTGAAAAAAAAAATTTCTGCATATTAAATAAAATTGATTAAATTAAATTTTTTGTAAGTAATTTACATAAGGAAAAATTAGATTTTATACAATTATTGAATGCAAAGAAAGAAAAAAAAATTTTTTTTGGTTTTCATCATAAAACAAAAGCTATTAACATTTTTCGATTGACACTCGATTTTTGAAAAAGTTTAACAAAAAATATTCAAAATGATGCTCAATTATATTTACAAAAGTGATTTTGGAATGTTCAAAAAACATTTAAAAAATAAACTTTTTTAAATGTTCATGTTTAGATGTTCATGATCTTAAGAGTCTTCGCTTAGCTAAGGGTACTTCTTATAATCAAGCCAATGGTAGTCTCTGCGATCTAGATATATGATATACGTCTGTTGAGTACACTGAATAAAAGTTTATTAGCTTACCCTGATTGTCAGAGAGTATTTTTTCCATCACAGCGATATCTATCGATGCGATAAATCGTAGTGATATTAAAGTCTAGGATTTTACTCCTCTGATATCAAAAATCATGAAATACTCAGACGATAAATACTTGTGATTAACTCGACGTAAAAACACGTAAAATAACTGTGTGACTTTTGGTTTATGAAATATTCATCTCGTAAATTGAAAGCGTGATTTCATGTTTGATAGCTTTTAACTTTACGAGAAACGATCAAGTAGAAATTTTTGACTATTCAGTTTAAAAAAAGATAATCAATGAAGACGTGTCTTATCGATAAAATATTTTTACTCCGTGGGTGTTATTATTTCCTGACATGTAAACATGTTTTTTAGTTGGCTCTTACAGCTAATGGAGATAAAAAGTGCACAGTCGTGTGTTTTTTTTTCTTCTTAATATCAGAATTCCTAATGAAATTAATAAATTGATTTTTTTACAATAAAAAATTAAGAAATTTCACATGAGATAAGTTCACTCTGGGTCTTTAGTAGTTTTTATCCGTTTTCCTTTCGAGCCAAAACTTTAAACCCAAAATATATAATTAAAGATACCGGCTTGATGCATTATTTTAATTATCTACGCTTTTATTTTCCGAAAATTTTTATTTGACGAAGAGAAAATCGTGAGCAAAGTTTTCATTTACTGTACAAATACAACGCTGACAGAAAAACAAGTATTTTTTGTCTCAGTGAATAAAGATAGTACTGTGCGTCCACTCAAGAGTAATAGAGAAAAAAGTAAAGAACTCTCTCAATCACAATTTGCTCGGAGAAAATTAAGGAGCCGGAAATATTGTCGGAAGGAAAGAAAAATGCATTTCTTTGCAAACATGTGAGTATTGATGAGCTCAAAAATGGTGGCATGAACATGATTTTTATTTTAAACTTCGAAAATCCATGATTGGAATAACTAGACGTCAAATGCTTTTTAATTTTATCGATCTAAACAAAACCATTCATGAGTTTGAAGAGTTCAAAAAAACTAAAGGCTTCCGAGCTCGAAGAATTCAAAAACCTCGAATATACAATAATATTTTTGAACCTCTCAAAAACGGAAACTATGGAAAGTTTTGGGGCTGGCCTACAAAATCAACCGTTTGCCAGATTTTTTTTGGTCAAAACATTTCTAAAATGATTCGCAACCCGGGTCAAAAATAAAACTTGATTTAGACTTGGCTTAACAAATCGAAATTTGAAGCCGTTTTTCACAAGACAAACTCGACTTTTTTTTACGGAGATATAAAATACATTGAGTTTCGCCTTGGTTTAGACTTGCACGGCTTACTTAGTCACGATTTAAGACGAAAAAGTTTAAATCAAGTCGAAATTGACTTGGTTTAGATTTATTCGACTTGAATTATAAGGCGAAAAAGTCAAAACTAAGGTGAAATAATTTTTATATATTAAGGCGAAAGTAAGGCGAATGATTATCGTGCTCGAAGTAAAGACGAATAAGTTCAAACTAAGATAAAAAAAAATACGAATAAGTCGAAAGTAAGATGAAAAAAGTTCACAAAGTTGAAAAAAATGCAATTTAAGTCGAAAAAGTCGAGATCTTATCGAAAAATCGTCGGCAAATCGATAACTTCAAAAGAAAATAAGGTGAAGCGAGCCTGAATCAAGTTTTATTTTTGACCCGGGAATTTTTGAAAAGTTTGTTTGTCTCTGAATTTTTGTGTGAAGCATAGACATGGAATTTTAATTAATGAATTTTTCATTAATTACCAATCAATAATAATGTCAGAAGGGAAAGTCATTGTCAAAGCGTTTCTGCGAAATTACTATTTAATTTTTGAGTTATTTTCAGATTTTTCAATTTTTCTTTCAAAATAATCTAGCTTCCAAATTACCTCTTAATCCTTCTGGTATCGTAAAATTATCATAAAAATTCTCAGGGGATTAATTTTGTCTCCCTCAAAATGGTTTTATAAAAATCTTTAGGGGGCTGATTTTACCCCACGGTCTAAACTCGCCCTCTAGCAGGAATTATGATACTCAAGGAACATTTTAATTAATTTCATAAAATTTGTTTCTTAATGTTCGTTAGGTCTCGGGGTATCAATTTTTTTTTTTGAAACATCAAATAAATGACAAAAAATGGACTTTCAGCTAAAATGTGATTCTACAATAATAATTTTTAATTAATTTTAAATATAAATGGTCAAAGTCGGCCATTTCTGTCGGTGAACTGCGCGAACTGGGCATTTAACATCGTGAACTCCTTTAAAAAGCTTTTATTTGTGCTTGGCCCCAATGTCTCTATCGATGTACGCATGCGTTAGTAATTTTTAAATTTTTTGCGCATGCCCAAATGCCCATTCAAATTTTATGTATTCCCAGGAAGTATTCATTGCCTGCTAACCTGATGGCATGAAATTTTTTTATTTAGCTCATTGTTATTTTCACGTTACATTTTTCTTATGTACGCAAGCCGGCAAATGTACAAGAGTAACAAAAAAAAAAATAATTCTGTCAGAAAATGTTAAAATGTAGTAACAGTAAAAACATTAATTAATCAATGTTATTTTTGTTGAAGACACTGTGATATCTATAAGCTCAAGATGTAACCCAGATGACAACAGTCGGAGTCTGCGCTTTGTATAAATTATTTTTGTTTGTCTCAAACTCAGTTATTTATCTTTAGTTTGTATAAAATGACATGAAAACTCACTCTAGTCATCAGTTGTAATGCGCAGAGACCTTTTTTTGGTGAAATTTTTTTTTCCACGATTATAAATTTAAAATTGTGACTTTAAAAAACGTGATAAAAAAAAATGTGTCCAATTATAGTATCGGGAATAGACGAAACTCTTTTCCTACCGCGACTATTTCTAAACTCCTATTGATTCGAGTATTCTCTGAGTATCCAAATTATAAATCGTTAGTTGGGTTAGAGAATAAAATTTAATTCCGAACATTCCGATCATTAGTTATCTCGCGGGAGACGTTCTCGTGTAATAGTTTTTGGCGATGCGCCGACGCGTAGACAGTAGATGGTGTAGTTATTAAAATCGTGGTGGGCAAATGGGTAATGAGTTTGCTCAGCGTGGAACTGAACGTGTATTGGTGGTGGGAATTACGTTTGGGCTTTTACAAGAGGGCGCTTTGGAAAGACAAGGACACCGAGGAGTCTACGTCAGGAAAAGCTCAATGCTTATTGGTCCCGGTGCATTGTTACGTATTGATTGCCGCAGAGTGTGTTAGTCGTGTAGTGGTACTATTTTCTTTTCGTCATAGTAGTCGTAGTCATCGTCATCGTCGTCGTTCGAGGGAATCACTTGATCGTCGTCGTCGTCGTAGTCGGTGACGGTTATGGCGTGCTGGCGACGAGTCAAGTCAACGTGATACAAAGCGGCTGAGTAAAATAAAAAGCTTAATAAATAATAAAAAGTTTCGTAAATTAGACTTTTTCAATTTTTTTTTGTTTATTTTTTTGTTGCAAAACGAAATTGAACAGTAGTCGAAATCGTGAATTAGTCTGCCTTAAAATCGTCAGTAATTCGTCTGTGTACTTGAAAAAAGTGTTAAAGGTTCGCTTTTGGGTTTAGGATAGCGCACACATTGGGTACACGATTACTTGATACTCGTCCACAATAAACCCTTGTTGCCGTGCTAAAGTAGTGGGAGAAAACGGCACCACCGTCGACGAGGGTGTACGTCAGTGGTGTATGTCAGCAGTGTGTCAGTCGTGCTTTGCTATTAGTGCTTAAATAAAAGTGGTGGTAGAGTTGTAGTGGTGCTGATGTTGATGGTGGTGGTGGTTGTGCTGGTTCTGTTGGTGGTGGTGACCAGTGTAAGGTTTTTTCTCTCAGATCCTACTATCCACGTTTGCGACCTCCTTTGTCCACGCGTGAAGGCCATCAGTATAGGCTCTCAGTTATCACGACATGTATCCGCGGGTGGTCTATGATCTAGTTTCTAAAATAAAAAATAAATAATATAATAATAGATAGTGCGATAGAGAATCCCGTTTATAACGAGATTCGCGTTATAAAAGGATTTTGTACGTGTTTTACTATTGAGTTATAAATTATTATTATTATTATTTATATAATTATTGGTTGAGTAAAGTGGTGCACGCAACAGTCACGACGTGGACGTACTCGTCGTCGTGATTGTCTTCGCGCATTCGTCAACTTCCGGGTCACCGCACCAGGGTAAAACGCGGCGCTGGTTATGCCTTTTGATATCATTATTATCATCAGTATCATCACTGATGACGTTATTTGATAGTTACATGACATTTACCTCGATAAATAATTATTGAGGCCTTAACAAAAAACCTTGAAATAATAGTAATAGATATAATAAGACAGTCCACCCATAGGTACGGTAATTGTCGTGGTAGTGTGGTAACAGTGGTAGTTATAATTTAACCTACCTGGAATAAATTATGAAGCATCATCGTATCAAACGTATAATAATAAGAGTGGCTGGTGATAGGGGCCGGTGAATGTGTGACCCGGGGGCAGAGATCTGCTGGAATGACGTGCGACGAGACGACCGAGCGGCCTCCGGTAGACGAATGCCTCCTGGTACGGAAATGGTGGTGCTTTATATTATCAAGCATCTTCACATTTCTCGCCGGGCTGTTGATCGTCTTGCTCTGGCGAGCATTTGCCTTCCTTTGGTGTCGCAAGGAGCCGGAATTCGCTCCAAATGACCCAAAGCAAAAAGAACAGAAGGCTGCTCGCCAGAGCAAGGAGTTCGAAGGTACCTTTATGACAGAGGCTAAAGATTGGGCTGGTGAACTTATTTCTGGACAAACTACCACCGGTCGAATCTTGGTAAGTTTATATATATATATATATATTCTTATTATTTTGTACAGTTGCTATGATATGATTCTGAAGACAAGCGTTAATGTGACAGATTTTGAAATATTAATAAATGAATCAAACAATTAAATAGATAAAAATAAGAAAAAATGCGCATACCGATTTTTAAATTTTGCAAATGTGAATTTTTTTATTTTCAGTCTATTCACATTTTGTTGATTTATTTTAAAATTATAAAAACTGATAAATGTCTGCTGCATTCACAATCATTACAGACGATCCTGAAGTTAGCAGACGGTAACAAATTTTTGAATTTTTTTTTCGACAAAATAAATTACAAAAAAAAAAAAAAACTAAAAAAATACACATGTAGAAAATTTAATAAACTATACGCGCAATTATTCAAAATATTTTTTTTTTATAGTTAATCGTTTTTAAAAAAATTCAAAAACTGTCAGACGTCTGCTAACTTCAGTATCATTCATTACAGAAGTTAGCCGTCGTCTGATACCTTTTTGATTTAAAAAAAAAAAATAAATTATTAAAAAAAAAAATATTCTAAAAAATTCCACTTAGAGTTTTTTCAATTCTCTACATGTGCATATTTTTAGTTTTTTTTTTTTGTGTAATTCATTTGGTGAAAAAAAAATCCAAAAATTTTGGATTGTCTGTTAACTTCCAGATCATTGCTATGATCAATTTTTTTTCTTTCGTTAGTGAAATTTAATTAATAAAAAAATTTATCAGGGTATTTTTTGATTGAGTGAAGTAAATGGACGATGCATTAGTTGTGTATAATTACATCAATTCCGTTGGGATGTAATGACATTTAGTCTGGAAGCTTGACAATTGAATGAGTGCTTAAGAGTCAGTGGAATACTCGTTATATCCCATTTCGGCTTTCTCAATTTTACTGGCATGTTCTATTCATTATGGAAGAGAAATATCCAGTGTGGAAATTCTCTCGGGTCCCACAGGAACTATGGGACGAGAAATTAACGTCAACGTTATAGTCCTAGTGCTCATTCGTCGTATTTTATTGCAAATTCAAAGTTCTGTGGGTTAGGGTTGGACTAAAATCTTATTAGAAATTTTATTGGCCTCTTAAGAGTCAGCAGGAAATGAATTTCCGGTTTCCGGATTTTTAATTACGTTTTAAATATTTATGGGATTCGAATGACGAAAATCGTCAGAAGGAATTCGTCTTATGCATTTTTCCAGAAGCTAAAAAAAATACGATACTAAAGCTAGCAGACGCCTAATAATTTTTGGATTTTCTTTTAGACGGTAAATTTGAAAAAAAAAAAATTTGAAAAAATTGCACCTGTAGTTTATTAAATTTTCTGCATGTGCATATTTTTAGTTTTTATTTTTTTGTAATTGATTTGTTGAAAAAAAAAATCCGAAAATTTTGAATTGTCTGCTGACTTCAGAATCATAAAAAAATCGCTGTCATGATCAATTAGTAAATTAATAGAAATTCAAAATTCGAGAATTCGCTGGGTGAGACCCAGCTATAAAATTATTTACAATACATAGAAAAAGTTGTACTTTTTGTTATTATTATTAGTTATTTTTTTTTTTTTATAGAAAACGTTTTATTTATTGTTTTACTATGAAAACAAAAAAATTTTGTTTTCAGTTTCTCAATTCAATTTTGCGAATTCCGAACAAAAAACTAGTTCTATCGTATCATGTAGTACTATCGTAGTAATCCCTGTAAAAAGTTCTACCGCGCATACACAGAATGCCGGCATTAGTTATGCTACAAGTTTTGAATTTTTGTGTAAGAACACACAACAATCAAATATTGTTTTTCGTGGCAATCGTGCAACGTCGCACTGAGTAGGTGTATATATTGTGTATATGTAGAGTCGTACACTTTAATATATTTATTTAGTTTGGAATACTTATATACATTATTGTATTTTCGTGATATTCAATTCAATTTAATAAAAAAAAAAATGTTAGGAAAATGTCAATATCACAGAGAAATGATTTGTCGAAGAATTAAATTTTTTAAATTGTAAAATACTTTGATTTTCATTTTAAGAAGTATTGACTTAATAATTGTCGAAAATTGTGTAATTGATGAAGTATATTAATTATAAAAAATCAATACACTGTAAAAAAATTGCGGAGTGAACGCGGATTAAATCTGGAGTAAATGCGGAGTAAATACAGAGTGAATGACTGCGTATTTATTTAATCCCTTTGGAGTAAAATTCACTCCGAAGGGAAGTTTATTTTGATATTAAAATTTCGGTTCGGAGTGAAATTCATTCTAACGGGAATTTATTTCAATATTGTAACTCTGATTCAGAGTGAAATTCACTCCTATAGGGAATTTATTTTATAATTGAAATTCCGGTTCGGAGTGAAATTTTCTCAAACGGAAATTTATTTTAATATTAAAATTACGGTTCGCAGTAAAATTGACTCGGAAAGAGAATTTATTTTAATAACGAAACTCCGGTTCGCAATAGAACTGACTCTTAAAAGAAATTTATTTTAATATTGAAATTCCGGTTCGGAGTGAAATTCACTCTGAAGGGAATTCAGTTTAATATCAAAACTCCGGTTCAGAGTGAAATTCACTCCTAAAAGAAATTTATTTTAATATTAGAACTCTGAATCGGAGTGAAATTTCCTCTTAAAGGGAATTTATTTTAATATTGAAACTTCAGTTCGGAGTGAAATTCACTGTAAAGGAAATTCAGTTTAATATTGAAACTCCGGTTCAGAGTGAAATTCACTCCTAAAAAATTTTATTTTAATACTAAAACTCTGAATCGGAGTGAAATTCTCTCTAAAAGGGAATTTATTTTAATATTGAAACTTCAGTTTGGAGTGAAATTCATTCCTAAAGGGAATTTATTTTAATATTGAAATTCCGGTTCGGAGTGAAATTCACTCTAAAGAGAATTTAGTTTAATATTAAATCTCCGATTCAGAGTGAAATTCACTCCTAAAAGAAATTTATTTTAATATTAAAACTCTGAATCGGAGTGAAATTTCCTCTTAAAGGGAATTTATTTTAATCTTAAAATTCCGGTTCGGAGTGAAATTCATTCCTAAAGGGAATTTATTTAATATTAAAACTACGAAAGAGTGAATGCGTATATAATTAAAATCCAGACCACTCCGAAATCGCTGAAAAAACCAACTCCCTATTGACTCCGTATGCGTAAAGCTGTTTTCTAAAATTCCGGAATTCCCAGTGACGGAGTGAATTCGGATTTTTAAAAAATCCATGATCACTCCCAATTTTTTCATTGTAATACAAAGCAGAATATATTTTTATTTTTATTAATCTGATACTTTATTCAACATATATTTTTATCTAATTTATTTTAAAATAAATTTAGCTGAATAGTGATTGATCTACCTTTTAATATTCAAATCCACGCTATTTTGCTTACACAATAGAGCTCTCTTGCGCGTAACATTGTCAGATTATCAGCAGACACTTCGGGTATGAGTTAAGTTATTAAAAAAATTTTTAATACTTTTGATTATTATATTCCTTATAGAAATAGGTCAACTGCCGTTTTTTTAAATTTAATCTAAAGAATATTATTCTTTATTCCTTTATTTTTATTGAAATTTCTTGACGCGTTTTTCTGGCATTATTAAAAAATAGCACAACTAGGACTCTGTATATTTTTAAATTTAGTAAAATATGTTAGAAAGTAGTATTACCCTAGTATTTTTTAATTTAATATTATGAAAATTTTTTTTTTTTTTACATTACGCGGTAAATTATTGATTTTTTTAAAATTTTTTGTAATGATTCTCCAGTTGCAATTATTATGTTTATATAAACACTTGAAAAATATATTTTTTTAAAATATTTTAATGAAGTAAACGAAACTTTTTTTTCTCATCGTGTATATTTTCCGTTGAAAAATAGTTAGCGCAATTTATTTGGTTGACCCACTTTTACTGGCTTTTTTTTCATTCTCTTTCTCTTTTCGTTACGACAGGAAAAACATAAAGAGAGAAGGTTAGACAAGCTCTTGCTATGAAATAGGGGTGGATTTTTCTACGCACTACAGTGCGCCGTTGCTTGAACAATAATTTTTTATTCCCTCTCCCTCTGATATAAAAGAATCACTTTTTTTCTTGAGTCTTGTTTATAAGAGATACTTTGAGTTTTCAATTTACTTAGCAAGAGGGTGAATCTAGTTGGATTTTCTAAGAGGACAGAAATAAGGCTTATAAAAAAAAGTTATAATAAAACATGGAATAGTAAAAAGAGAAAGTTTTGCGAAAGCTAAATTGTCAGACTATTTTCTTTTGTAGCTTTCGTATTGAAGTTGAAACGAAAAACGTTTTTATGCTCAGTAAAATCCGAGGAAATAGACGGCAGAATTGAGATAACAATGTATTTGTTTAGTAACTGGGTTACATGTCGAGTAACTTTGGCTTCTAGAAAACATAATTCTGTTGTCCTCAGTCCCTTCGAATGATTGACATGAGTCTAGATATTTATATTAATTCTTTAAAGCATAATCAAATAATCTACTCTTTTAATGACCACACAATAAATGTGTGTCAATAAAAATACATTTACGTATAGTCTACGGATTTCATAAATTAATAGCAAATTTAAAAATACGTTGATTTGATTTATGGTATTTAGTAAAAACTTGCTGGAGATAAACAAATTTATTTCTGTTGCTTTTTCACTTTCTTTTATCAATGTTGTGTTCCAGTTCAAAATTTTATTAGCCGATACCAATAAATTTAATGTAAATTTTACTAATGACAAATATAGTTTATCAATTACGAGGTAACATACATTGAAAAAAATCGGGAGTGAATTCGGATTTTATTTTAATCCGAATTCACTCAATAACTTGGAGTTCCGAAGCTTAAAAAAAAATAAATCCGCACGCGAAGTGAATAGGAATTTTTTGAGCGAAGTGATTTCGGAAACGCGGATTTTATTTAAATTCCCACTCACTACGATTTGGAGTTTAAATTTTTAAATTAACTTCCCTTTGGAGTGAATTTCACTCCAAGGGAATTGAATAAATACCCAATCACCCACTCCGCATTCACTCCGGATTTCCCGAGTCAAAAATCAAATTCGGATTTAAGTCTTAAAGTTCTCAAGGAGATTTTTGAGAATCATTTAGAATTTTAAGATTGACAACAGTATAGAAAGTTATCCTAATTTAGTCTTCAAAGTAGTAGTTACCACCAATTTAACCACTTTGAGGACTAAACTGGAATAACATAATTCGGGTTAGAGCCTCAAAATACTCAAAACATACAGGAATAATTTTATCCACATTTAAACCTCAAAAGTCTCATTCGACGTATTCTCTCCCCTCCCTTTTCTATATAAAATTTTTGAAAGTCCGAAACATAACTTTTCATTCGTTGAAGATTTTTAGGTCTTACTTATATTTTAAAATTGATAAATTATTCGCATTTAGACCTCATAGTTCTCATTGAGGATTATTAGTACTAAAGTAGAGTTACTTTCTGGCCGGCAAATAAAACATCAAAGGAATTGAGGCTTTTGAGAACTAAACTAGAATTTGTTTTTCGACTCGGGTTGATTTGCGTTCACTCTGCAAATTTTTTACAGTGTAGAAACTCATTAAATTATAATGTTATATAATACATAGTGAGAACATTAAATTGTTCAATAGTTATAAAAATGTTATATAGTTTTGATGGGAATCTTTGATATCTCATGTACCCGAAGATCGGAACTTTTTTCACGGAACAAAAATAAAAAAACGAAATGAAAAGTAAAAAATCTTCTGGATTTAGATTTTTGAAATGTTTCGCACGTCAGCCGAAAATTGCAGAGCCCCCAAACTACCCCTTAAAGTCAAATTACATAAATTTTTTTTATTTTCGTTGCGTGAAAAACGTTTCGATCTTCAGGTACATAATATTTCGGTATAATATAAAATTTTTCGTGGTATGGTTATAATATATGTAAGTCATATGACAGTTTGTGACCCAGTGAAATTATATTACTGATGGAAGGGAAAATAAAGAATCTAATTTCTTTACCTTCGTTAACGTGAAAGTTTTCATTATTATCTGCTTATATTTTTAAAAATTATTTCTCATAAATATATGGAAAGGGAGCTCGTAGTTATTTCCGTACTCAATATAATAGTCTGAACATAAAAGACCCAACTTTACTATGTAACATTAATTATTTTTTTTATAATTAATGATTTCCAAAACTCCCCTTCGGAGTGAGGTTCATCAGAAGGTATTGATTTTAATTTTACTGTCCAAGTGTTAGTTTTCGTGGATATCGACGTTTCGAAGTTTCAGAATAAATTTCTGACTATTTTTAAGATTGTCTGAGCATGTGCGTTGCGCGCGCGAGCACGCACGCGTGTGTGAGTGATGCGTGTAAATATTTTATCTCTCGAATAAATAAAGTGAGTTATATGATTGTTGTGACAACTGAGAGAAATTTTCACAACTGAGATTTTTAATTTCAAATAGAAGGATAGAAGGGCTTTTAACATTCAAAAAGATTTCTTACTATTTAAGAAATCATTTCTTTTTACTAAGATATACGACATGGTACCCGATCAGGGAACTAGTACTCGATCACTCCATGTATTTGTATATCTATAATTAGTAAAATTCAGTAAACATAAGTATAGAAATACATGGAGTGATCGGGTATAACACGGAAAAAATTAAAATTTTAAAATTAGTGTTTGAAATTATAACCCGGAACCCGGGTGACAATATGGGGAATTTTAACACTACAAATAATAAATTTTATAATACGTGTCGTCAATTTTCTAAGTATCAGTTACGATTTTTAAAGTTCAAATAGTAATTTTTCTTGCACAGACAATAAATTTTCATACTTATACTGCAATTATTCATGTTTTAATCATAAATGAAAAAATTACTATTTAGAATGATAGTATTTACTGATCACTTTATCATTATATTATTCTTCGTTCTCAATTTATATAGTTCATTTTTGCCGTGTAGTTCCCTGATCGAGTACTGGGTCTCTTACCTTATATGTGGTAAAAGATACTACATAAATAGTACTGACAACTAAATATTGTAGTAAATATTGATGATAGTAGTTAGCGTTACTGCATGTGTGGCTGAGATTACTCCAAGTTGAAGTTGGCATTTCTTTACTCCAACTTGTAGTTACCTCAACTACATATGCTGTTGTAGCAACTAAAATTTTTTTTCCGTGATAGTAAAACATTAATAAGGTAAGAGACCCAGTACCCGGTCAGGGAACTACCCGAGTCGAAATATTAGACGTAAATTAAACGTTCTTAACGTTTTAAACGTAAATTGAACGTTCTTAACGTTTTAAACGTAAATTGAACGTTTTCAACGTTTTAAACGTAAATTGAACGTTTTTAACGTTTTGAACGTAAATTGAAACCCGCTCTTGTATTTGTCTATCTATATTTACTAAATTTTACTAAATAAAGATATACAAATATATGGAGTGATCGAGTACTAGTTCCCTGATCGGGTATTAGGTCTTTTACCTTATAATAAAAAAACTGTGAATAATTACGCATGACCGTATGTGAAAAAACCTCAATATGCGAGCAGAACACAGTCGAAACTCTTTATTTGAGTGAGAAAATTATTTATAATAAAACTTCAACACGAGGAGGATTATATAATAAATTTTACTGGTTAATTGTGAGTAAAACTGGGCCAGGGTGAATAATTACTTTTCCGTTTCTAAATAGTGTTCAATTATGGAATAAAAAAACCCAATTTTGAGTAGTTTTTAAATAAAGAAGAGTAGAAAATAAAACAACAGGAATCAGTTTTTATTTTTTCCGTATTCATTTTGTTTTTGGCCCAGGCTTATTCTAAATTATAGGGTAAATTTTACTAACAATTTGTTCTGTGTAATAATTTAATTATGACCTTAATGAAACTACTTTCATATTTATTTGAAAATTATAAAAAATAATCTTGTTTTTTACGAATTAGTTGGAAGAATGCATAGGATTGAAATGATTGGAATATATTGAGAAAAAGAAAGTGAGTGGAATGAGGAGTAGAACAAGTCGATTTAAACTTGTATGCACATTTACTGGAGCAAATCTGACGTGCGCGCATATAGACGCGTCTCGCGTTTTTGTTCTCTTGGACAGAATATCCCCACGGCTGCTGTCCACATTAAAACCTGTCATTTTTTACAATAATATCTACTCATTGAGTAGCAGCATATAAATTTATCCGCTTATATAAAAACATGTAACCTTGAAGTAGCCATAGAAAAAAGAAAGACTTTTTCTATTTTTAAATAAAGATATTGTAGCATTTCAAAAAAACTTTAAATTTGATCAAACTATTGAGTTCGGAAATATTCGTGGGTAAACTTTTGAAACAGTACTCGAAATAATAATATATCAATTTCGAAAATCGACAGTGCTAATTATCATTTTATAATTTTTACTTTACATTTGGTAATAAATAATAAAAGTAATGCATTTGTTGATTTACATTAGTATTTTTTACTAAAGTATACCAAATATTAGTATGTTTTCGAGACTCATTTTCTCCGTGTACTTGCGGCGTTTTTTTACTATCTTATACTCTCTAAAGATGAATAAGTGAAATAAGTGAATGTTCACTCATTTTTACTAATTCATGTTTAGAGAGTATACGCGGGTCAAAAATAAAACTTGATTCAGGCATGCTTCACCTTATTTTCTTTGAAGTTATCGATCTGCCGATGATTTTCCGATAAGACCTCGTCTTTTTTGAATCAAATTAAATTTTTGTCAATTTTTAGAACTTCTTTCATCTTACCCTGATTAAGAAAAATGATTTGAAATGATTCGAAACAATTTGGAATGATTTAAAACAATTCGAATTGACTAATATATAGATATACACTTAGCAGGGATCAAATCATTTTTCTTAATAAGGGTAGTTTCAACTTATTCGCCTTTATTCGACTGTAGTTTTAAGTTCTTCGTCCTATAATTTAAGTCGAATAAGTCTAAACCAAGTCAATTTTGACTTGATTTCGACTTTTCCGTCTTACATCGTGACTAAGTAAGCCAGTTAAGTCTAAACCAAAGCGAAAACTCAATGTATTTCATATTTCCGTAGAAAAGTCGAGTTCTTCTTGTGGTAAACAGCTCTAAATTTCGACTTTTAAACCAGGTCTAAATCAAATTTTATTTTTGATCTGGGTAACGCCATAAGGCCATTGGACTGAATTTTTTTAGATTCCAAAATTACCCGAGTCGAAATAATAGACGTAAATTGAACCTTTTGAACGTAAATTGAACATTTTGGACATTAAAAACTCAATTTAACAGCTTTCAACTTATTCAAAACGTAGATTGGAGTATCATAAATCGAAAACGTAACTAAAACCTATTTAGATTACAATAAGAAAACATAAGCATACCGAAAAATTTTTTTCATCGATTTTGTACTCCTGGATTATAATCACGTCAATTCCGTAAAATTTTGTCGTCCATCTCTCTGGCTCTTAAATAAAAAATTCGTATTTTGAAAAAAAATTTTTTTCAGTTTCATACTTCTATCTTTAACACTATATATTTATACCTGTTTATATATTATGATATCAAGGTTATGAAAATTGTAATTACAAATATTAAAATAAATTAATTAATGTTACCATTAAACTAAAATCATAACTCATGAAATTACCAATTTTTTATGAACCAAAATACTAAACAATCGTTCAATTTACTTTCAAAACGTTAAGAACGTTCAATTTACGTCTAATATTTCGACTCGGGATAGTAACAAAAATTTCCTAAAAAAAAATGCGTTGTTGTGAATTTTCCCATTTTCATTTACGAGAAACATTAGCGAGAAAAATTTCAAATTTCGGACATATTTTCAAAAATTACGAATCAGATATGAGAATATTATTTTTAGAATCTACTAGTTTTTTTAAACAACTAATTTCCGATAAACAGAAGTTACATTAAATGTTTGTCAATAGCTTATTACTTTTTTTATGGCTATAAAATTGTTTACAATTTAAGCAAATATTTGTTTCAACATTTAATAGATTCAAGTGATGATTAAATTATGATCGTGATAACTAAACCTTACAACTTATATCTTAAGTGATATGACGCGAGGATCCAAGTAAAAGCGAGCTGAAGTGTCGAGACTGAGTTTAGCAACACTAATAGCATCAGTTGCCAGGGCTAATGACTGTCGCAACGTACCTATCTATAAGGTGCCTTTGAAATGGAAATACGTAGAATATGTTACACTTGACTCACTTGGTTATTTCGATTAGATAAAAACAGAAATACAAAGTTGCAAAGTAGGTCTCTCGGGCAACGCTGATTCTATTATTTTCCGCGCTATTGGCGGTAATTCACCAGATCAAAAAGTTTATTTAGCACCCTTATGTATTACCTGTTTTATTGTTTCGTACAAATGGATCTCTTTTCTAAGATTCAATTTTCATTGCTGTTAGTAATTAAATTTTTAATTGTCGAAATTATGTACAATTTACAATTTTAGGAAAATATGAGTTCACTAGTTTAAAAAACTAATATTCAATACTAATTCAAATATAACTAAATCATTATTTGGTACTTTGTTATATTATCAACTGTATATTCAGTTACCATTCGACTTATACCCTGACATTACAAAAAGTGAACCAATCAATCATTTTAGTTCTCTTGAATTTATATTCTGAATCTCAGAGCTAATATTCTTATTTTAAATATGAATATAATTCAAATAATAATCATATATGTGATTTTGTCCATTATTATATTTTGTTAAACAATTTTCAATAGTGAGCTTAATTATCTAATCTAATTTAATTTCTCTGGCAGTGTAAGTATTCATGACGCCATTCGATTCACTGCTAAATTTAGACAAATCTATGCTGTTTTTAGCCTCTAGGCATTTTTGATTCAGTTGTCATCCATGTTCCTGAATGCATAGTTTTATCGAGATTATGAATGATAAATTATTACTTTCAGTGCGATGGGATTATTCTGTTCTGAATAATTATTATCTTTTGTTTTTTAACCATGGAAGATTATTCATATTCATAAGAGAATAAATTGTATGCGTCCACTAAATTTTGGCACATGTTAGATATTAGATTGCACTGAAAGTGTTATACTCTGCGTTATAAAGTATGGCAATCGTTTATACACTCATTAAGCTATATTTCACATGGACGCTTATGGAAAAACGAAAACACTTTAATGTGAGGAAAAGTTACTGCAATGCTTTAAAATTTAACACTTGTTCAATTTGGTGACTTGCAGTGTGTGGATCGAAATATGACCCAATTATTTTATTTTAATTTGGCAAGGTTTTGATCGTAGACACAATTAACAGCGGCCGTATATAGAATTATAGTACAGTACAACCTGGTTATAAGTTACTTCCCATCTATTTTTTTTCGCTCATCTCGAAATCGTACCTCCACTCCAGTTCCTCAAGGAGATTGTTTCGGCAGTACTTTCATAAGTTAATCAAGTATGTACGTAGATAAATGACAAACGTCAACTAACTTATAAGCTGACTGCGCACACACGCAAAAAACTGAGCGATCGCCGAGTAAAAGATACACAGATGGAAAATTTGTGTTAAATTGATCACAAATCACATGTCCCAATAAACGGTCCACTCAATTTTTTGTGTTAATTTAACACATTATACTTGTGTCAAACAATAATACAGGTTTAAAACTTGGTGAGATCAGATAACACATTCAACTTTAGTTAAATTTACACTTGATGCACCGAAAAAAATAATCGCTAGCTGCTAGCGATTTTTTTCTTTAGCAGTTAGCGATTTTTAATCGTTAGCTGCAAGCGATTTTTCCTTTAGCAGGTAGCGATTAAAAATCGCTTGCTGGAAGCGATTTTTTCGCTAAGACTTACTTATTGGTTCCTTGTATAAAAAAAAGTTAAGCATCAGTATAACTCGAAAATAAAACAAATACTATTATACAAGGAACAAATAACTAAGTAAATAATCGCTTGCAGCTAACGATTTTTAATCGCTACCTGCTAAAGAAAAAAATCGCTAGCAGCTAGCGATTATTTTTTTCAGTGTGGTGTCAAATAACCCTGTTTAGAAAATATCATAGAATCCAATAGATTTTCATAAATTCCTATAGAAATTTTATAAGAATGAATGAGTTCTATGAGAAGTGCTCTAGTTAAATATAGGGCCTTATACATTAGGGTGACCCAAAACAACCGACTATTTTTTTTAACTTCCCGCTAAGAAAATTGTAAATTTTCAAAAATTCGGGAAGTTATTGGTTTCGGTCCGATTTACGAAAATCGAATTTTCATCAGATGTCGACGTTTTGAGGTCCTAGGAAGCTATTCTGACTAATTTCAAGATGATGTCCGAGTGTATGTATGCATGTATGTACGTCCGTACGTATGTAAATACCTGTATCTTTTGAACGGATGAACCGATTTTGAACTTTAAGGTGTCATTCGACGCGGCTTGTCAATACCTTGAAGCTGTTAGAAAATTAAGCTTGATCGGTAGGGCTCGTTCAGAGATATTCCAAAAATAAAGTTTTTTCAAAAATGTTTTTTTTGGATAACTTTTAATGTGTTCGATGGATTGATTCCAAAATAGACTGGGCTCTAGAGCTTTATAAGCCGCGTCGAATGTCACCTCAACCATCAAAATCGCTTCATTCGTTCAAGAGAAACCGTTGTCGAAAGAATTAAAAAAAATTTTTTTTGTTGGTTTTTTTGAAATATCTCAATATCGACTCGATAAATCAATTTCAAAATTTGATCAGCTTTAGAACTTGATAAAACGCATCGATTGCCACCTCAACCGCCTCAATCGGTTTATTCGTTTGAGAGATATCGTTGGAGAAAAAATGGTAAAAAACGTTTTTTTTCGAAAACAACAGCATACAAACGTATTTTTAAGCTCGAAGAGCTCGAAAATGTATTCACAATAATGTTTTCGAGATTCTTGAGCTCGAAAACAGCGGGAAGTTTTGGGGCTGGCCCGCAGGGTCAACTGACAGACCAATTTTTTTTGGAGACTCTTATGAAAATTTGTTGGTTTAAGATGTTTTAAGAAGCCTCTCCAAAAATCAGCTCGATAAAAAATTTACAAAAGGTCGCTCACGAATTTTGAAAATATCAAAAATTATTGAAATTCGGATTTTTTGTTTCTAAATTTTTTCTTCCTCGTGGCAGCAATATTTTATATCTGTAAAATCATACTTATAATAACTTATTATTTCTATTTCTCAGGTTATATTTTTATTCATTATGATACAAATTGATGGTGAAAAAATTGAGAAGCTTTACTATTAATATCTAAGGGTCGCTCGAAAACGTCCAAGAGACAGTACTTGGAAACGTTCAAAAGTCTTGAGCGACGGTTAAATATTTTAATATTGGGCTAAAATTTTCAGCGTAGTTATGATTTCATAAACATAAACTATAACTGCCACGAGAAAAAAGAAATTAAGAACACAAAAGTCCGAATTTCGATCATTTTTTATATTTTCAAAATTCGTAAGTGACCTCTTCTAAATTTTTTACCGAGCTGATTTTTGGAAAGGCTTCTTAAAACATCTAAACCAACCAATTTTTATAAGAGACTCGAAAAAAAAAAATAGTTGGTTTTTTTGGGACACCCTATTATACATACAGCTATAAGAATCTTTCGGATTTTTTAAGCAGGGAATTGACACAAAATATTTTACCATTGAATTTTTATACACAAGAACACAAAATTGTCAACTGTGTACTAGTAGGGAAAAGCCGTTTCCAAGAAAATATTTTAATAATTGCTCATGTGTTTTAAGAATGAAAAGCTCAAAAAACTTTTGTTCATACCAATGAAATTGAGTATCGGTTAACTCTGTTAACACAATTATAAATTCGTCTTTGTTTTCGAGCTCTCCAAATTGAAGTCACATGTTCATTCTACCACTTTTTCATCTTAAAAATCCATTTAACGAAATTAATAGCTTTAGTTTTTTCAATTTTGATTCGTACTCTTTGAAATGTTCAATAAAAGTAGGGAATTACGTCTCTATTTGAATGTTTGGATGATAGTAACTTCAAAACCAATGTAACAACTTGCAGTAATTATAATTAAGACTATAAGAATGACATCATAATACACGGAGAGAAATTTCAAGTACATATTTCTATGTGATTTAAAAAGTATAGTTGATATTACTTTACGAGCCTAGTAATGAACGTTGTTTTCATTATCGTGGATTAAATACTGTACGGCAAAGTAATATTTACATAACTTTCTGCCGAGCATAGTAATAACGGCATGACATTTCTCTTCGTGTAGTAAATGAAGTAATTTATGGTAATTCTAGCGATCTAGAAAAAAACTTCTCTGAAGTTTTCCCATAAATCTAATAGTTTTGTTACAATTTAAAAAAAAATCTAGAAATTAGTTGATCTTACACAGGTCAGCCACAAAACTTGACAGAGTTCGAGAACGTTCTTATCTGTGCTCCTTCTAGCTCGAATTTATTCTCACGAACAATGGATTTTTTTGAGCTCTTTGGATCTCGAGTAGAGTCCAATCATGTTGTAGTAAAAAGTAAAAAAATAATCAACAAATAAGCAATTTTTTAATTTTCTTTCGCGATTTTTCGAAAATCATTGAACGTCACAATCAAATTTTTTGATTTTTCTTAAAACGTTTTTAATCTTTTTCAAAATGTTTAATAAAGTTCAAGAAATCACCAGTAGATTGAAGTTATTGATATTCAAACGAACATTAGTTTATAAAATCTACTTTCCAATTAATTTCAATGGACCATGATGGGTGCCAACGTAAATAAATTGTTTTTCCTGCATATAGTAGCCCTGGTCGTACAATTTGATCTGATTTTAGTGTAACTGGACTGCATTTGGACTAATTAGTCAGTATTTGAACTAGTTGATCTATTTTGAAATTTTTATGACAATTCTGAGCTCTTTTTGATCTAAAGACAATCAAAAACGAACTAAAAAAAACAATAATGCGCAGAAAAAGTCTAATTTTGGTCTGATTAAAAATAAAACAAGGCAAAATATTTTTAGAAAAAAGTATGATTTTGATCTACAGGCGACCAAAATTAGACTAAAAATTATTGAAAACGAGTCTGAAAATAGTCTAAATAAGGAATAGTACGGGCAAAATTCGATTGAATTTCCCATGTTAATTAAATAAAAATAAAAAGTAAAATTGAATAGAAATACCCGAGTCGAAATATTAGACGTAAATTGAACGTTCGTAACGTTTTAAACGTAAATTGAACGTTTGCAACGTTTTGAACGTTTTTAACATTTTGAACGTAAACTGAACGTTTTGGACATTAAAAACTCAATTTGACAGCTTTCAACCTACTCAAAACGTAGATTGGAGTATCATAAATCGAAAACGTAACTAAAACCTATTTAGACATACAATAAGAAAACATAAGCATACCAAAAAATTTTTTTCATCGATTTTGTACTCTTCGATTATAATCACGTCAATTCCGTAAAATTTTGTCGTCTGCCTTTCTGGCTCTTAAATAAAAAATTCGTATTTTAAAAAAAAATTTTTTTCAGTTTCATACTTCTACCTATAACACTATATATTTATACCTGTTCATATATTATGATATCAAGGTTATGAAAATTGTGATTACAAATATGGAAATAAATTAATTAATGTTATCATTAAACTAAAATCATAACTCATGAAATTACCAATTTTTTATGAACCAAAATACAGAACAGTCGTTCAATTTACTTTCAAAACGTTAAAAACGTTCACTTTACGTTTAAAACGTTAAGAACGTTCAATTTACGTTTGAAACGTTAAGAACGTTCAACTTACGTCTAATATTTCGACTCGGGATAACTTAAAATTTTTATTTTATTTAAAACCGATCGAATTTTTCGACCCGGATATTAATTGATGTTTTTTAATTACTGTTAACTACTTTTTTGAGCGATATCTATTTCATTAATTGAATTACTTCAGGATTAGTACTGAATAATTATGTGGGATTTTTGAGGGTTGAAAAATATTATTTTAGTGATACAAAATTAGGAGCATGACATGATGTAAAATTTTGAAAACGTTCACTGTATTACATTCTGTCCTACAACAAAAGAACGTGACTTCCAACTCGCGTATCAAGTTACATACATACTTTTTCTAAATATGTAAAGTTTAGTAAACATGGAATAGCTATACTCTGATCACGATCATAATAAAAATCATAAAACAATAAAAACATAAAAACCTTTTCCTATTGCTATTATTTTTCAACAGTAGATACTTTTATCGTTTTTTTTAGACATATAATAATAAATAATGTACAAATATACTCGTGTATACGACGTTTAAAAATATATAGAGATAAATCGATAGTAGAGCTTGACTTCTTGTATCTTTCATCACGAAAAGTTATTCGTGGCGCACTGGGTTTCGGTTCACGCTCTAAAAATTCTGATCATCCGGTTGTCGTTAGGGTGGTGCATGAGAGAGCAAGTGGTTTACACCTCGGGTGCTTTCGGTAGCGGCTATCTACAATCGTGTTCGAGTGCTACGAAAATAAGAGAGTAAATAATAAACGAAAAGGAGACCGAAAAGAGTGAAGCTGAGGATGACAGAAATAGGAAAAAGACGAAGCTATGAAAAGAAATAGAAGGAAAAATATAAGTGCAGAGGTCATGGCGCATATGTAGATGTGAAATATCAGTGGAAATGGATACGGCTTCCGTGGATAAAAATATTATATTCTATATATTATTTTCAAAGGGTGGAATCTATTAGTTGATGAGCGCAATTACTTTTTTTTTTTTCTACATAAATAAATGTATCTTCACTAGAAGATATTTTTTTCCATTTAGGGTAAACCGTGACATCATATCTTGATATCCAAGTCGGACAGTAAGTTGGCCTAAATCTATTGCCGCAACTTATCGCCAAGTTGAACACAATAAGTTGACGCCAACTTATCGAAAACTTTCTGTCAACCTGGCGACAAGTTGCAGCAGAAGATCAACGCCAACTTTCTGGGAAAGCTGAAGTCAAATTGTAGCCAACAGTTGCAAAATGTGAAGTTGCCGTCAAGTTGATCGCAGCTGACGTCAACCTTTGACGAAAAACTCTTGCTATCAAGGATAGGTATTTGAATAAGTTTGTTTTCGAAGTTTCATTAAAATCTTCATCTTCAGTCGGTAATTATGTTATTTTATTAGTTTTTATCTTCCATCGATGGTAGAGTTATCCCTGATAGCCAAAGTTTCTCGCCAAAAAGTTTAGATAGCCATTTTCATTCTGTAAAAATATAAAAACTAATTTGAAGTGTGCATTATATCCTACATAAAATGCAAAAATTACTGTCTATATCGTAATTTCTGCAAATTATATGAATAAATAGTATCAGGTATTATGCAGAAATTAAAAATTACTATCGAGTTTGTATTTTTTTGAAAGAAGATAAAGAAAAATTTACAATTGGTAGCGATAGTTCATAAAAGATATATTAAAATGTCATCAATAAGCTTTCAAAATAAAGAAACTGTGCATTTTTATATTTAGATTTGGTTTTTTGCTTACTATTTGTTTGGGACAAATTTTGAATTGATTTTCAAAGGTTTAAATTCACATGAACCGCAACTTTTAAATAAAAACTGGCTTTGTATAAATATAAGTAGTTTGTGTATTCAGCGTTGAAAAACTAAAGCGGCCACCAGTGAAACTGACATGACACGGCGCAAAAGTGTTTATGTATTTTTTCATTTACTTGAAAATAAAATAATGATCTGTATTAATCTTTTTAATTCAAATCTTTAAGTAGAGTTACTAAAATTTCGATTGTCTTATTTAAAAATTTATGACCCCTAATAAATCTTCAGAAATAGCCTAATTTGCGATTTACCGCACAAAAAATTTTATGGTAGCACATGCATGTAAAATGAGCCTAATTCGCGATAAGTAGCACAATCTGGAAACCCTGGTCTATGTCCAAAAGAGACATTGGATTGATAAACAGAGCACAGGATCTATATGTACACTAAAAAATTTTGAGCCCGCGGTGTGGTATGAATGATTTGATATATTAGTATTGTAACCTATATATTATTTGATAATTTTTAACTACAGATTATACTCCCTGATTAAAAGAAATGATTCGAAATGATTTGCAATGCTAAATACCCATAAGAAAGGCGATTCAAAATTATTCAAAAGCATTAAAAAGTATTTAAAATTTTGGTTTTTCTAATCGTTTTAAATCGTTTTTTTTAATAAGGGCTATTAGATAATGTTTGAGGCAATAACACCACACGGTGTGAAAGAAAACACTCACACCGTGTTAAAAGTACACCGCTTCACTAAGAAATTATTCTCGTTTAAAATGCTATGGTGTCATAGCAAAGCCGGACCATTTTGGCCACCTGGCGAAAATTGAAATAAACTCATGAAAAAATTACTATGGCCACAGTAAAATGTACAATGGTCACATTAATTTGTGCATAATCGTTGCAAATTTTACTACGACCATAATAATTTTTTCATGAGTTTATTTCAATTTCCGCCAGGCGGCCAAAATGGTCCGACTTTACTATGACACCATAAAATTTTAAACAGGAGTAATTTCTCCATGTTGATATTTCACACCAAGAAAATTTCACACCGAACAGTCCGTGAGAAGTCGGGGAATATTTTCACACCGAAATTTTTTACACTGTAGTAGGTCAGGGTTCGAATCTCGGCCAAGCCAAATAATTTTTAAAGCAGTACTGAGGCTAGTTTTAGACATCATATAAAAATTGATCCCAACGCCAATCCTCACGTCACAAATAATACTAATATTAATAAAAATTCAATTTTATTAGATTTCTTTCTAATAGAGTAAAAAGTGTTATTTTGTCCCAACAAGAGAGTGTCTGCGGACATGTCCCACCACCAGTTCTCAATATTGCTTTCCTATATTATCATTATTTATTCTAGGTACACTCTTTCGTTGGGAAGAGTTGATATAAATGAGTACAATCTGTACTATACTATATAATAAAATTTATTAAAAAGATTTTCAAGTTTACTAATACTGATTACATATTTTTTTTTCGTACTAATATAAACTAAGTAACAATGTAAATAATTAAATTCCCAAGACAGTAAAAGATATAAAATTTCAATAGTGTTTCAACATTGCAATTATAAATTTAGTAATTTTACTTCTATTTGGCAGTAAAGTTCTCTAAATATTTATCTCCGAGTTTGGAATTACATGGAGACTCAGTAGAATTCGATTACGCCGGTCTGTGATATAAAAGTTTTCTGAAAACCTTACATGATACATATAGATTTCGGTCTGCTGACGTAGAATATAAACTCCATTTTTACTTACTAGAAGTTCACTGCGCGCGCATACGCACGCGCATTGATAATTTTATGATCGGATTTGATAGTTTAGTCCTGTTTTGTGATCGATCTATAAACATCTTCAAGTTGCTAAGTAACAAATATCGAGCTTTGTTTTTCAAAATGACCAAGGAATGAGGTTCCATTTTTTTCGATCTTTAACTTACTTCAATCTTATCATGTATTTCTATTAACAGGATCATGATGTTTTCTTTATTCATCTACATCTGCCCAGATAAAACCAGATCTGGGAAGATATACAGGATAAAATTGATGAAAACATCAATTGAACAAAAAAAAAAAAAAATCTGGGAAACAGTTGACTCTGTGGAACAGCTCTAAAACTTCCCGCTGTTTTCAAGCTCCATGAGTTGACACAACACGTTCGGTATTATCCCGATGAAAAAAGATTTTATACAATTGTATAAAATTATATACAAAAAATGGCCCGATCCAATTGTATATAACTGTATAGAAATTGTATACGATTCTACACAAATTGTATACAAGTCTATATAATTATATACAATTTTATACAAATTATATACAATTCTATATAATTATATACAATTTGTATAGAATTGTATACAATTTTCTATACAAATTGTATACAATTGGATCGGGCCATTTTTTCTATCCAGTTATATATAGTCTATATATAATTATATATAGTCCATATATAATTGATATATAATTCTATACAATTGTCTAAAATCTTTTTTCATCGGGATAGGAAACTACTTTTGAAAAAAAAGAAAAACTTTTTTCAAGTATCTGCGTGTTTGTATAACTAACTAACTATATAAATATACTCCAACCGACTGATGTTTTTTTGATTTAAGAATTTGTATACTTATTTTAAGAAAATATTCTTGGTTGGAGTACATTTTTACTAAGATTAAACAAACAATTTTCTCGGGCGGACATAAACACGCGGATACTTGAAAACAGTTTATTTTTTTTCAGTGTACGTTTTGTATTCGTATAGAGCTGTTGCTCTATAACTGTATGTTTGCCAAAGTTGTAGCCTTGCTACCGCGTGGTTGCTTCTAATTTTAAAATACTGTCTCCTATATATCTCTGTGTATATTTTTCTCTTTTTGTGTCGTTGGAATAAAATACGCATGTGGAGATGAAGGTCTCACAGGGACCGAGACCTCTTTCTTTACTTGTTGACTCAGCGATCAATTATTATATTGGTCTTAGATTATATTGCATATAACAGTATTAGGTATTCTTAGTAAATTTTGACTGTGGAATTTTATGCAAATTTTATTAGGTCTTTCTTTGATTCAATATAAATTATACAAAACTTTTTGAATTGATGTTACCTATTTGAAAGAAATGCACGGGTTCGAAAGAATTTGAATTGGATAAAGGTACCGTTTTTGGCCACGTTAGGGCCAGTTATTAAAATCTCCAAAATGGAGCAGTGGCCACAAATGGTACTTCTTACCCTATGTTATGTAATAGCGATCATTTTCAAAATCGACTTTTGATTGTTCAAATTACGCTAGAACAAGAAATCCTCATATGACTATTATATTATTCGAACAAAACGCTAAAAAAGAGTATAAACTGAGACCATTGATAATGGCAACAATTTTGTCAAAATAAGTTTGATAAATTTGCCAAGGCCATAATGTCATATTTGGTAGAAAGTTGTTGATAATCTTTGGCTACTAGCCAGTCGATGATTTCAAGCGTGAAACAAATTAGTTATGTCGAGCGTAAAATAAGAGGATGGAATCAGCTGCAATTACGAGGAAATAATCACTGATTTAATATGTTCAGGAGTTAACTAATATGTTAATGAGTGGTTCTGTAGGCTCAAAAATCAGACTTAAGTGTTTTTAGATATATCTGGAGTTCAGTGAAGTCACTGATGTAGTGTATTCAAACATTCTTTTTTATGTTTTTCAAGGTCAAGAAATTCTGCAATGGGTTTGGGGGATATTGAAAAAAATAACATCGATATCGTAACATCGATAGTTTTAGTTTCTTATTATCGAGTATCGATATATTGTGTCCAACAAATATCCATAGAAAACATCGATACTTAGAATAAAAACATCGATAGTTGAAATATCGATAGATACCGCCCATCCCTATTCTGTAATATTGTACTTGTCACTTAGTTTTCTCATATTATGCTGGATCGATGTATTGTGATGATTTTTTTCTATCCAAGTCGAAAAATTGGACCTCATTTTGGATCTCACATGTAGGCTGCTAATGGCCGTATTCTAAAACCTCATTTTAATCTTTGTGCTGCACTTATTTCTGTTTCTGCACTATAGGGATTCAAGGGAGGTTTTATCTTACGATTAGGGTATGAAGCTAAACTTTTTCCTAGTAATAAACAACATTGACAAGTTCAGTCGAAATGGTTACAAATATTTTATTTTTGTTGAATATCTCGAAAACTATGACGTTACATTCAAATTCTGACGAATTCTGATAATTACAACATAAAAGATGATTAATTTTGAAAAGAATATATCTCACTTTAATTTTGACAACGTTGTCATAAAAATGACTTTAATGTAATATTTAGAATAAAATCTACACTTATCCAAAAAATTAAAGGAACAAGAAAATTTTATAAATTTTTTAGTGATTTTTGGAAGGCTGTATTTTCGTGAAAAATGATCGTATCGAAAAAATAAAAAAAGCAAATTGAAGCTTGAAATCTCTAGTTTGAAGATCTTTCAGCAAAATATTTTTTTGAGCCACGGTTTTTGCGGAATCAGAAGAAATAGGTCGAGACAAAATTTTTCTAAATTTTTTGGTTTCGTTTTTTAGGTCTACGGGGCCGGGAAAAATTTTTTCAAAAAAACGAATCCATAGCTTATTTAGGAAATTTATTCAGCTACAATTTGCTTTTTTTGTTTCTCTGTACGACAATTTGCTGCTGAGATATCAGCCTTCAAATGAAAAAGGATCCTTTTGTCTTTGATTATTGATATCTTAGCAAGAAATGGTCACACAGTAATTTAAAGGGCAGTTTAATAAACTTGAATAAATCCCCTACAAGCTCCATTTTTGATTTAAAAAAAAAAAAATTTTTTTTCATCCTTGACATCCATTTGAAAAACCTTTAAAAAATGGCCATTTTCTGGTTTTTTAGTCGACTCATCGCTACTCTGCAAATATTGATAAAAAAAATAATGTTGCCAGGTAATTTTACAGCTTAATGTACCCCCAAAAACCCTGGAAATTTTCAGATTGATCCATTGAACCGTTTGTCCGGTCCGATTGCTCAAAGTTTTACAAAACAATTAAAGGAACAAGTTTTGTTCCTTAATCTGTGTAATCGTTATCAAAATGAAAAAATCATTTTTTTTCGGATTTTCTTTCATTTTTGCGTTAGTTATTCAGTAAATGTAAGGTAAAGAGGAAAAAAAAAAATTTTTTTCCGAAAAACGAAAAAAAAAATAACCCCCCGAATAAAACATAAAAAAAAAAAATTGGAAAACATTCTTGTTTGGTCTCGTTTTTTGGAAAATTTTTTTTTTTTTCCTCTTTACCTTACATTTACTGAATAACTAACGCAAAAATGAAAGAAAATCCGAAAAAAAATGATTTTTTCATTTTGATAACGATTACACAGATTAAGGAACAAAACTTGTTCCTTTAATTGTTTTGTAAAACTTTGAGCAATCGGACCGGACAAACGGTTCAATGGATCAATCTGAAAATTTCCAGGGTTTTTGGGGGTACATTAAGCTGTAAAATTACCTGGCAACATTATTTTTTTTATCAATATTTGCAGAGTAGCGATGAGTCGACTAAAAAACCAGAAAATGGCCATTTTTTAAAGGTTTTTCAAATGGATGTCAAGGATGAAAAAAAATTTTTTTTTTTTTAAATCAAAAATGGAGCTTGTAGGGGATTTATTCAAGTTTATTAAACTGCCCTTTAAATTACTGTGTGACCATTTCTTGCTAAGATATCAATAATCAAAGACAAAAGGATCCTTTTTCATTTGAAGGCTGATATCTCAGCAGCAAATTGTCGTACAGAGAAACAAAAAAAAGCAAATTGTAGCTGAATAAATTTCCTAAACAAGCTATGGATTCGTTTTTTTGAAAAAATTTTTCCCGGCCCCGTAGACCTAAAAAACGAAACCAAAAAATTTAGAAAAATTTTGTCTCGACCTATTTCTTCTGATTCCGCAAAAACCGTGGCTCAAAAAAATATTTTGCTGAAAGATCTTCAAACTAGAGATTTCAAGCTTCAATTTGCTTTTTTTATTTTTTCGATACGATCATTTTTCACGAAAATACAGCCTTCCAAAAATCACTAAAAAATTTATAAAATTTTCTTGTTCCTTTAATTTTTTGGATAAGTGTATTTGTATATAAAAAAAGTTCAATACAACAGATTGTAAAATTATAAGTATCCATAGTGGTTCAAAACTGTTGCGCAAATAAAATACACGATTTTCTAATCAGTTAAAGTTAATGTCGTAAAATATTTTTGAAATCATCTGACATTGTTGCGTTATTAGTTCCACTAATACCAGTGAAATCATTTACTAAATATTCTTTGATTTTAAGTAAACGTTGTTTTTCGGTTGTATTGAGTCCATGACGCTCTCCAGGCATTCTAGAAATTGTTCCAAAATCTATTTCATCGTTAGCCTCGTCTTCTGTAAAATAAGAAAGTAGAGTTAGTGTGATGTGCATTGATGAGAAAAAGATAACCTGGAAGTAATAAAAATAAAAAAATAGCTTAGAGTGATCTAGATTTAGATAAATTCAAAAATTATGCTGAAAAGTGAGTTGAATTTTCATCGTGAAGTAATACAGAGATTCGATAATCCGAATGTTATTGTTCACTCCGATCTTACATGATAAAAAATATTGCGTATCTGTGTTCAAAAAGGTCCGTGATGAATTCTCTATGTCAAACGGTCAGCAATTTCGGAATAAAACACATTTCTTGTGCAATTCAAAAATTAACACAAAATTTGTATTGTTTGGTCAAGCATTTCATAAAATCAAATCATTGTAGCAGCATTGTCGGCATGGAAGCTTAGATTATAATTGATTTACAATTAACTATAATCGTCGATAGCTTTGATGTTTTTGTGATCAGGTTCAATGATTTTTTTTATTCTCATTTCACGTGAGAATGATTCATAGCTCAGGTTTTTTTAGAAAAATTACAGAAAACCATACTAATAGTTTGCTAATGTGACTAAAGTGTATTATACAGTGAAACAGGTGATTTTCAAATGAATCGTTTTCATAGTGAGACAAATCGCTTTTTGTCTTCGCGATTTTTACCAGCAGCCACCAGAATTCGCGGGTTGAACCCTGGCTTAGGCTGGCCTCTAACAAATTTTATTTTACTTGGACAGAGCAGTGGGCTGGGGTTCTTGCAAAGCAAAGACCCGCACTTATTCAAACTCGGCAACGTATGAGAAAACTTATCAACTTACCTCACGGCTTATAAAATTATAGAATATTCTTATTGATGGTCAAATTACTATTTGTAACTTAATTAATATTTATTTTATCAGACTATTTAATAATATTATCAGTAAAATAGGGAATAAGTAGAATGAACAGTGATAGATGGAATAAAAGGAATTAATCAGAATACTTTGCAAGTTTATTGCCAATTATAATAATCAAAATTACTTACAGGAAAATGCTGGATATAATATAGACAGATTCGTGGCACAGTATAATTTTTTATCGCGAATATATCGCCGGTAACGTACAGTAATATTTAATGGAACTAACTCTATTTATAGTAATCAGTAAACTTGGACAGTAAAGTATATCTCAAGAGAATTGCTAGTAACACAACTGTAACGCAAGTTAATTTCCCGATTTACAAAGTAGTTATCCGTATTAACAAGGTCGCAAATAAATTGCTCGTATATGACAGTAAAACTAATTTATACGTCTTATCACTAATTGATCCAGGATCGAAGTGAAGTTCAATAACCGTAGGGTCTTAGGGCTGAGTTTTTGGGCTCGCTCCCCACTTCTCCTCACGGTTATGCGTTGAGGTGATAACTAGTCATGTGACCATGGCACTATGACTAGCTTTAGGTGGTTTCAGACGGCAACGAGACGGGGAAAAATGGGAACCGCAAGGCTGAGGGAGAAGATGACAATTCACATTGTCTCAATAGATAAAGGCCCAAATAATTAAATAAAATATTTCATTTGATGCGTCAAGCTATTATTTATCGAATTAAATGCTTCCGGTTCGAAAATTTCAGTTTATATCTGAGAACGGCTCATTTGAAATTTCCATTTGCTAATGTAAGTGCAACCAGGACTGTTTCGTTTCTTTACATGTGTGTGAGAAAGAGAATAGATGCAAATCCTCTTAAACTTAGAACAATATACACTTGAAAAGTTAACACAAAATATTGTTTAGAAAGATTTAATTCTTTCAGCGATAAATCAAAAAATAATAATGGATACTATTTTACAGAAATGAACTATTTACTAAAGTAATTATGAATTTGAATTAGTTCACAATGTAAAACACTTACTTATCTTTGATTTTTGCGCATCCAGAAGAACTACTGTTCCAAAATCATATGTTGATCGATTTCTTAGTCTGTCCAGTATGTCATAAACGGTTTTATTATGAATCAAAAATCCTGTTTCAAAAAATAGAATTCATCAATAATTACACATGAAAGATATTTATAAATAATTTTTTTTTTTAACTCTACCTGATGTTACATTAATAATTATTGTGATAAAAAATAATATTCCAATATTTTTGATCATTTTTAAGTTCTCAATAAGTTATATATTATTAGGACTTTAAGTAAAGTATTAGTTATATAATCAATTCAGTTAAGAGCGACTGGTTTTATACTGTTTATACTGTTTTATTGATTTAATACAGTTAAACATTGAACATATATTGACACATTTATTGTAAAGATATGTTCACACTCTAAATTTTATAATCAAATTTTTTCATTTTTAACTGCCAAAGCTATTAAGCTAAAGTTATTGACATGTTAACGTTTATTTTAAGTCTATTTATCGAAAAAAATATACGACTGGAAAAAAAAACAGTATTATAAATATCGTTATAATGACCCACGGATGTCTTAAAATAAACATCTACGCATTACAAGATAATAATCCGACAAAAATAAACCGATGACAGGGTACTTGTATTCTAAAATGTTCTCAAAAAATATCCATTGATAATATACTCGCGACGAAATATTTGACAATAATTTACTTCAAGATTAACTTTTTTTAGTTTGTAAATCTGCCATCTTTTGATTAATGTTTTTACTAAAGTAAATATGATTTATTACCTTTCTATATTTAAATTTATGATTTAAAAAAAAAAATGATATTTGTATAGAAGTGGGGCTGCACACATTTTTCAAAGTTCCAAGTGCTCACACCTTAAATATCTATAATTAAACTCTTTCCACGTGTTCAGCTACATGGCGGATTAATTTTTCTGTATGTGTTTGTGCCTCCAACACTAGATACCTGTCCGGAGCTTGTAACTAAAGTGTACAAAATTGATAAAAATAACGTAAATCATGCTAATTTTCAAAATTAAATTTTTTCTAATATATAATTAAAATTTTATATAATACCGTAAGATGGATGGTAGCGATCTATGGGTCTAACTAAGAGTTTAAAAATTGTTTGAATTTTTTTATGGTGAAAATCGGTATATTTTTGTTATTTCATTAATTTTAAGGTGTACAACAGCTCACCTAACATTTCGTTGCAAGTAGTTTGGATGGTATCCGCCTCCCTTTGCTAGTATAATGTCTGGCTGAAGCCCACAACACAGTTTTACGCCGGCGCGTACTAGTAAAAGATGTAGTCTAAGGCAAGAGTGCGTTAACATAGCCTTATTGACAAGTCCGTTAACGTACTCAGGACGAAACTACGAACATTATGGCAAATAGGCATATACCTTAAGTTTTGGTGGTTGACTTAAGAGTCAACACATAGAATGAAAAAAAAAATATGTCAAATAGTACAGTGCAGCACGAAACTAGAAAATGTTAATGATAACCTGAAAAATAAGCAAATTTTGTACCTTTGGTACAAAAAAACATATAAAATTTTATAAACAAACATTAAGAATAGTTGTAATTTATCGTTAATAAGTTGATAAGATGAAATCATAACTTAAAACAATTAGATTAATAGCCTAAAAAGTAATCGCCATCCCTTTACAAGCATGATTGTTATGCCCCACACTGTAAAAAATTTTGAGCCCGTGGTGTTGTATGAATGATTTGATGATAAAACTTTCAACACTGCCAGTGTGAAAGTTACACGACGCAGTGTTATATTTTGGACCGTGTGAATCAGAACGTTCACACCACCAGTGGTGTAAATGTATGAGATATTTATTTTAAATTCTCGATTACTTCGACACTAGGTATCCAATTTTTATTTCAAGATATGCTTAATTTAAATCCGTTTTTCAGTAGAAAGGGTGTAATTTTAACACTAAATTGGCAAAATAGAATTTTTACTGCTCTTTTATCAACATGTTTCGAAAACAGAACATCATCAAAAATTTCTTATATTTTTACTCAGTTTTAATACATTTAATTTTATCAAGTATATTCACTTCAACTTGATCATCATTAGATTGAAGCTATTTATTATCAATACTTATTACTGAATATTGTGTATAAAATCTGAGTTCTCTCATAATTTCACCGACTGTATCTATTTTAGCTTTTCTTTTCTGAACACTGCGTTGACTTAACCTACGTCGTTTAGCTTTTCTGATCCCCATTAATTGGATAGTTACCACCAACTACACAATCTACATGTCGTTTTGTTTGAAGTTGGTTTGTATCAGTCCAAATATGGACCTTGTTCGATTTTCGTAAATCGAGATTCCTTTAGATGTCGATATGTAGAAGTGCTACACTGTAAAAAAAAAAATCGGTATGAAAATGATCCCCGAAAATTCAGTGTAAATCGACGGTGTGAAATTTGTTTGGTGTTAAATATCAAGCGGTGTACTTTTAACACCAGAACATCTGTCCTAAGCTCGTAAATAGCGAAAATTTTTGCCAATGGCTCAGAGAGTGCACCATTTTTTTAATTTTTTACATGTATATACTATGATGAAAATATCATATTATTATAGTTGCAGTTTAAGTTACAGTCAGTAAATTTTGTAGTTATCATTAAAGCAATTTTTTTGGAACGATCGTGATCCTCAGACTACGCTGGCACATGTCCAAATACGTGGGTATCACCATTGTAATATCTGAAGTCTACTTTGGCTCATATCGTAAAGTCATACGGAATTTGTAGCTTCGTGTCAAGCAACGATTAGATTTCATAAATCCGCGGACTCTCCATTTAGATATACCTGCTGTTATCGAGTTCGTTTGTGTGCTTTATCTATATTCCGGGCAAATTGCTTTGTCGCTCATTAATTTAATCGACCGTCTCGTTCTTATATATGTTTGGCATGTGGCTCGACTTGATCTGTTAAATTAATCTTTCATATAAATTTATTCTGCATTATATAAATTTAACATGCCACGAAAACTACATCTATTAAAGTTCTTAAACTTTTCACGGTTTCCGTAGTATTAATAAAATCATTTTTGAAAACATCAATGATGTATTGTATTCATACAATTTAGGATATGATGATGTAATTCCAGTAGCGATATTTTGTAAGGTTCAAAGTTCTAAGTCAACTAGTGTTCCAATCAACAGGAAACGACAGTGAAAAATCCAAAGAAAAAATATGAATTATAAAAAAAAATAAAATTTTTAAATTAATTTTTCTTATAACTTGGAAGAATTCATTTAAACTTCATTTCTGAAGTTTTCTTTCAATAGTTCATACACGGTAAGAAATGCATGGCGTTCAACACCATGCTGGTATGGTCTCAAAACAGATACTAAAACAGTATGTGAAATATTCCAAGACAGTATTGTAACGAGTCCCAGAAGTATGGCGTTATTTACTATACTGTATAGTACTGGAGCTATTGTATTGCTCACACGTATGCATAGCAGGCACGACGAAACAGCATGGCCCTGAGACCCATACTACAATGCCGAGGGCACAATGCTACTAGTTTTTCCCGCCATAATTTTTGGCGTGTCAATCAATGCATACTATCGTATCACCACCAAAACTATATAGATGTTTTTAGACTAGGTTTATCGGCCAGAAGCATTGTGGATACGGCAACGCAGTAAAGGCCTGACGGCCATACTGACATTGCGGCGTCCGCGACAACTATTTCCGATGTTACTATTCCCGCAATGGTTAAATAATCCATGCATACAATTTTATAACCTATAAAAATCTTCGATACCATACAGTATAGCGTTCACGCTAGGGATGGGCGGTATTGAAAAAAAAAACATCGATATCGTAACATCGATAGTTTTTTATTATCAAGTATCGATATATCTTGTCCAAAAAATATCGATAGAAAACATCGATACTTTAGAAAAAAAACATCGATAGTTGAAATATCAACAGATATCGCCCATCCCTAGTTTACGCCCATACTGGCATAGTGATATCCGCAAAATATTTCTCACCGTGTACGAATGAACCCGAAATTCTATCATCAGCTCGTCATTTTCACTAAGCTTTGAAAAATTATCATTAGATTTTTTTAAATTCTGTGATTAGAAGATAGAAAAAATATTTTTGAGTTTAAAAGGCTCAAAACTTAAAATTTTGTTACTCAAAACTCACGAAATCAATGCTTTGAAACTTACAGGATCTTTTATTCTGAAAATATCTACACATGTTCTAAAAATATGATCGAATTATCTGCTGACGAAAGTCACTATACTTATTTTTAATGCCTTTCTATAACTATGTTTGACCAAATAAAAGATTTTTCAAATTTTTCGATGTACACTTGTATTAAAAATTTTTCAAATTCTATATTCAATAATAAGACATAACCAATACATATATTTAATAACTCTGAATTCTATTTCTGTTTCAGGTCGTACTCGTCTTTATCCTCAGTATCGCGTCATTGATAATATATTTTATTGATGCCTCGAAGTAAGTACAATATAATATTCTAAAATCATAACGAAAATAGTCATTGTCAATCTTTTCACTGCTTACACTGTGAAAAATTTGCCAAGTACTCATGGATTAAATCTGGAGTGAATTTTTTTTTATTCATTTAATCTCCCCAGAGTATTCCTTACTCCGAGGAAAAGTTTTATGCATTAATTTATTATTAATTTCAAAATCCCTGGAATGAAATACGAGCAGTAAAAAATCGCGAATTAGTCTTAGAAAATGACAATAACAGACCAATACAAGACGAAAATATAGACGATGTATTGAACAAAACAAAGAGTCATGTGGGGCAAGTGTGCGCGAACCCGTGCATTTTAGTCCGAAATCAATGGGTTTGCGTATACTTACCCACAGCGCACACTTCCCCCACATGATTCCACTTCTTTTCACAGTCATTCCGAAATCACTTCGCTGAAAAAAACTCCCTATTTACTCCGTATGCGGGGTAATTTTTCTTAGAACTCCGTAAATTCGAGTGACGGAGTCAATTTAGATTTTTAAATCTCTCCGAATTCATTCCCAATTTTTCGCGGTGTAACAATACTTCAAAATATTTCAAGTTTATCGATTTCGTTGTCAATCTATCGACATTATTTTAAAATCTATGGCACTTAGAACGTGAAAGTAATGAAAATTTTCAAAATAATCACACTAAAAAATCGGGAGTGAATTCGGTGTGATGACGAATTCCATTAAAATCCGGATTCACTGTCACTCGAGTTTTAAAAAAAAATCACTCGGCATACCGGGTAAATAGGGAATTTGTTTTTTCAGCGTGATTTCGAAATGGTCTGGATTTTATTTCAATCCGGAGTTTTACTATTAAAATAAACTCCCTTTTGGGGTAAATTTCACTCCGCGGGGATTAAATAAATAAAATCATCCGCTTCGCATTCACTCCGGATTCAATCCGCGTTCACTCCACTAATTTTTTTCAGTGCAATGTTTTTCTTATCATGAAAGGAATCAATTGCTCTCTAGAGTTCAATTTTTCCCGCTAAAATTGAAACAGCTGTAAGGTCAAAATCTGATACACAACTTTAACCATAAAAATTTTTTTTACTTAACATTTAATTGACTTTTTTATGGCCGAAGACAATAACCAGTAAAAATGATATTCATCTCAATAAAACAAGAAAGAATCGTAATTGATAGTTTTGTTTTCTTGGATAAAAAAATTCCAAAGAAACGTAGCAAGCAAAACTAACAAATAAAAGGGTAATTTCATCGGGAATCCAATAGTTGAAAGCATCATGATTATTCAGACAACGGGGTAAAGTCGATATCCCATTCGGATATCCTTGCGAGGCTCTCTTCTTCTACCTCTTTTCCTTTCCTTCTTCCCGTTATTCTCATTCGCTCTTCTCTTATCTGTTCATCTCACTTGGCATCGTTTCCAGCCCTTTACTATGTCAGTCGTATCAAATAAAAAAGTATTGATCAATTGTATGCTATTTTTGTATATTATTATTTTTCATTTTGTTATGTTGCAGTGAAGAGGTCGAACGTTGCCAGAAGTGGAGCAACAACATTACTCAGCAGATAGACTTAGCTTTTAATATATTTTTTATGGTCTACTTTTTTATACGCGTAAGTATCTTTATGAAACATGTTATTCAATTTGTTCATTTTTCTTTTCACGTAACCGCTGTAGTTTAACCTTCAACGTAACTACAATCGATCATATCATCTCTATTGATCGGACGATTCGCTTTGTTATCTTTGCTTTCAACAAATAATACTAAATTATCGTCTTTGTGCGCAAGTTTTTCATTTTTATACAGCGTAAATAAATTTAATGTCATCCCGAGTCGAAATTTAACGTACAAGACGTTGAAAACGTAAATTCAACCTTTGAAGACGTAAATAGTCGTAAAACGTATTTTAGACGTATAGTTGACGTTCGAAAACGTAAATAAGACTTGCGTAATCTTAAATTGTAGATACAACCTTTCAAGACTGGCAATAAAACAATTAAACTATATCGGAAACATTTTTGTCTACAAGCTTCTAGGTAGTCTGTAAGACCCAAAAAAGCTCGAGAAACTGGGCATCAGTAGAGTTACCTCCTACAAGGCCCAAAATATTTTTCGACAGCTGCTAAGAATTTTTATTTCTTGTCTTCTAGCTGCTAGACATTGTTTTTCCGACATAGTTCAATTGTTTTATTGCAAGTTTTGAAGAGTATTATCTACGATTTACGATTACGCAAGTCTTATTTACGTTTTCGTACGTCAACTACGTCTAAAATACGTTTTACGACTGTTAACGTCTTCAAAGGTTGAATTTACGTTTTCAACGTCTGTACGTTCAATCTACGATTTAAATTTTGACTCGGGATCGTTCATGGAAGATATGGTCACTGAAGTTCCATTTCTATGAATAAATTAAGTGCCATGTAAAATATTAGCAAATGGTCTCTTATGGTACAGAATTTAATGTCGACATTTTAAGTTAGCGAGATCATTCCGGGTCAAAAAATTTGATCTGATTTCAGTCTAATTGAACTGAATTTGGACTAATTGGTCTGGATTTGAACAAGTTGATCTGTTTTCGATTTTTTATAAAAGTTTTAAGGCAGTAGTCTGGTAACTCGCGCCGTTTTTCATGCCTATTTTTAGGAGCCGTTTTTTGAGAAAGAACAAATGAAAAGTTTTGAATTTTGAATGTATTTTTATTTACATCTTAAGGTAACAAGAAAAAATTTTTTGAAGAAATTAATAGTAGATTGTGTGACAAGTGATGAAACAAGACGATTTCAGACTAGGGTGAGGTTAGCTGCCCGAGCCACAGGCGAGGGCTGACATCACCCGCAGTCTGAAATCGTATTTTATCCTGAGTCACACACTATATTTTTCATGATTACCTGCATCGGAACTTTAAGATTGTATCAGCAGCCAGTAAGAAACAAGTTAATTTCAAGCCGATGATGCGGAGGACTGTTAGAGAATGAGAAATATGTGATTTACAGTCACTTATTAAAGAGTAAATAAGACAAAAATATTATTTTCACTGATTTTTTATTAACTTTATTTGGTTAATTAAAATTGTCACTTAAAAAATGAAATGAGTTAACTGAAGTGAAAAGTAAACAAATGAGAGTAATAAGGCTGCAAATGAAGATTAAATATAATTGACATCGGGCAGAAACAATTGTTTCTTCCCAAGAGAAGAAACACGCATGTTTCTGCCCACTGTATAAAGATGCTTTTGAATTACGAATTCGCTAGCAGTTGTTTGTAGCATCGGCTTGAAATTAGCTTGTTTTGACGGGCTGTAGAGACACTGAAACTTCAAGTTTTGATGCTGATATCATGAAAATATTGTTTTATTATTATTATGGTCACTTGAAGTGGGCGCCTCAAAAAAAAGCGCGTGGGTAGCCCGGGTGATTTTGACTCTTGAGGACATCTGAAATAAAAAATTCTTAATTACTCTTAATCTATAGATATGTAGTGAAGGAAGCCCTTTCCATAGGGTATGGGGAGAAGTTGCGTCCGACTTATTCATAAGCAACCATGTTCACCAGCGCTGGGAGACTGGTACCACGGGGGCCTTTCCAAGCCCACTTTGACCAGAGTCTCTTTATTTCCTGAGATGGTACACGGAAAGAAATTTTCTTTAAAAATTACCGTTAAATTCACTGTAATCGTGGAACATAATGCGGCGCTTTTATATATTACCATTTTTGAAATAAAAATTACGAAAATATTTATTTATTCTGTGGTAAACTTCATAAAATTTACCGAAAACCGAATAAAATTTACAGTGGACTACGGCAAAATTTGTTCAAAAAAACATCAGAATTTATCTCATTTACCAACAAACGATTAGGTCGTGCTATTCGTCCCACGATTACAGTGAAGTTAACGGTAATTTTTAAAGAAAATTTCTTTCCGTGTAGTAGTGTTTGGCCCACAGAGGTAGGGCTCGTAGTGGCTGTGGTTAGATACCACGCGCAATCAGAATTTTTGGTCATACCTCCGGTTAATGTCCACCGTAGTCGTCACTCGATTATATTTTTCGGCTAAAAGTGTCATTTGGGTCGGAAGATTGGAATGACCCCGTAACGCGTGTATGCCCAAAGGGTTAGATAACGGCCTCCCCTAAGACGGAGGTGAACTTCGGTCTCGTCACGCTAATTAATTCTATAGATATGTCATTCTGGTCGGAACTACAATTATAAAATTTTATCGAAAAATAATGAAATGGCGGACTTTGAATAATTACTTTTATTATGAATGACAAATAAAGACGAATACCTTGAGAAAAATTTTTCGTATGAATTTAAAATTGTAAACAATTTCAAAGATGTTCATAAAATGTAAAGTAGAGTTTGAATGTAATTATGCAAAGTGTTAGTATAAATATTTGTGAATAGCTTTTAGTCATTAATTTGCATTTGAATTGTAAATCAACTGTAAGTCTTATTTGAATTGTAATGTTTGTTTTTAGTGACCTGACAATAGTTTAGGTAATTTAAACCGAAACGTTGTCAATAAATGTTATTTATTCAACACATGTACGGTTATCCTGTTTTATCATGACTGTAAAGCGAGCCCTAAGTGGCCATTTATCGACCAGTTTACTATAATCAATGAAAGGGCAATGCAGATTTTCAGGTTTATCACCACTATGATATCCCAGAATTCCGGATAACAAAGTTGACAGTAAGCTGATGTAAATTTATTGACGCAATTAGGTAGCAAAATTACTGCGAAAAGTTTAAGTGTAAGTTGGATGGGCCCCTTTACTATCAGTTTGAAAAAAACTTTTTATCTTGAATTTTTTTTTAACGTATCTAATATTTTTAGCTGCTGACTATAAGCACTAAATGGCGTAATTTCGATAATGTGTTAAAAAAAATATGATGAGTGACACATCCCTAGTAGAAATGAAATCGAGTTTTTGTCTAGTAACTGGCCAGTTTGACTAGAGATCCAAGAAAAACATGGCGGCTTTGAAAAAACTGACACTTTTAAATTAAGGTTTTGAGGTTATTAAAATTATCAGTTTCTCGGAAAAATAAAACAGACACGGGTGATGTGAGCCCTCTCTATCCAAAAGTTACCATAGAATTCACTCGAATGGGTTAAAAACCGTATAGAAACCAATAGATTCTATGGGAATATCGACAGGGCCTTCGGCTCAGATAGACAACTTCACCTTGGGCTGGATTCATATTGTTTTATCCCTTGTCATTCAATTTTCTATTACATGATTTAAATTTAGACATTTTTTTTAGATGATCTGTGCACTACCCGGGTCAAAAAAATAACTTGATTTTGACTTAGTTAACTTGATTTTTACACTTACTTTGTTTTCTAACTTCAATATGACTTTTTTAACTTAAAAATTTAAGTCAAATCTAAGATAACTTAACTTTATTTTGACTTTGCGTAAATCGGTACTGAGTTAGACAACTTAGCAAAACCAAAAGTGTTTTCATATCTTAAACGTGTTTTTCATTTACTAAAAAAATAACTTAAACTTGACTTACTTTCTTTTCAATTTTTAAAATTACGCCAAAATCAATTTATTTTTTTGACTGGGTATATATTCATTCAAATAAATTAAAAATGTTTATCAATAAAAAATTAACTTTTAAAACAATTTCTTCAGTTTATCGCCGCCAGTGACAAGCTGTGGTTCATGCTGGAGATGTACTCATTTGTGGACTACTTTACGATACCACCGTCTTTCGTATCGATCTATTTGGATCGAACGTGGATCGGGCTGCGGTTTCTTCGAGCCCTACGACTGATGACGGTTCCGGACATTCTCCAGTACCTCAACATTCTAAAGACATCGAGTTCCATTCGTCTCGCCCAACTCGTCTCCATATTCATTTCCGTTTGGCTTACCGCTGCTGGCATCATTCATTTGGTAAAATAAAGAAAAAAGACTAAAACTGAGACTTGTTTTATTTTTCATTTCTTTCTTTTTCCCTTTAGCAACAAAAGTGTTGTATTGTTTTGTGTTTCAGAGTAAATCTTGTGGTCTATTATTTTATGTCTGTTTCTGTTTTCAGTTTTTTTTGTGTCTACTTTAATTTTTTCCTTCATACTTATTATCTTACAATGATTACAGCTTGAAAACTCAGGAGACCCTTTCGAGTTCGCAAACCCACAACCACTTTCTTATTGGACGTGCGTTTATTTCCTGATCGTCACAATGTCAACGGTAGGATACGGCGATGTTTACTGCCAGACTATTCTTGGCCGTACATTCCTAGTATTTTTTCTACTTGTCGGTTTGGTAAGTTCAATTTATCATAATTTATATGCTAATAAATTCGCTACTATTATATATATATATACAAAATATATATATAAATAAATATCTGTAAATCTATTATATATGTCTTCCCTAAATCTATTTACTATCTCTATTTTTCTTATTTTTCTTCTTCATACATTTTTTTTTTTATTTTATTTTCATTATTATTTTTAGGCGTAAACTTGAGTAGTGGGAGAAAAAATTCCAACTGTAAAAAATTTTATAATTTATATTATTATCCAAAAAATTACAGCCCTTACAATAATAATTATTAATAATCACAGCTGGAATTTTTTCAAAACTTCATTTCTTTCGTGAGCTTGCAGAACGAACGATCTTTTTAAAACCTTTTTTTTTTTTTTACTTTTGTTGTAATTTTTTTCAAACTTAAATTTCCAGTGTAAACTTTCCGATTTTTTTTTATTTGTCTATAATTTTTTTTATTTTTATTTTTAGATCTAGTCCTTAATTTTCGTAGACTTCTTTTAAAATATGTTACTTATTAAGCGATACTTTATAAAGAAAAAACTTATTATAGTTTCTTTGGTTATCTTTGTACCGATCCACCTGAAATTGGTCCATCTGAAAGTGTACTTGTACAATATGTACATGATTTACAATTCAGATATTAGGTGTTTTATCTGTTACTAAGTTAATTTTAGCTAAATAATGCGCACAAAGTTTCATAACAATGCAATGATTTAATCCAGAGCGTGCTTATAGACTGTTCAGTATGATAATTCAGTCACACTATAGTATAGACCACTCTGCTATTACTACAGATACCAAAACTGTGAGCTGTTAACCTTGACTTCGTCTTCATCTTACAGAAATAAAGTTAACTACAAAAGTTATTGTTAATTATTATTTAATTTAATTGGATCAATATTCACTGGACCAATACAACGATTACCGCGAATTTTATAGTCGATAACGAGAGTTTCGATTTAAATTTAAAAACTATATACATGTTGGTCGTTCGTTTTACATGCTTTGCTAACACGAGTTTTGTCAATTCATCATGAGCAGAAAATAAAAAAATTTTAATCATGAATTAAAAAAAAATTTGATTAGTAAAAATAAAAATAATATAGAGCGGGAGGAGCAAAACGGAGTACTTAAGGAAATAGTGTCGGGAACTCAAAATGTTAAGTATTTTTTTTTTTATGATTTTCAAAGTGAATAGAAAAATTTTTAGCTGCCGTTAAAAGAAAATTTTAAATTTGGCGGCAAAATGAGGTACCCTCTAAAAAATTTTTTTAAAAAATTTTAACGGTACGCCATTTTGTCCTCTGACCCATTTTGCCCCTCCCGCGCTTAGAACTAAAATATATAAAATGAATCATATGAACTGACAATACAAGACTGCCGATTCTGATAAATGTATAAAAATGTCCCATGCGCTAATTGATTTATATTTTGTTTTATTATATATTCATAATCAATAGGAAATTAATATTAATATTTTTTTAAATTGATTTATTTAGAAAAACATTAATCCAATGATTTTTGCAGTGATATCGCAGGACATTTTTAGAAAATATATAAATTAATATCGAGAAATGAATGCTTTGTTTGAATGGTGATGCATGGTGTATGCATGACTGCCGAAAAATAGATAATAACAGCTAGCAGCGTAAATTTATTCAAAAGCTATTTAATTGAATAAAAATAATTAAAGTTATTTATGTTGAAAGAAAACAAATCGTTGTTTAATATTGTAATAAATTGTTGATAAGGAAATAATCAGACTTTGAAATATTTTTAGAAGAACAATTCATTCGCCTAGTATCACCGTTCAAATGAGGATTATCTTCATGATATTTATCAACTGCTGCATAATTACCAACTGCGTAATTACTGACTGCGTAATTACCAACTGCGTGATTACCGACTGTGTAGTTACCGACTGAAAGTTTTGTAGTATTTAATAACTATTGAAAAAAACAGTATCTCATCTTTTTAAAATTGATTTGGATGCATATAATTTTAGTTGACAATATATTTAATTAGAAATAAAGTTGATAAATATCGTGACGCGGTTTCGAAAGCCGCATTAAAAAAAAAAAAGTAACGTATATAAATATAATTCGTTTCGTTTACATATGAAACCGCACAATCCAAAAAATCGTCTGCAAATGAGAGGGAAGTTGTTCGTCAAAAAGGGTTTGCGTCGATTGCTGTGCATTATATAGAATGAAAATAAAATATAATTATTAAAACAATTACTTAGAATTGTTTTTGGTTGCTAATGTCAACACAAAGATCAGCTCACGTGTGACGCCCGATTGTTTGAAAAATATATCATCTCCTGATCATTCTCTTACTTATGGACCAACCGGTTAACCGAACATGACCTGCACCTCGAGCGGAGCAAGGCAGCACGGGAGACAATCAATATATGAGAATAAACACATAAAGAAATAATATTTTTTTTTTTTATAGATATTATAGTACACAATCGAAAAGTATAATACAGATAGCACAAAACAAATGAGAGGTCGACCAATTAGGCTGTTCTTTTTATTTAGAATTTTTGACATTCACTAAGTTTTGTTCAAAAAATAGATCCATTTTATAATCGTATTAATACCGACAAAAATATTTTCCTTCATTTCTGACATTAATTATCTATTTTGACATACTAATACTTAACATGTAATACTTTCCGTATTAATAAGTATAATAACCAATTTTCTAAAATAAGTTATCTACAGTCGGTACTCAGATCATCAATGAGTTTTTAATTGAGATATTTCTTAATCACTTAGACGTTTTAATTAGCTAACTTAAATTTACAATGTGATAATTTAAATTTTTCATACAGCAGAGATTTGATTCCCTGGCGCGCTTGAAGTACCGTCAATTACGGTAATGACCGTAATTTGCCATAATTTACGGTATTCGAAAGAATTACGGTATTTTACGGCAATATACGGTTCTTTGCCGTAAAATAACATAGTTTACGGTAAAATACGGTATTTTATGGTGAACCTACGATATTTCACGGCAAAAGTATGGTATTCTAACCGTAAATTGGCAGTAAGAGAACGAAAAATGTAATTTACCGTTAAATTGCGGCAAGCTTGCAGTATTTTACCGTAAAGTGAAGTATTACACTGTAGAAAATGCAGAAGTGAAAAAGCATACCGCGCTTACGGTAAAAATGCCGCAAATTACGATAAATTGCCGTATTTTATAGTAATTCACCGTCAATTACCGCAGATTACGTTAAATTGCTGTAAATCGCCGCAGGTTACCGTAAATTGCAGTAAATTCCCGTTATTTGGATCCACCAGGGTTGTCATTGTCATTGTCCGCAAATAAAAAAAAAATTCAATTTCATTCTCTGTACACTCAAGTGTTTGAAAATCACTGACCAAAATTAATAAATTGGTAGTCATGGTTTTTAAATTTCTAGTTATGAATAAACTTTGTGTAAGATATAGTAGTCTGAGACAGTGATAGGAATAATTGCGTCTCAATTGTAGGCATAGTCACAGTTAACACATTGATGTAAATTTAAATAAAACAATTAAAAGTATATTATTATTTTAACAATTTTGTTATTACCATGAGAGTTATATTTTATGAGTAAAAACCGAAGCGACAGTTTAGAAGAAATCAATTCGTAGGGATTATGGGTCCAACTATTAATTTTTTTTACATTCTCAAAAATTTATCGCAGAACAGTCTAAAATGTTTTTGCACCCGTGGTTTGGTAAAATAAAGTAATATTGTTCTAAGGAAAATAATTCCAAAGTTATGTGAGGACATAAGTTAAATAGGGTTACATATACATTCGTCATATGCAAACTATAATTATAGTGGCAATATTGCTCAATTCTGGAGCAAATATTGAGCAAGTTAAGGAGAATACAGCGAAATATTACATAGATATATACTGTGATTTCAAGATCTTGACTAAGATAGCTACTAGGGAATATCTAACTCTTCTTCTTGACTTTGTTAGTTATATTAAAAAGGTTGAACTTTTGGCAAATTAAAAAAACTAAATGAGATTTCTTAAAAATGTCATGCTGGTGTTTCTGCTTATAATTATTAAATTACACTGTAGAAAATCGGGAGTGATTACGGATTTTATTTCAATCCGAATTCACTCGGAGTTCCGGAGTTTTAAAAAAATCAATCCGTATGCGGAGTGAATAGGGATTTTTTTGAGCGATTCCGGAGTAACACGGATTCTATTTCAATCCACGTTCACTATAATTCGGAGTTATAATATTTGAATAAATTTTTATTTAATAGAAATAACTGTTTATGAGGAACATAATTATTTCAATAAATAATTGATTCAGGTATTAGTAATTAAATCATATATATAATACATAGTGGAAACATTAAATTATTTAGTAGTTATAGTAACACACACGGAAACAATAAACAGTACTGGTACTTATCTTCGCAGTGATCGACGAAGAATATAGGGAAAAATACATTTTGATATGACTGATTCATATTAGAACAAGAGTAAGTCATTGCTTAACACCTACTATTACTTTTTAAACAGTAATCAGTGCTGTGCTTCACAGTACATGAAACATATGACTGGCTACTGTTAAAACAGTCGTTGTTCATAGTTCAAGAGTATACAAACCTTTTACCACAACTCTTGTTGCAGTATAGAATGCGATAATTTACTATTTAGTGACAGAAATGGTTACTTAGATCTCGTAGTTCTCATTGACATCCAGAACAGTACTCAGTCTTGTTCTGACATGAACGGTTATTAATTTCATATGTGTCTTTATTATTCTTGACACTAGAGACACATATGAATTTAGTAATAGTTCATGTCAAAACAGGATTGATTACTGTTCTGGATGTCAATGAGAACTACGAGATCTAAGTAACCATTTCTGTAACTAAATAGTAAGTTCTCGCATTCTATACTGCAACAAGAGCTGTGCTAAGAGGTTTTTATGCTCTTGAACTATAAATGACGACTATTTTAACAGTAACCAGTCATATGTTTCATATACTGTGGAGCACAGCACTGGTTATTGCTTAAAAAGTGATAGTACGCGTAAGCAAAGACTTACACCTGTTCTCATATGAATCAGTCATATCAAACTGTATTTTTCCGTATATTTTTCGTCGATTACTGCGCAGAACTGTAACCAGTCCTATCTGTTTCTTTCCGTGTAGTTTTTATGCCTGCACGAAAAATATATATTCCGGCAAAATAGTATATATCCGGCTTACATCTTTAGTATTGACGTATGTATGCTATTTTGCCGGCATATGTTCCCGGATATGTCTTTTTCCGTGTGGGTAGGAATTTTTTAATTCGGTACAGTATGAAATGATGTATCGTGGGATGGTTAATGTATGTCATATGACTCAGTGGAATGAAATTAATGATCGCAAATCAAAAATCTAATTTGTTTAACTTCATAACCGTGAAAGTTTTAATTATCAGCAGCTTATAATTTTTAGAAATTATTTCTCGTGATTATATGGAAAGGGAGCTGAGTTATAAAAGACTTAACCTTTGTAATACTAATTTTTTTTATGATTAATATTTTCCAAAACTCCCCATCGGAGTGAGATTCACTCCGAGAGGGTTGCAGTAAAAAATCATCCACTCCGGATTCACTCCGCAAATTTTTTACAGTGTACATTTAACTTTATGGTCTTAACGATTTCATTGCTTCAATAAATGCAATTTTAATTATTATTTTTTTATGAATATATAATAACTTTATATGTAATAAAAATAAAAATTAAGAAAAAATAACCTATGTTACTACTATAATGGACTTAGAGATTCATTATATATGCATACAAACTAAAAAATTCAAAATTTAAGTTTTTTTTCTATACTATAGTATCTATAGTAATTAAAAATGGTCTATGTATGCCCCTAACAACTTCAAGTTACGGTAAAATTAGAGTATATTCACCGTAGTAGCGCGAAATTACCGCCAAAGGGAAACTTTACGGTCATTATACGGCAACACTACCATAAATACTGCAAGACTGCCCGTAACTTGTTATACTCGCCGTAAATTCACAATTCTATGGTATGAAAATAATTATACTTTTTATAATTACGCGACGATGCACGAGGGTCAGCGCAATGGATAGCAGCAAATACTTTAAATCGGAAGGATCCGGGCTCGAGCCCAACAGCCACCAGGATTTTTTTTTGTCAATAAAAAATATTGGGTGATTCGTTTTGATTTAGAAAAGTTATATTGACAGCTTGTAGGATCGATCTTTATAAAAAATAATATTTGTAACTTAGCTATTTCGGTATAAATAAAAACTGCAATTACTATTCTACAGCCAAGTCTTTAGTGAACACGACAGGCCAAATTTGGCTAGAAAAACTCGTTAAAAAGTAGATCAAATCCTAGTTAGTATTTTCCAGCTAGGTCATTTCTGATTTGTGACACGATGTGAATTGATCGAGCTATAGCTCAATGAAGCAAACTTGGCCGGGAGCCAATCAAAGCTTATTTGAAATTCTTTTAAAACTCCAAATTAAATAATGCCCGGGTGTTTACATAAAAGTTTGAATATTTATTTTATTTTTTCAGTAGATGTGAGTTAAACTTTTAATTAGTTTGCAGTGTCTAATTGTAAATATTGTGTGAAGTAAAAAAAGGAGAGAGAAAAAAAACTATGTAACGCGTAACAGATACTTATAAAGATTCTTAAAATTACCGCTCCTATATTTTTAATATAAGAACAAGATCGTTAGATTAAATTTATATAAAAAAAAAGATTAGATTTTGCAAGGGTACACGGAGAAAAAAGAATAGTTTTAATTCCTATGTAGAATGGTAACCATTACTATGTTGAATAGTAACGAGGATTTCTTAGCGTCGAGAGTCACGGGACAGAGTAATCCCCTCATTCTACATGGTAACGTTGGCTATGCTAGCATAGGAATGATTAGCATTCTACATTGACGAGAGAACTAGGCAAATGGACATGACTACAATGTTACCTAGCAACACTTACGATCTTTTATTTATTTTATATTTAGTAGATAAGGTTATGACTAAGGCCAGGATTTTTGCGTTAATTTAAAAATAATTAATACTCAGTGGTGTGAAATTTTTTACATTATGGGGAAAATATTGGTCTTATTAAAAAATTTTTCAAACAAAAGTTGTAGGCAATTTAATTTTCTAAAACGAATGTCTCTTATAATTTTTTCTTAGGACTAATAAGAAAGCCGTAATTTCAAAATTAAGATTTTCATAATTAATCAAATTTTGAATCATTCATTATGAATCTTAATTTTTAAATTACGGTGGAAATATTGGTCGTATAAGAAAATCATAGGAGACAATTTTTTAATAAAATTAAATTTCCTACAACTTTTATTCGAAAACTTTTTTAATAAGACCAATATTTTCGCCGTAATATCAAAAATTTGAACTACTCATTTAAAAAATAAGGCAAAAATCTTGTCCCTAGTTATGACAAAATAAATAACTCAAGTTACTTTAAATATATGTAGAAATTGAATTAATCTATTGAAATAATTAAAATATTGCTCATAATGAAATATCATTTTTTGATAAAAGATAAAGAATAATTAAAAAAATTAGAATATTTAGTAATAAACAATTTATTTACTTCGTTTGTTTACTTCGTTGTCTTATATATATTTATTAAACTGTAATGACAGCTATTCAAGCATGGGACTGAGTAGCATTCTACATAGACCTGATTCCCATGCTAGATAGCGATTTTTACCATTTCACTTGTTTCAATGCAACATAGTAATCATTAGCAGAAAAATGGTAATGATTCCTATTCTACGTAGCATTATTAACCATTTTACAAAAAATGAGTCTGGTTACTATGTAAAATAGTAATCATTGCTATTCTTTTCTCTCCGTGTAGTTTTACGGTTACCAAAGTGCTTCGATCTTTCCTTAGTTTGTATTCTGGTGGATCTTGGCAAGATAAAAATAAAACTACGACTAATATTCGCGTTATCTCACCTTTTTTTTGGAACAAAATATTGAAAGATTTTTTTTTTTATAATAAAATCTATTCTTCGCTGTATGAGAATAGATTTTGAATAAAAACAAAAAAACAAATACAATACAAACTTTGGATTCTCAATGAAATTGACCTCGACAATGGCTTCCAACGCAATAGACAATAATGACTCACAAAATTTATAAGCAAAACTCGAATCCACAATTTCAATAAGTTCAGTATACATTCGATATTGTCCACAATTCTCAACTCATATCTTAAACAAAAGGTAGCAACATAATCAACCTTTGTTCCTTAATTAATCATTAGCAAAACAATACTAATAATTAATTGTTTAAATTATATTGTGCACCAGCTGTCAACTAGTACATTAGAAGTAACTGTATTTATGAAAGCGTTTATGTTCTACTGTATTGTCGTTTTTCGAAAAACTGTAATTAAAACCAGTGGCGACAAAATTTTAATTTATTGAGGTGAAGTTGAATTTTTCGTGAATTAGCTAATGAGTCAAAATTAAGAATATAACATTTATTATAGCAAACTCGTAAGATCTAATGTAAGTACGTGTGAAATTGAATGAATTTTAAAGCTGAGGTTAATTAATCTCTTATTTTTTATTTATTTCTGTGAGATGAAAATGAATAATAATTTGAAGAGGGAACGAAATAAACGTTTTACATATAATATATATAGATAACAAGAAAGAAGAAAGAGAGAGAGATAGAGAGAAAATGAATAGGATGTGAGAATTTTTCTAAATGCTGATTTACTCTACTCTACTTGTGCGCTTCGTTAATTAGCCTCGCCTGATTCGAAATCACTTCTTGAATTTTCTCGTCCTATATTTTTAGCTCTTTGCTATATTTGTTCTTCGAGCTTTGTTCAAATACAACCACATATTTTAAGCTCAGTTAACTTGTATTTAAAAAAAAAATGGCGAAGTTTCCATTTTTTGTTAGTAATAATTGGGATATGATGTCAAGTAAAATAAAAAAAATATATATACAGGAACATTGAAATTAAGATATTATAAGTATATTTGTATATATTATTTTATGATTACACTATAACTATATTATATTTGTTTTTATTGAACATTCGGCCGTTGCTTAAACTGCTTACTATCAGTAACCACTTGTACTCTAGCTCTGTCTATAAATTTTTCAGTATTTCGATCTATATTGTGTCTTATTTATCTTATAGACGTGCTTAAAAAAAGCATTTGCATTGATTGTTTGCATTATTTGTAACATTCAAGAAAATAAAATGTACTTTAAATTAATTACACATATTTTTGATACTATAATTTGAGTATTCAAACACACACACACACACACACACACACACACACACACACACACACACACACACACACACACACACACACACACACACACACACACACACACACACACACACACATACACACAAAGATTTTTTATTTTTCATTTAATTCAGTTGTCACCACTAATGCAACATCATGGTGTTAATTATTTAACTATAATAGAAAAAAATTTGGCCAATTAACTCATTCCATAAGATTGAAAATGGAGTATGATTATGAATTTTGATGCTTTTTTTTGCGACAGTGATCTAAGTTAAAAGCCCCGATACCCGCTCACTTTTCATTGGAGCGAGATTAAATCACTCAATATAAATTAATAAATAAAATCAAAATCCATATTTTTTTTTTATAGTTATTTTTTGAAGTTTCGAGTATTAGAATAAAATTTAAGTTTGAAGAATAATAGAGATAATTAATTATTATTAATTTTTTAAGTAAGGTCCTTGAGTGTACCCACAGTCGCTCACTAAAAGTTGTGATGTACCATTACTCGACCAACACATGGCCCTATAGTCGCTCAAAGACAATATCAATTAAACTATGATAAGTTTATTGATTTGGACAAATAATTTATAAATTATACTACTTTATTCTTTCATAATATAAAATGTCATGAATTTTAAAAATGTATTTTATAAGATATAGTTATAACAATTCTTAAAAAAAAAAATTTGACGTAACCTAAATTTAATCTAACGAATGAACGTCAAAGTAAAAAATGCCCGGCTGAGCGCGATTTTGAAAACAGTCATTTAATTTAAATTTATAATCTATTATAAAATAATTTTATACATCATATTTTAATATATTTAGATTCATAAATAATTATTTACCAATAATAATATTTTTAGTTGTAATTTTTTTTTATAAAAATTATAAACAAACGCCTTAAACAGTTAAAGTGAGCGACTGGTGGTACTGAGCGGATATAGGGGATTTCTTAATAAACGGATCTATTTTCAGAAACGTGCTTATATTGATCGCCAGTGGATTAATAACTACATTTTGAATCTTTAATTGCATTAGTTATTTTTGGTATTTGCTTCAGAAAAGATGTGACCTAAATAACAATCAATAACAGCATTATTTTTACTTCAAAAAATTGAATTTTTTAAGTCAATCTTAAAATCAATCACGTTAACTTTATTTTTATGTATAGCAGTTGTTTAACGTGAAAAAGTAAAAAAAAGTTATTAAATATAACCTACGATCAAATAACCCATAATGCAATAAAAATTATATCAAAACTCAAATAGTTCTCGAAGAAATAACTAATAAAAATCTGAAAAACGGTTGACTCTGACGGCCAAACCCGAAAAATTTCCGCTGTTTAAAAGTTGTCCGAGTTAAAGGAATTACTATTTTTGAGCTTAATAATTTATATTTTTTTGGATAAACCTGTTAACATATACATTACAAATAATTACCACCATGTATGTGTAATACATAACATCAACAATAGAATCCTTCAGTTATTTCTATTTGCAGGCCATTTTTGCTAGTAGCATACCTGAGATAATAGAGCTCGTAGGCAGTAGGTCCAAATACAGCGGCGAGTACAAGCGGGAACACGGAAAGAGGTATTCAAATATTACATCCATCAATCTCAAAGTCTTTCATCTTTTTTCTCTTCTGAATTGAAAGGAACAATCTCTCCGATGATTTTAAAGCTATAAAACGCGAATTTTTAGTTAATGATGATTTTCATTATTCTTCTCTCTAAACATGAATTAGTGAAAGTAAATGAATATTCACTAATTCTAAGTGCAAACCGAACCACTAATTCCAAAAGGTGGTTCGGTTGACACTCAGAATTAGTGAATATTAACTAATTTCACTTATTCATGTTTAGAGAGTTTAATACTACAATAACTTTTATAATAAGGATAATAGTTTTATCGAAAAAATGATATACATATGAGATTTACGATGTTCTTATTATTGTATTTGGTAATAAATGAATTGAACATTGTTTCGAAATTTGGATATATTGATGAAATAAAATACAGTTCAAATTAAGGATGTTTCCGTCATAAAAATACTCAAATTAAATAGTCACCGATAATCGGCTGCCCAATTTCAAAACATGATAAGGGACAAACTTTTTAAAAATCGGTTTTTTAGTATTCTTTGGTTAAATAAACCGAATATTTTAGTTTAATAAATTCCAAAGTAATAATTTATTAATGATACTTTTTTAATCACAAAATTTTTTTATGGAAGATAAAATTATCTATTAAAAAAAAATTTCAGTAACTGAAATTTTAACATGGGAAATATTTCTACTAAAAAATTTTTCGATCGATTTTATGGTTAAACCCAACTAATAATAATCTTTTATTAAAACATAATATTAATAGATTGTTAATATCTTTATATGTTGTGACGTTATTACATTAGATTGTGGGCTTGTGAGGTGTAGACAATACACGAGAATGTGATACTCAATGTCACTAGACGATAAGATTGAACTATTCCGCGTTACTAAAAAAAAACATCGTTTATGTAATGAATGCAAGAAGAAAAACGCAATTAATTTGCAGAAAATGGTCCCGTAGTGATCTTTAGATCTTTGAATTAAAGCTTAGTCGTTCTAGACCAGTTTTTGGATTTTACTTTTCTGATTACATGTTGAATGAGTATGACTTACATGATAAAAATCTTACGAAAAAGCCTGTCTTGTGCTTTTTCTCAGAAGCTACAAAAGTTAGTGTAATAACAAATAATTAATAAATCAAACGAAAAGTAAAATTAAAAAATTCAGTTACTATGGTCCAGCCTTAATGGGTATGTGTAGCCTAGAAACTTTAGTCGGGTTACTTTTAAATTATTAATAAAAAAAATAGATTCAAGAAATTGGAATTTCATTGCGCGGGTTTTATAGTTTTTTTAAAATGACAATAGAGCTGGACACTAACACTGTTAAATATGGCTTTTCCCGTAATAATTGATAGCAGGCAGGGTACAATATATGTAAAATAAATTATTTATGTGTTGTTATGTTGGACAATGATCGGAAAAAGCACATTTATAACACACTAATTCCAATTTTTTCGTGAAAATAGTATTCGCATTCTAATTAAATAATTTTTTATTTTTTAATACTGGTAAATGAATGGAAGGCAATACTAGGGTCAAAAATTTTGTATCTGATCGTAATTTCTAACTAGATTGTATTTGGACTAATAATAGGTTTGTCTTTAAATTTTTATAAAACTTTTAAGCTGTTTTTCATCTTAAAACGATCAAAAACAGACTAATAAAAATAATAGGCCGAAAAAGCCTGATTTTGGTCTGGATAAAAACAAAAGAAGGCAATATATTAAGAGAAAAAAGTATAATTTTGATCTAGAATCTAATTAAGGAATAGTACGGGCAAAACACAATTAAAGTTCACATGCTAATTAAAAACTAGTAAAAAGAAAAATTGAATAGAAATACCTTAAAATTTTTATTTGATTCAAAAAAGATCAAATTTTTTGACCCGGCTACAGATTGCACTCTTAACAAAACCTGCATAGTGATACTTTAGATACTTCTAATCACAATAATTTTTTTTCCGTGTAGATGCTTGTTCAAGATCTGCAAAAAAGACCATTGTGCTTTTTCTCTTGAGGGTTGAACAGACAAATTAATTTATCTCAATCTGTATCTCTTTCTATTAATCGAAATAGTGCATTGATCTGCCGTATGGTACTTTTTTCTACAATTAATTCTCTACGCCTTAAAAGGTTATGGAATATGCGAGAATGTTCTGGAAAGATCTAAAGTTCTTAAGTAGTTGAATAATTTATCAACTAAACGTTCCTCTATTATTCTCGTAATAATTTTATTGGCACCTATGGTAGATTCTACTAACTGAGTTTTATTTTTTTTGGTTTGTGCCTTTGTAGGCTGGCCTCGTAAATGATATCCGTTGGCCAAACTTACTGAGTTTGGTTTTTTTTTTCTCCTTATTGGCTATCGTCCCATAAGGGCTACGTGCCAAACTGAGTTATACTTAAAATTATGAGGGTTATTATTCGCGCCGTGCAGAACAAAGCCAGCGCCAGAGGTATCAAATTTACCAACTAAATACTGGCAATGTGACATTTAATTCTTTGAAGTAAAAAGTAAATAATTATTATTTTAGAAAAAAAAAAAATTATTATTATCATCGTAGATAGAAAAACTATTCAAAGGTTAGCGAAATTTATTTATCAACAGATAGAATAGATATTTTGAGAAAGTGTTTGATACTTTTTCAAATCAGAGAACATTATAGATATATCACAGTCCAAACAGAATTTATGTTAAATTTGAAAATTGCGATTTGGCTACAATTGTTTACTTTAAGTATCTAGTCCGCATGGATAAATAAACATGCGAAAATGAATGCAAAGTTCTATATTGAGATAAATGTAAATTAACATGAGTTCTTAGTTTTTTCTCTTTCGCACCCAAGTGGGCGGAGGGTATTGTCTTTGTTGCTCTAATACAGTAATCAGGAACTTTGGCCGAATTTTTTTCTTAAACAAACGAATTTTGTCAAAAAATCAAAGCGTACTTCGCTAGATTAGACAGCAGTGCATCAATTTGCAGTCTGTAGCTTGTATATACAGATTTTGATTCCGAGAAATTCTCAGCCGAAAATATTTGATAATTACTAATAATGAAATTTGTAAAATTTTACGAAACTAAGCGAGAAATTTACGTTCAGTAGAAAGTACGATTACTTCTATCACTTTCAAGTTCTTTTATCATGTCAGCAGGTTGTTATGAACATTATTTCAATCTGTGTTAATATTTATTAATTTGATATTTTGAGTATTTGTTAATAAAATAAAATTTGACAAGCTTCGAAAATTAGAAAAAACTGAGGGAATAATTTTTCTATGATAGCAATGGGTTCCAAATTTTTAGAAGTAATATAGCAATATTTTTGCAAATTTGAATAAAATTGATTTAGATAAGCGCGACTTAAGAAAAAGTATTTCAAATTTCAAATTTACAAAAATTATGGGGAAAATATTTTTCACTTTTTCTTTTTCTAAAAATACTTTTCAATATATAAAATAATCTCAATTGATTCATTTATAATTTTAAAGAATTCCAACTAATTTTTGAAAAATTCTTGATAGCCGATTTAGAAAAAAATTTTTAATAAAATAGAGAAAGATTTTTTGGAAAAATAATGAAAGAAAACAACTAAAATTTTAGTCAAATTTAAAATTTGAATTTCGTGATGAATTAATTTGCTATAGAATGCCCTATATTTTAATTTTTTTTGTTTTGAATGTTCAAATTGTTTTAGATTTCACATAAAAATTATATTATGTTATAACATCTAATTGACTTGTTCGAACATGAATGAATAAGAGAATAAATATGCACGACGACTACTAAATATAATAAACAAGTTTTTTTACCTTTACGATAGTTTTTGACATTTACTAAATGGTTATCACGTGTAATCACAGAAAACTAAAAATATACAATTATTTTCTGATTAATTACGATCAGAACAATTAATTACTAATATTGTAGATAGAAATGCAAGATTGATAATCCAAGATAAGCTTCGATAATATGAAACATAATTTAAAAAAATATAGTAGTTAGGTTTTTTTGAAATCTTACGGCAACGGATTATTGTGGGTGTAGGCGGTGTTTGCCAGCTGGATCCCTGAGATCACGGAGCTTGCCGCGAACCGCTGCAAGTACGGTGGCCAGTACAAGCGCGAGCGTGGACGCAGGTACCCCAATAATAAATAAACATCCACCTGAATGTGGACACAAGCCTTTTATCTAAAAATAATGCAATTAACAATTAACACCCTATTATTATACTAGCTCCGAATAATTTAATATTTTTCTATTTATTTATTTTTTTAATTCGTAATCCTTTACTTTTAAAACCTGTTAGTTTTGATAATTTAATTTTTTTACTACTATTAATAGTAATTATATATTCATTTATTTTATATTACATGTATAAAGTTATATATTACGATCATAGATAATAAAGTGGTCAAGTTGAATATAAAAAAAAAAAACATTGTTTATAATATTCATAATTGACGAAATGATGGCTTTTAATGTTCAACTTTATGAGAAATCAAATATCTATAAGTAAAGTTCTGTAAATAATAATATGAAAAAGTTAATGAGTTCTAAGTCAAAATAAAGAACGAGTATTAGGAAAAATCAGAAATAATAATTATTGTCTCTTGAAAGTATAATGCAATTAAGCCTCAAGTATATAATTTATTTTGTACAAAATATCGAGTCGAAAAAATAATCAATTTTTATGATACACGTCAAAATTTTTTACACGGAAAAAAATGAATAGTACTGGTTACTGTTCTGCGCAGTAATCGACGAAAAATATAGAGAAAAATACACTTTACTATGAATGATTCATATTAGAACAGGAGTAAGTCATTGCTTAACACGCACTATGTTTAAAAAGTTATAACTTTTTAAATAGTAACCAGTGCTGTGCTACACAGCACATGAAACATATGACTGGTTACTGCACTGAGAGAAAAAATTGGTTTTCTGAACTATGAAAAACACAGTTCAATGAAGCCTCCACTATTACCCTCAGTTCAGATAACTAATATATACTTGTAAAATGTATGATGATATCATAGTTGTTTTAACTGTGTTATAGTTCAATGAACAATGACAATGACGTACACACATACATACACTCGGACATCATCGTGAAATTAGTCAGGATAGCTTCCTAGAACCTCAAAACGTCAAAATCTGATATAAATTCGGTTTTTGCAAATCGGACCGAAACCAATAACTTCCCGAATTTTTGAAAATTTACAATTTTCTTAGCGGGAAGTTCAAAATAATGAAGAAAAATCCTTAATTATATTCGTTGACGACTTAAATGATGCTAAATTAATGAAAATACAATCGTACAATTGCTGAAACATTTGTGATTCTGCTGAATTATAAGTTCTGAGAAATAATATAAAGTAGTTACCACAACACAACAAATGCTTAGCTAAAACTACTACTTCCAAATAGTTTCGGGCACTATGATATAGTTCAAGAAACTATAAATATTAGTTTAGATGACTATTTTTTCATCCTTATCCTTTTCTGGTTACCACAACCATGCACTTTTCTCTCAGTGTGTTAAAATGGTCGTCATTCATAGTTCAAGAGTATACGAACCTCTCAGCACAGCTCTTGTTGCAGTATAGAATGCGAGAACTTACACGGTAAGAAATGTTATTGCATTTATCACCACAACTATTCAGCGATAGGAATGGTTATTTTGTCTCGTAGATCTGATTAACATTCAAAACAGTACTCAGTTCGGTTCTGACATGAACGGTTATTACATTCATATATGTCTTTACTATTCTTGACACTAGACACTGAGTACTGTTCTGAATGTTAATGAGAATGAGATATATAAGGCAAAGTAACCATTCATAATATCGATGTATAGTAAGTGTTCGCATTCTATACAGTGACAAGATCTGTGCTGAGAGGTTCGTATACTCTTTTACCATGAACGGCGACTATAATGACAGTAACCCGTCAAATGATTCATGTGCTGTGTAGTACGCACTGGTTATTGTTTAAAAAGTCATAGTACACGTTAAGCAATGACTCACTTCTGTTCTAATATCAATCAGTCATAGTAACGTGTATTTTTCATTATTTGTATTGCGCTGAACAGTAACCAGTACTATCTATTTTTTTCCGTGTAGTAAAAATTACCCATTAAATTTGGTACTGTGATGACATCTAACCAGTAACTAAATTTTTACTGTTGTTTGTAGAAATGGCACTTCATATATATGCTACACTGTGAAAAATTCCCAACAAATTTTAATATCGGTGCATAGTAACACCGGACTATAAGAAAACTGGTCCAAATTTACAAGTGTCCCATAGTAAACGTATGCGCATAGGCCACAATCGTGTAGTCTGCGCAGACGTTTACTATGGGACACTTGTAAATTTTGAATCAGTTTTCTTATAGTCCGGTGTTACTATGCACCCATAGTAAAATTAATTGGGAATTTTTCAGTGTATCGAGTACTATATTTTACAATGTGCTCGGGAAAATTCATATATTTACCACATGCCCTCTCAGTATCAAACTTTTTCATACTAATTTTTTTAATGTTTTTGTAATTTTTATCATTTTTGACTATAAAAATTGAATTAAAAAGGACATCACTGTCAATAAAATTTATCTTTCTTAAAAATTTCTTCTTTTGATTATTTACTTTTTATTGAGACCACTGTTGTTATCAATGATATTAACTTTTAGGATAAAGTCATGTAAAAATAACATTATAATTTTTTCTATCTGTTCTTTTAAAATTTTTTTAGATTTTACTACCAAACAATAATATTCTTATTTTAAAACCTTCGCTTCTATTTCACTGCTTCTATAACCATTTTTTCTAAAGTTAGATAAATTTTATTTATTTTTATATTACACTTGCTGATAAATATGCTTGGAAAATAATTTGTCATCATTATTTTAATTTATTTAAAATTTTAGTTATGTTAAAAAACCAAAAATACGTATATATTTATTATTTATTTATCACTAATAATAAATCATAGAGTAGGCAAAATTGATTACACAAGTTATCTAATTGTAATTGCATCTCATTAAATTATAATTATAATTAAAAAGCAAACAGTATTTTGCACTCGACATAAGTGCCCATTTTTTATATTCATCAGTAGTTGGACGTTTTTCTTGTATTTTATCTTCATACAATTTAAGCAAATAACTGAAAGATATGTGTATTTATTTTAAATTAGTCATTAGTATAAATTTTAACGAAAGCAATTAAAGTATTTTTTGATTTTTATTATTACCAAATATATTTTTCAAGGAGTTAGTTTGTTTATATTTTAAATATCAGTACCGTGTAAATTTTTTATAATTTTGTAATATATTTTATTTCGAAGTAATAATGATTTTTTATAATAATATATATAGGATTTCTTGGTGGCATGAGTTAGTGTTGTGTATTAAAAATAAAGCGTGATTTAAAATAAATTGAAGGGCACATTTTTTGATTAAACAATTAATAGTAATTCGATTTTATAGTTACATCATATATGTGAGATGACGTTAATAATATAAAGTAGTTGCGTTGGTAGAGAATCCCTCTACAAGCGTAGATAAATTGCTGCTTATATATATGAGAGCACATTAAATGAAATCGACTTTTTTCACTAGGTACCACTAAAAATTTTTCGAGTTATCTATAAGAAGATGTTTGGGAAAATATGAGCTCAGATTTATGAATCAATAGGTCTGCTATCAAAGTTTAGACTTTTAGAAATATTTATCCACACAAAAAAAAAGGATTTCTTGGTGCAAAAAAATTTTACTCGCCCCAAGAAAATGTTTACTTGCCCTAAGAAATTTGTTGCATTGCTAATTGAAAACTAATTATATATCATTATTATAAGTAATTAATTTTTGAGAAAAAAATGACATTGGTCGAGTACGAAGTATTTTTTTACTATATTGGCCACACAGAAAAAATAATTACTTGGCGCAAGAAATATTTTGAATTACGAATTGAAGAAAAAAATTTTTCTTGGCTCAAGAATTTTTTTCTCGCCTAAAAAATTTTTTTCTTGTTCGAAGAAAATTTTTGTTCACCCCAAGAAAACTTTTGTTTGTAATTTATAATACAAAAATTTTCTTGGATCAAGTAAAAATTTTCTTGGAACAAAAAATCCTTTTATTCTGTGCACTTTAGGGCCAGTTTTGGACACTTGAAAAATTTAAATAAAATATCTTGTAAAAAGCGCAATATCATAATTAATTTTGAAAATGTGTACACAGATACTTTTATCACACTATTGCTGTAGAAATTTTGTTTTATACGTTTTCATTAATTAAAATAAAGTATTAAATGTTCAAAAATGGAGCAGTGGCCAAAAATACTACCTCTACCCAATAGGGTAGATACTTGTCTGTCACTACTATGATATTGATAGGAAAAATGAATTTTTTTGTTATAATCGCAGCATCTCTCCTGTCTTTAATCTGTATGGATCTAAACCTTTCATTCAGTTTGGAATATTAACTTATCAATCATTTTTGCTTAAGATAATGAATGAATTAATGAATTTCCCATAAAAAAAAAAAAATAAGATTTATCATAAAAAATACCAATATATAGCCAATTAAAACATTACAATGCTAATTACTTTCCATCAGTAAGATTGGCAAGATTGCTGCATAAAAATTTTTTTATAGAGAAGTTAGATTTTCTATCGATTAATTACTTCTCTGAATCTTTTAGTCTTATACTCATTCTCACCGAACATTTTTGTTTAGATCACTCTGAAAATTTTAAGTGGTACCTGATGAAAAACAAATGTCATTTACTTAATACATCCGAATGTACACAGTAAAAAATTTGCGGAGTGAATGCGGAGTCGATGACTTTTTATTCATTTAATCCCTTAAGAGTAAAATTCACTCCAAAGGGGAGTTTATTTTAATATTAAAACTCTGAATCGCAGTGAATGCGGATGAAAATAAAATTCACTTCACTCCGAAATCATTCTTCTGAAAAGACAAACTCCCAATTTACTCCATTTGCGGAGTGATTTTTTTTAAATTCTGGAACTCTGAGTGACGGAGTGAATTCAAATTTAAATAAAATCCGTAATCATTCCGAATTTACCCCAAATTTTTTACAGTATATATATATATAAATATTAGGGTTCGTAGAAAACGCACGTCTTTATGTTATTATTTATATGACATTTACGATTTATTTATGTAGATCAGTAAAGAAAACAAAATGGCAATTTATGAAAAAAAAACAATAAATTTGAATTTGAACAATTTTTTTCACCACCAGTAATAGTTTTCATAAATAACAACAGTCAATTATATACTCATTTTTTATAATCGCAATTTTTTTACGGATCTGTTGTACCTGTGATTTTTTTTTGCCATTTTGTAAAAAAGTAAAGTATTTATTAATTAAATAATCCTACCATTGGCTGCGACGCACTTGGTAGTCTAGTAAAATAGTCACAATTATGATTTATCTGACTACATTTTTGAATACATATCATATATCAACAATATAAATGAGATTAAACAATGCGTACACGCACCCAATTTTATCAAATGCTTACTCACATATTTTTTGAATACTGTCATATCAACAGTTATCATTCATACACTGAAAATTTTAACAATTTATCTATTATTGGATTGTTATCGATCATCGATGTACATTTGCCGGCTCAAACTTTAGTGAAAATGATTATTAATTTTCAACAGTTTTGGAAAATCACAAATATAATATTTAATTAAAAGTATATCAATATACTCGATACTAACATATGTCCCAAGAAATAGTGATAATTTCCTATTATTTGAACAGCGTTCTGTAAAATATTTATATTTATGTATTCAACAATTTTACATATGCGTGTCATACACTCATTAATCATTCATTTGCTATTCATTCTGTCTTTATTTTCAAGTCCTAATTTATATTATCTGCAGTTTATTGAAAAGGGCATATACTTATGTATATACAATAGTAAAATTTAAATATATTTTCAGATACAATTTTTTTTTTACATTTTTTCTATACACTGTGAAAAATCGGGAGTGAATGCGGGTGATCACGGATTTTATTTATATCCGAATTCACTCCGTCAGTCGAAGTTCCGGAGTTTTAGAAAAAAAACACTCCGCATACGGAGCGAATAGGGAGTATTATTTCAATGTAAATTGATGTTGAAAAATAATCTCATCTCCAATAGCTCATTTCATATTTATTGAAGTTTATGATCAAGTACTTTGTGCATAAAAAGAAGTTAACGTAAATCTCAAATATAAGCTATGAGCTCGTAATAAAAATGAAGTTAATAAAATAATGAAATAGAAAATAGTGACATGGGAGAGCGAGTGATTAAATTCACGTCATTTAGCGATAACGATTTGCTCTCAATTTTTACAAGCTTTACTACAGAACTCTTCGGGCGTATCGAATAAAATTACTCGACCCACTGATATTATACAATGACTAACTGCTATCCAGAGACTAAATGTCTACATACATACATACCCACATATATATTAAGGGTGTGCGAATAGTTCGAACTTACAAATTATTCGTATTGCATCGAATCCAATTATTTGATTCCAACTTCAAATCAAATAATTCGAATTTTTTGAATATTTGTAAATTTTCGAATAATTCGTAATTTTTCGATTGAATCGAAACTTTCCGAATTATTCGTAAGTTCTCAAATTATTTGGAAATTTACGAATAATCCCAAAATTTTTTTTTGAACGACTAAAAATTATAATAGATACAAAAACTTTCGGATAATTCTAATATTAACGAATGATTTGAAAAGTTACGAATAATTTGAAAAGATTTGAATTATACGAGACTCGAATTATTCGAAAAGTTACGAATAATTTAAAAATTTTCGAATAGTTCTAATGTTGACGAATAATTTCAAAAGTTACAAATAATTCAAAAATTTGAATGATTTGATTGAAAATTTGAATCGAATAGATATATTCGATTGGAACCCGATTCACACACCCCTTATATATATGTATTTATATATTGAATGAAGGTTGATCTGTTATGATATCGACTCAATAAATTTAATTCCATTTAAAATTTTAGTTGAATGCCGATGCGAGTTTGAGCGTGCGTAGGTAAGCGAGAGCGGACATGACTTGATTGATAAATGTTTTATTTTAACTTTAAAATATTCAGTAATAACATATAGAACATTTACTATTAATCAATCATTAAACTAGTAAGTCCACTTGTCGGAAATAAATAAACAAAAATATAAAACAAACAGCAATGCGCGATCTGCACAAGTTACCAAACGCCAGAATGACGTTTATTTATTTATATCAACTTATTAAATTTATATAGTTAAATGATTTAAATATTAGAGCGCAGAGTCTAGTAATTAGATTACTTTAATACCCCCTCTAATTATTATTTTTTTAACCCATAGAACGCAAAGATTACATTCAGCTACGTCTTTTCTAATTAACGAATTCGTATAATTATTAAAGATGTCAAGAACTCTTATGATATATTTTTGAGCTGCAAACTTTTTAATTATTGAAATCAAAGTTGACGTGAGTTCAATAATTTTGAAAATGTTTCAAGTTTTTTTTTTTTTAATTAAAAAGAAAATTTTTTATTGAGCCTCGAAAGTTAGGCGACGTCTAATAATTTTTGGATTTTTTTATAAACGATAAATTATAAAAAAAATATTTTAAAAAATTGCACCTATTGTTTTTTTTAATTTTCTACATGTGCATATTTTTAATTTTGATTTTTTTTGTAATTCATTAGTTAGAAAAAAAAATCCGAAAATTTATAATTGTCTACTAACTTCCGGATCATTAGAAAATTTTAATGAAATGTACACTGTAAAAAATTAGCGGAGTGAACGCGGAGTAAATCCAAAGGAAAGTTTAATTTTGAAACTCCAGGTCAGCGTGAAATTCACTTCTAAAACGAGTTCATTTTAATATTAAAACTCCGAATCGCAGTGAATGCGGATTCAAATAAAATCCAGATCACTCCGCTGAAAAAACCAACTCCGTATTTACTCCGTATTCAGAGGAATTTTTAAGACTCCAGAACTCCGAGTAACGGAGTGAATTCGGATTGAATTAAAGTCTGTAATTACTCCCAATTTTTTACAGTGGATGTTTTAAACTTTGAGCTCTGATTTCTTAGTTTTATTGAAGTTTTAGACGTGACGGCACACGTAGTCTAAAGTTTAGATGCGTGAGTAGGTTTAGGAGTAGGCAACCTTGTCCTAGGTATTGAAAAAGTACAAAAATTGCAAAATGATAAGAAATATTTATTAATAAAATTAATATAAAAATGGGTCACAGTATAGCACGCAGATGATCGTGTCTACTAACTCTGGTTAAATTTAGTTTAAGCTATCTCTTTTACCCCTTCACATTTCAATTAATCCCTGTACAACCCTTAATAATTTTTTTTTATATCTGTAACTCTATATAATCCTTTTACGTAAGCATATATAAAATAAAAAATAAAAATAATAATAATAATGATAATTATGACGAATTTAATATTTAACAATTTGAGGACAGATTAACATGACTCGACATTATTGACAATAAATAAATAAAAATCCTCTCTAATGTATATTGATGCGAGTGTTGTGTTTTGTTCTATCACGTGGTGTAGGCCATATTCGCCAGTTGTATCCCCGAGATAATTGACCTGATCGGGACGCGAAACAAGTACGGCGGCACTTTGAAGAACGAGCGAGGTCGCAGGTGAGACACAAACCAATTAGCTTCCCACAAAAAAAAAAAAGTAAAAAAATGAGTAACCACTACACCAACAATGTTGTTTAATCCTTTCAAATATCCTTTAAAAAACCATTTTATTACCCTCCCATAAATCGTTTATTTATTTTTTATTTTTCAAAGAATAGATAATTTTACAGAAAAAAATTTTAGTTTTCGGTTTATTTTGAAAATTTTTACCATCTGAATTATTGACTTACGATAATGAGATCAAATTTTTTATGGAAAATTTTATATAATAATAAGAAAAAATACATAAATTCACAAAATCACGCCCTGTGAGTTGTTTAATCCAAATAGTTCTTTTTTGTATTGAATTTCTTAATTTTTTTTTTATACTAATGAATTAACTTTTGATGATTTTGTTTGTTTTTTTAAAGAATATTTTTATTTTCTATTAACGAGTTTAGTAATTAAAAAGAAGTTAAAGCACTGGAAATGTCTCTTGGTCTCTCAAATATGAAATAGTAAAAACAGTGACTATTCACTACCAAATAGTGATTTTCGCTAATTCGTATTTAGAAAGCGAGATCACATTTAATTTTATTCAACATAAAATCGCTTTTTTATCAAAACCTCCCTTTTTATTTTGGAACACCTTTTAACTAATTTTTAAAAAAACTTGAAACAAACAAAAAAATGATCTAGTGATAAAATAAATTTTAGAAGGATCACAGCCGTTCCTTATAATTCGATCGCATAGCGGGGCGTGAAAATTTATTTAAGCAATGAACTACATGATTTTGTTTCATTTACGTAGAGTCATAATTTTATGTGCATAGAATAACAATATTTGTTATTCATTATTATTTGAATTTCGAATTTAAATCCCGAAAAAGAATACTCTGAATTTAACGAAAAAAATAGTTAATACTAAATACACTTTATCGAAAAAAATATTCAAGTTAATGGAAAATATGTTATCAAATGTCTTTATTCTAAGTTTTTAATTTTCGTAATTTATATAGTGAGTATAAAAGTGTACAAGATTAGAATAATTGTTGAATTTCATAACAAGACTTTTTTTTTTATAATATATTAATATTATACAGTTTTAATTGCTATTCGAAAATGAGTAATGTGGATCTAGTTCTTCAAAAAAGTTGACATATATGTATACATATTTATCTTTAGGTATACGAAAATTAAATTGCTGTAAATAACAATTAATATCAAAATTAAATTTGTCCAAAAATAAAATTTAATACGCAGATCTAGTTAATTATTTCTAAAACTTTGTGATAATTATAATAAATGGTGTAAAAGTATCGATAAATAATTTCGTAAAAAACAAAATTCATTACCGTAAAGTTAATTTGAATCATAAGCGTAAAGTCATAATTAAGATGATAAAAATGTTTGATTTCTAAAATAAAAACTATGAAATTTTACTATTACAGAAATTATTCAACATATTTCTCTATTATCATTTGTTTTTTAATCTAGAATAATTAAACGGTTCTAATGGAGCATATAATAAAAAAAATATCAAAATAGTCTCAAAGCTGAACTATTACATCGTATAGTGTTTTGATTAACTGATACTTTGAATTATTTTAGTATGCTGACCTATAACCTTTGACCTTTACTTCTTTAAACCTATACTCCTTTATTATCTTCACTTATATGTATAAAGATATATATAGGTATATATGTATATGTATATATATCTTTGATTTACTTTTGCACATGTTGATTCTATGATCTCTATGTTATTCTACAACGAGTGTACAACCTTGCTCCAATCACTACCACAGAAACTAACCTACACCTAGCAACTGGTGTTAGCTTGTTTGTTCACACAGACTGCACTTGGAATAAATACAGCTTTAATATGATACCATGGGTTGTTATAACTATTTTCTATTGGGTCATTCTCATACCTATGAGAAAAAATTATAAATTCATTCACACATTATACACTAAAGAAATTAATTTAACCGCGAAAATTTATTGTTATACTACTTCTTTAGTAGAAACAAGTAAACTTGAAAAAAAAAATTGCATTGAAAAAAAATTTTAATGATCACACTCAAGTAACTGAATGGTCTTAAGTTGAATAGGTTATTATTTGTTAATATTTTTAATTAATTCATTGGATAATCTAGTGAAATAAGAAAATTTTTTTACATTCTTTTGAATATTGTTTAATTTTAAAATACACAGTTGAAAAATTTGTATTAATTTAACACATTATACTTGTGTCAAACAATAATACAGGTTTAAAACTTATTGAGAACAGCCCTGTTCAGGAAATCTCATAGGATCCAATAGATTTTTATAATTTCCCATAGAGATTTTATAAGAATGTATGAGTTCTATGAGAAGTGCTGTAGTTAAGTATATTAGGGCCTTATACATACAGCTATAAGAATCTATCGGATTTTTTAAGAAGGGAGACAACACATCCAACTGTAGTTAAACTAACACTTGATGGTGTCAAATAATTTACACAAAATATTTAACCATTGAATTTTTATACACAATAACACAAAATTTTCAACTGTGTATAACAAACAAGTTAAAATATGTCTTGAAATTTGCTGCCACAGGATGTTACTAGTTAATTATACACTTAGTTATTTCCTTACTAAAGGAAAAACAGTATTTTGTTTATCTACGAAGCTATTTTAATTTTTTTAATAAATCACTTTTTTCTCTATTGTAATTCACTTGGTAAAATTTTCTAACTCGCGTGAAAAATAAAAATGCTAAAATTTTATGCTTCATATGTTACATATATGCGCGCGAAAAACAAATATGTTCGATAAGTTTTTCGTATATGTTCACATATATATTAACATATATTCGGTGATATTTATGTTGGCATATGCTAATATATGCTAATATATATCCAAAATATATGTTTACACGAAAAAACAATATGTTACATAGATTTTTCGCATCTATATATATTTTCATGTGGGTAAAACTGCTAAAAATAAACATCATACTTAACAATGATAAGTAAAAATATTAATTTCTGAATAAATAAAAAAATAAGCTGTATTTATCTTCAAGTAACGTCATTTTATGTTTAGCATGACCTTTGTATTCTTCAGCATCGAATGCATCTATCAGCTCAGTGTTGTAAATCACTTAAATGTTCATAATCTTGATATTTTAGTCAGTATATTATAAATAAATGTTAATTATCGTTTTCATCTTCGTTATATAATATAATAAATAATACTTCTGTTAAAATTAATTTGACAATAAAAAAAAATTCTAAATTAATATACAGAATATGGTCTTTATTGTAGGATGTGGGTATATTTATACAATTAAATGTCTGTAGTTCAGTCCGTAATCGTTAAGAAATTATACAAGCCGTTAATTATAATTAGGAATAAAGGAGCTCATTAACAACAATTACAATTTACAATCACAAGCTTTTATTCAATGTGATTTTTACTTTTAAAATAGTCGAAAATAAACAAACAAAATTACAATTAATAATTGTACTTAAGTATATTCGAAAAAAAATACCTAACCTAAAATTTATAATCATATGTAAACTTTAACATTTTAAAGTATCACGAAAAATTTATTTTCGAAGCATAATTATATGATAAATAAAATAAAAATACATATTTAAAATTTTTCGAATATATTTAAAATAATTAAAAAACAGTGCGCAAATTTTGTTACATAAATATAAAGTTGATGAGCAAAAGAAGTACTAACTATTGCATTTACGATTTACACAATTTCACAAAATAATAGTATTACCTATTAATGTTTTTTTATCGATTTCATCTCATTTCATGTAATATTAATAATTCAACTGTAAATTTTATTTTTGTCTTATCAATTTGAGTTTTTTATCATTGTTTTCATTGTCAACAAATGCAGAGATAATTATCATTTTCCCGCCATAACTCAATTAAATATGATCTTTTTTATTTTAATTTATATTTATTAGAAGTTTCTAAAGACAATTGTAAGTAAAAAAAAACAACAGAGCGTTGACAACTCGCGTCGGAATTCGTTCCATACTTTTCGGAATGATGCAAGTTAATAATATATAATAATAGTACATTATGCTACGAAGTGAGGATGAATTTATAGCATTGAGTATAGTCGTCTCGAAGAAAGCTTGGGACTTTTTCCAGCATTATTCTTTCCCCCTCTACTATAATATTCGAAAAAAGATATTCTGCGCATGTGCAAACCAAAATATTGTGGCAGGGGAGGTATAACTGTGGTAGGGCAAAATTCCAAACTTTTTATGGGACGACTATAAGTTGGCATCGCGAGCCGCAGGCAAGTGGCACCAACACACGAATAAATCCTCATTCTATCTCAGTAACTAATCAAAGTTTTTGCAACGAATCCAAGAAAATAACGTTTTTTTTTTTCAACAACAAAAGGCATCACAATGTTTTTGTTACTTTTGCTTACGAAGTTCATTGCTTAAGCATTTATACGAATACTACAGGAATTTTATTTTGGTTAAAGAGGTTAGTTTGCGAATTTTAAGAAGACTAATTTTTAAAAAACTATGCTATGATTATCAAAATAATGTTTAGTTATAAGATAAATATCCAAATACTTTTTATTTTTGTATGATCAATTAAACCGAATGTAAGGGTGATTTTCAAAATTTATAAACAGTAATTATGATGCGGGATTAGCTCTAATGAATTCAACTCGGACTGCCCCTATCCGAAAGTTTCTATAGAATCCACGCGAACGGGTCAAAAACCGCAGAGAATCCAATAGACGTATTGTTTTCTATGCGGGTTTTGACCCATTTGAGTAAACTCTATGGGAACTTTTGCATAGGGGCAGTATTTGCATAGTTTTTAGCATAGTATATGTATATTAAAACGGCATATCATAGTTATACTGCTGTCGACTTTTATGTTAGTTTTAGTAGTGGTAATAAAAAAAAAATTAACTAATGCCTTTTTTTTCGAAATACTAGTGAATTATTTAGTTCGTTTATCTAATTAATAAGAAAATTATTTTTGAAATTTAGCTTTGAGAAATCGTATTTTTTTGTCAAAAGTTTACATTTATTCTTCATTTACTTAATATAAAATTTTGGATATTTAGTATATAACTTTATTAAAATGATTTACTTTTAAGTAGTTCTCTACACTTAATCAAAAGTTACTAACTTCCTTACTGCAACGGATCTCGCCGTCATAAAAAATAGTAGTTAAAATAAATGTATAATTCTAGAGTTCCTGAAAAAAAAATTTGATCTTGTATTTTTACTCTCATTTCAAAAACGTAAATTCAAATCATATGATAAAATCGAATTTTTTTTTGTCAGTAAATGTTACTGCATAGACAATGAATAGTTTTCGATATTTTTGAACAGCCTCAAAATTTATATTTTAGGGTAAATTTTCAGAAAACTCTCTTATTTATGCAGTAACATTTGTCACAGTAAAAAAACGAAAGAAAACATTTGAAAAAAAAAAAAAAAAAAAAACACACAGTATCGTTATATTTAAAAAATTTCCAAATTCTTAAGCGACCTCTAACATTCAAACTTCTAAACTTAAACATGATGAGAATTTTTTTTTATATAATTTACTAATTTTTTGAAGGGTGAGAGTGAAAATAAATAAATAAAATTTTTTTTGGGTCACCCTAATATATATAACAGTATTTATTTACTCAACATAATAAAACCTTGAGTATTTGTAAACTAGACCAGTCACAATTCATGTACCGTATTTATTATATTGTGGTGCCATTGTTTGGTAACGAAAGCCGTATTTTTCTTGTGTAAGTTGTAAAAATTTATCTACAAAATTGCTGAATCACATGCATACATTGATAATTAAACAGACCCTGTGATAGATATAATAAGAAAAGGACTTGTCAATAGTCAATTGATCATATACAGTGACGCGTATAAATTTTCTCAATAATACCGAATGAATAGCTGTCCTCTTTATTTCGTTCATATTTACCTCATACATACTATTATTCACTGTTTTTTTAATAAAATTTTATTCTCTTTTCTTTTTCACAAATAATTGTCTTGTCGATCGCGAACTTCAAATCGATACAACAAACAAATTTTATCTTTGCACCTCAACCATTTTTGTGCAACTCAGAAAATACTCATACCTTTTTTTATTTATCATACTTTATAATTTCAATGTTGTCTTATTGGAGATATGTCGTAAGAGATATTCAAAGAGTTCTGATAAGATATAAATTATTAAAATTTTAGATACTAACTGATTTTATTTAAATTACAACCTTTAATAGATTAAAAATTGTGTTTTAAAATATTAATTGCTGCATAAATTAAATAATTATTAAAACACAGCTATACTATTTTAATGAATTGTAATAAATCAATTTTTTTCAAGGAACATATTTAAATTAATTAGCTGCAACAAAATTAAGACAAGTTTTAACTTTGAAAAAAAGCGACATAACATGAAAAATTGCCATAGATTACAAATAAAGTATAAATTTCATGCTAAGTTTTGTATCTTATTTCAATTTTACGAAAACATTTAAAAATATGAATTGTCTACGGGTTCTTTTTTATAAAAATTAAGCAATTTGCGACTAGATTTTGCATGTTATGGCATTTCTGTTATGACGACTATAAAGTCGTCCCATAGAAAGTTTGGAATTTTGCCTCATCACAATAAGGCCCGAGTGTTAAATAAAAAAAAGCATAGTGATGTAAACATTGTAGTAAACAGTATTAGTTTTTTATAAAAAATAAAAAAAAATGAAATTTGGGTTTTTACCGATTAAAAATAATCGGGTTAGAGGTCAAAACGATAAAAAAGGACAAAAATTATTTGAATCTGGTCATGTTCTAAATGTAATAGAAACCTAAGATGCAAATAAGCAATCGGTTATAACCTGCACAATTGTCGCCCAATCCAGTGTTTCCAATGTTTACAGTGTTACAATTATCGTAAGTATTTTTGACGTTTGAAGGTTATCCTCGCGGTGTTCAGTGAACTTTCGGAGAAATGATATAATTTCACCTGTGTATTATTTTTATACGGCATATTTGAACAGCCACGAATACAACACGATACTTGTGATGAAAACATCTCGAAAATTTATTTTGATTAAAAAAAAATAAATAATTAAAGACACTGATAAAGCTAAACTAATACTGTTTACCATCACTGTGTTTGTAATTTTTCTCGGAAGATGGCATAAAGGTCAACTTTCTCAATCCCTATAATGGTGGAGAAAAATCCCAAGCTTTTTCTCCGGGTCGGCATATGTTAGAACAAGTAAAAAAAAAAAATGTCCGGATAATAAAATAATGAAAGCCAAAAATTTATTTTTAAACTATTAAATTAAATGCTTCTAGTACTCTTATAAAATACGATCGCTTTATAATTATAAGAGTCAAATTCTAAATTCTGACGGTTACGACATATCCATAATATCATGACATTGATAATAAATTTCTTCTTCACTAAATTTTTACTTCTAATAATTAAAAACCTCAACGTATGATAATATATGATAACTAGATTAGTACGAAATCACTATACTTTAAGTAAAAATTATTTTTTTTTCTACAATTGATCTATTTTTATCTCCCGGTTTTTTTTATTTTCGTAATGAAACCAACATATAACACACATACAATGATTATGATAACACTGATATTCACCACATAATTATAAGATTAAAATTATTAAGTAGATCTAGATCAAGCAACGAATTTAGCTAGAAATGTTTGAAATTTTTGTGATTTATTAATAGTTACGTAATATTTTTAAATTACAAACAAGCCTGCACCTTCACTAATCATTCCTGATTGCCTATAACGAATAACCATACCATGATACCACTAATTAACACACGATAATCACAATAAAGCTCACTGTAATATGTATAATATACACAACCTCAATTAAATGAATATGTATAAGTATAATTAGATTTGATGATCTTGTAATTAAGTCATCGTAGAGTTAGTGAGATATTATCGAGTTAACATTAGCTAGTTTTCGCGACTAACATCATAAAATTCCTAAAGAATAAATCCTGGTAAGTTTTTAGACATTTGAGTAATATCTCCTGCATCTTGTGAATGGGATTCTAAACGATTAAATATACATATATTTCGAAAATAATTTATAAAAATATTCATATATATTTTTATAAATTTATTTGGTTTTATTTTTGTTTAATGAATCCCTATTTATTTCGTGATTGTTATCTCGCGCTGGCAATAATTAGAGTTTTTTGTTTATACTAAAATTATGTTCAGTTTCAAAGTATTTGGTTTTAGTTTTTAACCCGGGTCGAAAAATTAGATCTGATTTTAGTATAACTAGACTATATTTGAACAGTTGATCTATTTTTAAATTTTTATGAAAATTCTAAGCTGTTTTCGATCTAAAAACAATCAAAAAGACTAAAGAAACAATAATACGTAGAAAAAGTCTAATTTTGGTCCGAATAAATACAAAAGAAGGCAAAATATTTTGAGAAAAAAGTATGATTTTGATCTACAGGCGACCAAAACTAGACTAAAAATGATTGAAAACAAGTCTGAAAATAGTCTAAATAAGGAATAGTACGGGTAAAATTCGATTAAATTTCCCTTGTTATTTAAATAAAAATAAGAAGTAAAATTGAATAGAAATAACTTACATTTTAATTTTATTGAAAACCGATCAAATTTTTCGACCCGGAAAGTTATTTATTTTTTACTTGATCAAATAATACATTTTTTATGTCTAACGATTTTATGAAAAAAATTGACTAATACCAAAATCAAAACTAAAGTGGATTATGATTAATAAACCCGAATTTGAATTTGAATTGAAAAGTCATAATAATTCATTTTGAACACATTTGTATGTTTAAGCACATAATTGCTAGCGGGTAGATATCAATATTATAGTATCTGGTTGTAGTGGCTTGTAAAAGATTAAGTAGATAAAAACCAACAAAATTTTCTTCATTTTTCTATTTTTTTTTTCTTTTTTTTTTTTATTGAATAAAATTAACATGTTGATTGTGTTGGCAGACACATTGTTGTGTGCGGCCATATCACCTACGAGTCAGTGTCGCATTTCCTGAAGGACTTTTTACACGAGGATCGTGAAGATGTCGACGTCGAAGTCGTCTTTCTGCATAGGTATGATTTATTTTTTTTTTTAAATTTTCGAATTTCACTTTTCTTCTATTAATTATACTTGGAATGATATGAAAAATAATTAATGACAGTCGTATCGTAAGAATAATTATTATTTTTTCTTCCCTAGCGATTTAGTAAGTACATAAATAATAATAATTTTCTCAGAGATATTTTATTCAATAGGAATGGTCAATGCCATATATATCACATTGAGTGCAAAAAATTAATTAAAATTCCATTTTCTTACGACATCCGAAAAAGGAATATGAAAATAATTTATCGGTGAATCATAAGGAGTCGCCTGTGCTTTCAGGAAAGAACCAGATCTTGAACTGGAAGGTCTTCTAAAAAGGCATTACACCACGGTGGAGTTTTTTCAGGGTACCATGATGAATGCTGTGGACCTAGAGCGCGTTAAGGTATCCTCTCAAGATAAGAGCAGCATAAAAAAAAAAAAAAAAAACAAAAACAAAATTATCACTTTCATCCTCATTTCCACAACTGTGCAATTTTTTTTTATAGGAATACTACAGTTTGCATCTGGAACAACTTGATGGATCGATTATTATTTTTTTTTTGAAAAACAAAAATTTTGAAATCGATATGAAATTATTCATTGTTCATTGAAACATTAACTTAATTACAGACACTTCTATATGTTTTAGCAATTTTTTAAGTATGGCATAGTGAATATTCATATGAAGAAGCGACATGAATTTATTTTATTTAAAATATATTCAATACATTTTTTAAAATTATTGTTATTATTTTGTTCTAAATATTCGATTGGTAAAATATCCTCTTGTTGATTAAATTTTTTATAAGATTTTGAGGATCTTTCCATTAAAAGATATATTGCTTACACAATGTGAACTCGCGATCCTAAAATACGGTAGCTCATACTTTTTGAGGTCTGATCAAGTGGACAGCAAAATCAGACTTTCAACCACTTACTGATACATAGTATCTGGTAGGAAAGAAAGACGTACTTTCGGTAAAAATATTCGTGAGTGGATTTTTAACGTACTCTCCAAATCCGAAACAGTGAAAACCACTAAAAAACAGTGTATATACACTACTTCATAGCTATATCCCTAGTAACACGTGTTTGAGCAAGATTCTGGAGGAAGTATCTTTTGCAAGATCCCTAGTTGCTACACGGAAAAAAAAGAAATGTTGCTGCAACAGGAACGTTCCTGTAGCATGAGTTTGTGGCTGTAACAGGATATTTCTGTTACACGGAGAAAATTTTATGGTAAAAGTTACCATCAAGTTATAGTACAATTTTTAAACTGAATTATATGATTGATAATATCATTTAAATTATTAAATAAACGATCTGAATGGTAGTGTCTACCATCTGTATGGTAAAGTTTACAATTATATATGATAATCAGAAATTATAACTGTTAATATCTAAAATAATTTCTACTATTATAAAAAATCGTAATTCTTAATAACCTGATGGTAATGGTTACTATCAGCCAAAATAATGATGACCATCTAAGCTAATAAAAAATTAAAATATAAACGTTATATAGTCTGACGCTTGACTATGTGTAATTTTATTCACTGGGGAAGTGATTAATTTCACACACACATACACACACACACACGCACGCACATGCATACATATATCTACGCTTGTGCACATGCACGCACACATGTACATAAATACGGGGTCGCACACTTACCCGCACACATGCGCACATTACCCCCATGCACGCGCACACATGCGCACTCTTACCCCACACATGCGCACACTTACCCGCACACATGCGCACATTTACCCCACACATGCGCACACTTACCCGCACACATGCACACGGTTGCGCACACTTACCTCCACACATGCGCACACTTACCCCCAAACACGCGCATCCATGCGCACACTTACCCGCACACATGGCGCACACACATGCACACGGTTGCGCACACACCCGCACGACCACATGTACACACACGTGCACACATATACCCCACACGTACACATGCACACACTCACGCGAGCACACACACATTCTTAGTTAAGAATTTTTACAACTTGGAATGGTAAGTGTTACCATCTTCTATTGTAAAAATTATAATTTTCAATAATTAAAATTAGCATTTTCGATAGTAACCGTTACCATCATCAATTGTTATCATTACAATCTTTAATAATTATAATTAGCATTTTCAATAGTAACCGTTACCATCATCAATTGTAACTGTTATCATTTTTAATAGTAAAACTAATCATTTTACCGGTGATAAAATGTTATTACCATTTTAGATGGTTAAAATTACAAATTTTGTATTGTAAATAGTACCATTAAATTTTCTCCGTGTACAGCTACAAGATATTCCTGTTACAGCTACAAGATCAGTCCTGTTGCAGCCACAGGTTATTCCTGTTGCAGCCACAAACTCATGCTACAGGAACGTTCCTGTTGCAGCAACAGTTATTTTTTTTCCGTGTAGTGTTTTTTTCTATGTATGTGTCTTTCGCAAAATCGTGTATCAAGAAACCTATGTCAAGATTTGGGTATGTCTTGCTCATGGTATCGTACGCAAGAATATTAAAGATATCTTGAACTCGGTGCAATGAAAAAGTGTCTAACGCATTTCTTGCACCAATAACTTACAGTAGGTACTTACGCATGGCTTGTTCAAGATCTGCTCAAAGCTCAAGATCAATTTTGAGCCTTGAGCAGATCTTGAGCAAGCCATGCGCAAATATTTTCAACCATAGTCTTCCTCCAGAATTGAGTTATAATCTGGCATGAATTTCTTGTGTAAGGCTTGCACAAGGCTTGGAATTTAAATCTGGACACAAGTATCTGTAGCAAGACACATACGTAGAAAAAGACACTAGCACCTATCGATCTTGAGAGCAGACTTGCTCAAGAATTGAAAAAAATTGTTATATGGGTATAAGTATACCACTTGGTATACTGATAGTTGTGAAACAGTTAATGGTCACTGTTTTAGATATAGAGAGTAAAAGTAAATGCAATTTCAACTCCTGTGGATCAAAAATACGGCGGAAATCAGCCTTAGTGTTCCACCGAGTAATCCTACTGTAGAGTTAGATCCACCGGGGCCATCGGGCTATTCTTTATGATTTCACTGCCGAATATTACCATACGATAAAAAAAAAAAACCAGTACGGCAATTTTTGGGACATTACGTTAAATTTTTTACTAATTACAGTATACATTCTACGGAAATTAAGGTGAATTCCATAGTATATTATCGTTGTTTCTGTGGTCGGACCCCCGGCAGATATTATTTAACAGTATTCCTTGCCATGTACAGTCGAGTCGCGTTTCGTTATGACTCCGTCGATTTATTTTTCTATTGAAGACATTCCCTCGATGACTCAAAAATAATCATCTACAGACTCAATAATCGAAATGATTTTTTAAGGATGTTCTCACGGTGGCTGGAGACTGGATAGTTTACCTTACATATAATGTAGAAAAGTAGCCACGTGATGACTCTATGACGCATGGTATGCTGTATTAGATTATTGCGCCAAATTGTCGTGTACTGGTAGATTTTTATTGAATATTATATTTTTAAATATATAATTCTAGGCAATTCAGAGTCATGAAACGCTAAAAAATTGATTAATTAATTATTTTTATTTTTGCATAGTTACTCTTCAATATTATTGCTAATCATTTCTATTTATTTATTTATCTTCTAATTTTGCAATAGCGTAAATTTTTTCCATAGTTACTAGTAGCACGATATATTTAATTATTGAAGCTATGGAGTGATGTAAAAGGAGCAGAAGTTATGAAAGCTTTCTATTTTCTAATTTATATTATTATTATTATGTAATTATTTTAAATGTTTTTATGAATACTATTATTAATAATTAGTATTAATCGCTCCGGATGGATCCGTGAGGTGCAATTAGTAAAGGTGAAGGTTACACTATAAATTATAATATATCAAACCAAACAGGAAGCCACCAGATCTTGAGTTGGAGGGTCTTTTCAAACGGCACTTCACCACCGTCGAGTTCTTTCAGGGAACCATCATGAACCCAATTGATCTGCAACGGGTCAAGGTGAGTTTTATTAGTCATTTTGATTGCAGGTATTCTTAGTTTATACAGCATTATATTCAATTTTAACAATTACTTAAAACTGAGGACATATATCTAATTAGTAAACAACATAAAAGTAATGAAGTAACCTAAAAAAATTTATTTTATTTTTTGCAAGATCTAATAAAACTTTCTTGGTTAAAACCGTTGCCAAATCCAACCAATTAATAGGAAATTTAAATAATAAAAAAAAAAAAAAACAATTGATTGTTTTTCAAGTTAAAGCATATAAAACATTTTAATACTTTATCGAAAATATATTCTGTTACCATACAAAAATGTGCCTTTGTTTATCGAGATATAAAAAAATAGTATATTATGGCCCAAGACCAGAAAGTTGGAATTTCTGGCGTATTAGTAAAAGATATATTAAGTGATTAAATGTACCCGCATGAAAAAACTTTATATGTGAAAACATATATGATAGAATATATGAATATTATAATGTGATATATTGTACAATATATAAAATAATATTTATATTTTTGCCGTATTAATATATGATAATATATTGAAAAAAAATATATTGCTAGAATATATTATCAATATATTTATCAATATATGACTTTTTATGTATGTTTTACATATATATTTTAATATATCTTTTTTATATTGATATATTATATTGAAAGTAGTATATTAATTAATATATAGTATTTTTTATATTTTTTATATATGTTTTCCAATTTAATCATATAAATTCTTTCATATATAATCAATTATATAGAGACCATATACCACTAATTATATGAGTCAAAATATATGGATATATATATATCAAGTTTATTATATTATACTTATAAATTATATATATACTATCCATATATGATAAGAATATATTGAGCATTATATGAGATAATATATATAGAAAAATACAAAACATTATATACAAGTAAATATATTATGATAAATATATAATCCAATATATGTAAGAAACATATATTTTTCAATATAGATATTTTTGCCGCTATATATTTATCACATATTCACCATATATTTTTTTATATACTTTTAATAGTATATAGCTTTTCCATGCGGGTACTTATGTGAGGGTAAACGTTTTTTTTTTTTGGGATAAAATAAACTTCAGAATGACCAATGTGCCTGTGCCCTACGAAAATTTGAACTATTTTCATATTCCTTTAATTTTTTTTTGACCTGATTTACTTGTTTTGGGTGGGATTCATAAATTAAAAAAATTAGGGAAATCTTTGTCACTCCAGTATTACACTCAACATGTTTTTGATGAATGCTTCCAACATCAAACCAAGTGTTGCACCTATCATTGACGTCAATCCCTAGCTATCTACGTACACCCATCGTAGCCTTCTCAAAATACCCTATTATCGTTTTACTTTCATTTCATATATGCTATATTTTTCATATTACCATTACAACTTTATTTCTGGAAAAAAAAAGTTTAGATCTGCTCAGATTGAATCAAATTTGCATTTTGGCCGTGTGTAAACTAATCTAATTATACCCAACTGGATTTGTCTTGTTTTTAACCAAAGTTTTTCACCTTCATAAAATTAAAAAACATCACTTTCACTTGGGTGTAAAGTAGGAAACTCGCCATGCGTCCTCAGCCCCACTTTACTGGTCTACTGCAGGTGATAACCAGGGCCTAAGTCCTCGAGTGACTGCCTGCTGTCCCTTTTTTAAGATAAATTTTGATACAAGAGATGGCTATAGGAAATCCTTCATTTTCGCGCCCGATTTTTGAAATGAAAATCTATAACGCAATGTTACAAAAATGCGGTAATCAGGTACGCGTTGAATTAAATGAATCATTCATTAGGAGAACCATTAAAACAACTACAGCATCGAAATTTGAGTTAATAGAAATCGGGTTTCCTTCAAAAATTTTCATTGCAACAGAAGGTTCTCATATTTGTGCAGATATCTTCCAATAATAAAAACCATAAGTGACCAATTACAAAACGATGAACATATTTAAGTATACTCATTTTAGATGCCATTAAATCTTAATACATTTGTCTGCTAATAAACGAATAAATTATGTTATATCGAATGAGATTTTACGAGATATAGCCTGCTATGATTTAATATCATTGTTTCTGATTCACACCTTTGCAAAGTGTATATTCAATTCAATTGGACTTATTCGAGTATATCCAGCCATCAATTGATCCAATTAGATTTAATTTTGAGTTCTACGTCTTATACTTGATTAGATCTAAGTAAATTAGATTGGATATAAAGGAATCTACCCAAGTTTGATTTGATTTACCGTTACACGTTTTTGTAGAATGTTTTATGTGATCAGATCTAGTGAGATCGGGTCAGATTTAACCTGATGTGCCTCCAGATTCAGAATAATCTATATTTATTCATGAACCTAATTTGATCGAAGCAGATCTCACTTTTTTTCTCGGGTTTGATTTTAATTCCACATAACGTCTGTATAAACATCTATTATTATGATACTATGATATCAATTTCGCATACTTGCTTTTCCTGTTTAAAGTTTTACCTTATCATTGTCTACTGTACTCATCAACCCATGTCCCAATTTTATTTTCTTAAAAAAATACGAACAAACACTCGAACTGTTTTTTTTTCTCTTAAAGTAAGACAAAAAACAGTAGTAAAAATAAAAAGTCCTAAGGTATGTTCTTATGGATCCATGCCTGCTGTCAACCCGAGGGGGTAAGTGTTCGTGTCTCTCATCATTTTTTTTTCATTTCTTTTCTTATATTTTTAAGCCTGATGTAATAGGATCGTATTAGATACGTAGTTGTTAGCATAGATATGCACCTGGTCAAATTACATAAATATGTAGATAAAATTTTGTTACAGTAAGTAATATCTTTACATGAGAAACTCATAAGTTATTGTTAAAAACCTTCCTATTCCTTTCTGAATGTACCAATACCAATTGTTTTGTTGGGGATTATTTTCCTATAAACCTATGAATATTCACATATTTTATAAACAATTATTATTCATTATTCTACAGAAAGAAAAAAAAAGTTTGGGTAAAATTCAATTTTTTCCGTTACAAAAACTTTTTTGAAAAACAGATAAATATTTCTTACAAAAATAATTAGTTTTAATATACACGGAGAAAAATTGACTTCAAAAATGTAAGAATTTTTATTATGTTGTCGACAGAATTTGAAACAGCAAGTTGAGCCACCAAAAAATTATTACCTGCACTACAAAAAATATACACACAGAAAACAAAATTCTCGAATGAAGGTAAAATATTCTTGGCTCAAGAAAATCTTGACTTGGTTTCCGAAAACGTTTGTCTTCCAAAATATTTTCTTTATTCAAGATAACGTTTTTTTCTGTGCACTTTAAACTTATTAAAAAATTGTGATGAAAAGTATTTATCTAAATTAGGAATAATAGTAGAGAATTAGAAACATTTAGAGGCTCACAATAAGAATTAGTGTACAATATAATAAAAATTCGTACATTTTTTGTCTCCATTTTTCTCCGTGTACGTTGGTTAATCTTCAACAGAGAAGTATAGTGTAATTTAAGAATGAAGTTGAAATTTTTTGGGGGAATTTGGATGTCATATATTATGAATAAGGTACACGGAAATTAACAGATAGTACTAGTTACTGTTCTGCGCAGTAATCGACGAAAAATACAGTTTAATATAACTGATTCATATTAGAGCAAAAGTAAGTCATTGTTTAACACGTACTATTACTTTTTAAACAATAACCAGTTCTGTACTACACAGTACATGAAACATATGACTGGTTACTGTTAAAATAGTCGTCGTTCATAGTTTAAGAGTATACAAACTTCTTAGCACAGCACTGTCAAGAATAGTAAAGACACATATGAAGTTAGTAACCGTTCATGTCAGAACGAGACTGAGTACTGTTCTGGATGTTAATGAGAACTACGAGATCTAAGTCACCATTTCTGTCACTAAATAGTAAATTCTTACATTCTATAGTGCAACAAGAGCTGTGCTAAGAGGTTTGTATACTCTTGAACTATGAACGACGACTATTTTAACAGAAACCAGTCATATGTTTCATGTACTGTGTAACACAGCATTGGATACTGTTTAAAAAGTACTCCGTAAACATAAATTAGTGAAACAAGTGAATATTAACTAATTCAAAGTGCAAATCGAACCACTAATTCCAAAAAGTGGTTTGATTTGCACTCCGAATTAGTGAATATTCACTTATTTTACTTATTCATGTTTAAAGAGTAATAGTACGTGTTAAGCAATGACTGACTCCTGTTCTAATATGAATCAGTCATATTAAAATGTATTTTCTCCTATACTTTTCGTCAATTACTGCGCAGAACAGTAACCAGTACTATTTCTTTTTTTCCGTGTATGAAAATATTTATAATATAACACAAACAATTATTTGTTAATGATAAAATTTCTTTAGACTCATTTATTTCTTAGTTTTGTTTCATTTTTTCCTTACCACCTTGATGTCTCTAGTTTACCCTTTACTTTCAGTAGTTTCATCCGCATGCTATAATAGTGCTCGCGTTTCAAGGACGTTCATTCTACTATTGATGTATTAGCAATTTTCAAGTATTATAAAGTAAAGCTTATCATACACATACACATACACTCACACACTTCGTTGTCAACATAACCTGCATAGTGTTAGATTTACACATAAATATTATTTTCAGTTATCGCATACATTTTTTTAAATGACGCAATTTTACACAATAGCGCAAAATATGTTTGGCCTTCGACAATACGATAGAGCCACTGCTTCTAATCTCAAGATCTATTATCGCAGGGGTAAACAATGTCAAGCGTGACATAAGTGATGTCGGTCAGACATTTTTTTTAAGTTAGTAAATGGCTAAATTTGAAATTTTTTTATTAATACATTAAGTTTAAATTACGTTTTAATCTTTGGGTTCTGAGTAAAAATCGATTCATCGAGTTAAGATTTCTTAGCACTCTCATATACCATAAAAAAATTTTATTTATGATTTCTATGAGAATTTGATGATTGAATTTGATGAAATAATTAAAAAACTATTTTTTAGGTTCACGAAGCAGATGCATGCCTGGTTCTTGCTAATAAATACTGCCAGGATCCCGATGCAGAAGATGCAGCTAATATTATGAGAGTTATCTCCATTAAAAATTATTCTGATGACATTCGTGTTATCATTCAATTAATGCAGTATCACAATAAGGTAATATTACCTCATTATTAGCTATCTGTTCCCATTTTTGTTTCCATATTTTTGCACACCTCAAGCGCGAAAGCGCAGGTGTGCTTTATGGACGGTTTTTTTTATTCGACTATTTTACTCATATAAAAATATTTCTACACTATTTGTATTCTACCAAGATAGGTAAAATTGTATACTAGCATATAGAGAATTTATTAAGGAACAATTTAAACCCAACATTAAGTCGATTCATCATTTTATTCGTTTAAAATAAATTATTTTAACTCAAGAAACCAGTGCTGTCAATTGTTACGTATGAAACTTCGTAAACACGATAACTCTCGATAGACACCATTAATCGGCCTAACTATTTTTTTATTGTCTTTGTATTTTTTATCACAAGAACCCTTATGAAAATTACTATCTGAATCCTTTTAGTATAATTGTAATTCATTAACGACGTAAAATTGATTATTCGTAAAAAATTTAGCTGCTATTTTTTTACTGTTGTTATTATTTTTTTCATTGTTTCTCTCTATCAACTAATGGTGGCAGCACTAGCGTATGAATATGTTTGAAAAAAAAAAAACGACATCTAAGACAAAAGGCGGGATATTTAAAAAAAAATGTTAGTAAAAAAATATTAAACTGAAAATAAGAAATAAAAAAATCAAATTGATAATTTTTAAGTTGAATAAAAGTTCATAATAAAAAAAAAAAAAACATTAATATTATATAATAAAAGTAGTAATTAAAAATAAAATGAGCGATTGAGGTGTGCACTTTTGGATTTTCCAACATTTTTTTTTTTTGCAATTGAAGTGTTTTTAGTGGGCAAGATTGCAGACAGGTGGCAGTCTGGCGGCTATATGAAACGAATCCCACAGGTCAATGTATTATATCAACTTGTGAAAAATAATTCATTTGCTCTCTGTGGGATTCGAATCTGAGCCTGGCTAGTACTTAAGTTCGAAGACAAGAGTGTTATCCACTCGACCACAAGTACTGGTTAGGTAATATTAATTATTCTTATTCATGTTACCTGACCAAATAAATATCAGTATTCTTAATTACATTAGGCAGTTATTGTCTTTATAAAAAATTTTATAAACATATATATATATATATAGTAAAAAAATATTTTTCATCGGCGTTTATTCTCAACTCCAGTAATTGACATTATTATACTTGTTACGAATCCAAGACTATTCCTGTGACTACAACATGAATAGACCTATAGCTGCAACAGGTCTATTCCGGTGGCTGCAACAGAAATAATCTTGTGAATACTACCTGGCTTTCTTGTTGCAGTTACAGGGCAAGTCCTGTAGCAATAAAATAACTAAGTCCTGTAGCTGCTACAGGGCCATATCTTGTTGCAGCAACAGTTTTTTTTCCGTGTAGTTAACCAATATATGTAGATTTATCAAATGAATTCTCTTCATTTTTCAGGCCTACTTATTAAACATTCCATCATGGGACTGGAAACAGGGGGATGATGTCATCTGTTTGGCGGAACTCAAATTGGGTTTTATAGCGCAGTCATGCCTCGCACCAGGATTTAGTACAATGATGGCCAATTTATTCGCCATGCGATCTTTTAAGACGGTCAGTATAATCGTCCTTTAGTCAATATAAAAAAAATAATTATCTGTGCATGTGTGAACGTCGTGACGTCGGTAGAAAATTAAAAACTGCATTTTCAATCCACAGTGATATTTATTAAACTTTCAGAAAAATTACAATTACTTTTAAACTTTTTTGTTTATTCTTTTTAAATCATACTCTTATTAAGTAAATTGGTGTCAATTCACTACAAACAGTGAATTTTTACTAATTTGATTTTAAAGAGTAATACTCATCAATATGACATTGTACGTCCGAATTGGGGTATTTTGTTTCACCTCCAAATCTTGTAGCATCTTCATCTTTTTTTGTTCTTCATCGACTTTATTACAAGGATAATGAAATAGAATGCTTTCTAAAAACGAATTAATCAAAATTACGTGACTATCACTATTTGGCAATGAATAGTCATGAAATTTATTGCCAGTGAAAAGTATACTACACATAAAAAAAAAATTCTCGACTGAAGGTAAATATTCTTGATTCAAGAAAATTTTTTTGGAGACCTAAATTTTCTCAGATAAAGTAGAAATCTTCTCCAACCAAGACGAATTCTCTTGGCTCAAGAAAATCTTGACTTGGTTCCCGAAAACGTTTGTCTTCAAAAATATTTTCTTGGCTCAAGATATCTGTTTTTTTCTGTGTACTACAGTAGAACCTCGATAAGTTAAAATTCAAGGGAAACGTTAAAAAATTTGAGTTATCGAGTTTTTTACTTATCGAGAGTTTAAGTTAGAGAGGTTATTGAAACAAAATTTTTAACTTAACGAGGTTTATCGATTTTGGAAACTTGAGTAAAAGAAGATACATTTAATTCAATAGAAGTGACATGTATTTTTATTTATTTATTTATTTCTTTAAGTAAATTCAATTCTTCAAGAAAAAGTCAGTAATTTTCTTTTGTTTCATGCATTTTTGAGATTCCACAGGCTGGAACTCAGCCATGTATTTATTCCAAATGATATTATCATCTTCTTGAGTTTCAACGGTTTTCTCCAATGACCACTTTTTACAGCTTCAATCGCTCTCAACTTATTAGAATATGTTGAAGTGTTTAATTTCCGTTTCATTTTATTTTCTTTGGACTTGTTAATTAATTTTTCTTGCGTACAACTATACGTTACGAGATTTAGTGAAAGACTAAAGTGAAAATAAATTAAGGACGTTCATTCGCTACGCTAGAGTCAAATGAGTACTAAATTTTTATGAAATTTATTTAGCACTTGAAAAAATTTCCAATATATATTAAAAATATTACAATGATTTATCGATTTTATTAATGTATATCAAATGTTTTTCAAGTATTTATTTCGCATGCCAAATGCCAAAAGGGCGTATTACAGCAGTTAGATAGGGTTCCATGCCAAAAGGGCGTATAAAAAATTTTTTTTGGCATTCTTTTTAGAATCGCTCGAAACGTAAAGATCTGCAGAAAAAAATTTTTGACGTACTATCGCCAAAAGGGCGTATATCTTTAGATCTTTGTATCTTAAGATTTACGCCCTTTTGGCTTTGGAAATTTTTTTTTGATTTTGAGGCTTAGAACATGTTTACAAAACGATTGGCACCAAAAAAAAAAAAAAAAAATTAAACGTCCTTTTGGTTCTTCAAAGCCAAAAGGACGTATAACTTTTATAAGCCCTTTTGGCATTTGGCACGCGATTTGCAGATATCAGTAAATTTAAATTGATGACTGATTTGACTCAATTTTAACAGCTAAATAAGTTTGGCAACAAACGAGCTTCCAAATTTTTAGGAAAAATTAGTATATACTTAAACTTATCAAAACTAATAAATAAAAATTTTTATCTACTATCAAGTCTCATGGATGAACGTCCTTAAGCTTTTAGCAAAATCTTTTGTTTGTATACATACTCAGTACGATGACTCACTGATAATACTTTAAGTTATGGAGGTCACCAAAATATTATTTAATGTTATCGAGGGCAATGCTCAAAATATTTGTTTAAGTTATCGAGGTTTTGTATTTTAAATTACAGAGGTTTTGAACTTACCGATGTTTGAGTTATCAAGGTTCTACTGTATTTGAATTAGTGACATACTTCTTACTAGTAAACAGTGAATAGTCACTATTTTCACTATTTCAAATTTTGGAGAGTGAATACAACATTTTCCATTACTAATTTTATTATTTTCATAAGAACTTTCCTTTTAATCTCAACAATCTTGGGATTAGTAAAATTTTTCATAGCTATTCAGCAGGTATCTAACATTTTGAGCTATTTAAATTTAAAGTGAAATCTTTTATGAAAACTTTCTTTTCCAATAGATTCTACACGATTTTCTGGTGGAAACAAAAAAATATTCTCAAACAAGACACAATAATAAGCCATATAAAACAGTATTAAAATTTAGTATAATATAGATACATATAATACAATTTAAAATCATTGTTAATCTACACTGAAAAACTGTATGCTTGAATTAATCATATGATTATAATTTTAAAAAAATTCTTCGATCAAGCTTTATAACATTCTTGTAACAGAAACAAGTTATTCTTAAATCAATCATAAAAGTATTAGAGGATCGAGAATAGTTCATCATATTTTCATAAATTTTCTTGTTTGATTGTTCATAATTATTTTTCGGAAAATAAGTTTTATTTATAAAAAAAAAGCGACAAAAAAACATACATATATCTAGTTTATTTTTACAATTTTGACCACCTGTCGATATAAAGACTATTTGACGACGTCCATAACGAATAACGGCGTTTCAAAATTTTACAAAAATTTTTTAAAAGGTGTAGACTGTAATAGGTCACGTGTGAACCAAATATCGTTACTGTGGTCGTCGTTGTGTATACTGTTAGTAGTATGCTTACTAAAAAGTACTTGTACGTAAATTCATCATATCTTTTTTAGAGAGTACAGTAGTACAATAAAATAGTCGAAAAGTTGCGTATTAGGTTTTCGAGTACTGCCACAAGTATGATGTGAATTATAATTTATGTCGATGACGTCTGATTGCTACGAACGATGATGAATGGTTGAGTGATATGAAGGAATTATCATCGAAACCTTTCAAGACAAAAGATTTGGGCAAAGTCTATTGTTGTCTAGGGATTGAGTTCTCAAAGAGAACTCAAAAATTGAGTGAAGAAGAGTTTTGTGTGTACTCGAAACAAAAGTATTATACTGAATCGGTTTAGAAATTTACTGAGAATGTATGAGGATAAATTAGGATAAATCAGGATGAATGAAGATGGGTGAAGATGGATGAGGATAATCATGGATTTTCCTATCCATTTCCACGATTAGTCCTCGTTTCCCGACGTCGGGAATCGCAAGTTGCAAATCTCAAATTCGACTCCACCATCCATCTTACGGCATTAAATAAATTAATATTTGAAACATGGTGTTGACACGTTCCAGCAAAAGCGATTATGATCAAATATTTTTTCCCTTTACAAATACGTATATATATACTTTATTGACTAAAATTGTCTGTCCATTTTGATCTGACACTTACAACAGACGCATAGATAGTTAGCCAATATGTGATTACCTGGGCACCTTGATGATGTGACTTGAGGGCTTTCTGGCGATATAGCTTTTTAGACGACGATGACGTCCCAATGAACACAGCTAGATACAATTAATAAACCAGACGAACACAACAACAAATTAATGACAAGCACAATATTAAATCAAACACTTGCAAACGTTTAGAAATTGACTACAATGTATTTAAATGACAATAGAACACTTGGGTATTTTTAATTAAAATACTTTAATTTACAGTATATTAAAGTAAATTAGACTCGATTATTAAAGTGTTATCTTTATAAAGAGTGAAGGCTCTATACTATTTTAGTTACTGTATTAGTTGTAAGAAAATTTGAGAATGAATCTAAAGAACACTCAGGTCTGACTTTTACGCCGCCTCACTATTGTATGCGACTCCTGTTGAAATCAGTTTTACAGTCTATTTTTATATTTCAAAACAATGGTGTAATCGAAACAAACCTATCTTTCATGTTTGATTTTAGAATTTACAAATCAATTATTGTTTTTATTTTTACGGTGATAGCGATATATTTTTTAATCAAAAATACATTTTATTTTCAGTGTAGAAATTTTTTATTTTTGATGAAAGTGAATAATTTAACAATTACTTGAATAAAATAACTTTTAAAATATTAGTTACACTAATGAATCACTGTGGAAAAATACCAACATACACACACCTGTACATATATGTATAGATATATACATAAATATATATAGTCACGCGTATAATTAAGACGTAGTTGGTTGATTGGAACCAGTCACCCGATATATACAGGCTTGGCAGAATGACTACCTCCGGGGAACAGGGATGGAGATGTACACCGAGACACTGAGCCCTACCTTCATCGGAATGCCCTTTGCCAAAGCCACCGAGTAAGTCGCTTTCTCGACTAAACCAAAACCATCCTAACAGAATCGTGTAAACGCTCTGATTCAAGAGACGAGATTCATTGTACCTATGCCTTTACTACCTTACTATACTTTAAATTCCTACAGCTCAGAAAAGCTGCCTCACATGAGCATCTTTTAATACTCAATAATTATTTTCTTTTAGAGGCCTAATTCCATATTCGTGATTCATTTTTGTTTGACGGATTTTTATTTTTTTTTTACAAAGTAATTCGATCAAATGATTCATGTGTATTGCTTTTATGTACTAAAAATACATGGAGTAAAAGTTTACTTTTTGGTTAGAATTTTTATTAAAGACTAAAAATGTCAGTGAGTCACAACTAATACTTAAAGAAGCTTAACTAATAAATAAATGCGTATCAATTAGGGTAGCAAGACCAATAGCGGGACAGCTTAGATAATTTTCAAATTTTAATAAAGAATATGGTTCTAAAATGTTGACGTATTTAACTTACTCTAATTTAAGAAAAGCCTAATAACCTTAAAATGGACTCTTCATTTATATCATATTCAACTGCGGACACCTACTTGTCCCGCCCTCAAGTAATAATCTACTATTTAAACATTTGGCACTCTAATTTTCTAAGACAATTAAAAAATGGCGCCCATTCGCGATTGAAGAGGTTGTATGAGCTTGCCTATAAGTCATTTGATAACTGGAGAATTTTATTTAATCTAATTTTCACCCAATAACCGATAGCTTGCACCGTATCGTCAAACAGTAGTGAAGATTATACTTTGCAAATGTAACGAGTCGCAAAAACCAGACACTTGTTGAATAAAGTGTAGTGTATATCACGTGGACAAAGTCATTATCCGTCAAGTGCAATGTTTTTTGTACTTATTTCCGGTGCATAGTAAGCACTCGACGCTCGTGCGTGCGCACCTACAACTCGTGTTGAAAACATTGTGCTTCCTGTATAATCTCTAGCCCATTAGCTCTAATACATACGGTCTTGCCGAAGCAAAATACTTTTTTTTTAAGAGCTTAAATTTTTGGGAACATAGTTCACATCAAAGTAAACCTATAGAAAAAAAATTGAGTCAATCGGTGCTTAGATTCTTTGGCTCATATCTCATACGAATATGGCCTTTGCCTGGAAAAATTTTTTAATAGGGACCCGGAGAAAATATTCTTAACGGAAATTGAAAGAAACACATGCGAAAATTACTATGGTCACAGTAAAATTTCCAACGATTACATACCGAATTATTGTAACCATTGTCGATTTTACTGTGGCCAAAGTAATTTTCGCATGTATTTCTTTCAATTTCCGTCAGATGGCCAACATGATCCGGCTTTACTGTAACACCATAGCATTTCAAACAAGAATAATTTCTTCGTGTACAAATAACTTTTGATAAATCAGGTAAATAAAAAATTAAAATTTTCCAAGCCTCCTATTCAATCTAAAATGCCTCATATATTTTTCAAAAACAAATAAAAAATAGTGAGTATACTTTTTCACATAAAAAATAAAATAATTACTGTCCGCATTATTCCGTTATCAGACGGCGTTCCGCAATCGGTCTCGTTATCCTATAATTCTTATGCAAATTTTGATAATTATAAAATGCTTTATTAATTTAGTCGCTTCCATGGATTTGATTGTTTGCCAGTATTAATTATTTAATTAAAAGACTCACGTAAATTAAAAATTAAATTACAATAAATTGAAAAAAGCATATCCGCGATAAGAAAATAATGTGTAATTATCGATGAATTCCAGCGATACTCCCGAATAATTTATGTTCATTGAAATAAATTCATTGACGATATTGAATTTTAAAATAATAGGTAAAATATTAATTATTTAAATTGATGAAATCGTTTTTGTACGTTTCTTGGTCTCTTGAATCGGAAATAAAGGTATAAAACGCTTTGCCTCGTCTATGTCTATTTCACTACGCTCCACTTCGCTGTTAAATATTATATATATAAACTCATCAAATAAAGATGTTTATATTATATAACTTAATATGTATAATTATTTATTTTTGTAAAAAAAAGTCGTATATGTGCTACACCTAATTGATGTAAACCACTCCTTAAATGCTTCAGTAACTCCGTGTTTCACTTTTTTCAATGAGCAATATTTAAGAATATCAACTTATTAATTATGAATTTTATTTTACGTGAAATTTACTATCATTTTATAGAACAAAATTTTTAAGGAACGGGTGAATTATTTGTCGATTAAAATAGAAAAAAAAAAGAAAATTCATTACAAATCTTGTCTCATAATTAATATTGGACCGACCCTTTTAATTTATGACTTTCTAAATACTTGAAGAGAATAAAATAAAAGATTAAAATTTTATAGAAGAAAAGCTGTGATATTCATTAAAAAAACTACTTAAATTATGGATTTAAATGGGTAAAGTATTGTTTCTTTTCAAATTTGGGGAGCTCATACTAACCGTTATTATAAGAAAAAAAAACTGGAATCCGATTGACCCCGCGAGCCAGCCCAAAACTTGCAGCTCTCTGAGCTCAAAAATATTAATCTCAACATTCTCAAGCTATTCAAGCTGAACAATACCCTTACGTACATCGGTGTTTTCGATCTCTTTCAGCTCAAACAAAGTTAAATTTCGTATTGAACTTTGTAAATTCGGAAAATCAAAAATAGTTCATGCAGTAGTCAAATCTACTACCATTAGAGACATCTCAACCAACCCATAAGATAGAAGACCTAGTACCCGATCAGGGAGCTATTATACTTGATCACTCCATGTATTCATGGAAAAAAATTGTAGTTGCTACAACAGCAGCTGTAGTTGAAGTAACTACAAGTTGAAGTAAAGAAATGCCAATTCCAACTTGGAATAACCTCAACCACACGTGTAGTAATGTCAGTACTATTGATGTAGTATCATATACCACATATTGGAGTACTGGCTACTACAACGTTTTATTATTACAATAATGTGGTTTAAAGAATCACAATTTTTTTCCATGTTTTTATATCTTTATTTAGTAAAATTTAGTAAATATAGATATACAAATACGTAAGTGATGGGGTACTAGTTCCCTGATCGTGTAATGGGTCTCTTACCTTACTAGTAATTATTTTACACCAAATGTTGTAAAATTTGCCTCACATGGTTCAAAATTTATCTCAAATGGTTCAAGTGACCACACGAGTAGTAATCGTTGCATACAGTATTTTTGCTAGAATCACAAGTGTGGTTATCGATACTATAGATTTTTTTACTCCAGTCGATTAGTAGATATAACTAACCCTACCGTTGTAAACTTGATAGAGTATAGTATAGACAGCGTACAATTTATCGTACTCGGATTATCACGTGGCAAATCATTATGTGGTTAAAAAGTATTATCTTTAATACCGAGTTCCACTTTCTTACTTATTAACTTTATTGATGGACTTCAACTTTCAACCCCATATGTGTTTCACAAAGAAATTTTGTTCTTGGAATAAAATAAAGCCTATCAAACATATAAATTTGGTGTATAAAAGTAACCAAAATTTGAGCATAAATTCATTGCAGTATATAATAACATGGAAAGAAATAAACAAATTTTGAATTTAGTGACTTGAAAAACATAAAAAACTACAGTAGAACTTAATAAGATTGTAGAGTCATTAAAACTGTAATTGTACTGTAAATTCTACTGAGTTTGTTATGTTTTCGAATAAATTACAGTCCGATTTTATTTACACTGATTAATTTGTATCGATAATTTTCGGTCTATTAGGGTAACCCTGACACTGTAGTTTGAACTTAACATCTTCAAATACGTGCGAATGTTCACCATGCTCACAATGGAGAATATAAAAAATTTCTTTTAAAATAAATTAAAAATTTTATATTACATAAGAATAATAACTAATGCAAGTGGTTAGTCGTGGCTCTGAAAAGTTTTGATGACGTAGAGTTGGTTGGTTGGTGTTTCAGTCGCCGGACACTCAGGCGTGGCAGAATGATTACCTGCAGGGCACAGGATGCGAGATGTACACGGAAACCCTCTCCCCGTCCTTTACAGGGATGACTTTTCCCCAAGCTAGCGAGTAAGTTCTCGCTGACAGCTGCCAACACATGCAACAACAACTTACTGATTACTTACTCATACTTTTATCTTTTCTTTAGTACAAATATTTTCTACTTAGATATTGACTCACACTACACTTACCCATTTTTTGCCATGAGAAAAATAATTTTTATCAATTTATTTTTTCACAAATTACACACACGGCCTTTCTCTTCTACTTTTTTTATATTTATTCTAGAACCCGTAGTGTAATCTAAAATTTTTTTTGTGTTTAAGACCCTGGGATTATTGTATTAAAAATTATTCAAGTTATTCTCTATACATAGATTGCCATTGTATAAAATTTATATTATTTTTTTTTACTTTATATATTAAAATTTTATAATGATCTTTTTTATTTTATTTGTCTTTCATTACCTCTTGATTTATATTTTTTCCGTTCTTTCTATCAGTCGTGAATCAGGTAAAGTTCTCTTGAATGTACTCACGAATTGTGTTTAACCGAGTTTACGTATAGTTTGTTCCCTATTTGTAATTTATTCAAGAGGTGATTTTCGCGTGTTTTAATAGCATTCACGCATTGGCGCGATTTATAAATTAAGTCGTGTGCACCTATGCTAAAAAACTTGTTGTTCTTGTGGGTGGTTAATTATTCGTTCAAACATTAAACACGTATGTTAGGATGTATTTTAAAAAATCTGAACTTCTTTTTCTTTTTTAAACTGAAAAATATTCATTCACTGAAAAAATATGTGGTTATTGTAACCATCTGAAGTATTGCTAGTGGTAGATAGTTTTCATAACAAAATGTATCGTTAACTTGGCAATACAAGATTACTGCATTAGCTATCGTCAATTTTAATTAAGAGTATTGTCAATTTAACGATATTCTTTGGTTATATTCCCCATACTTGGTATTGCTGTTTTAACGATTCTTATAGATTGCTATTATAGCAACCTAAATTGTTAATATAGCAATCCGGGTTGTAAATATATCAATGCGTATTGCCGTAGCAACCATCTACACGGAAAGAAAATTGTGGAAACGGTTCCCATAATTCTATAAATTTTTTCCTATACCAACATAGGAATTATGACCATAAATTATGGGAGCAGTTCCTATATAATTATAAGAATGTTTCCCATAATTATAGGAACACTTCCTATAATTATGGGAATGCTACCCATAACATTATAGGAATGGTTCCTATAATTATAGGAATGGTTCCTATAATAGTATGGGAACTATTCCGATAATATCATAGGAATGGTTCTCATAATGCTATTGGAATAGTTCCTATAATGGTATGGGAATGGTTTCCATAATATTATGGGAACGGTTCCCATATTGATATAGGATCTATTCCAATACTATTATGGGAATGGTTCCCATAATGGTATGGAAATTATTCCCATAATGCATAGAAAAAGATCCCATAATTTTCTTTCCGTGTATACAGATAGTTGATTTAACAAAATATTGTATGGATAAAATAGCTATTGAGCCTTTACGCAAATAAAGTATTGCTATATTAACAATCTACGATTTTCCAAATTTTAGATGGTTACTATAATCTAACGGTATTGCTTCTACAGCAATATTTTTTTTCAGTGTTGTGTTTTGAAAGAAAGTAACTTCTAAAAAAGATAATTATTACTTTTAAGATTTAGAGATATCTAGATCTAAGGAATCTTTAAAATTTAGTGGAAAATTTAAAAAAAAGTCTATTTTTTTGGTATGAAAAAGAGAAAAAAGTCACAATTTGTAATCTTACAGTTAAATATGTATGTATGTAATAAAAAGATGATTTCAATTTTTGACTAACATACATTCGACTCCATTCGTAAGACTTTTAAAACCGTTACTCTGTACTAACAATAGCATAAACTCAATTGAAATCGATTTGTTACTAAGTATCCAACAAATTTCGAAATCTTTGATTATCATGATTTGAGTGAAAAATATTCTAATGCACGGAAATAGATTTATAGGAATGAGTAAAGCACGTCATGGTAGTGATCCAAATTATCTCTTATGCAAATGTTACTTACATTCATCATAGAAATCAAGATTATATATTGTGGGTCTCAATCCCATATATTATCGGAATATTGCCTATATTGTATGATTTTATACTCGAAACTCATACACGGAAAAAAATCTTATCGTTACATTCTATTGTATCGTCGAACACGTTTAGTTAAGAAGATGATCCTATGTGACTACCGTAGCTTGAATTGTGTATTTCAAAGGAAATTTCATGTTCAGTTAAACCTATTTATTAGTTTATTTCAGTTATAAAATTATTTCAGTTTGTGGTCAAATTTTTCCTAGGGTCAATTTTTTCTTGTTTATCTTTATAGATAGTCTTATTTAATGTACTTACTTTTATATTTAGTAGTCTAGTAGTTCAAATTATTTCGAGAATGGGCTTAATTGATATTCATCTTTATTAAGTTATGCACTATTTTATGACTAGCACAATATCTTATACAATTATATATTCTTTTACGCAAAGAAAAAAAAAAATTACTATTGCGCGTGGAACAGTAATCCAGTCAATATAATATTCGGAACAACGAAATCTTTCATAAAACCGTAAGGATTACTCTGACGACAGCGATAGCTAATTGTCCTTTCTATAATAAGAACGGTCTCGAACTATAGTAGTTAGTACACTGATGGAAGGATTTGTCAGCAATTAAATGTATTTCTTAGTATTCAAGAAATCATTTATTACAAATTTGTTTTCCCTAGTGGATCTAAATTATCGTACGGCATATTACGGTAATTTACGGTGATGCTTCTAAATACTGCAAATTGTCGTGATTTGCCGTAAATTACCGCAAAATACTTTATAGCACTTTACCGTAAAGTAAGGCATTTTGCGGTAAAATACCGCACTTTTGCCGTGAGTTTGTCGTAAATTGCGGTATTTTACTGTAATTTGCCGTAAATTACCATAAAATGTCGCAAGGTAATTCAGATCCGCTAGGGAAATCAAATTTTTAATAAATGATTTCTTGAATACTAAGAAATACTTTTAATTGCCGACAAATCCTATCTTCAGTATATTTACTACTATTGTTCGAGATCGTTGTTATCATATAGAATACAATTAGTTATTGCTATCGTCAGAATAATCCTTACGGTTTTATGAAAGATTTCGTTGTTCCGAATATTATATTGACTGGATTATTGTTCCTTGCAGCAACGGTTACTGTTTTTTTTTACGTACAAAAAAAAAGAAACATAAATTTTCAAATATTAATACTTATTGAATAAATATACCATGTATGATATTTACTTATTAATAAATAATGAGAATAAACATTTCAATTTTATGCAATTCTAAAAAGTTATTAAACATTCATCAATTTTAATCGATAAAACAATTTAATATTTTCTTATATTTAACGAGATAAAAGTAATTATATACGATCCTGAAGTTAGCAGACAATTATAAATTTTTGGATTTTTTTTTGAACAATTAAATTTGAAGAAAAAAAAAACTAAAAATATGCACATGTAGAAAATTTAAAAGACTACAGGTGCAATTTTTTCAAATTCTATTTTTTTTATAATTTACTGTCTAAAATAAAATCCAAAAATTATTAGACGTCGGCTAACTTCAGTATCATAATTATATACGTTTTTCGATTTCGATTTTCTACAGTTGAAGAAAATTCTCAAGTATATACTCTCAAGTATATACTCTAAAGAAATATCAATTCAAATTTGCTTGAGATCAAATTTTCACTTTATTATACATTCGTAAAATTCAGATCTGTTTTTTCGTGAGTCGTTTAGTTTGTTCAATAAATTTATAATTGTATAAAAATGAATGAACTTCAATTTACTAATAAGTAATCAATCTTTCAAATATATAAATTATAACAAGATAAAACTATAGCGTTTATTTATCAGTCTCGAATTATTATTAGCTATCATTTAAGCCTCTCTTAAGTTTATATGCACAAGCATGCCTGCTGTTCATCCTAAAAACAGCACAATTTTTTTGAGTGGTCAAGTTATTTTGAAGGTCGTAAAAACTGCAAGATGTATATGCAGTTTTAGAATTTTCATTTCCTATTTATATTATTATTATTATCATATCAGTAATAATAATAGCGATATCTATGATAACTTTTCGTGTATTTAAAAAAAATCCTGTATCGAGAACTCTACGATAAATACATAAGTTCTTTCAGAACCTTCATATAAAACTTCTTAGCATACGTATTATACCTAAGCACGTTTAGCTTCGAATTTCCGAGCTTTGTTTGTATATTATTCGAAGTACGAGTAGTTGATGAACATCCCTCTACATCAAATATTAAATATTGGAATGGCCGTTGAAATATCCATAGTGATTTACGTTAACGATATATAAATAGTTGAATTCGTACTATAATAATTTGTAGAGCTACTAATATATGAGTTAGTAACTGTCGCTTTATTGGCTTCTCTTTTTAGTTGTGTTTTTCAGCTCCTATATTTGTGTAGTCAATTAAAGGGAAATATATCGTAAGCTACATTGGGAATTATTTTAGACGTACTATTAAGAAATTATAAGAAAAGTATGGAAAGTAAAATTTCTACAATATCATTCCATTTTTTAAAAATGACGCGTGCTGCATCAATTTTTTGTACTGAAATTTTTTAAAGAAATTTCGAGATCACTTCTCTTCATTTGAGCGCTTGGCGGGAATTCTATAAATTTCAAATCAGATAATAATGATTCTGAAAACGAAAACGTAGACGAAGATAACGATTTGAATGACGAGGACAAGACGTGTAATTTTCTCGATATTCTGATGTGACAACAAATTTCTGGATTCATTCGAGGACGAAATCTAAAATTAAATTTTGCAATATCGATGTATGATTAATTATTTTATTTGAGTTTAAAAAAAATATCAATTTATATTTATATTATTCATATAATTGATTTTAATAGAAAATAAAATTATTTACTTGATGAAAAAAAATAGTATATTACACACCAAGGGAAGAAATTGGACATTCCAAGCCGCGTATATAATTGCCTATTTGAGCCGGAGGCGAGAGTGGCAAATACGCAGATTGGGATGTCCTATTTTATAAATCTGAAGCATAGCTGTGAAACAGTGAATAGTCACTGTTTTAGATTTAGAGAGTACTTTCTTTCCTTAGTGTGTAATATACTATTTTTTATTTTTCAAACAATAATTAATAGACCTTGAAAAATATTTCATGGATTTAAAATCGTCCCGCCAAACGCTTAAATAATGAAAAAAAAAAGACAATGGAAAATATTATTTAATATTTACAATGGAATATATTTTGAACCTTCCGTGACTTACGATGTACTTAACATTAACTATTGAAAATATTTATAGCATTGAATTTATTAAGCTTGATGTTAGACTAGTACTGTTTGCTTAACAAAATTTTTTCAGCTCAATCTGCATGGCATGGTGATTGATGTTTGTGTGATTTATCATGTATAGTAAGATCATCAAACCCCACAATTAAAAGACAAAGTTGTGTAGTAGTAGATACGTCCAGACTTGGTATTATATTGCTGTTGTAACAATCACTGGGCCTACGGTAAAGTAACACCGTAGGCAAACGCTATACACACTCATATGGCGGTAGTATCTCGTGCTTGGCGCGAGATACTACCGTGCCCCTGATAATGTTATAGCACCTATTTGAAAGTTTTCAGTGATATAATAAAAAAAAAGTGATACAATAATTTTTTTTTTTTAATAAAAAGTCGGTGTTTACACAAAGCAAATTATCGCTGCCACCGCAACAGCAGTATAATAATACCAAACTGGATACAATACTACTACTGCACTGTCAAAATACCATTGATCATTTTCATATTGTAAATATCTTCTTTGTACACGGAATAAAAGTAAGCAAAAATTACTGTCGAAAGTAATCCAGAACCACTATTAGGATCCAATAGCTTTCATTTTTGACAAAAGTAAAAAATTACTATTCCATAAGTAAAATGTGCTATCCAAAATTAAAAATTACAAAGCGTTTCTATCTTTTACATATGGAATGGTAATTTTTCACTCATGCCAGAAGTAAAATCTATCAGATCCATTAATGGTTTCGGGTTACTTTCCACATCGTAATTGTACTAAATTTTGAGATCCGTTTTTTTCCGTGTACACATGTTCTTTACAAATTTACAACTCGTTATTCAGTAACTTAATTAGAGCAAAAATTATGTGAATTATATATTTTATTCATTATATATGTAGATTGGTGTTTAATTATATTTTGATGTCATGATTCAAATTCTAATTATAGAACGATTTGTTATAAATTTGGTCTTTTTCTTAATAGAATAGTAATATGTCAACATATTTATTTAAATACATATTTTTGGATTCAAAATTACATTTTAAATATTGTCTTTTGATTGATTATGGAATTTTGATTTAGTTTTAAATTTGAACTTTATTCTGCATTGATTTTAAAAATACGTTATTATAAAATTAAGAAAGAAACGATGTTAATGTATGTATTAACATATATATGCGTTTACAATACTGCTGTTAACATAATACTATTCTAATACATTACTGTGTATTAAAGCTTAGTTAGCAATACTATTTACTATTAAACTAATTTTTTCTGATCTTTTCTTCTTTTTCTTTCACCAACACACAGCCGTATTCATTTTCTTACTCTTACATTAAATTTTGTTATGTTTATGTAAAACACGAACTCAAATAACGCTTAGATGTTAAATACAAAAAAAAAGAAATTAGTCTTAATACATAACTTTATGCTAGGTTGTGCTTCACTAAATTGAAGCTACTGCTGCTAGCAATAGAGATCAAAGGAGAAGGGGGTGCAGATAGTAAGATCTCGATTAATCCACGAGGTGCCAAGATCGCTGCCAATACTCAAGGATTTTTCATTGCTCAATCAGCTGACGAAGTTAAACGGTTTGAATATTTAGAAGTGCTTTAAAAAAAATTAATACAGTCGGATCTCGTTATAAGACTATTTGCTGTCTTTCTTATAAGCCAGGTATCGCGAAAGTTTGAGAGAGAAACTAATAATCTTATGATGAGGTCTTACTGTATTGTATTTAAATTTCTTAACTAATTTTCGATTGTTTTTTAATCATTCCAACCCAGGGCATGGTTTTACTGCAAAGCATGCCACGAGGACATCAAAGATGAAACACTTATCAAGAAATGCAAATGCAAAAACTGTAAGTCATTTAATTTAATTAAATAACAAAATGCTAATAAGATGAAATAATAACTTTTGTAAATCAAACTTCTACTAACTAATATTTGTATTTTAATCTATTTCTTAAAGATTTCTCATAATAATGTAATTTGCGAGTCACGTGATCATAAGGTTATGTATCAATTATTAAGATACAAAATAATTCACTTCGCGTAAACTTTTGTCAAACTTACATCAACATCAGTGTTGTGTCATTTAAAATTTTTTTTATTATTGAAAATATAAAAAAATAAGTAAATATCACTGTTCAAGTATAATAATAGTACATTGCATAACGAGTGGGCTAAGTGAGTCTTTATACGGGAAGCACAATGTTTTTAACATGAGTCGTAGGTCCACAAGCATGAGCGCTAGCGAGTGCTTAGTGAATAGTGTACTCTGATGATGAGTGCTAAGACCATTGTGTTTGACGGATAATGACAGCCCATGTGCTATGCACTACTTTATTCAACAAATGTCTGATTTTACGAATTTGTATATCAGCAAAGTAAACCCTAAATCAGGTGGGGTTATGTATGATACTAGTTCTTGACCGCTTTCACCACTCATTTTGTATTTCATTTTAATTAATAAAACATAACGAACGTATTTATGCATAGATACTGAGATGAAAATTGTTAGATTGATGTAGTACTCATTCCAAATATATTTAGTGTCGGAATTATTTGCTCTTGTGATAATAGTAGAGTTTATTTTTAAGAACGGTCGATAGAGATTTTAGAGAAATGTACCCTGATAGCTAAGTTGGCAGCGAACTGTCGCCAAGTTAACTGCAAAAATTAGCATCTGAGTGGATGGCAACTGGTAGCCTACTTTCTGAGAAAGCTGATGGCAAAAGTTGGTATTTCATTAGTTGACGGAGGTTGCCTTCAGTGTTCTCAAAAAGTTGGCGACAGGTTACGGCAGTAATTGCCGCCAACTTTCTGGAAAAGTTGGTAACAACTTGTAGTCAACAGTTAGAAAAGCTAAAGCTGTCGTCAACTTGATCGCAACTAATTGACACCAACTTTCTGACCAGAAAGTCTTGCTATCAGAATATGGATTCAAGTGCGTTTGGTTATGACCCCCATAATCAAACGCTCTTGCGGAACACAGGACGCCATTTGCTTTTTAAGAAACTATTAACCACCAATCGGTGAACGGCCATCTTGGGTTTGCTTTGCAGATATAATAAGGCGCGATAATCAGGCATGCGTTAGATAAAAGTTTTCAAACTTTGTGTTAATTAAAAATAAATATTCAAATTCTGAAGGTATAAATTATTGTAAATAAACCCATAAATTATTTGACTAAAGTGTTTTTGGAATAATAAAAAATTATTGTTAATAGTTTAAAAATAATCATAAAATTATTAATATTTGCGTTGATCGAAATATTCATGTCTTAGACATTTCACATAGCAAATAATTTATTCATGCTGTTATTCTCTAGTTCTCAAAAATAATGAAAAAATCATAAGCATACTTGTTATTGGGAGTAATAAAAAAGATTCATGTGGCTCGCAAAACATCATGTATTATCTTCGAGCATATTTAATTAAATACAGGAAATCGTCATTTTCAGAAAAAAAAAAAAAAAATCTCTAGCTGCTTAATTATCTTCAATAATTCTCGATTAATCTGTCGTCATTAAAAACTGATTTAATGATTCATTAGACTCAATTTTTTTAATCTCTTCTTTATTATAACTGAGTGTTATATATGCATGCAATAAATGAAAAAATTACCAATGAAAAAAACATAATTGCAAACGATAAAAATGATTAATATATATGATCTAGTGGGGCAGCAGCAGCGCTCCTGGGGCCGTGACTTAGGTAACGTCTCTCAATCGCTCGCTTATTCTCAAACTTTTAAATCTTCTTTCGTCTGAGTATATATACTTTTTATCACTGTATTTTCGCTCAATTATATTCCTATATTATCCGGCCTGGCCTCATCCGCTCTTCATTTGACACATTCTACTGTATACATTTACAATTTTATTAACTTTTTCTACTATTTATATATTTCATTCTTATTACGGTTTATATATATATATATACATATGTATGTTTATATATCTATATATATATATATTACTAATTCATGCTATCTTGATAATAATAATCATTTTTTTGACTCTTTGCCTAATTAATTCGCGCTTTCCATCGCTGTCAAAAAAATTGTTCGAGCATTTATCAATGCGATAATTATTATTAATTAATCTATCATATTCCCTCACAATATATATAAATGTACATATATTACAACTCTATTCATACTCTAAAATCATTACTTCACTTTGAAAAAATGAATTTCTTTTATATATTAGTGTGTTTCCGAAAAATATAATGAAGCAATAGAAAATTATTTTCAAATTGCACGGGAAGATTGGAACCCGACTGGTTACTGTTCTGCACCCAACTCAGTACGGTGCTGAAAGAAAATGCTCGATTATGGTGTAGCACCACACTGATTACTGTGCGGGACCTCTCTGATTAAAAACTCCGATTGAAACCAATGAATTCCGATTGAAAGTCTATCAGATTTCGATCGGAACCGATCGGAATTCAGCGGTTTTAATCGGAATTTTTAATTAGGGCTGACTGAGTCGGGTGCAGAAAAGTAACTAATCGGGTTCTAATCTTTCCGTGTAAAATATGATTTTAACTAAATACAGTTCAATTTTTTAATGAATAATTGTTCAATTCAAATTTTAACTATATAGTTTACTCAAATTGTTATGATATTTACTCTCTTAAAATGAATCAGTGAAAAGTGCTGCAAATCAGTGAATATTTACTGAGAATCAGTCCCTAGTATATCACTGATTGAATTAGTAATATACTTGGGATTATTTGAGCAGTGAATATTCACTGATTGGAGTATTTTTCACTGATTCATTTTAAGAGAGTAGTAAATTGAAGTAAATAAAGAGATAACACAATCAAATGAACAATTAACACTACGATTTCAAACGAGAAGATTCATTCACTTTCAATGTCAGATTTAGATTAACCAGATTTTGAGGAGTGGAACCATGTAATTATCAATTCAGAAAAGGGCGTTTAGTTTTTCTATTTATTGTGTATTCATTTTATGAAAATATTTACATTAAATATTCGTTTTTGTTTTATTACATTGCAAAAACAAATTATTTTTACTAAAATTTCAATGCTGCTTTATTGCTAACCCTAAATATGTATAAATACATAATCGAATTCAATATTTCGATGCGTTATGAAATTATACAAATGGACGACACTCGCCATTTTGTATCACATTAATATTTAATAGAAACATTGCAATATATATTTCCCTATAAATTCATAATGAAGATTTATTGAAGACCAACCAGAATTATCAAATTCCATAGCAAATATACAATAAAGTATGAAAAGAGTTGTAAATATATGACTTGTATGAATTTCATTAACAGTCAGGTATAACCACCTACCCAACCATATAAAAAGTTTATTAAATAACTAGCCTGCACTCTAGCGTGTGATTCCTCTCTCAACCACCTTTTTTGCATCGCATGACCTCTGCTCGGGTGTGTTGGGTCCCTCTTTTGTACTCAATAAATTTGCCATTTTTAAAAAGTAGCAGATGTATACCCTTTTTCATTCGCTCTAATGGCAACTGACATTATTAGTGAAAATTAATAAATCATTATATCATGTATAAATTCAAAAAAGTTTATAACTTAATATGAAGTTGAAAATCTATTCATTTTGAAATATAACAATAATTTTAAAGGGTTTCAAAGGCGTTAACTGTTTATGAGTTTAAAACAAGTTTATGAATGTACGAGTTTTCTTACCTATCAGGCATCAAATATTTTTTTTTAACTCTGATTAAGTCCAACTGACTTGAAATTCGGTAGGGAAGTTTTTTAGGCTGCATTCATATTAACTAAGAACGGATATTGCGAAAATAAATTTCTAAAGGGAAAGAGGGGGCGTCAAATTTGAAAACACTCATGGGTTGCAACTATAAATCCAGCTGACTTAAAATTTGGTCGAGATGTTTCTTAGATTACATTTAAGCTTACAAAGAACGAATATTGCAAAAAGAAACTCCTGAAAGAGCAAAAAAGGTGTCGAAAATAGATAAACTTATTTTGCAGTTATAAATCCTACACACTTGAAATTTTGGTAAAACGGTTCCTTTACTCATTTCAACATCTACTCAGAACGGATAGCGCAAAATCGATCTAAGAGAACAAAAAACACTTCTCAAGAAATGCCGGATTCTTCTAACTAACAGGAACGTTGGTGCCAAAGTTTATTTCTATACACGGAAAGATTGGAACCCGACTGGTTACTGTTCTGCACGCGACTCAGTACGGTTCTGAAAAAAAATGCTCGATTGTGGTGCAGCACCACACTGATTACTGTGCGGAACCTGACTGAGTGATATGCGCACACAACTAAGTCAGGTCCTGCACAGTAATCAGTGTGGTGCTGCACCACAATCGAGCATTTTTTTCCAGAACCGTACTGAGTCGGGTGCAGAACAGTAACCAGTCGGGTTCCAATCTTTCCGTGTAGGTCTGTTAGTTAGATAATGGGAGTCTTTTCGTCTTTGACGCCTCCGAAACGCCCTTCAAAGTTGATTTTCGAAAAAATATCAGTAATGGCGAATTCTTATACACCGGAATCTTTATAATTTTTACACACCCTAACTTTGGATCCTCTCCTCTCATTTTTTACAAAAAAGTGAAAAGAGCATTCGTCTACTGCCGTATATTTTGTAATTCTAACTCTAGAACTTTCAGTCCCTTCGTTGTCAAAATTAGAGAGCTTTTTGTATGTGTGAGGAAAACTATATATATGATTAAGAAAGTAATAGTTGGAAGTAAAATAGTATATTACACATCTAGGGAGGAAAGTGGAACATTCCAAACCGAGTGTATAATTACCTACCCGAGCTGAAGGTGAGGGTAGCAATCTTGCGAATTGGGACATCGTAATTTTAATTTTTAAGAGATTTAACAGAAACTCTTGAAACACTTCGTTCGACAACTTTATATGCTTCAATGAAATAAAAGAAGTTTCCTGTACTACCAAACGTCTTAAATTGCCGACAAGTTTCTCAGAGAGAGAATTTGATGTGGTTGCAGAAATAATTTCACATACTCACATTAAAATTGATAAACATTCAACAAGAATTCAAGTGTTTTTTTCACAGAATATCAAACTATATTTCAATGAAAGTTTTTATATTCTCGACAATAAAAAGAAATAATTGATAACAAGAGTTACGTATTTTTCGCATTCAGATCAAAATAACAGCAATTGCAAGTGACTTAGGACAGTAATAGTTAGTGTGCTAGACAGAGGCCTCAGCGGAAAAGAACGCACTACATGACGTAGTGGTAAAGTAAAAAGAGTCCAGTACCAAAAATGGTAGTTACAGTCCACAGGATTAACAATAGATACCAGTAAAGTAACTATTATTGCTTTTACAGTGCAGTAAAATCTCCGTAATGTTAACACTCCTGTCCAGGACCATTCCGTAATGTTAACAAATCCTACGTCGCCACCATACCAATACTCGAGTCTTATGTGCGCAGGTCTGCGCGGTGAAAATGCGTGATGTACGAAAAAAAAATCATTTTTAGGTTAGGATTTAATCGTATAGGTACAAGTTGGAAGATTTGAATTGCCCGCCACTAAGGTTTTTTTTTATTGGTTGTGCGAAAAAACGTAGTAGGAGACAGGATTGTAAACATTAGGGAGAGAATCTTGTTAAATTTAGAGTGTAACATTATGGAAAGTCACATTAGGGGGATTCTACTATAGTTTGCTCGACAATACTCTCTATAGTTCGAGGCAGTTCGTATTGTTAAGAGGAAAATTAGCTATTGCTGTTGCCAAAATAATCCCTACTCCGAGAGAAATGTCAAGTAAATATGCCTATGCAGCGTAGTAATGGTTACATTACTCTATAGTTTGTGTCACGCCGCTCTTATGTAACTGCTTATACAAACTATAGAGTAATGTAACCAATACTATGCTGCATAGGAATATTTACTTGACTTCATTCTTCTCCGTATACGGTTTTATGAGAGATTCCGTTGTTTCGAATATTATATTGAGTTGATTACCTATCGAAAAAGAAATATAGTCAATCTCAAACAAACACACGCCTAACAGTGTCTTCGAGCTTGAAAATGTTGCAGACAGCAGAAAGATTCACGGGTTCAGTTAATAGTCACATTTTTTATTCAGAAATAGGAGTTTCTAATAAAAATTTTTGTACAGAATGAAAACTCTATCTCAATATTCATTTGCTTTATGGTTTCCGAACAACGAAAACTTGATATTTCAATAAAAAATACTAATTCGAAGATTATAAATTTATGTAAGTTTGGAAAACTCAAAAAAATCGGAAAGTATCAGGGCTGGTCGCAGAGGGCTGGTTGATCGTCGGAGTCTTTAGAAACGGATTATTAACTAAATTGTTTATAAAATTCAAGTTATTGAATAGTAATAAAAACTTTTCTGCAGCTGAATTGTCCAAATATAGGCCAGGATAAATTCAATAAACATTGTGCACAGATGCGGATTGACAACTATATTTTTTCAGATGTTGGAATGATGTTGATGCAGACTGGAATGGTGAAAGGAAATACTGTCTTCAGAAATTACCTTGATGGTACGCTAAATTCCTTCCAGTCATTGTTTCCCTGCCTATTATATATATATCAAAAATCGGAAGATATTTATTAAAATTCTGTGCGATGTATTCGAGTATTTCAATCACGTTTTGCACTTTAAAAGGATAGAAATTTAAATGCGATAATAAAGCTCTGCTCAAACCTTCACGTTTGAAGTTTGCGAAGGATTTGATCTTTTATCGGAAAATTAACTTTCGTCTAAATTTTGTCCTAACACTTATAACAGAAAAAAGGGTGTAGTTATGGTTAACATATTTTATGTTTTGATTTAAATGTTACGGAACTTTTAATTTTGATGGCAAAACATTCGAATTTGTTTGAAAATCCACAAAGCATGAATGATCATATAAAAAATTGAAGCATAATCATTTTTTTCTATCAAAGAATTTTCTAAAGATTCAAATTCGGGTTGAAATTATCATATCCCAGTTAAAGAAAATCATTTTGAATCAAATTCATTCATTTTAAGAAGCTATGACTTCATTCCATTCAGTTCATTTTTGAGTATTTAAAATGAGCTTCAACCGAATCAGGATAAAATTTGTTCATTTATCATTTCGATATATATATTTATATAAGGGTCTTTCCACCAAGTGAAATTTTTTTTAGAGTGTGACCCCCATGGATCTTTTCATATTTTTCATGATACCAATATCGAAAATTCAGGTTTCAGTATCTGTACAGTCAATCAAATAAAACTACAGTGCTCCCCCTCCCCTAAGATATGAGCCTAGGGGCTTTGATTCCAGGAAAAATATCTTAGAGAGGTACCCCTTCTACTCTTACAAGGTGGAGCTATCAAAAATAGAAGCATGCGCAGTCTTACCATCTATAAGTATATCTATGTATATTTAAACAGCTGACTTATAGTAGTGGCACAAGCGCATGCGCAAGTAAATTCCACTGTGTAGTGGGGAAACTGAATTGAGGGGAAATGGTTGTAAAATGAGGGAAAATGATATCTTAGGGGGGGAGCACTGTAATTACAGCCCAATGCTGAAGAGATATAGTATACTACATACCAAGGGAAGAAAAGAGCTTATTACAACGCGCGTGTATAATTGCTTATCTAAGCCGAAGGCGAGGGTCGCAAAATAATGTTCCTGCCCGTTGAAAACTGATTTCACTCTTGATTTTAGCTCAGATCCTTGTTATTTGTTTATTAGTAAATTCAGATCACTGATTTTATGTATTCAGGTGACATCGATGACTTGGTGATTAAGTTTTACAAAAATGAGTGTAAATGATAAATAATTTGTTTATTCTGCTTAATTAAGAATTACAAATCACAATTTACGCTTATGCTAACAGTTAAAAAAAAATGCCAAAATTTAAAAAATGAATATTACGAAAGTAATTATAACTAAGAAGTCAAATCTTTAGTGAATCATCATTTCAATGAAAAGAATAGCTCGACAAAATTTGAAACGATCGACGGGGCCACTTTTTATAACAAATGTTACTTGGTGAAATGGCCCAAATATATATAAATACATTTCTATAACAAAAGTTTTCAGTCGACTCATTTAGAAATGTCGATTAGTGCTTGGCTCGATTTTTCAAGTAATAGCCTATATTCCGATAAATATTAAACTACTTTTCAAAATCTTCCTATGAGTCACTAAATATCATTTTATTATAATTCAATACGGTAATTTCAATTCTAAATACAGCTTTTAGAAAATTCGTGACTTTTTGGTGGAAAAAAAATTATTTTTCAATTTTTTGATCAACGGATGAAAATAAGTAATTGACTCAAATTTACTTTTTTCGCAATGAAAATACATTATTAATTAATGCATGATTTTATTTTTCAATTACTGATATAATTAAAAAAAATTTTATTTACACATCTACAATCTTTTCGAAAAACATTTACGATTTCTATATTAACTTCCATAATAGTGTAAAAATAACTTTTTTCGGGATGTTGAAAAATTATTGGCTATAAGATTCTATTCTTTGTTTTCAAATTAATCAGGTTCTTTACTTACAAAATGTATTTTATCGTGCTAACTGTATAATCGTTCATTAAAATAATAACATAATATAAATAATATTTTTTGGTTGCTGTTGCATTAAAAACCATTGTTTGCTCGGCTAAAAAATTTTTGTTTTCTATCATTGAAGTTGTGTGAAAAACGTATCAAATTGATTACTAAATTAAATAATTACTAAGTAAAGAAAGTTTGAGAAAATTAAAGCTTATTTAACGCCTACTAATTCCCAGAGAGTGCATATTGTCAAGCACGTTGTTTGGTTGTTGTATTATACGTTCACATTATTGTTATTACGTGTCACTAATATATAATATTGAAAATAGATACACGCTTTTATTTGATATTAATCATCATTATGTGATAATATATTCAATGTTGCTTCAAATAAGTTTATTTTTGTATTATGTTTCTTCTTATATATTATCTACGTAACCAAATTATCATTATATTTGTTATTGTAAATTTTCGCGCTGTTTTCAGATAACTGCGGCTTATAATATTGAAACCTTTGTTTATTACTATTTTTATTTCTTTTTGAATAAGAAAATAAAACCAAACTGCTATTAATAGTCGATTGTGTAACAAGGGACGAAACAAAACGATTTCAGACCAGGGTGAAGTTGGCTGCTCGAGCCGCAAGCGAGGACTGACATCACCCGCAGTCTAAAATTGTGTTTCATCCTGAGTTACAGACAATATTTTTCAAGATTACCTGCATTGTAACTTAAAGTTTTAGGATCAGCAGTCAGTCAGAAACAAGTTAATTTAAGACCAATGTTGTGATCAACTATTAGCGTAAGCGTAAATTGTCATTTGCAAATTTGATTATTAGCAGAAACAATAGATACTATTTATTATGTCTACTAATTTTTATAAAATTTACCCGGGTCAAAATATCTAGCCTCAATCTAGCCTGATCAAATCCAAGTAAGCCTCAATCCAGCCTCACTGAGTAAAGAAAGCATTTTGAGCCTCAAATGATGTTCAAAAAGCCTCAATGAGCCTCAAATGACTCTCAAAGATCCTCAAGAAGCCTCGATGAGCCTCAAATGAACCTACTACTCGACTATGTAATTTAAACTCGATTAGTATTATTTGAGGCTCTTTGAGCATTATTTGAGGCTCATTGATGCTTTTTGAACATCATTTGAGGCTCAAAATGCTTTTTTTGCTCAGTGAAGCTGGATTGAGGCTTACTTGGGTTCGATGAGGCTAGATTGAGGTTAGATATTTTGACCCGGATAATCAAAAAACCAGAACTGTCATTTACGTAATTAAAATTCATGGTCTGAAATTACTATAAAACAAATGATAAGTATTAGAGTTTAAATTACGAATGCCTTCAGTCAGCGGGCAGAAACATGAGTTGTTTCTTCCCGCAAACTGAAGGCATTCGCAATTCACGTGTTCGCCAACATGTTCACGGCATCGGACTGAAATTAGCGTGTTTCGATTGGCTATAGATACACTAAAACTTGAAGTTTTGATGCTGGTATCCTGAGAAAAACTTTTAGACCAGTTTTAAACATTGACCCAAGGAATCCATTTCCTTGAAGGAAACGTTTATCTGACAATAGTAATTGCCAATTGTTCCTTTCATCTAACGATGATTGCTTTTTGATACTTACGAATTATCTCAATGATTCGTATTAAAACGCCTCTCGTAATTTTTTTTAGTTAATTCATTTTGTAAACGGGCCCTAACTTATCAACTTATCAATTTTGAAAGATAGACAATCGTCCTGATTGAAAATTCTATTCGATTCTGAATGGAACTTGAGGGCACCTTATAAGTGCCTTGATTGGCCCGATTGATTTCGATTGACTTCCAATTGGAGGTTTTGATCAGATTTTGTGATGATTAAGAATGCGACGTTTACCAAATAAAAATAACATATATTCTTGTTGACGGTATATAGTTCGAGAGAGACAAGTGAAAGGTTCATGACCGTCCTTTCTAAAGGACAATAGTACATGGGAAAAATGATGGACGCCCTGGCGACTAGCGATTGATTAATAACGATAATGTTTAGGAAAACAGTATGCTTGAGATTTGCCGTAGGCTAAAATGCAGAAAAAATAGTAAAGAGAGATGAAATTGAAGGTCGAAGGTAACAGCTTTGGATTTAATTTGAATCCATATTCATTTTGGATTCATTCCCGATTTTTTAGTGTAAGCAATATTAAACTATTCGTGATAGTCCAATCTATGTTTTGAATAAGTTAAAAGCGGTCAGTTTAAGATTTTAATGTCCAAAATCCCGTACGGAAAAAGTATATATCCGGGATATATATGGGGAAAATTGAATATATGTCTTATATATGCGACATATATTCAGATCTGCCCGAATATATACAGATATATACTTTTTCCGTACGGGACGTTCAATTTATATTCAAAACGTTAAAAACGTTTAATATTTCAACTCGGGTAGTCATTGATTGCTTAAAATCATGTTAACCAACTGTTAATGGAACGTAATTGCTGAAATTTGTAATGTAATCTCTAAAAGTACATCTCCTGATTAAACAACTGAATTCGATCGAATTAAACAGAATTAAATTTTTAATTCTATTTAATTCAGATAAATTCTGTTAATTCAGTACCTAACTTAAAAATGAATTCTATCTAATTCGGCAGGAAAACCAGAATTCGTCCAAATTAAAACGAATTTAAATAATTCTGTTCGATTTAATTCTGATTAATTCGAAAATAATTCTCCAATTTCTGGTTCTGAATCCGAATTAAACTGAATTGAAACGAATTTGAAATTTTTAAATCGTTTTTATTCTGTTTAATTCAAATTCAAATTTTCAATTCAGTTGAATTCTGTTTTGTAGAATTCGACAGAATATAACAGAATTAAAATTTTTAATTCGGTCGAATTCAGTTGTTTAATCAGGGTCGATACTGAAAAGATCGGAATAAGCTAATAAATTATTTTATTATTTTATTAACATTATATTCACCGATCAGAAAAATTACACAAAATACTATTACATTTTTACCTTAAGTATTCTTTCAAGAATATTGATAGTACTTTTTTAAGAAGGTTAGATGATGGTCACTTCTTTTCAATTAATTCAATTCAGAACTCTGCATCACTCCATGTTTTAATGACATAAAATTCGAATTTGAAAACTAATTAGCGTATTGTGAATATATTGTGCGATGGGAAAGCAATATAATAGTTGATCAGAAATGCCAAAAAAGAGGCTTTTACAAACAATCTCTGGTATTGGGAAGTACTATTGATATTTCTGCTAATACGAATAAAAAAATTATGTAGGGTCTTAAGTCATTGAGTCTTAAGTCACGTTGGATCATATATAGTACCTATGAAAGTCAATAACATACGGTGATTACACTGTAAAAAATTTTCGTGTAAAAATGGCCCCGAGGACTTTACTCGGCCGTGTAGGGTGAAATAATGGTGTAAAAAATCCTCGGTGTAAATTATTCATTCGTGTAATTTTTAAACGGTGTAATCTACTTTTTTTTACACCATTCCGTGTTACTCGTTGTAATTTTGATTAATGAGAAACAAATGATCATTGGATATTTTTAAATACTTAACCAATAACTATATTAATTTTAGTCAAATATTAAGTAGTCTTTTGAAAATTTAAATATTTTGAATATTTCTTTTGAACGCAAAATTATCATAAATTACACATTTACAAGCTGGACGGTGTATATATTTGGTGTAATTTTCTCACCAAAATTTTTACACCAAATCAGTAGAGTACACCGAGTTCGAAAATTTTTTACAGTGTATAAGTAGCAAGCGCATATGAAAAATTTATATTAATATGTACTAGGTTAAATATATTTGTGATTATACAACAAAAACATATATTTTGGAGTGTGATTTTCCATGTGAAATGGAATATATATAAACATTCTAGACAAAAACATATCAGCTAAAATATATTGTTGAGAATACAATAACATATATTTTTAAGAAATATACACTGTAAAAAAGTTGTGGAGTGACCGCGGATTAAATCCGGAGTCAATGCGGAGCGGATGACTATTTATTTAATCCCCTTAGAGTGAAATTTACTCTGAAGGGGAGTTTATTTTAATATTAAAACTCCGAATCGAAGTGAATGCGGACTTAAATAAAATCCAGATAACTGCGAAATTACTCCGCTGAGAAAAGAAACTCCCTATTTACTCCGAAATAATTTTTTATTGAATTCCGAAACTCCACGTGACGGAGTGAATTCGGATTGAGATAAAATTCGTAATTACTTCGAATTTACTCCCGATTTTTCACAGTGTAGAAGACATATTTCAATTTAAACTTAATATTGAGTATTACATGCAATTTTGCCGCTATATATGATCTGATTTTTTTATATAGTCGACAATATATTTTAGAATTATATGTTCTTTTCATGCGGGTAGTGCACTACCCTTTGACAACTTGATTCCTAACTATCTACGACGACTTGATTTAAATGTGAAAACTAATAGCTATGATTCTTCTCCCTTCGGGCAGTGGCTACATTCCGGAAAGGCGTACGGGCCGTTCAAATGGTCGGAAGAGCAAGTACGTATCCCACGAGAATAGAATTTGTGTCACGTATCTGTATATTACTGTTACACACCATATCGGTGGTTCTTTTATGTAAAAGTGAGAGTGTTTTATTTCAAGCCCTACTTCGATTTCTTATAATGTGATATATTGTCTCACGTGTAGTTTTGAATTATCTAGTATTGAAGTAGCTTTTGCTTTATTTTTAATTTGTTATTTTCACAGGTTTATTTGTTGTACTGTACATTTTCTTTTTCTAATTATAATTATACACAGGTCACAAAAATTGAAGGATATTAAAAAATTCCAAATCTTTAGGTGATTTTCAAAAGACTGTTACTTTGCAAAAAAAAGTCGTCGATCTTGAGTTCATTTTTTCTGGAAAAATAACGAAAAACTTGTTCTCAAATTGAAAATTTTAAAAACTGTTTTTTTTTCTATTTTTTAAGAAACTAACAATTTTTAATGACAATCATTCAGATTATTGCTAAGAAAAACATTTCAAACCCTGAACAATGAAAAAAAATTATACTTTAATTCATTTATAGCAAAATTGACAATTTCAATCACTCGGAACTGAATAAAAAAATTTGAAACGGTTCGATTTTATTAAGGTTTCTTTGCAATACTTTCATTTTTTCTAAATTAACAGTCTTTTGAAAATCACCTAAAAATTTAGAATTTTTTTATAATCCCTTAATTTTTGTCACCAGTGTATAAGGATAGACTAGGCTAGCAGATACAAATAATAAAAAAAAAAAAACAGAAATCCTAAATGAAAATAGCTGAAGTCTGAACTACTTGTTTCGATGAATATCACAACTGCTGCCACTGAATATTCTTCTTCGAATTGTTTTTTCATTTATCGTTTTTTTTTAATTTTTCCATTATTATACATCTTAATAGATATTAAATACTGATATATTCTAATATTAGATTATTGAAATTCAATTAATAAAATTTATTTTATTTTCATTTAATGTTAGTTCGATTACTTCTTATTTTGTTAATTTTATTATTCAAAAGCTACTTCAATAGAATGAACACGGGCTAATCTGAACAATACTCATTATTTCCTCGGTCATTAGCTTTAACTCCATTATTAAATTGTTACCAACAATAAATTTATTATTTTCTATCGGACATTTCTAAATCTAATGTTACATTATTAGGAAAAGTTTAGCTAATATGTTTTTTTTTTGTTTTCAAAAAATTTAATTTTTGATATAAATTAAATATATATAACTTTTTCACAATCATTTAAGTATCAATACACAAAAAGCTAAATGCTTATAAAATCTATCGAAACAAAAAAATATGTTTTACTTATTCAAATCCTTTGTAATTCACATTAATTGAACAAAAAACAAAATTTGTTTTAGATAATATTTTTAACAAGATTTTGTAAAAATCTTTAAACTAGCAGAGTTAAGGTTGAAAAATAAAATCTTATATTGACAATTTTATTAAAAGTCAAATATAAGGTAACAGACCTAGTACCTGATCAGGGAACTAGAATCCGATCACTCCATATATTCGTATTTGAATATCTATATTTAGTCAAATTTAGTAAATATAGATATACAAATACATGGAGTGGTCGAGTACTAGTCCCCTGATCGGGAACTAGGCCTTTTAACTTATAAGTAGGGGAGAGTGGGGTCAATTGGACCACGGGGCGATTGAACCAGTAAGCTTAAAAAATCAAAAAAAAAATAGATAAATGAGCCGTCCTCTTGGAATTATATTTTAATACACTAAACGTTAGTCTGACCAAAATTTGGAACCAATATGATAAATTAATTTTAAAAAATCCAAGTTTTTGTGTTTTTAGGCATCTGAACTTTTTTTTCAGCTCTTGACAAATTGTTTAATAAGTTTTAATTTTCAAACGTAACCTTAAAATTTTTTTTGTAATACCTTCTTTCATATATTAGTCATAAATTTCTAACTTTACATCTAGTAAAATAGTTCTTGAATGTTTTTTTTTAAACTAATTATTTCAATAAAATAATATGGGGTCAAGTGAACCAGTACTCTCGGGGACGGTTGAACCACACGAACCACACTGTGAGCATCAGACATGCGCGCGCATCTTGACTGAATGTGAAAAAAGCTAAACTAACCAAGAAAAAAAATAATTATATTGACAGAAGTTGTAAAAGTGATTGTTATAACATATAATGTTATATAAAATAATCAATATTATTAGAAGTATTGTAATTTCAGTTTTAAGCTGTAATGAATAGTAAATTATTCATTAAAATTCGTTTGTGGTTCTAATACTCTTGGTTCAATTGTCCCCGACTAGTGGTTCAATTGCCCCCGCAGAAGAGACGATTGAACCATTTGATGCAGTTGTACAATTTCGTATTTATTAAAAATTTGTATCATTTGTTAAGGTAGTTCACTCGCGACCTATAGTGTGTGCTATTGCTTACTATTTCACTCGCTATAGCTTCCTCTTTTACATGATATCGTTAACTCGCTTTTTCTCATTTGAAATTGTGAGACAAATTTCTTTGAATATTTACAACTTTTTCACTAATCGGTAGTATGATTATTTTTAAATTTTTTAAAATTCGAATTTTTTTTTTCTACTATCTGTTAGTTTTTGGAAAAATTCTTAAGCAAAATAAATTGAAATATACGTGAAAATATGACTTTTTTTTAGGTTAGTCCAAGCTACTACATGTTAACTGTGTGCACTTTGATTATTAATATCTCGTCTCACAAACGATCAAAAATTCTGATCATGAAATTCTTATAAAAAGTCAGTTTGCGAGTGAACTACCTTAAGTTATGTGCTTATGAGAAGTGATAGTCTATATAATGAAGTATAATTTCGTAAAAAAAGTAGTTATCATTTTGCTTTTATTCATCTAAAAAAAATGTTAAAGTATTCTTGGTTCAATTGACCCCACTCTCCCCTACCCGATCAGGGAACCCTATCCAAAACATCCCATAGAATCCATTAGAATGGGTCAAAAGCCGCATAGAATCCTATAGACTTGTATTGGTTTTTAAGCGGCTTTTGACCCATTCTAATGGATTCTATGGGATGTTTTGGATAGGGAACTAGTATCCGGACAGAGAACTAGTACCCGATCATTTCATACATATGTATATCAATATTTACTAAATTTGATAAAATATAGACATACAAATACATGAGTGATTGGGTACTGGGTCTCTTATTTTACTACAAAATTGACAAATATTCAAATTATTTGTGTATACATTCAAGCAAATAACGTTTATTAACTTTCGTTTATAGCTAAACTCTTCCTAACCTATCATTTTATGTTTATCTTGGTTGTAAATATACTCAATCATCAAAAGTACATTAATCCACCGACGAACTATAAAATAAAATCGAACTATTAAAGCTATTGATTGACAAATAAATGAAATACTGCAAACTAAATACAGCAATGTCGATGTGAGAAATTATTCGTGTGCGTAGTATATCTTAGTGTTTTTGACTTTTATATATGTGATGTGGTTTTAATTGTTTTTACGAATAATAATTTGATTAAATATTTCTAGATTTCGTGTTGGAAAATGTAGTGAATAAAAGAAAGATTGTGAAATGACCTCAAATTATGTTTTAAAATTAATTGTTTGCTCGATTATCAACGAATTAATTTAATAACAATTTTAAATGTTGTATTATTTTATTTTAAAAAACGTGTACTTACTATTCTTCATACTACATATATATTTTATACAAAAATCGCTATGAGTGTTTGTATGCAGAGATAAATTGTAGTGAACACGATATTAGATAGTTTAATAATGAGTGATGTGTGTAATCAGAAAATTTATTGAATAACAAAATATTTAATTATATCTTACTATACGTTATACATAAAGAGAAATTTATTGATAATGTGATGCAATTACTGATAGATATTAAAACTATTGTTCATAACGATAATTATATAATTCGAATTATACTTTGCCAGATATTTTACAGCTTAAATTTTTTTTACTTTTATGATTCCTGAGGTGTAAAATAAAAAATGACAACAACAAAAATTAAAAAAAAATTTCGTATCTAAAAATGCATTCAAAAATTTAAAAAGTCGGCCGACTCCCGACTCAAAGCCCGGGACTCAAATCATAATATCGGAGTAGTTTTATGTAACAAAAAAAGAAAAAAATGAATAATTGAATCAACACAAGGACTATAAATTGTAGTTTTTTGATATACATTGATAGTTAAAAAATATATAACCCAGTCGAACTTGGAATAGATATTTTATCAGTATCATTTAAGTGTGAAAAATTCAAAAATATACCCAAATTATGAGATCTACACGGAGAGAAATTTCAAGTAAATTTGCCTATGCAGCATAGTAATAATTACATTACTCTATAGATTGTATGAGCAGCTCCATAGGTTCGGCGTGACACACACGATAGAGTAATGTGATTATATTACTATGCTGCATAGGCATATTTACTTGACATTTCTCTCCGTGTATATCTCATTTTTTGGGTATGAATTGAGTATAAATTTTAAAACACCGAAATCTTTATTAATTGAAACTTAAATTTTCTATATAAAAGCGATTTTTTTTTAATAATAAATGAATAATCATTGGCAATAAATAGCTTTTAAAAAAATGTGCCTGAAGATCCGAACGTTTTTCGGGCAACAACAAAAAAAATTACCCGTACGGAAAAAGTATATATACGGGCAAAATTGAAAATATGCGGCATATATTCAGATTTGCCCGAATATGTACGGATATATACTTTTTTCGTATGGTTATAAAGTAAAAAATCTACTGAATAACTAGATTTCTAAAATGCTTCGCATATGAATGCTGGTGTGTCAGCCGAAAATCTTAGACCACACCCAATTTCCGGAACTACCCCTTAGCAGTCAAATTATATAAATTTTTTTCATTTTCGTTGGGCGAAAAACGTTCCGATCTTCAGATAGATTTATAAAACAGAAACAATAGTTAAAAGCATTATTCAGTACTTGTAAGAATTTTATAACAGATTTCTGAAAAATCAAAAATATTTGGCAATAAAAAAATCATCAGAACATATTTAATACAATAAAAATAATACTAATCCTAAAACTAAATATTCTTCTGAATATGGTATAGATTTTTAAAATATTAAAAAAAAATTAAAGTTACAGCTGTCAGCTATAATTGTACATTATCATAACAAGTTTCTTTTTATGTATAACAAATAAATAATCATTTTATCTTCTCATACCTTCACACGAATTAATAATCAATACTCACTATTAGTAATACACAGCATAACAAATTAACCATAAATACAAACGTATTAGCCGCAAAAACTTATCATAAACTAACCGTCTATGTGTCTATGTGCCTGAACCTTTCGTCTTCCATGTACTACGTAGGTGAAGACTTCTCGTACTCAAGTAAGTTTAAACTTGAAGGATACTCATTTGTTAGTATAATCAGATTTTTTTATCTAAATGAATACAATAAGCTAAGACAGCGTAAATTGAAATCAATCATCGCTAGTAATTTACCATAAATTGCAACATTGAATTACTAATAATAATAACGAATAACTAGGATTTAATATTGTCAACGCACTACGCGTTACATACAGCCGATATAATTTAGATTTTGCATCATAAATAAGAACTACAAAATTATATTAATTCCTTATTTATGATCGTAAATCTGATATCTCAATTATCGCATACTATTTTATTACTCAATATAAAGATTTTCTTATTCATTTTGTGCATTTGTAAACATCCGTATTTTTATGATTTATAGATCATTTCTATAACTTTTAATAAAAAAATAATTCATTCATAAAAGTGATACATTTATTTGCATTACCAAATTTTTAAGTTAGGAGTTGAGAAATGAAAATTGGTAAATTTAAAAAAAAAACCTCAATTATGTATAAATTTCACCCAACACCAGCTGCTAAATGTTACTTCGTACTGGTAGTTCATCAGAAAAAGCACAAAAATGCATTCCATTACTTCACTTTACTTACTTATATCTTCCTGTTTTTCTTTTGTTATTCCAAAATTAATAAATTTGATAAATTAATCAATATAAAGAAATTACACCATATCTGCAACTACTTTTTCTTATTAGCATGACTTTTTTTTCAACTTAAATAATTTTCCATTCTTTAAATTTTATTCTTTCTGTGTAAACAACACCTACACTATTCAATAATGTAGTATTTGATTATTATGTAATTGTAGTGTAGACACTTTTTTTTTATATTAGTATTTTTCATTTAATGTTCAGCTTATAAACGCAGGTATTAATGCAAACGTATAGTTTAATTTTTTTATTAAAATGAAAATGAACTTAATCGAGTAATTTGCAGATTGCAAATTAATTGATTACTTGAAATTAATTAACAGAAGAAAAAATAAATAATTTAATATAATAGAGATCAAAAAACTTTTCATTTTAATAAAAAATTTCTAAGTATGACGGCATGGCGCATGTAGTAAAAAAAAGGCAGGTTGAAACATTATATTTTGTACAGTGACAATAATATTGATGAATAGATATATTAGTTTTACAAATATAAACAAAAATATAAAAAATTTTTTAATGCCAACCCTAGTAACACGTGTTTGAGCAAGATTCTAGAGTAAGTATCTTGAGCAAGACCCCTAGCGGCTAGTGTCTTTTTCAAGATCGTGTATCAAGAAACCTATGTCAAGATTTATGTGTCTTGCTCATGGTATCGTACGCAAGAATATTAAAGATATCTTGAGTACGGTGCAATGAAAAAGTGTCTGACGCATTTCTTGCACCAGTAACTTACAGAAGGTACTTACGCATGGCTCGCTCAAGATCCGCTCAAGGCTCAAGGTCAATTTTGAGCCTTGAGCAGATATTGAGCAAGCCATGTGCAATTATTTTCAACTATAGTCTTCTTCCAGAACTGAGTTATAATCTAGCACGAATTTCTTGTGTAAGGCTTGCACTAGGCTTGGAATTTAAATCTGGTCACAAGTATCTGCAGCAAGACACATACGTAGAAAAAGACACTAGCACCTATCGATCTTGAGAGCAGATTTGCTCAAGAATTTAAAAAAATTGTTATGTGGGAAGTTGGTCAAAAGTAATATGTATAATATTAAATTCAACAATATGTATGGAATAACATATATGTGGTATTAACACCTTCAGCAAGTCTGAAGGCCTATTTTCGAAGAGACGAAATATTCTCGATAAAATAGATATATATTATTCTATTCATATTGGTGAATTTAATACATATTGCTTTTGACCAACTTGGCGTTGAAAAATTCTTTATTATAATTATGGTCGTCAAAATTATCAAAATAAACAAAAATGTTAGTTCATAAATTCAACTGATAATTTTGTGCCGTAAAAAAAAATTATTATTGTCATTAAAATATAACATCCGAAATTCAAGTATTATTTAAAAACTATATATATTTACGAAGATAGTTCCAGATTTTTGATTGGTTATTTACAATAAACATACAGTTTACCACTAATAGTCTCAGTATTAACTAATTTTCGGACATTTAGTGTCTCGTTTATTGAAACTTGAACAAACAAATTAAACAATTTGATTGAATATTAACTTCTTTTGAGATTTTAATAAAAAAATAATAAATTTCAGTAAAAACGATTCATTTTTGCCTGGAACTATCTCATATATAAGTTTGATGCAATAAAACAAACTAGTGTAGAACATAGAATAGGTCCTAGATACATACTATTTATTAGATAGGGTAGCTAACATGTGTAGTGGTTTGTTACAGACGACCATCATCCTCCCCCCACATTCACTCCGCCAGAACTGCCCAAGATGGTTCACGTGAGAGGTACAGTTATACCTCAGTCAAGTCATGCTACAGTCTCGCAAGCTGCACTCATGTCTATGATAAATTATCGAAAATTATTATAATATCAATTATAATAATTTAACTTTTGACGAATTTATATTGCAATTATAAAAGCTATTTATCTAATTGCAAATCACTGTCATTACACTAACTCACATTATTATTAACTAAATCATTACTCACTTGTCATCACTTGTGTTAAATATTTTAACACCAATCATTTAACAACATTCTATCATTATTTTCATTGATTTTATGTTATTTATGTAGATTTATAACTCTTATTTTTATTTTACAAGTACACTGTAAAAAATTTTTGGTGTGAAAATGGTCCCCGAGGATAAACGGTCTACTCGGTGTCAAATTTTTTTGGTGTGAAATATTAAGCGATGTACTTTCGTACTATTGGTGGTGTAAACCCTCTAATCCACACGGTCCAAAATTTAACACCGTGCGTCGTATAACTTTTATACCGACAGTGTCTAAAATTTGAACACCAAATCATTCACACCACACCGTGGACTCAAAATTTTTTACAGTGTAGCTGAAAGATGAGTTTAAATGCATGCTTTTGATAAACTTAGTTTTATTGTTACAAAAAATCATGTTATTTTTAATATGTTTATTGGTTTAAATGTAGTGCCACATTATTGGGATTAGTTGCTAAGCAATATTTATAACTATAGATTTTATTACTATCGTATCCATAAAATATAACGTAGGATTAATCATAGGTTAAAGGATGTGAATAATAACAATTGGGGTTGATATTGATGAATATTGATCATTTCGTCACTTTATTGTCATTTCATCAGCACCTATCAAAATATGAACGAAATATTATGATTTTTCTTAATAATTCTCAGCCCTGATTAAAAGAAATAGCTCAAAACAATTCAATTTTAATACTGTATAGATATACATTCATCATTGAGTAAATCGTTTTCTTTAAGGTAGTTGTCGGGTGATGGGCATATTGTCAGAAAGTTATAAAATTTTTTATACCTATTAAGGGTATTAAGATACAATTACCATTAATATTTGAAGTCGATTGGCCATCTCTAATTTGAATTATTTATAATCAAAGTTCGTATCATTAACATTGCGAGCAATGAGGAGTATGTGTTTCAAGTCGCGTTCGTGATTCTAATAAAAAAACTAACAGTCAGAAACTTTTGAAAAACTAACAGAAAATTAATGAATTTGTCCTGAATTTATTTAAGAAAAAAAATTAAGTATTCACCATCTCATTGTTGAGATATAGCACCGCAAAGTTCAACAATAAATGAAAAAATACACATGTCGGTGAATTGGAAAAAAACAATCTGACAACGCTGCACGCGAGTATACATAGTATTATTTGAGCGGTAAATTTAAACATACTCAGTACACTATACAGCAACTGGCAGAGTATATGCGACGTTGTCAAATTTTAATTCAAGAAAATGTTCAATAGTATTTGTGTATACGTATATATGAGTAGTGTGTAGGTAAGCTTCTTACGGGTACAGTATCAAACAAAAGCAATGTCTCGTTTTAAATACCACCTAACCTACTCTTACCGCGTATATGGCTCATAACTTTTTGACAATATTGTAGCAGGACAACTACCTTAATCAGGGAGTTTCCGGAAATTAGGCAGTATTAAATTATTTCACATCTAACACATTTCCATTATATAGTTCTATTGTCTTAACTATAAAATAGTAACATGATCTGTAATTAAGAACAATACAATCTTCATATCCTGAGGTTGAAAAATTTTCAAAGTAAGTGGCCTGAAAGTAGATTACGAAGAATAATATTTTGTTCATTTTTTTATAGTCGCTAATGATCAAATCGAAATGAAGTGATAAACTATTCAATATTTATTGATATCAATTTCTAATTGCTTCTATTCATATCCGTCTCCCTATAATATGTCCTATTGTTATTTAAAATAATAAAGTGCGAATCTCTGGCGTAAAACGTTTTTTTTTTATTGTCTGAGATGGGGTATGCGCGCCTGTGAGCATGAGACTGTAGGTTTATTCGCGAATCACGGGGGGAGTAATATATGTCACACTAAAAGTGATGTGGCACACGTCATAATCGACTATTTGTGCTTCATTGAATTGCTTTCATAAGTACTCGAGTAATTATCGATTAATCGCCCTTTATGAATTTTAGGTGAGATCAGCCGCGAACGAGATGATCCTACTGGTAAGTTATTATGCAAATTAAACCAGTGAAATAAATGAACGATATTCCACAATCATAGTAATAATAGAACTGAAAATATTATAGTATGATTATAAAATTTGTGTAACTCATGCCGAGGAATACGCCGCTAAGTGGCTAGTCAAGTAGTCAGCCTGATAAAATTTTATATTAAAATACTATCCTTTCTGATTGGTCAAAAGTGTGGTCCAATATATATTAAATCACTCATTTTTATACTATTGTGGTCCCAGTAAGAGAATGAACTTTGGAAATCATACCCACTACCGCACATTTATAAACTGCGCATGCGCAAAAAAGTGGGAGAATATTTAATACTAGAACATCCAGAGTGGGAGTAAAACTCGACGACACTCGAAGTTCAATCTCTTGTTAGGATGACAATAAACCACTGAACTTGTGGAAAATGGCGTTACTTGAATTTAGCTGCCTTATTAACATGACCAAAGTCTCTAGACTGCATATGCGCACCTAATTAATAAGCACACGTATGTGTAGATCAATGGCACGTCAGCTGAATTTTATAACCTCACATATCTCTATTAATGGATATGATATAACACCAAAGTAGAATTTTTTTATTGAGTTAAGTTTTGTTAAATGAAAAGTATTAAACAAAGTATCTAATTCCATAAAGTATAAGCCTTTTTTTAGTAATAAAGTACTTTGGACATTCAACGGCGTTTTTCTTTGTGCATTCATTACATAACCTATTGTATAACATCTAATGACATCGAGTATACCCATATAACAATCTTGTTCAGGATTTGAGCAAGCCTACCCAGATAGCAAAATGACGTCTTGATAAGTTCTGAATGAGTTCCTATTTATGATTTGGACGTCTCATCAACATCTCAAAGAAGTCTTTAAGAAGTTCTCAAGATGTCGAATGAGCCACCTAGCGAACTCAGTAAGACGTCTTTAAAAAGAGTTCTTTTTTCTGACTTCGCAAATAAGACTTCAGTATGAATTTACTATGACGTCTTTTAGGAGCTCCTAAAGAAGTTCGAAAAAGAATATATTTAGACGTCACAAAACTGACGCCTTATTTATGGATTCTTCAAGAACTCTTAATTAAGAGTTCTTAAAAATGAAACCTTTAAGAAGTCATTATAAGACTTCTTGAAGACGCCTTCGAAAAGACGTTGTAAAGCAGTCATTCCGACTTAAATGCTGTCTGGGTAGTCTAAATTTCGATAGACGTTAGTGTCTTTTTCTACGTTTGTGTCTTGCTGCAGATACTCGTGGCTAGATTTCAATAGCAAGTCTAGTGCAAGCCTTACACAAGAAATTCGTGCCAGATTATAACTCAATTCTGGAGGAAGACTATAGTTGAAAACAGTTGCGCATGACTTGCTCAAGATCTGCTCAAGGCTCAAAATTGACCTTGGATCTTGAGCAGATCTTGAGCAAGTCATGCGTAAGTTACTGGTGCAAGAAATGCGCCAGAAACTTTTTAACTGCACCGTTTCTAAGATTTCTTCAATATTCTTGTGTACAATGCCTTAAGCAAGTCATGCACAAGTCTTGATGATGATTTCTTGCTACATGATCTTGCGTAAGACCCACACGCAGAAAAAGACACTAGTGACCAGAGGTTTTGCTCAAGGTGCTGGCATCAGAATCTTGCTCAAGCATGTGTTCCTTGGGTAATACCGATTCCACATGATGTATAAGAAACTAATAAAGTATTATAGTAAAATGTTTTGTTGTATAAAATTATAGCTATGAGAAATCATCGAAATTCAGTAGGAATGACGACGATAAATTCGACGAAACAAGTGAATAAAGTTAAGCCAAACGTGAATAGAACAGCAAACGACAGTTTGTCAAGTCCGAACCAACCGTATAATCAGAGGTATCGTATGGATAGTACCATTTTGTCTCACATGATTTATATAGACCTATCAGTACTTCATTGATTATCCAGTTATAATCATATTTTTACATTCATAATAGCGATATTTCCTTCCTTTTTTTTTTAAAGAATTAACAGATGAGTAGTTTAGTTACAATTAATCAACATCAGTGTAGTAATAAATTTAATATAGATAGCGAAACCAAATAATATTATACATTATCACCTGTTAATTGATGAAACAAATTATTTTTTTCCTGAAGCCAAAGGCATCACGTAACAGGTTTTTACGCATTATTGTCATTTTTTTCTATAAAAAGAATCCTTCATTTTTAAAATTCAAAAAAACAGTCTTGTGACTTGTAGTTATTAAATTCAATCAGAGCTACTACTTTCATCTTTTCAATTAATCATATGAATTGAAGTGTATTTTATAAATTACAGTTTGCTTTACGCTACATTTCATTGTACAGTTTTTTAATCTGATACCTTTTCATTCAATTCATGACTAATTCATTACTTCTTGTCATTAAAAATTTTTGGCGTTGAAATAATTTAAATGCAAGTAAAGATTAAAATAAAGTTACAAGACAAAACATCGCTATGGTGATAACGAGTTGAAGACCGACGTACGTCACCTTTTGATTGCAGATCACAAGAGGAGTCCGCATACTCTGGCTACCATCTCGCCTACGAAGTCAAAAAGCTCATGTACGCTTATGCTGTTAACATGTCTCACGTATTGTGTTACATAAATATTTTCATATTATTTTAATATATATAATTTCATTCGCTTATGTATCTGCACAAAAAAAAAGGATTTCTTGACGCAAGCAATTTTTACTCCCCCGAAGAAAATTTTTTACTTGCCCTAATAAATTTTTCGTATCATGAATTGAAACTAAAAATTTTTTTGGGGCGAGAAAAAATTTTTTTTAGTCAGAAAATTTTTGTTTTCATTTCATAATGAAAAGTTTTTCTTGCGTCGAGAAATCCTTTTTTTCTGTGTGGAAAATATTTTTTTTTCTCAATAAAATTAAAAATTAAGATAGTAGATATATTCATCCTTGCTCTTTGCTTTTTGCATGAAATATGTTCGCAAGAATATTATGAATATCAACTGATATTCACGGAAAAGTATCATGGATTAATTGTGAGTTAATTAAACAGCTCAATTTTAGACCGACACAAAAATCGAGGAAATCGAAAGAAAACATATTGAATATTTTCATGGTAACCGACCTAATGAACTTTGAAAATTGAACTTTACCAATTTGAACTTTGGCAATTTAAACTTCGGTAAATTTGAACTTTTATGAAAATAACAATAGTATATTTAACGAATTAATTTTCAAGCGTATAGGTTTACATATTTTATATGTCCACGCACACAAAACCCCTGAAAAAAAGGCACCGTACTATTTCAAGCGTATAGGTTTACATACTTTATATTTCCACCCACACAAAACCTGAGAAAAAAGGTAAGTTCAAATCGCCAAAGTTCAAATTTACAGAAGTTAAAATTGCCAAAGTTCAAATTTTCAAGTTCAAATTGGTAAAGTTCAATTTTCAAAGTTCATTAGGTATGGAACCTATTTTCATATTTCTCTGGCGGATCCGAATTACGGTATTCGGAACAATTACGATAAATTGCCGTATTTTGCAGTAAATTGCGGTAAATTTGGTCATTTACAATAAAAGTACGGTTAATTCGCCGTAAATTTGCTGTGATACCGCAGTATTTTATAGTAAAAGTGCAGCCTTTTACCGCAAATTTGCGGTAACATTGCGATATTTCATCGTAAACCTACAGAATTACTGAAAATTTACGGCATTTTACCGTAAAGTGAAGTATTTTACTGTGTTACATTAAGAATGCCACAAATTGCGGCAAATTTGCAGTAAAATACGGTAATTTGGATCCGCTGGGGCTTTATGTTAAAAATAATAATAATATCCATCCTGGAAAATTTTCGTTTAAGTCGATCACTTTTTTATTTCTAGCATGAGTAACAAATAAATCTCTGTATATAGTTTTGTGATTGATGTTATTTTTCCATAATCAACACAATTTCACAAAACATTTATACTTTTCCATAAAGATTAATTCCATGAAACGATTCCTTCATTAAAGCTTCGAAATATTCGAAATATGAAACTCTGAAGCATGATGTTAGAATAAGTTAAGTTTGATTTTTATAAATGACCTTTATTACAAAAATATCTTACAGGCCAACGAGTAGAGGCTCAGGAGGTACGAATGTCAACAATAACGGTGGCCTTCAGATCGGAATCGCCGATGACCAGGCCAAGGACTTTGATTTCGAGAAGACGGAAATGAAATATGACTCAACAGGGATGTTTCATTGGAGTCCTTCACGCAATCTTGAAGACTGTATACTCGACCGAAATCAGGCGGCAATGACAGTACTTAATGGTCACGTGGTAGTTTGTCTATTTGCTGATCCTGATTCACCTTTAATAGGACTAAGAAACCTGGTTATGCCATTACGAGCTTCCAATTTCCATTACCACGAGCTTAAACATGTAGTAATAGTTGGGTCTGTTGACTACATAAGACGCGAGTGGAAGATGTTACAAAACTTACCAAAAATATCAGTACTCAATGTACGTATCGTAAAAATATAGTAATTAGTTTATTTTCTAAGTTATTTGTAGATAAGAGGATATGCCATCCATTCTATTTCTCACATACATGTGAATAAACGAAACGGCCCCTGTTGCACTTACATTAGCAAATGGAAATTTCAAATGAGCCGTTTTCGGATATAAACTGAAATTTTCGAACGAGAAGCATTTCATTCGATAAATAATAACTTTACTTATCGAATGAAATATTTTAATTAATGATTTGGATCTTTATCTATGGAAACAGTTCATTTGAAAATCACCTATTTCACTCTCTCAAGTATACTTTCGTTGCTAATGCTACTTTATTCAACACATGTACGGTTATTTTTTCGATCGTAACTGTAAAGCGAACCATAAATGGCCGTTTATTGACCGGTGTTCTATAATCGACGAAAATTTAGTACAGATTTTTAGGTTTTCTACAAGCGTTACGTAATGAGATCATAATGACACTATTTTGAAGCCGTTATAGAACATCCTTCTTAGATGTACTAGCGTAATATTTTGCGCGCAAGCGCGAGCATGTCGTTTTTCATATATTTATTTTAATGTATATGTTCGGGTCGTTTGTATATATTTTTTTGCTTTCGACCAATCAAGTAATCGGAAAAGAGGCTTCATACATCTCATGCCTTTTTTATTTAAGGCCTCTATTATTATCATTAAAGCAGACAAGTTTTGATGCGAAATAATTTTGGAATAAAAGACAGTAGCATACTTCGGAATTTTTTATCGGTTGTTAATATTTGATAGTAATTTATTGTTTCTGTAAAATATTTTTACGGCCAAATTTGTAATCTGATATGCGCGACTTTATCTTATCACTGAATGACAGCTGTAACTTCGTTTTACAGGTTTGATAAATCAGGTTAATCTAACATGAGTTAAATAGAGTACATTGCATAACATGGGTAGTAAAAAACATTGTTCGTAAAACACAATGTCTTTAGTATCATTTTTCGGCTCGTGCATGTGCGCTTCCGACTGGTACTAAAGTCATTGCTTACTACAAAAAAATCCCTCACATTACGACTTTTCTTTAGTTTTAAATGTTTAATCATCGAATTGGAAAAATAAAAATAAATTACAGTTACAAGATCAATCAATTTTAATACTAGAATAAAATTAATTTGAATATTTATTTTCAGGGTTCACCATTGAGTAGAGCAGATTTACGTGCCGTGAATGTAAATCTTTGCGACATGTGTTGCATTCTGTCGGCAAAAGTGCCTAGCAATGACGATCCAACCCTCGCCGACAAAGAGGCAATACTTGCGTCCTTGAACATTAAAGCGATGACGTTTGACGATACAATAGGAGTATTAAGTCAAGGTGGGCGATTTTAATTTTATATGAAAATTATAAAACAATTGATTTCTTGTGTGCAATGCAAATCTATTTTTTTTACACCATACACTGAGAGAAAATGTACGATTATATCGTAGTTGTTTTAACTGTGTCATAGTTCAATGAACAATATCAATAGCGAACGTAACTAAGTAAAAAATGGTATTCTTACTACAAAAAAATAATGAACTAAAATCCTTAATTATATTTGTCGACGACTTAAATGATGCTAAATTAATGAAATTATAATCGTACGATTGCTGAAACATTTGTGATTCTGCTGAAGTATAAGTTCTGAGAAATAATATTAAATAGTTACCACAACAAAACAAATGTTTAGTTAAAACTACTACTTTCAAATAGTTTCGGGCACTATGATATAGTTCAAGAAACTAGAAATATTAGTTAAGATGACTATTTTTTCATTCCCTTCCCTTTCTAGTTACCACAACCATGCACTTTACTCTCAGTGTAAAAGCAGTTACTACAGACTAAAGCGGTTCTTAAAGGATGATATCTAGTCATATGACAGAATAATAGGGATTTCCAAAAATTTTTCTTTTAACTTTGTAGTTTTAGCGATACCTTTATACTATCGTGAAAGTACTGTAAAACAGTGCTTTCTTTGTGCCGTTCAACCCGGGTCAAAAATAAAACTTGGTTTAGACTTAGTCGTCTTAAATCATGACTGAGTAAGACCAGTCAAGTCGAAACCAAGGCGAGTTGCGTGAGTTCGACGACCAAGTCTAAACTAAGTTTTATTTTTGACCGGGGAATGTACGTTTCTACTGCATTTCAATCACATTTTCACGGAGTTTTTACAATTTTCCCACAGTGGTTTCACAGCTATGTTTACAGTATGTTAAATTTCATCGAATTCTCTAAGATACCGTAAATGTAGACATTATATCAATTATCGAGTACTAGCTTCCTGATCGGGTACTTGGTCTTTTACCTTAGAGGCGGAATAATTATGATAGGGCAAGAACGCAAACTTTCGTTCGGACGACTATAAGCTGCCGTGTTATTGATGTATATTATTTTTAAATAAAAATTAAATACCTAGTGTCGAAGTAATCGAAAGTTTTTAATAAAGAACTTATACTTATATATCACTGGTGGTATGAACGTTCTAATTCACACGGTTCAAAATTTAATACCATGCGCGTGTTATTTTCACACCGGCAGTCTTCAAAATTTTAACACCAAATCATTGACACTACACCGCGAACTTATAAATTTTTTACGAATTTCTTCGGTGTGATGTTTGAGTTCGATTAATGATAGATATTGTTCAAAACCATTTTCCAATTAATCATCGAGAAATGTTACAAAGGCGACGCAAATCAACATTTTAGCGAAGCCTCCTTAAGAACCATTCTTAGGGCAAACTAATAAAGTAACACCATATCGTATTTTATATTTTCAAAATTGTAAGTCATTGAAAAAAAATTTTTCAGTCGGAAGCCCTATAGTACTGCAGCGACGAGGATCAGTTTACGGAGCTAATGTGCCGATGATCACAGGTTAATTTAAATAATTAAATCACTATTTCAATTATTTATGTTTTGAAAAGTTTGTTGATGGCCAATTCGTTTTTCCAGAACTTGTAAATGATAGTAATGTTCAATTCCTTGATCAAGATGACGACGATGACCCCGATACAGAACTCTACCTCACACAGCCGTTTGCCTGTGGCACTGCCTTTGCTGTCAGCGTATTAGACTCGCTCATGTCAACGGTTATACTTTTATTTATATTTTAAATCAAAATGATTATAAATATTTATTATTTATTGATAATAAAAATCATCCTAATGATTTAATTACAGACTTACTTTAATCAGAACGCATTGACTTTAATCCGGTCGTTGATAACCGGTGGAGCTACACCTGAATTAGAATTGATTCTTGCTGAAGGTGCAGGATTAAGAGGTGGATATAGGTAAGTTATTTGGTTATTGATGGATTATTGATTAAAAATGATCGAAAATTATGAGTTTTCTCTACTGATGTTTGACTAATAATCATTGCGATGATCGACTATTGTATTTAACAGTACTACGGATAGTTTGGCTAACCGAGACCGCTGTCGAGTCGGTCAGATCTCGCTTTTCGATGGACCATTGGCTCAGTATGGCGAAGGAGGCAAGTACGGTGACCTATTCGTCGCTGCATTAAAATCGTATGGAATGCTGTGCATTGGATTGTACAGGTACAGGTACCGGAATTTTTTTTTCTTCAATAGTGTTGATCAGATTAATCAGAGTAACTAATTTTTTTTATAAAACTTTCGTCTTTAGTTATAGTTCATTATGATTGCCTGAAAAAAGTAGTCTTATGATCTTATATGCTATGAAATGGTACATCACCAATAATTTAGTACACTCGTCAATCGTTTTTTAGTAATTAACCATGTTAAGGAATAGTATAATGATAGTATAAAAATAAATCTAGTTACAACGTAGTTCTTTTATTTATAAAAAGACGGGTGAAAACTCGCCTTGAGCCATTGATCAGATATACCCATATAACAATCTTTTTGAATTCTTGAGCAAGGCTGCTCTCAAGATCGATAGATGCTAGTGTCTTTTTCTACGTATGTGTCTTGCTACAGATACTTGTGGCCAGATTTAAATTACAAGTCTAGTGCAAGCCTTACACGAGAAATTCGTGCCAGATTATAACTCAGTTCTGGAGAAAGACTATAGTTGAAAATAGTTGCGCATGGCTTGCTCAGGATCTGCTCAAGGCTCAAAATTGACTTTGAGCCTTGAGCAGATCTTGAGCGAGCCATGCGTAAGTACCTACTGTAAGTTACTGGTGCAAGAAATACATCAGACACTTTTTCATTGCACCGTGTTCAAGATACCTTTAATATTCTTGCGTACGATACCATGAGCAAGACACATAAATCTTGACATAGGTTTCTTGATACACGATCTTGCTAAAGACACATACGTAGAAAAAACACTAGCAACTAGGGGGTCTTGCTCAAGATACTTACTCTAGAATCTTGCTCAAACACGTGTTACTTAGGTATAGCTGTGAAATAGTGTGTATACACTGTTTTTCAGTGGTTTTCACTGTTTTAGATTTAGAGAGTACGTTTAAAATCCAGTGAATTTAACTAATTCATTTTTAGAGGGAACAGAATTAGTTGCTTTTGTAAACTTGAAAATTCATTGAATATTCAAAATTACCTTTCTGGGTGTACCATTTCATCTAATATCAAACTAGTTCTTAGATAGCGTTAAATATTGTTATCATGCTGTAATGCATTCTGTAGATATATTATACTTTCTGTGTATGTCGACTGCGATATTTATATTCAATAGTTATTGTTATGCTTCCTTTTTTATGTTTCTAGCTTGCACACAATATGTGTATAGTATTTAAATCAATTAGTAATTCTGTTGTTGGTGCACGCTAGGGGCTTATTGTATTAAAAATTAGTAAATTATTTTATAAGCAATAATTGTATGAGAGTATTTCATAAAATTGGTTTCTTAAATATAATTTTTTAATGGCCCTGGCGGGTTTGCGGTCACGGTTAAAAAACAGTAAAAGAATAATAAGAAGTAGTTCAAAAAATCCGAAAAAAACTATGAATGAGCATCTTATTGTGCTTAACATGTAAAATTTTCACCGAATGGGAAGGGGTCACTGAAAAACGCGGCTTTGTTGTGAAACGTCCCATAGATTAACTGCGCCTACTTGATATCCAGATTATTTTGATTCATAATCATTAATTGCATACGAATGCGCAATTATTCGGTTGCTTAAAAAAGTACTATCTTCTTCTTCCACGCCGCAGATATTTGTGTTTGAAATATTTTACATGCTCGTCGCCTTGAATATGTGTTGTAGTGTGCAATTTAAAAATCTAGATTAATATTTCTTCATTGTTACTCTAGGTTTCGAGATACGAGTTCATCGGCTGACGCTTCTTCAAAACGCTATGTTATAACTAATCCACCTGATGATTTCACATTATTACCTACTGATCAGGTATGGATAAAAAAAACATCAAAATAGTTGATCGATTGTTATTAACAGGGGTTCTTACTTCTCTCTCTATTACACTCAAGTCCACGAACGGTTCTATCTTTGTTGCACTTGTGTAGTAAATGGAAACTTTGGCCGAGTTTTTCTCTTAAACAAACGAATATTTTCAAACAATTTAAGCGCACTTCGCTAGATTAGACAGTAGTGCATCAATCTACGATCTGTATTTTATACTTAGAGATTATGTTTCCGAAAAAAACTCAGCCGAAAATATCTGATAACCCCTGTTAATGACTAATTTATTATGTTATTAATGACTGATTTTATTTAAATCCAAATTCACTCTGATTCAGAGTTTTGATAATCAAATAAACTTCTTTTTCACGGAAAAAAAATAAGCGCTGCAACAGGACAAAATTCTGTTGCAGCAATAAGATTTTCATGTTACAGCAATAGGACACATCCAGAATTTGAATTTTTTTTTTAAATTTGAATTTTTTCCTATAGGGGAGACCGGGTATGGTTGTCTTAAGGGTTGGTTGTCACAGTGGTCATTTGTGGCGATCGATTCATCGGTCGGCGTCCAAGAATCGCGACAGCATCACCTCCTTTTCGACTCCGATCAATGTTCGTATTTCGTTCTTTTAGTTTTCTGTTATGACCGCTGAGACAACCAACCTGTGAGACAACCATACCCAGTCTCCCCTACTGACAAAATACCGGTTGAGAAATTTGTTCCTTATCCTATTGAATCCACAGGAAAAATCCTGTCGCTGCAACAAGAAAAGTCCCGTTGCCACAACAGGATTTCGACTTGTTGCTTCCACAGGACTGCGTCCTGCTGCAGCATCTATTTTTTTCTGTATTGTAGCGAATTTCTCTCCGAACCGGATTTTCAATATTACATTAACTCAGAGATTAGAGACCGAGATTAAATAAACAGTCATCGGCTCCGCGTTCACTCCGTTAATTTTTGTCAGTGTATAATTTGAAATCCATAAATATATTGATACTAATAATTGTTTTCGCAGGTTTTCGTGTTAATGCAGTTCGACCCTGGTCTCGAATACAAACCGAACAGAGGAGCTCGTGGAAAAGATGACGCTTCCTGACTGTTGCTGTGTAGCGCCCTCACTGATGGACCGTATTCTTACATCTAAATCGATGTAAGAACTGTCAAGCAACATTTATCATTTCTCGACCATCTATAATCTTTGTCTCGAGTGAACCACAGACATTAATAAATTAATACAAATAAAAAATTCCACCAAAATACATTAATAGTTGAGATCCAACTCAAAATAAAGTATCAAACACGTTAGAATTTATTTGTGAGTTAGCATCAACTATTAATTTATTTTCCAATTAAAAAAATGACAAAGACTGAAGATTAATGATCGGGAAATGATACTATGGAATATTCTATCCTGAGGGCTGCTACACTTCAAAAGTAGTTAATCTAAACGTTTTAAATTATACTCACTATGGAAATTGCTCATTAATCATCAACTGAAAAGTATTTAAACAGAAAATATGTACGTTTGAAAGGCACAAACTCTTTTTATCTGGAATTACGTCCACTCATAAAAATCCTTTTTGCATAATCTGCTGACAATCGAAAATCAATTACTCTAATTGGGCGTAATGATCCCTACTAGCTGATTCATTATAAAAATCTAAAGTAATGAAATGTCACCACAGAAACTGTGAATCAAAAATATATAAAAAAATTATAGGCCTCGATGAAAGTGTTTACGTGTGAAAATCCACCAGTGATTATATTTTAGTCTCAAGTGATAAAATCGAAGTAATTAAATAAACATAATAAATTAATAAATAAATTCTTCACAATTAACTTTGAACATTTTCACGAAGAGAAGATAAAATTTCTCTTTTAATAAAATGATAACTGTGAATATTAAATAAACAACAAAATGAATAACCACGAATTGAAATATTTAATCGGCATTGCAAAGTGCGGGTCGTATTTTTACCTCGTGTGTCTTGTTTGCGACTGACGAAAATAATAATAATAATAATAGATAAATATTTAAAATCATTATAATTTTATTGAACATTTAAAAAAATTACACAAGAGCCTATGAGTCTCTGCGTATTAACACTAATTAAATTTATTAGCATAACAACGTAAATCGTAATTTCATAAAAACTATAGTAATATTTAATAACAGAAATAGAAATAAAAAAAACCCTTTTCCACAATGATGCGTAAGTTAAATCGGTTATAATTATAATTGTACATGTCGTAAAACCATACGTAATAATAATTATGATATATAGGCGTATATAAACACTTTTTCTGTCTCTTTTATATATTTTTGTGAAACTCACGTGTATATATGCGGACATAATATTATATAAGTATAAGTTTCAATATATAAATATATATATAATTAAATTTAAATAATTTGATAAAATACAGAGGGTGCGTACACATGTCGTACAATTACACGGAGAGAAAAGAATAGTTATAAATCCTATGTAGAATGGTAACCATTACTATGTTACATTTAGCGTCGAGAGTCACGAGACGGAGTAATCTCCCCCATTCTACATGGTAACGTTGGCTATGCTAGCATAGGAATGATTACCATTCTACATTGACGAGAGAACTATGCAAATGGACATGACTACAATGTTACCTAGCAACACTTACGATCTTTTATTTATTTTATATTTAGTAAATAAGGTTATGACAAAATAAATAACTCAAGTTACTTTAAATATATGTGGAAATTGAATTAATCTATTGGAATAATTAAAATATTGCTCACAATGAAATATCATTTTTTGATAAAAGATAAAGAATAATTTAAGGTAGTTGTCCTGCTACAATATTGTCAAAAAGTTATGAGTCATATACGCGGTAAGAGTAGGTTAGGTGGTAGTTAAAACGAGACACGCTTTTGTTTGATACTGTACCCGTGAGAAGTTTACCTACACACTACTCATATATACGTATACACAAATACTATTGAACATTTTCATAAATTAAAATTTGACAACGTCGCATATACTCTGCCAGTTGCTGTATAGTGTACTGAGTATGTTTAAATTTACCGCTCAAATAATACTATGTATACTCGCGTGCAGTGTTGTCAGATTGTTATTTTCCAATTCACCGACATGTATATTTTTTCATTTATTGTTAAACTTTGCGTTGCTATATTTGAACAATGAGATGGTGAATACTTAATTTTTTTTTTTTAAATAAATTCAGGACAAATTCATTAATTTTCTGTTAGTTTTTCAAAAGTTTCTGACTGTTAGTTTTTTTATTAGAATCACGAACGCGACTTGAAACACATACTCCTCATTGCTCGCAATGTTAATGATACGAAAACTATGATTATAAATAATTCAAATTAGAGATGGTCAATTGACTTCAAATTTTAATGGTAATTGTATCTTAATACCCTTAATAAGTATAAAAAATTTTATAACTTTCTGACACTATGCCCATCACCCGACAACTACCTTAAAAAATTATAATGTTTAGTAATAAACAATTTATTTACCTGGTTTGTTTACTTCGTTGTCTTATATATATTTATTAAACTGTAATTATAGCCATTCAAGCATGGGACTGAGTAGCATTCTACATAGCCCTGATTCCCACGTTAGATAGCGATTTTTACCATTTCACTTGTTTCAATGTAACATAGTCATCATTACTAGAAAAATGGTAATGGTTTCTATTCTACGTAGCATTATTTACCATTTTACAAAAAATAAGTCTGGTTACTATGTAAAATGGTAATAATTACTATTCTTTTCTCTCCGTGTACATTATTTAAGGAACTCTAAAAAACACACATGATATTTTTGATCGAAGAAGTATAATGAGTTTAAATTTAAAAACATAATGAGTGTTATAAAAATTGTGTGTAAATTATGAGCGATGGCTATCAGCTGGTCACTTTATCGGGGATAAAAAATTGAGTTGTGTGAAAGAATTAAAAATTATAATGCATTGAAAGTATGAAAAATGAAAAAATTAAGTAACATAAATTAATGAAGAAAGAAACATTAAATATGTGAGGTTATGAAAAGAATTGAATAAACTAGCTGTGGTTAATTCTGCCATGTTCGTATATTAAATGTAGCTATAATACCGTTTGTAACTGCTGCCGCTACTGTTACAGCCGCTACTGCTGCTGTTGCAAATATTCACGTGCACTGTTCACTGCCACTGCAGTACGAGTTATGTATATATATGTATGTATATAAATATTGGCTGTCCCTACTTGAGGTCTTTTTTAATTTCACTGATATCCGGACACAAACTACTTGGAATTAAAAAAAAAATTTCCTGCAATTCGGGTCTCTTATTTCGATTTGATATGTGCCTGCATGTAATTTTGCCATCGGAATAACATGAAATTTGTGGCAGAAAATAGATTTTTTATTGTGACTGACGTAAGAGTTAAACCAGTTGAAACAATACACCGTAAAAAATCGGAAGTGATTACGGATTTTATTTAAATCTGAATGCACTCGGAATTCTGAAGTTTTTAAAAGTGCCAACGAGATGACTTGTGGAAGAATTAATGGCGCTGAATGTGCGTAACTGAAGCACACTCAATGCTTCGCATCTGGGGTGCGCAATTTTATGAGCCCAATAAAGCTAGGTTACCTTATTTGAATTTTATTCATTCTCATAAACTTATTTTCTGGGTTAGTTTAACAGATAAAATTTTTTATGTCCTCAAAAAGGAATGCGCGTTTCGGTATTTTATTACCCCAGCAGATTTCGTTTACTGTTTTTACAGTAATATGCGACATTTTACCTTAAAATGTTTTATTTTATCGCGATAAAATGCTACGCGTAGCTGGCAGTTATGTAGAGTCATGTGCAGACTAGATTTGTAATAAACAAGGGTTAATGGATTGCATACCTTTAAAATTTTTAAATAAATAACTTTCTTTTGTTTTTGCAGAATTCTATTCATACTTTCAAAAATTATTTTAAAAAATAATGTTGTAATTACTTGTGGGTAATTTTTACTCAAAAATTCTTTGCGTGTTGAAAAAAGATGCTTTAAAAAAAATAAAATTTTCAAATAGGTTTTAACTCTTGGAATTCTAGACTAATTAGTAAAATAAGAGATCTGATTTAATATCATGAAGTGACTCTGTGAGCTTCAAAATTAGAAAATACCTCAAGTAAGGACTTAGCCTATATATGTATATATATATCGAGAATATAAATATTGTGATGTTTACTTTAACTTTCAAAAATTCTACCTTCAACACAATGATTTGCGTTAAATTAAATAGCTTAAACGAAGCTTTAAGCATAATTGAGAATCACTTATATTTATATAAGACTACACTGTAAAAAAAACCGGGGTAAGTCCAGGCGGTGTAGGTGTTGAAATTTTATGTGTTGAAATTTAACTACAATTTCAATACCGAAAGCGGTGTTAAAATAATACCGCCGAAGGTGTAAATATTCTTTACCGGTGTTAAAATATTTTTCGGTGTTGAATGTATTTTACATTGTGAATTCATTTACTTACTCGATCACTACAGTTAATTAGTGTTTTTATTAATTAATTAAATTATTGGTAATTGAAATGGTGGGGGTGAAATTGTATAATTTTTAAATAAATTACGTATGACATAAATATTTATTTAAATAAGTACACTCTCTAAACATGAATAAGAGAACTAAGTGAGTATTCACTAATTCATGTTTAGAGAGCATAGCAAAATTTAAATTTCCTCCAGATAATATTCATTAAATATTTATATTATTTTATATATAAAATATTAAACACCGTCAAATTACACCACCAACACCGGTGTTATTTCATTTTAACACCGCTCTTTTTACAGTGTAGAAATTATTTATCTTCTCTTTAATTTATCATCATCATATGGAATTTTATTTTAGTCTTTTATTTAAATCCAATATGATAAGTTCTGAAGAAATTTTGAAAGTTAAGGAAAAAAATGCTATCCCGAGTAAAATATTTCTATTTATACCATTATATGGCCACTTAAATGATAATAATGGTAACGATGTGAGATTTATGTGAGAATTGTTTGAGCTAACAGTATTTATTGTGTGAATCATAAGAAGAAATATTATTAAGTATGATTTTCTACTATGAAATAAATTTAAAAAAGTAATAATCGAAGAAATTAATCACGTGTATTATCAATTGTATTCAAATCTAATAGCCGCTTGGAAAATTCAAACGAATTGCAATGGATGTTTTGAATTTTATCAGTTAAGATAAAGTGTTTGGACTTAAATTTTTGTTTTAAAAAAAATGACACATGTGACGATCCCCTCGAGAAATGAAACTTGAACATAGATTATTATAAGAACTACATAATTATTATAATTGACGAGGAATTTAATAATTCATCGACAGTTTTTTATTACCTCACCTCGAGGGGACATATCAAAATTCAAATATTAAATTAATGCGTTAATTCGAAATAAATTTTACGTAAAAAAAAATGTCAAACGCCTTGTGTAAAGTTGTAGAATAACCGTAATCTCGTATAGCTGTGAACCAATCGAGTTTCGTTTTACCCTACATAATTTTTTTTTACCCATGAAAAAACACATAAATTAAATAAGTGCACAAACATTCTAATAACTTATATTATAATTTTAATCGTAAACGTAAATATAAGAAATTAATGAGGAAGATTTTTTACAAAGTAAATTATATCAATTTGAATTTAAATTTAAAGATTTTTATGAAAATTATAATTTGTATTGAAGTTGATGTGGTTCGCACGTATCATAAAAAAAATTATTCGCACTCTTTTTAATAATGAAATCATGCACTCGAATTTATTTATTCTTAAAAAATTATAAAAATCATTAATTAGAAGTTATATTAATTGTAACCAATTTATCGTGCTATGAGTGCATCTTATTGTGTAATCTGTGTGGATGTATGAGTATGGGTGAAAAAAGTCTGAGCCTGATATAAAAAATATGATTAAAAAAAATAAGATATTAAATTTACGATGAAGGCTGGATATAACTAATAATAATCGATCAATCTCAATGTTATTCGGGATTGCCATAGATGTATAAAAAAAAAAAAAAAAAAAAAAAAAAAAAAAACAAAGTTGGGGCGCAGAGCGTTCGCCATTTTCAATGCCTCATTGACCTCATCTAATGCTTTTTTATCTGTAAATTTACAATTTGTGTACCAATGAGGAACGTTGTTTAATCATGTTGTTGATGTTATTGTTAAAGAATGAGATTCAATATTGTACATAACTATATATTAATTATAATTGATAATATAAATAATAATTATATACATATTAAATTTAAAAAGAAAAACCTGATACACCTTTCTGTCCCGTGCTTCAGGTTCTATTGGCATCCGTATGGAATAAGTTAAAAAAAATTCCTTTATTGAAAAAAATTTTTTATGCTATTCTATTAATAAATCAGATGCTATTTTTAATTTTGTCAAAATAAATCAGTTTATAAGTCAAACATTTCTAAAGTTTCAGCTATTGATTTTAGACAGTGATCTATTTTACTTCATTTTTCATGATGCGCAAACTATTTACTTTAATTTTACATACTTCTTATATGTTTGATTTAAATTTGTGTATAATCAAGTAAAATTTATAGTAATTTATTTTCTTGTAGAGAGAAAAAAAATTGAAAATGACGAAGTCATGAAAAAAAATTTCAGTAGCCATGACTAGTTATTGTATAGGAAAATTTAATTGACACAAAGAAAAAATTCGGGTGCTTGAGTGTCTAAAGTTGATAGCTGAAATGTTATAATTAATGATCTTTCTCTTAGTACTATTCTAAAAATATGGTATTACGGTCACAAGGAAAATATTATTTCTATGCATAAATATAAAGTAATGAATAATTTTTTTTCTTATGTTTCCCATGTAACAATAACATATAACTTATTTTTATAAAACTTTCGTCTTTAGTTATAGTTCATTATGATTGCCTGAAAAAAGTAGTCTTATGATTTTATATGCTATGAAATGGTACATCACCAATAATTTTGTACACTCGTCAATCGTTTTTTAGTAATTAACCGTGTTAAGGAATAGTATAATGATAGTATAAAAATAAATCTAGTTGCAACGTAGTTTTTTTATTTATAAAAAGACGGGTGAAAACTCGCCTCGAGCCATTGATGAGATGTACCCATATAACAATCTTTTTAAATTCTTGAGCAAGTCTGCTCTCAAGATCGATAGGTGCTAGTGTCTTTTTCTACGTGTGTATCTTGCTACAGATATTTGTGACCGAATTTAAATTGCAAGTCTAGTGCAAGCCTTACACGAGAAATTCGTGCCAGATTATAACTCAGTTCTGGAGAAAGACTATAGTTGAAAATAGTTGCGCATGGCTTGCTCAGGATCTGCTCAAGGCTCAAAATTGACCTTGAGTCTTGAGCAGATCTTGAGCGAGCCATGCGTAAGTACCTACTGTAAGTTACTGGTGCAAGAAATACATCAGACACTTTTTCATTGCACCGTGTTCAAGATATCTTTAATATTCTTGCGTAGGATACCATGAGCAAGACACACAAATCTTGACATAGGTTTCTTCATACACGATCTTGCAAAAGACACATACGTAGAAAAAGACACTAGCAGCTAGGGGTCTTGCTTACGTGTTACTAGGACTATAGCTAGCCCTTTATACTATAGTATAAAATTTATAGAACCTTAAAAGTCTAATGTGATTTCTATGGGAAAGAAGAAAAAACAACTAAAATAGTATTTATTTTACATGGTAAAGCTTTCGACGTGTTATTGATAGTTTAAAACTCATCAAATTATTCTTTGTCTACATGGTAAGAGAACCAGTACCCGATCAGGAAACTAGTACCCGATCGCTAATGTATTTGAATATCTATATTTTATAGAATGTAGTAAATATAGATATACAAATACACGTGATCGAATACTGGGTCTTTTAACTTGTAAGTACTGTTTTTAAATTAAGGTAAAAGACCTAGTACCTGATCAGGGAACCAGTACTCGATCACTTAATTACTTTTATATCTACACTGTAAAAAAAATTGGGGTAAGTCCAGACTCACTAATTTATGATAAGAAAAATTTTTTCTATTCTTTTATATGCTACTATTTTCCCTGACAACTTATCTATTATCTACAAAGACTAAGGACCGAAAAATTTTTAGAAGTGATCAATCGACACACAGAGGAGATTCCCATAGACTTTTCTGAGACTTTCCATCGACTTTTCATAAAGATGCTTAGTGACATGTAACTGTGATGGTTCTGAGACCAAAAAATTTTTTCCTGCTGGAATTTTTCATCGTTTTAAACTGAAAAATTAAAAATAAAATTGACCTATGGACGCGATCCCTAGAGATTTGTGTCTGTGAAGGATCCAGGATTCTAAAAAATTGTTTTCTGCTGGACTTCTAGAACATAAGATGAATTTCAAAATGCGCTGCAAGCAGCTGTAGAGTAGCGCATTTCGGAATGCACCCTTATTAATTATTCTTATTACTTCCGTAGGTAATTTAAATATTTCAAAAATAAATTATTAGAAATTGGAGAAAACTAAAAATCGTACGTCAAAATAAATTGGCAGCAGAATATGATAGAAAAATATTTAAAAAATTAACAAAAAAAAAACACGCAAGTGTTTGAACAAACCTTGGCGGGGAAATAATACGCAGAAGGGTGTCCTAATACACTTAGAGGTTTAATTTAAATTGCTCCAAGTGCATTGCAGCTAAAAAAACGTCACTTAACTGCTATTTCCTACCAGACGATGCCAGATGATTTTGCTCAGGAACTTGGAAGTTATCAGCATCAGCAATTCGCAGGACTTTACACTAGCACTGAACACTCGACACTTAACGACACCATAGACACTTTACACAATTTAAATTTTACAAGCACTGCACATTTTAATTAAATAATGACTGAGCAATTAATTTTATGAATGATTCCGCGAATTAACCGCAATACTGTTTCAATTTAAACATAAAGAAGAATCTGGACTACTACTGCCATTGTCGATGATACTGACTGCTGCTATTGGACCGCTAGTTGATACAAAGCAATCGACTTTGCGATTCATTCTCTTACCCCCCACTCTAGCAAAAATTTGAACGTTGAATCCAGCAACACGCAGTAGCGCCAACTTGGCACGAAATTTCAAAATTATAATTTAATAATTTTATTACAATTTATTTGTGTCAATATTTATATTAATTAGACTAAAAATATACTCAAAATTTGGTATTGTCATCAATATTTTATTAACTATTCTCATTACTTGCGCGGTAAATTTAAATATTTGAACAATAACTTATTGGAAATGGGAGGAAGATTAAAAATCGTAAATCAAAATAAAATGGCTGCAGAATATGATAGAAATATTTAAAATATTTAAAAAAAACACGCATTTCGGAATGCACTCATAGTAAAGTAATTCTGCATGCGTATTAAATATTAAATATTTCGAAATATTTTAATATTTTCAGAATCTAATATTTTTAAAATAAAAAAAAAAGTTTGTATCTTTTGCGCATGTGTCATTTCGGTCGTTATTGTAAACAACTTTTTTTTTAACTGTAATTTTCATGTCATAGAATCTAAATTACGTAAATAATAATTAAAATGTTTTAATTTAATACATAATGATAATTAGGTAGTGGTTATAGATAAACATTTATAACAATTATGTTATTTATCAATTAATTAATTTTTTTTGGTGAAAAAAAGTTAAAAGTTAACCTAACGGTTGATTCAATTGAATAGGGGAAGTCAGTTTTTTGTTTGTCAAGATTATTTTCTTTATTAGTAATGAAAAATTAATTACTTTTCAATTGCTGTAATATTATTTATTCAACGAACTTGTGATTTATTTATTTATTTATTCAAAATAAATATTCAGTATTATGGCTGATGAAATTAAAACTGAGAGGTTAGTTTTTATTTACGTAAATAATTATTAAATGTTTGTTAATTTTCTTATCTATGAATGTAAATAAGATAATTTTTAAATTACATACAAAAAAATTAAACAATCAAATTGATAAAAAAAAAAAATGCATGAACTGATTTTAGAATTTTCCAAGAGTCCATTTAAAAATTTTTTTGTTTAAAAAATTTTACTTGATTATTTAAAAATTTTAAAAATTGTCAGATGTCTGCCAACTTTACTGTCATTTCTTATCTTGATTCATTTTTAAATAAAATCTTGTTGTAGTGTTAATGGAGGTATGGATTGTGATGAAAATTTGCCAGAAGTTGTTGCTAGTATGAAAAAGTTAAGTGTTGATGCCAAAGGGGCAAAGGGTTCAAATTCAACACGATATTCATTGAGAACTAGAGTAGCTGCAATGCCAACACCTGCGCCAACTTCACCGCTGAATAGAAGGTTTAAAATTTTTTAAATTTCATAAAGAAATATTTATTTATTCCAGAGACCACAGGACAGGTGATGACGTAAATTATAATTTTTGAAAGTTTCTAAAATTATCCTGTACCAGGATAATTTTGGCCATAAACATAATTGATAAGTTTTTTAAATTCGCAACTGGAAATTTTGAAAAGTTGTAATTGCGAAGGGTTAATTATTATTTATAATGATTATAAGGGAAAGGGGGCAAAACGGGGCACTCTCAAAATTATGGTCATAAAGTTAATAGCCAGTTAAAAATTTTCGGAGTTTTTTTAAACAAATCTATGACAAAAATTTAAAATATAAAAATATGCGCGTGTAAAATATTTAAAAAACTACAAGTGCAATTTTTTTTATAATTTATTGTTTTAAAAATAATCCGAAAACTATTTTATAAAAAATTTTTTCATATAAAATATAAGTGAGCATTATTATGAATTTTGTTTTCACGGTTTTCGAAAAATTTTTTCTGTAAAAAAAAAGTGTGAAATAAATTTGATTTTTTTTCTTATCAATTTACAATAAAAGAACTCCCTATGTCAAATTAGTTCAGATGTATTTCAATAATCAACTTTAACATATTTACAATTTTTTTTCTTCCTTTGTATCTAATAATTATATGAAATGTAATTTTTTTAATGTAGATTACGTACAAGAAAATTTAATTTACTATTTTTTTAGGAGGTCCGCCATTTTCCCCGCAAGATATGAACTTTTTTTTAATGATAACCGAAAAGTTTTTTATTTACTTTAAAAATTATAAAAAAAAAAAGATTTGACGTATTTGAGTCCACGAAAACTTTGTATTTCTTTAAGTGACCCGTTTTGTCCCCCTGTCTTTATGCATATATGTAAATAAATAAATATATAAATTTTTTTGTAAAATAAATATTTAATTTTATATTAAAAAAATAGATGAAACGGAAGTTGGCCGACATCTGATAACTTTTGGATTATTTTAAAGCAATAAATCATTAAAAAAAAAATATTTGAAAAAATTGCACTTGTAGTTTTTAAAATTTTCTACATTCGCATTTTTTTTATTTTTTATTTTTTTCTGTCACTCTCCGGTAAAAAAAATTCAAAAATTTCCGATTGTCTATTAACTTCTGGATCATAAAAAATAGATGTCTCGTAAAATAAATAAATATATATATATTTTTTTTTAATTTCAGGTGCAATTCACGTCCAAAAAAACGTTCCTACTCGACGTCGGAAACAGACGCACAACGAAAAGCCTATTATTTAGATAAAAGTACTAAAAACCTGCCAAATAAAACGTTGGAGACAATATACGAAGAATTCGATGATATGAATGTAACAACGACACTCATGAGTTCTCGTAAATTCCGAAGATTTATCGATTTTAAAAACAAGACTGCCGCACCCGCCAAACTAAATAAAAGAACCCTAAAGATAAAACGTATTTTTGGATCTAAAAGTCATTTACAGTCAAAACAATCAAAAGTTTCTATGCAAGCTCTTGTAAAAAAGCTTGATAGTATTTTAGCCAGACCACCATCTGCTGAATCTTAGTCTCTAAGTCTTTTTGATATGTACTATTTTAAATTATATGTTTATTATTATTTTTTTTTTAATTACATTATTGCATTTTTGTATGTGATATACATCATACAATTGGATTTGAAATGATAGAGCAATAAGCAACTAAATAAAAAAAATGACTTACTAACGTTCTCTTATCCTCATTTATTTATTTGAATACATACATTTATATTTTTTTACATATATTATGGTGGTCCGTTTGGAACAACTATTTTTTATTTCACTCCCACTTCAAAATTTTGTTGTAAACAATGAGAAATTTATTGAAAGTTTCAGCTCTTAATTTTAATTACTTTACATTTGCTTTTGAAATATTCCCATTTAAGGAGGGAAAGGGGGCTGAGGTACAAAAATAAGAAGACATTTTTAGATTTTTTTTTAGAGTATCTTCTTTATTAAAATTCTTAAAATTTGAGACATTATTAAGCAGCATTCCAAAAACATTTTGCTAAATTTTTATAAAAAAATATTGAAAAATAAGCCAGTGGTAGTAGGGAGAGACGAGTCACCTTAAAAAAAGTCTTCATGCTGTAGGCAGGATAACTCATGACTGCTTCATCTGAAGTAAAAAAACTAAGAAGATTTCTTGAGTACATAAGTTTATCTTGGAATTAAACGAAGGATTTTTTATTTTTTCAATAACTACTTATTTTTTAATTAAATAAAAGGAGCAATTTTTGGTAAAAATCAGAGTTTTTTGATTGCACCTTTACCAAAAATTCGAAAATGAATATTTTGTTTATTCCTTCGTTTACGCGATATAGGGTGCATTTCGAAATGCGCTGCAGCTCAGCAGCGGACAGTGCAAGTGCAACGTAGTAGCAGCAAGATTTTTGCGCGAATCACTTGCGTGTTTTCTTTTTTTTTTAATTTTAAATATTTCTATCATATTCTACAGCCATTTTTTTTTTTATTTAAGATTTTTAATTTTTCTCCCATTTCTAATAAGTTATTTTTCAAATATTTAAATTTTCCGCGCAAGTAATGAGAACAGTTAATAAAATATTGATGACAATACCAAATTTTGAGCATACTTTTTAGTTTAATCAATATAATTATTGACACAAATAAATTTTAATAAAATTATTAAATTATGATTTTGAAATTTCGTGCCAAGATGGCGCTACTGCGTGTTGCTGGATTCAACGTTCAAATTTTTGCTAAAGTGGAGGGTGAGAGAATGAATCGCAAAGTCGATTGCTTTGTATCAACTAGCGGTCCAATAGCAGCAGTCAGTATCATCAACAACGGTAGTAGTAGTCCAGATCCTTCTTTACGTTTAAATTGAAACAGTATTGCGGTTAATTCGCGGAATTATTCATAAAATTAATTGCTCATAGTCATTGTTTAATTAAAATGTGCAGTGTTTGTAAAATTTAAATTGTGCGAGGTGTCTATGGTGTCGTTAAGTGTCGAGTGTTCAGTGCTAGTGTAAAGTGTTGCGAATTGCTGATGCTGATAACTTCCAAGTTCCTGAGCAAAATCATCTGGCATCGTCTGGTGGGAAATAGCAGTTGTGACGTTTTTTTAGCTGCAATGCACTTGGAGCAAATTAAATTAAATCTCCAAGTGTATTAGGACACCCTTCTGCATATTATTTCCCCACCAAGGTTTGTTCAAACACTCAAGTGTTTTTTTTTTAATTTTTTAAATATTTTTCTATCATATTCTGCCGCCATTTTATTTTGACATACGATTTTAAGTTTTCTCCAATTTCTAATAATTTATTTTTAAAATATTCAAATTTCCCACGGAAGTAATAAGAATAATTAATAAAGGTGCATTCCAAAATGCGCTACTCTACAGCTGCTCGCAACGCATTTCGAAATTCATCCATAGGGATTTTATAAATTTTGTAAATAAAGAATTTGTCAAAAATTTTTCCGAAGCTTATCAAATTTAATCCTACGTATTTTTATTAATGGGTCAAATTAATGAAAAAAAAATTATTTGCTTATTTAAAATTAAAATTAAAAGTGGCTCCGAACACACTACAAGTGCGCATGAGCAACCAGTTTTATCGCGGTGCCATGAGTGTGAATGTAGCAGACATCAGACAATCGAAAAGTTCAACAATCGATATTTCTGCGAAAAAACGATTTAAAAAATTTTAAGACTCGGGAATGTATTCGTTTTCAAATTATCTTTACACGGATTTTATTCTTTTTTTCTTACTTTCTTTTTTGGAGCTATAATTTTTAAAATAAAACTTTAATGAACATTTTCAGAAATATATATCAATAAAAAAATATCAAATTAACCCATTTACATTCTTTTTAAACGAACTACAGATGACTTTTTTTTTTTTTTCAATAAAATTTATAGAATTTATATTAAGCTGTATCTATTTAAATAATGACTAAAATGAAAAAAAAAAAAAATTCATCTCTTCATTTCATCAAAATCTACAGATGAATTTTTTTAAATTATTTTTAAAATTTTTATTTCATAAGTTATTAATTTTTTTCTCATCCGACAAATTTTTATAATGACATATAGCTACGAAAAATGTGGTTTTATCGATAAAAAATAAAGGAAACATGTTTAATTTTAAAAAAACTACAAATGAATTTTCATATTTTTTTTAAATATAGATATATATATTTATATAAATTAAAAAAACTATATTTTTTATATATTAAATTCTTTAAAAGCCATTTAACCATCACAAATAACAAGTTAAATTATTTATAATCTTATTTTAAGCTAAAGACCATTTTTTGGACCCTTTTAGAACATTTTTTTAAAAAATATTATACAATATTCTGATTCAATTAAGAAATTAATAATTATATACATATATACATTAGGGTGAGCCAAAAAAACCAACCTATCGAATTTATGTCTTAAAAAGGAACTATATATCGAGAAAAAATTCTCCCATTGGGCAAAATTTTTAGCTCAATTTTAAAAGGTGTCGGTAGCTATTTGAAATTTCCCATTTAAAAACATGCAAAAAAAATTTTTTTGATTAAAAATATTATAACTTTTGAACCGTGTGAGATAAAAATTCGGCTCTAGAATATTCTTGTATGGCATTAAATTTCTTTAAAAAAAAGTCTTAGAAGTCGAATTTGTAAACTTGATATTTCGTATACTAACAGGCCATCAACGTCTAGAGTAAACAGAATCATACAAATTTAAGGTATTTGGATTTTCCAAATACTTTTCTTTTATTGTGATCGATAACAAAATATTATTTGTTACAACGTGGATATTGTTGGTGATTTCATTGCACTACATGTTGAACAAATTTTCTCGTAGTATTGATATTTTTAATAATAAAGCCTTAAATTTGTATGATTCTGTTTACTCTAGACTTTGATAGCCTGTTAGTATACGAAATATCAAGTTTACAAATTCGACTTCTAAGACTTTTTTTTAAAGAAATTTAATGCCATACAAGAATATTCTAGAGCCGAATTTTTATCTCACACGGTTCAAAAGTTATAATATTTTTAATCAAAAAAATTTTTTTTGCATGTTTTTAAATGGGAAATTTCAAATAGCTACCGACACCTTTTAAAATTGAGCTAAAAATTTTGCCCAATGGGAGAATTTTTTCTCGATATATAGTTCCTTTTTAAGACATAAATTCGATAGGTTGGTTTTTTTGGCTCACCCTAATGTATATATGTATATAATTATTAATTTCTTAATTGAATCAGAATATTGTATAATATTTTTTAAAAAAATGTTCTAAAAGGGTCCAAAAAATGGTCTTTAGCTTAAAATAAGATTATAAATAATTTAACTTGTTATTTGTGATGGTTAAATGGCTTTTAAAGAATTTAATATATAAAAAATATAGTTTTTTTAATTTATATAAATATATATATCTATATTTAAAAAAAATATGAAAATTCATTTGTAGTTTTTTTAAAATTAAACATGTTTCCTTTATTTTTTATCGATAAAACCACATTTTTCGTAGCTATATGTCATTATAAAAATTTGTCGGATGAGAAAAAAATTAATAACTTATGAAATAAAAATTTTAAAAATAATTTAAAAAAATTCATCTGTAGATTTTGATGAAATGAAGAGATGAATTTTTTTTTTTTTTCATTTTAGTCATTATTTAAATAGATACAGCTTAATATAAATTCTATAAATTTTATTGAAAAAAAAAAAAAAGTCATCTGTAGTTCGTTTAAAAAGAATGTAAATGGGTTAATTTGATATTTTTTTATTGATATATATTTCTGAAAATGTTCATTAAAGTTTTATTTTAAAAATTATAGCTCCAAAAAAGAAAGTAAGAAAAAAAGAATAAAATCCGTGTAAAGATAATTTGAAAACGAATACATTTCCGAGTCTTAAAATTTTTTAAATCGTTTTTTCGCAGAAATATCGATTGTTGAACTTTTCGATTGTCTGATGTCTGCTACATTCACACTCATGCGGTGCCATATTTCGAACACGACCATCAGCTTTATTATTATTTTGACGTGACAAGCACAGATTTTATTTTAATTTAGTAGTAAATAGATATATATTTTATTAATTTAAAAAAAGTTCAAATAAAAAACCATGGGATTATTTTTTTCTAAAAAGAAACCAGTGAGTCGTGTCACTGAACAAGACAAAGCTGTCCTGGTAATTATTATTATTTACAATAAAATATTTATAACCTAAATAACTGAAACGTTGAATGAAAATTATAATTTTAATTGTCACCGATTAATAAATAAATTATTTTTATAGCAACTGAAACAGGCGAGAGATAAAATAAAACATTATCAGAAAAGAATTGAACAGAATATTGAAAAAGATCGTGAGCTCGCTAAAAAATTAATTCAAAGTGGACGTAAAGAGTAAGTTGTATTGTTTATAATTATTTTAAGTATATTCTCAGTGCCCCCCCCCCCCTCACTTTTTGAATTTGAATTTTGAATTATAAAATTGACATGAAGATTTTACTGAAATTTATTTGACAAATTTCATTCAACTCCCAATTGATATCAACTGTAAGTAATTTTTTAAAAATTCTATATCAGCGAAATCGTCTTTTTTTAATTAATTGACAAAATTTTTATACACTTATGACAGTTGAAAGTCATTGAAAATTTTGAAAAAGTGGAGGCATGGTGGCCACATTTCTGGTAAACCTTAAAAACCTGAAAATTTCAGGGAATTATAAATATGCGGAAAAAATCAGGAAAAGTCAGGGAATTTCGTCACAAAGCTGGAAAAATTTTTACTTTCTTTTCTTTTGACTGAAAAAATCCGATAAATTTTTTTCCTGTCAAAACTGTTCAAAAAGTCACGCGGCGCGAATGCGATTCTAATATCATCTTGAAAAAAAATTAGTAGAAATTGATTCCAATAGCGAAAAAATGAAGCAGTTTGAATTAAAAAGGCTGTTAGAAAAAAAATGTCTTAGTAGAAACCAATCGTCAGAATCTTCAAGCCATTAACATGCATATTCACGAGTTAAAAAACCAAAAACATTAAAAGTATACATAAGTATTGAACTAATAAGTTTCACTATATTTATTATTCGCGTACTTGATTAATATTTTATTAATATTCTATAAAACGTTCTTATTTATGAAATTTATTATAGTGAAAATGGAAAATTTATTTATATTTTATTATAGCGTAAGTTATATAAAAACAAAGATTTAAAATAAAAAATAAAAAATAATTCATTTAATAAATAAAAAAACCTGAACATTGACAAATAATAAAATAAACTTTCATTTAACGACAACGATTGATTATTTATTGAACTGACTTATACCATTTTATTTTGAATTAAATAAATATTTCCAATGATTTAATATTCCATGAGTGTGAATGTAGCAGACATTAGACGAATTTCCAACTATAAATAAATTTAGTAAATAATTAAAAAAATAATATTTCGAAAAAATGCACTTATTAATTTTAAAATTTTTTAAATGCGCATTTTTTTTTAATTTAATTTTATTAATTATTTACTATATTTATTAATAATTTTAAATTTGTCTGATGTCTGCTACATTCAGACTCATTAATATTCCTACATATGGTCAGGGAATTTTTTAATTATTTGACTGGAATACTTGGAAAAGTCCGGAAATTTAAGTTTCAAAAATCTGTAGTCACCGTGTCTTGATAAATAACTTTTTTAATAATAATTATTATTATTATAGACGAGCGCTATCACTTCTGCGTAAGAAAAAATTCCAAGAACAAGTTTTGTCAAACACTGACAGCCAGTTAGAGAATTTAGAGCGAATGGTCCATGATCTTGAGTTCGCTCAAGTTGAAGCCAAGGTTCTCGATGGGCTTAAAATCGGTAACACAGCATTGAAAAAGCTGCATGAGATCCTTTCGATTGACGAAATTGAAAAAGTTATGGACGAGACACGTGACGGTGTAGAAAAACAACGTGAGCTGGATGACTTACTCATGGGACAACTTACTGATGAGGATGAAGGTCAAGTCGAAGCTGAACTTGACGCTCTTATTGCTGACGAAGTCAAAGAATCGGTACCGGAAGTTCCTCAGGATGTTTCGTTGCCAGATGTGCCGGAGGATCAACTTGAAAAACCAAAAGGTTCCTATAGATTTTTATATTTTTTTAAGGAGTTTTTATTTTTTAATTCATTTTTTATTTTTATTTTTTATTTAGAACGGAAAAAAGACCGCGAGCCTGTCGCTTTAGAAGCGTAAGTAATTTAAATATAATTAAACATCAAGGAGCAGCAATTAATAATTAACGTCTTTTTGCAACATGTGTAAATAATGTACAGTTATATATACATATATATATATCGTTATATAAAACAGAAAAAAGTAATTGATAAATCTATTGACTTTAAAAATAAACTGATTTCTTTTTTTTAATAACCAAAGAAGTTTAAAAGTATAATTATAATTTTATATATGTAAATATATAAAATAATTAACGCATAATTATTTATGATATTTTAATTGTTCAGTTTTTAAAAATGTAATTTTTTTAATATCACTGTGATAAATAATCAGACTTGCATTTATTTAACGTCTTATTTTTTTTTTTTTACAAAACACTTCCTTAGGCGAAATTAAAGTAATTGATATTTGTCCTCCAGAAAAAAGGAAATGACCCCAGCCCGGTTTTTGACCCTTTGAAAATTGAAATTTTATAAAACAATTTTTTGAATTGGATGTAAAGAATTACTAAATTTATCATAATGATTCATAATTAATTAAGTACAATGTGTCTTATATTAAATTTGTTTAGTCTTTAATTAGTACACAATGAGAAATTTATGGTAACAATTACAATTTATTATGGGAATGGTTCCTATAACGCATGGTAAATGGTTTTTTTGAAATGTCGATTGTAGGAACGGAACCCATACATATTATGGGTATAATTCCAATATGATATCGGAATAGTTCCTATGGAATTATGGTGGTCGTTACTGTGTCACTGTGGTAATTATTTCTGTAATAGTATGGTAATCATTCCCATAATATTATATTAATCATTACTATAATATTATGGCAATCGTTATCGTATATTGTGGTAATAATTTCCACAATGTATGGTAATGTCTCCCATAATATTATGGTAATGGTTACCATATATTATGGTAATAATTCCAACAATACATGGTAATAATTACAATAATATATGGTAATGGCTATCATGCTATTACAGTAATAATTACTATAATCTATGGTAATGGCTTCCTTAGTATTATAGTAATTATGACCATAATTTATTGTAACCATTACCATAATATTATAGTAATTATTACCATAATGTATTGTAACCATTACCGTAATATTATTGTAACTATTACCATAATATTATAGTGATTATTACCACGATATATGGTAATGGTTACTATAATACTATGGTAACTTTTACCATAATATTATAGTTACCACTACCATAATATTATAGTAATTATTACCATAATGTATTGTAACCATTACCGTAATATTATTGTAACTATTACCATAATATTATAGTGATTATTACCACGATATATGGTAATGGTTACCATAATACTATGGTAACCTTTACCATAATATTATAGTTACCACTAACATAATATTATAGTAATTATTACCATAATGTATCGTAACCATTACCATAAAATATGATAACCATTACCATAAAGTATGGTAACCATTACCATAATCTTATGGTCATAATTCCCATACATTATGGTAATGATTACCATAATATATGGTAAAGTTTACCATAGTATCACAGAAACGATTACCATAATATTAGGAGAATATTTCACATATATTATGGGAATGGTTACCATAATATATGTGAAATATTTCCATATGCACTTAGGAACCGTTACAATTTGGTTATAGGATTTATTCTTATTTGCTTATGGAAACTATTCCTATGAGTCTGGTAATCATTACCATAATTCTATTATCATGCGATATGGGAACTGTTACCATAATTATTTGAATTGACTATGGAAACAGTTCCTATAGTTATGGGAACCGTTCCCAGAATGTATGGGCCTATATCCCGTAATTCCAAGTAATTATTACCATACCGGTATAGGATGATTTTTATAAACATATTAGAAACGGTTACTATAAATTTATCTTCGTGTAGCTCGTAATTAAATCAAAAAATTTTTTTATTTAATATTTGAATTTATGAAACTCATCGAGCGGATTGTCTGATGCAAATGAGTGTGACCGTGAAAGAGATTTATGGAGATTGATAAACGCGAATGTTGAGAGTGATCAGTTAAGTAGCTTATGTGTTAAAAAAATTAAATTTTCAATTCACAAGAATAAATTTTACTTTTGATAACTTGCAAATAAGTGATTACATTTAAAATTCAATTAGACTTAAATCTTGATGACTAATCCGTTGGCTTAAAAAAACTTATTTTCTAAACGAGTCCAATAAATTTAAAATAATATTCATTTAAAAGATGGAGGTGCGTAAATTTTTACTACAACCAATTATATTTTCCCTTCAATGTTCAACAAAACTTTCGCAGTGACATTTATACTCTATTTCATTTCATTCAAAGTTCAATTACGTCACCTAGTAAAGAAATAATTTTTTTTTTAAACTCTCAGGTACCAAAAAAGAAATAAATGAAATTTTACCATAAATTTTTTTTTTATTCTTCCGATTCAAAGTAAAAAAAAATTAATTTTTTTTCAAAAACCGGTAATTTTTAAAATAAGAAATTGTGATATTATTTATTTAAAAAAAAAATAAATAAATAAAAAGTTTATTATTTTCCACACAATTGACGCATTGATAAAAAAAAATATTTTCACTAAATTACATGAAAATAACAAATCCGATATGTAAATAAAACAAGACCATTGATTAGACAAAAATAAATTTCCTTCACTGAAATTATTTAAATAAATTTACTTAAAAAAATATACGATATATTTAATCAAGTCTAATTAAAAGAATAAATTTATCATGCTGATATTTATTCCGTTGACTATATATATACCTACATATATATATTTATATTGCTAAATAAATTTGCACAGTTATTTAAATAATTCTTTTTAAAAAAAATTATTTCCACGAACGAAATTTTATTTATTTTTAAAATAAAAAAAAAAAATTTCAAATATTTTACTATCATTCGACAATAAATATAAACAAGTGTTTTATTTTACAAAACTGATGACAATCCAAGCAAAAATTACTAAATTATTTTTTTTTAAATTTCCCGCGAATTCAAACTAAACTGTTTTCTACTTTTAGATTTTTTTTCTTTTATTAAAATAAAAATAAAAATGACCTTACCCAGTATTTAGTTAACGTAATGTTAACATTTAATTTAAGAGCCATCTTATATACACACAAATATTTAAAATTAACATTCGTTTATTTAAGTTGGGTACAGAATCCTATCTAAGCTATCGAATAAAATCTAAAAATGATTACAGCGCAAATAATATTTATTTATCAACAATATAATCTCAGACGGCGCCAATCACTTATTAGTATCATTATTATTATTATATATTTATTACACCTGTTGGAGTAGTTTGTTGTCAACATTAAATATTTACTACATTTTACCCTCGTTCCGAAAAAGTTTTCATTAAAAACCAAAGAATTTCCATAAGAATTAAACAACGTTCATAAAAATTTTCTAAATTTAATTTTTGAACTTTTTCGAAACCAGGGTAAAAAGTTAAAATCCATTTAGAAAAATATGTTTTAAAAATGTTCTTTTTTTACTCAAATTTTGCTCATATAAAATTCTAGATAAACGTTTTATATTTTAAGATAAAAATTTCAAAAGTTCCACTCGAAGTTCTAATCTTTTAAATTTAAATTAATAAAGAAAAAAAAAATTGCAGTGGAAATGAAAATAAATCGGCTTTATAATTTTTTGAATCAATGAAACTTCTATGCTATTTAAATAAAAATCAAATAATTCGTGTGACAGGAATAGAATGTATAAAATTTTTTAAATGTCAGCAGCAAATTACCTGCAGTTCATTTAAAAAAATTTGAATAACGGGTAGAAAATTAAAATATAAATGAAGAAGCAATGAAGAGAGCAATTAAAAATACAAAAAAGAGAATCAATTTTACGGATGCAAGTTATTCATTAGAGCATCGTGTATTAAGCGGAAAATCGGTCATTGATCTTTTCTCAGTCTCGACGTGGAATCATCGACGATCGCAGTTTAACTTTTTACTACCGTAGTATAAATTAAAGGACAAGTTTTTAACAATTTTTAATTTATTAATTCAAATTTTCTAATGCCTTTTAATTGTAGACTGGTTTAATATATTTTATTTAAATTATTGCAATAATATAATAACTATAAATAAATAAATAATGAGACTGATGTGTTATTTATGCGGTGAGATAGCGCAATTTGTGGGCGATCGAGGACATCATTTCAAAATAATAAAACCTTTGATGATTGAATGACTATTTAACCCAAGGTAATAAATTGAATATTTTATGTTTAGTTTTTTTTTATAAAAGTTTAAAGTTTTAAAAAAAAGTATCAAAGCTTTTGTTCTTTCAATTTTTTTAGATTATTGATAACAATGTTTATAAAATAATTGAATTATCAGTTAATTTTAACGGCGGATTGAAAAACATCGGGGGAATCCCCTGATTTATTAATAAAATAAAAATGACAACTAGTGGCTTAAACTTTTTTTTCGTGGTTTAAAAATAGTTTAGATAAATTTTTTTTATCATCAATTTCACATAATAAATAATTTAAGGAAAAAATAATATAGTTATTTATTGATGTAAGATAGCCGGTAGTGTGAAAGGTCTTTATAAAGTTTACAAAATAAATTTTCGACTGTAAACAGTTTAAATTGCACTGTAAAAAATTTACGGAATAAACCCGGATTTAGATAAAATCCGAATTCACTCCCGATTTTTTACAGTGTTACATACTTTAGTAATATGATCACTGCAACAAAACACGGAAAAAAATTTTTTGTGACCACAAGATAAGATAACTTACGGTAACAAAATTCTGCCTTAATATACGGATAACGACGCATTAGTTGGGATTAAAATGTTTTTGTAATGCTAGAAAATTCTTCGTTGGGCCAAGCAATGATTTGTAACTGTAACAAAACTGTCGTGTTCCAATTAAAAAACTGATTTGTTAAAGTAACAGAATGAATTTGTAGCATTAACGAAAATTTTTGTAATCATAGGCTAAGATTACTTACGGTAGCAAATGCCGGCTTTAAAATACGACGATATTATTATAATAAACATCATGTGTTCTCATAACAAATCGACTTCTCAATTACGACACAAATTCATTTGTTACCGTAAGCTAATCATGTTTGTCATTATAACAAAATCTTTCATTATCCCGTCTTTTGTTATCAGAACGAAATTCGTTTTTTCCGTGAATAGTATACAATTCAATGCATAGGGCTAGATTACTATCCGCCTTGACTTATTGCTGGGCTATCGCATTGATGTTCGCAACAGTGTTTTACCTCCGGCTGTACTAGTAGAGCGATAGTCTAGCGTAGAGTACCTCAGCTTTGCTGATGAGTCCGTTGACGTACTCGAGACGAAGTTATCACCTCCGATGATACTTATGATACTTAACACGCATGACTTAAATCATGATAGCTGGCTTTAGTATTAATTAATATGGAAGCCGGGTCAGCTCACTTTCAAATTGTAAGAAAATGTCTCTATCTCGCGTCCACTTTCAACATATGCATTTTGAATTTGTGGAAAAATGGAACCCTCGCGACCACTTTCAACTTGTGCACCTCCACAAATTCAAAGTGCACATGTTGAAAGTGGACGTGAGATAGAGCCATTCTCTTAAAATTTGAAAGTGAGCTGACCCGGCTTCCATAAATTAATTTTTCATGTTGACAATTTAAAACTTTAAGGAGGGTTTATAAATTTTTGTCCAAGATTTTCTTTCAAACAAACCTCTAAACGCAAAATTAAGAACGAAGCTCGATGTATTGCTCTATAATCTAGCAATCTACGTTTTCATTTTTAAAAAATTTTCATTTGTTTAAGAGAAAAACGTGGAAAAATTTTCCATTTATTGCGCAAATGTAACAAGGATACTACCGTTCGCCGACTTGAGTGTGATAGAGAAAAAAGTTCAGACCTTACCTAATTCGGTATACCGAAAAAATATCTAAAACATTCCTGGTTTTTGAGTATGATTTGGGTATGTTTTCAGTATAATTCTAAAAGTATACTCAAATTATACAGAAAATTAAAAAAAAAATATCCAAAACATGAGAAGATTTGAGTATAATCTGGGTATGAATTGGGTATAATTCTTAAAACATACCGAGATTTTTATCAATTTCTACTGTACCGGAAATCAACAAAATAAACTTAAATTTTCGGTATAAACAATTTCGCTAGGGGACTCCTTTTAAATAGAATAAAAATCAAAGAAAAAAAAATGAGATAAAAATATGAGGAAAATGCATTAATTCAGTTGTTAAATAATATTTACTTTATACGCAGTGCACTTTGTTATTTAATAACGCAAAAACTATCATCAATCTGTCGACACGTACTCGTTAATAGAATTTATCTAATAACTGCATGTACACTACTGGATAATTGCTTATTAAAAACAGATAGAGCTCGACTTGTGCGAGCATACCACAAAATTGCATTAAACTTTTTTACATAATTTTATCTTGATGTTATTTATAAAAAAAATTAATTAAATTTTTTTTTAATTGAATAGAGTAGAGGTTCCGTTTTTGGCCAGTTTTGGACACTTGAAAAATTTGAATAGAATAATTTGTAAAAGACGTAACAGCATAATTAATTTTTTAAACATTTTTCATTTCATACTACAAAATTTCTCTTGTATCAGGAAACCCATTTTTTATGTGCATATAATTATATTATTATTTTATTGATGATTTTGATAATATGAACTATGACTTAATACCTATCTAATTGTATATCATTATTATAAGTAATTAATTTTTGAGAAAAAAATGACATTTGTCGAGTACGAAGTATTTTTTATGCAATTTATTTTACTATAGGGTAGAGGTACCGCTTTTGGCCACTTTAGGGCCAGTTTTGGACACTTGAAAAATTTAAATAAAATATCTTGTAAAAAGCGCAATGTCATAATTAATTTTAAAAATGTGTACACTTGGGTGTTTCAGAAAAAACAAATTTTTTTTTGGTATCCAAAAATTGAAAGTATACCTAAAAATAAAAATTTTGGTGCCAATCCGAGCTCTTAATAATAATATTAAGGTTTGCCTCAATCCATTTTTCTATTTTCCATTTAATTAACATAGGAAAAATTTTTTTTTTTTTTTAGAATTTTCTAGCTTACAGACCACTCAACGGATTTTTATGCGCAATAAAACTTTGTGTAGGAAATTAAACGCTCTACAAAAAAAGTCTCTTATCATTTTTTGATAAATCCCACTGTTCAAAAGTTATTTAAGCTTCAAGTCAAATTTATAGTAAATTTTGAGATCTTTTCACTTTCTGGCGAAAATATTAGTCTTATTACAAAATGTCAAAGAAACTTTTTGTAGGTAATTTTATTCCTTACAAATTATTACGAATAAAATTTTTCGAAATTCCGCATTGTTTTCAATTTATTTTCATTTCAATGTCAAGCTCTTAAAATTAATCAGAAATCTATTTTTTTAAGAACTTGACATTGAAATGGAAATAACTTGAAAACAACGCAGAATTTCGAAAAACTTTATTTGCAATAATTTGTAAGGAATATAATTATCTACAAAAAAGTTCCTGTGATATTTTTTGATAAGACTGATAGTTTCGCCGGAAAAGTAAAAAAATCTCAAAATTTACTATAAATTTGATTTGAAGCTTCAATAACTTTTGAACCGTGGGATTTATCGAAAAATGATGAGACTTTTTTTGTAGAGCGTTCAATTTCCTACAAAAAAATTTATTGTGCATAAAAATCCGTTGATTGGCTTATGAGCTTGAAAATTCTAAAAAAAAAAATTTTTTTCCCGTGTTATTTAAATGGAAAATAGAAAAATGGATTGAGGCAAACCTTAATATCATTATTAAGAGCTCGGAATGGTACCAAAATTTTTATTTTTAGTTATACTTTCAATTTTTGGATACCATAAAAAAAAAAAATTGTTTTTTTTTTTTAAACACCCTAGTGTACACAGATACTTATATCTTCTATTAAAATGAAAATTTCATTTTATACTTTTCCATTAATGAAAATAAAGTATTAAAGGTCCAAAAATAGAGCAGTGGCCACAAATGGTACCTCTACCTTTTATGTCAAATTTCATTTACATTTTTTTTGTATAAAATGTATTCTAAAATCTTATCTGCTGATAAAAAAATTATTAGGCTCGAATTTAAAATATATGATGATTTTATAATTTTATTTATTTTCGATATTTATCTCTAATCTTTGATTGGTATTTTATATCAATTGTTCTCAGTTTATCAATAAGTAAATAAATAAATAAAAAAAATGATAATCTGATAAATATATAACACAATAAGATACATCACTAAATAATTATAAAATTTTCAATAAAACGTTATCAGCTAGTTTTAAAAATAACGTTTTTAAGTTAAAAAGTAATTAATATAAAAATTATCAAGTTTACAAGTAGATAAGGACAATTGAAATGAAAAATAAAAAATATTTTTTTACGACCAATAACAGTAAGACTAACTATGAAACAAACGTTTTTTATAAACAATATTTTGTTGAATAACATTTTTTTTTTTGCTCATATCCTCGTAGTTTTTATTCAATAGAATTAATTTAAATTAATTAAGTAACATATGTAGGAGTATAATATATTTATTTATTTAAAAATAAGTAGTAATTGTCAATCTGTCAAATAGAATCACCGTCATTACTTCCTTGTAATCAAAAACTCGACAACCTTCAACTTAATATATAATATCGAGGAGAAAGGAATATATACTAACCTGTTCGTCATATTATTTTTATTTTATTCATTTCGATTTACAGAGAATTTTTAAATTATACATTAAAAAATTTTATCATTGCAATGATATCATTTTTTTTTTTTTTAACAATTAAATTGACTACGGAATTAAAATTTTTTTCTGTGAATCATAACACTGCTGACGTATTTTGATAATAAGTTTAATAATCTATTGCAATTCCCAGAGATACTTAATCAGCAGTCGCGGTAATTTTTATCCGTTTCTTAATAATTTAATTGTAAAGACAACAGTAATTTATCTGGTCTTCAAGTGAAGAAAAAGTTTTATAATAAACAATTTATTAAATCGCAAAAACTTTTTTTTTTAATACTTAGTTATTATTATAAGATAGACGTATATACTTTTGATAATAAACATGTACGTGACAAGTGGCTCGTTCATTAGCTTCTTGTAGCAAAACAATTATGGATTAAGTACTTGAGACTTACAGTTGATTAAATAAACGATTATTCTGTTAAAATAGCGTTAAATTCTTAAGTCATTTACTTTAATCATCAAATCTTAGTTATGTTTTTTTACCGAAAATTTTACTACAGGTTTTTTAAAAATTATTCTTATTTTATTAATTATAATAATTATGTGTATACAATTATTTTAAATATTTTATTGTGGAAATAAAAATTCAAATTTATTATACGAAAAAATTATCAAGGAAATTTAAAGAGTAATCAAAATTATTTAGACAAATATGACGTACAAATTCAATGGCAGTGAGTTTTTTTTTAGATTTAAAAAAAAATTTTTTCTTACAAATAAATCATCGAAAATTTTCAAGCCTTAACTTTTTTTGCATTCAAATTACGACCAACTTTCCATTATCTTTTTTTGAAAAATACAATTTTTTGTCAAAGTATTTTTTTAAATAAAAAAAAAAATTTACGAAATTTAATTTGATCTCAAATTTTCGAATTTTATCTTTTAGATCGAAATTATGGAAAAAACTTCATCTTTTTTTGAAGAAAATTCAATTTTCGATCAAAAATTTGCTTTCGAAATTCTCAAAAATTTTTTAATTTTATTTAAATAGAATACAAAAATTTTTTATACATCTAATTTATAGGACACTCTAATGACGTATCTTCTAATATTTATGTGACGTATTTTCTAACATTTATATGACGTATTTTCTAATAATAGTTCCAGCAATTGATCTCATATTCATCACTAGTTAGCATCAACTATACTACAAAAGTCCCCTAAATTTTTGGGCCCTACGACTTTGACTTGAATGTGACGTCAGCATAAGTCTGTACCAAAACAAGTCATTTCTCCCACCGAAACCAACAGAATTCAGGAACATTCTAAAGATTCTTAAAGAATCGACGCACCATGACGTCTTAAAAGTACGTCATCTATTTATCTCCCTCTTTTTTTATCAGCTATCATTAATTAAACTGGCTTAGTACACAATTACTCACCAAGTTTAGTACTATTTGCATTGATTAGTCACATAGCACTCTCTACTCACAAGTCAAAAAAAGTACGTCAATTTAAAAATATTTTATCAATACCACTCTTACATTTAATTAAAAATTTCATCACATGATTTAAATTTCGCCAATGCAAGTTGGGCTTCACACGGACTCTTTTTCTAAAAAAACAAAATTTTATTTCGCTGCAACCAAAGTTGCTCTATATTAAAAATTAATTTGACATTACAACATTTGTTAACATGAATTACAATTGAAAAAACTTATCATCGTCACTAAATACCAGATATGAATGACGTAATCCCGATAAAAACATCCCCCGCGAAATTTAAATATTTGAATAATCGTAAATTTGAAAGGTCAAAATCCGAGACGGCTGGGTCATTTACCTCATATATGTAATATTTTAGGGGTTTCACTATTTCCGTTTACCCTCACGTCTTACCATGACAACTCTAACTACTGGTCATCATATAAATTTACGTCATCGACGTACATACACACGTTAGAATAAAATTAGACCGCAATAAAGTTGCCGATGAGTCTCTAGAGTCTGGTCTTACAGTAAGAGGCATTGCGCGGGCTTTACTAACATTACTCTCTGTACAAACTGTACAGTATAAAGTTTAGTAAAGTAAAGACTGTATGACTGTAACGACGTATCAGCCAACAGTCGCGCGTAGTCCGCCGTAGGAGCAACGCTCGCACGGCGTTCTCTTAAATAACAAGCGTTAATTGTTTATTTCAATTGATAAATTTTCATTATCACGTTTTTTTTTTTATAAAAGATTGTTTATTAACTTTAAGTCTTGTGATAATTACGTTTGTAAGCTTGCAAGAGAAAAGTTATTGTCAATTAAAAGTTAAAGTTTTCTCTTTACGTCAAATAATTTTTTAAATTTGTGCAATAAACCAGGACTTTAAACTTTCAAACTGTCTAATTCATCGAACCCTTACAATACAGGTAAGTTTTGATAATTAATTTTATAAATAATAAATATATACATATGTATGTATGTATATATTAATTATAATTATTATGTCATTGACTAAAAAATTTGAATTTTAAATCTTTAATTAAATGAATCTTTTTATTTACTTTATACATATAAATATATATAGTAATCACTCCTTTTTCTTCTTGGTGTCCTTGGTTTTTTTTTACAATTATCAATATGAAAATTACCAACATAATGTTAGAACATGAGAATACAATTGTTTTACATAAAAACAATAATATTAAATTTTCATAAAATTTGAATTTCAAAATTTTTAAAAAAAAGTTAAGTGCTGTAATTAACTATTGTTAATTAATTATCATTATTTTTACATACATATACGCGTATATAAGTAAACCATGAATATATTTGTATATTTATTTATCTTTGTTACGTCTTCATACGTGTCCTTAAATGGTCACCAGTTAATTCTCATAACGCAACCCCGTTCGCACGATGTTGGACGATCGATGGTGCAAATGGTTAATAAAAATAAAAAAGTGCATGTTTACATGACCTTGATTAGTATGCGATTGCAAATTACCTACATTTTTTTTTTATTTTAATTTAGAGTAAAAAAAAAGTAATGAAAATTTTTTAATTGCATTCAAATTAAATTCGAATTCGATCGTTGAGAAAATTTCAAGTGCATAATTTTTAAATTATGTCTAAGGCCAGGATTTTTGCGTTGATTTAAAAATAATTAATAATTAGTGATGTGAAATTTTTTATATTACGGGGAAAATATTGGTCTTATGAAAAAAGTTTTTAAACAAAAGTTGTAGGAAATTAAATTTTCTAAAGAAAATGTCTCTTATAATTTTTTCTTAGGACTAATAAGAGAGCCGTAATTTCAAAATTAAGATTTTCATAATTAACAGAATTATGAATCATTCATTATGAATCTTAATTTTTAAATTACAGTGGAAATATTGATCGTATAAGAAAATCATAAGAGACATTTTTTTAATAAAATTAAATTTCCTACAACTTTTGTTCGAAAACTTTTTTACTAAGACCGATATTTTCCCCGTAATATCAAAAATTTGAACTATTTATTTAAAAAATAAGGCAAAAATCTTGTCCCTAATTATGTCTTATTTTTGTGGACAATTAACTTCATTTCTATGCAGATGACGTGATACCAAAATTTATAACACATCGTAGGACTTAATGTTAATATGATGAACGCTGATATATGTTTACGCCCATGCGTAACCAGGTGAAGGTTACGCGGTATTTAATACTACGATCTGTAGATAATTTATTGAGTCTTAATGTTATTAAGATCGAGGATTACACGTATTTATTTTATTGAAATTAATGATACGGTAGCACTTAATGCCGGGTAATTAATATTTATTTGTTTTTCAAAATAAAATCTGTTGATTCTTTGGTAAATTATATTTTTTAAATGTTAACATAAATGGCGGGAATTTTAAATAATTCAAATTATGATTTTTTGGGTCATAAATTATTATTAGAGAATAAATAAGTATCGTATATTGTCGTATATCAATATATTTTATTAAGTCAACACATGATGTTTGTTATCTTTGAATAATAGAATTATAATCTTCTTATAATTTACATTACTGTTCATGAAAGGTGAATAAATTATCATGTGAATGACCGAGATAAATTTATTGGTCCGTCGTTTACAAAAAAATCATCAAAAATTTAAGTCGTAATTTCTTTTATTTTTGTTTTTACTTGAAATTGTTGACAATTTAAAAAAAAATTTTTTTTATACCCAGAAAAAAAAAGATTTCTTTGCTCAAGAAAATTTTTTCTGTCCCCGCATGAAAATATCAAATATGGTAAACATATTTTAAAAAATATATGTTACAGATATAAATATATATGTGATAATACATGAAATCTTATATAGAACTATACATAGATTTTGGCCGATTTTATTATATTTCTATATATGTTTTCTCTTATATGATTTCATATATTTCCGTATAACTTCAATATATTATTTATATATGGAAACAAATAAGAATACATATATAATTCATCATTACATGCCACGATATATGTACCATGTATTTAACTTTATAAATTTTTGTATATTTTTCGATATATAAAACCATATAAATCTCCCCATATATGTAAAAATAAATAAAATCTATTCTTTTTTGTCTTCCTCTCTCTGTTATAAGATTCAAACATTGTGTTCAAAACATATATATATATATGTGTGCTAGCTTACAAATTTACATATATAATTATCAATATATGTGATACATATATCTGCTAGCTCATAAGTTTACATATATGATTATAAATATATATAATACATGTATTAACTTATAAACTTACGTATATAATTAATTATATTAAAACTTACTATATTATATATAAGAAAATATATATCGTTTTTGGCCACTTATATGGTCCCATATTGATTATATATTTTTCCATATATATTTATCATATATGTTATTTTCATGCGGGTCCCGAAGAAATATTTTCTTTTTTTTAATTCATAATGCAAAATTTTCTCGGGGCGGGTAATAAATTTTTGCGTCAAGAATTTTTTTTTCGTGTGCATATTTAATTTAAAATAAAGGAGAAAGTATTTTTTACTTATATTAGAAGATTTATAACCATGAAAAATTGCAAATTTATTTGTGAATAAAAATGTTATTTTTTTTTTCAATACTCATTACTTACTTCTAATAATAATGGAGTTAATAATTTATGAGGAAACAGATACTGCTATAAATAATTAATAGTTATAAATATTTACTTGATAAATATTTTAAAATATTAATTATTCAAACAATAAAAAAAAAAACAATATTAAAATTAAATACATTTTATTCTGAACCGCGCATTAAGTTTTTGATAAGTTATCATTATATTTTATTTCCATGTTATCAATTTCTCGGTTGTTCTATTAAATAATTTATGACAAGACCCCGAGCAAGTACTTTAGTAAATTTTATCAGTTTTTAGTGACAAGTCGTCGCTTACATAATTATTTGAATATTAAAAAAATATATATATATATATTCTTTTGAATGTAAACTTATTGCTGTTCTATTAATACATGTATTATATTTTATTTGTTTATTATTTATTTACTGTGCAAGTACAATAAGATTTACGTAAGTAAATTTACAGAGAATCCTTCACAGTAAATGATTTCATGGTCATGATTCAGGCATACCAGACATCTTGTTTCATTCATTACTCTTTTATGTGGAAGAAAGAGTTTAAATATATACGATATATAGTTGAGAGTATTGAGAGGGAAATAATAAACATAATTTGTCACTTTTTTTGTTCTAGAAAGCGTGAACAATAATTATTTTATTTGATTGTTTGTTCCGTAAAAAAACAAATTATTTAGGTTTTTAAACTGACTAAACTTTAAATAAGTGTGACAATAATTATTATTTAAATTTTTGTATCATAATAAAGAATTTCGTAGAATTCATTATTTATTAATCAAGTAAATGTAAATAATAATAATAATAATAAAAAAAAAAATAATAATAATAATAATAATAATAATAATTCATCATTATTATTATTATTATTACGAGCAACCTACAGTCACTACATGAATGTTCGAGTATTACTACCAAATTTATAAAATATGATTCAAATTTAACTGGTTACTAGAATCGTTATTCTAAAATTAACTCTAGAATTTTTGTTTATTTTTATTATCATTGAAATTTAATGAGACAAATCTCATCATTAACTCGCAAACTTATTGATTTCGATGATTGTATAACCATGGGGTTTAAAAAAAAAAATCTACACGGTCAAATTTTTTTTTATTAGTCGTCTAATATATTTTTTTCACTGATACCAAATCAACTTTTTTTAATTTTCATTATCATAGAAGACATAAATTTTTTTTATTTTCTCTTAATTATATCGATAATAGTTATGAATATTCAGTCATATTCAGTGATAGAATATTTAAAATGTTAATTTATTTAAAGAAAATGAATACGATCATCTTTTTCCCGCGCAATTTGAATGTAATTCGAAGGATATAGATCAATTGATTTATCTTGATACTTGCCGAGAAAACAGAGTTTAAACCATGAAAAGGCACAAATTTAAGTCAAGGCCTTTCTAATGATATCAAATTTAATAAAATTAACTTATTCTATCGTGTAGATCGGAGAGAAAAGAATAGTTATAATTCCTATGTAGAACGGTATCCATTACTATGTTACATAGTAATGAGGATTTTTAGCGTCGAGAGTCACGGGACAGAGTAATCCCTCTATTCTGTATGGGAACGTTGGCTATGCTAGCATAGGAATGATTAGCATTTTACATTGACGAGAGAACTATGCAAATGGACATGACTACAATGTTACCTAGCAACAGTTACGATCTTTTATTTATTTTATATTTAGTAGATAAGGTTATGACTAAGGCCAGGATTTTTGCGTTAATTTAAAAATAATTAATACTCAGTGGTGCGAAATTTTTTATATTACGGGGAAAATATTGGTCTTATTAAAAAATTTTTCAAACAAAAGTTGTAGGCAATTTAATTTTCTAAAACGAATGTCTCTTATAATTTTTTCTTAGGACTAATAAGAAAGCCGTAATTTCAAAATTAACATTTTCATATTTAATCAAATTTTGAATCATTCATTATGAATCTTAATTTTTGAATTACGGTGGAAATATTGATCGTATAAGAAAATCATAGGAGACATTTTTTTAATAAAATTAAATTTCCTACAACTTTTGTTCGAAAACTTTTTTAATAAGACTAATATTTTCGCCGTAATATCAAAAATTTGAACTACTCATTTCAAAAATAAGGCAAAAATCTTGTCCCTAGTTATGATACAATAAATAACTCAAGTTACTTTAAATATATGTCGAAATGGAATTAATCTATTGAAATAATTAAAATATTGCTCATAATGAAATATCATTTTTTGATAAAAAATAAAGAATAATTTTAAAAATTAGAATGTTTAGTAATAAACAATTTATTTACTTCATTTGCTTACTTCGTTGTCTTATATATTTATTAAACTGTAATGATAGCCATTCAAGCATGGGACTGAGTAGTATTCTACATAGCCCTGATTCCCATGCTAGATAGCGACTTTTACTACTTTACATGTTCCAATGTAACATAGTTATCATTAGCAGAAAAATGGTAATGATTCCTATTCTACGTAGCATTATTTACCATTTTACAAAAAATAAGTCTGGTTATTATGTAAAATAGTAATCATTACTATCCTTTTCTCTCCGCGTATATGGCTGGAACAAAATTTTTCTTATTCCCATAATCATATAAATTATTATGATTATTATTATTATTATTATTTTTCTTATTATTATTATTATTAATATTGATTTCCTGAAATGTGATTTTTGTCGTTAAAAATTACTTCCTTACAATTAAAAATAAAATAAATTTAAAATATTATAATTACAAACATTTTACATGCGTGTCACAAATCGGTAGCGTGTATGTATAAAAAATTTAAATGCCACACGCGATTAAATATTACACGCAATACTTTTACGAATAACTGACATTATATACAAAATAGACCGTAGTATTAAACAAAATTAAAATATCTATAGCTAAATAATTATTAAGTAAACAAACCCGGTATCAAAAATTTAAAAATCATTTAATCAATTTTTTTTTTCCTTTTTATAAAAATCAGAACAGCGTAAACTAATATTTTATTTATAATTTTAAGTGTGACCTGAGTTTAATAATTTCCTTTTTTTTTATGTTTCTTTTACTGCATTATTAACGGCAGCATCAAAACATACGCGACCCAGACAAACTTGCGTTGTTTGCAACATAACAGGAATCATTAATAATTAAGTTGCTTTTACGATCGATTGCTAACACGACCGTGTTACGTTCAATTTCGCAATTTAACACCTGTTTAAATATTTCAAAAAATTTGTTTTCCTTTGAAAAAAAAAAATATATAGATATATGTATATATGAATCTTCTCAAAATTGCATATTAATTTCCAAAAAATAAGCTCTGATTTACGTAAAAAAAATATTGTCAATTGACGAAGAATAATATTTTTTTTAAAAATCGATTCTACGATAATGAATTCTCACGTCACATTGTCCCGTTATCGTATATATATATATAGATATTACGATTGTTGTTAACGGGGAAAGTGGAACGGCCAAGTCTGTCGACGTAAATACGGTAATAGCCGCAGTGAATGACCACAATACGAAAATAGACTAGATTTGAAGTAACTGACAAGGGGTGGAAAAAAAAACATATTATCGAGCTGAGGTGCGTCCATCTAGGGCACATTATTCATTGCCTGGCCCTAACACACAAACGGACCAGCTATTACCAAATCACCGTGTCCTGAATTCAAATATAATCTTATAATTTTATTGATAATAAAAATTATTTTTATACACTGTAATAAGAGCGGTGTTAAAATGAAATAACACCAGTACAGGTGGTGTTAAATCGGTATAAAAAAAAATTTCACGTATAGAAATTAGAAAAAAAAAATAGGGTAGGGGTAGCGTTTTTGGCCACTTTAGGGCCAGTTTTGGCCACTTAGAAATTTTGAATAAAATAATTTGTAAAATACCCAACAACATAATTAATTTTTTTAAATGTGTTTGAATATATTTTTATCACACTATTGCAATGAAATTTTTTTTTTAATACGTTTTCATTATTGAAAATAAAGTATTAAATGTCCAAAAATGGAGCAGTAGCCACAAATGGTACTTCTACCCTATATCACAAATAAAAAAATCTAGAAATTTAATGAACATTGTCTGGAGGAAATTTCAAATTGGCAATGTACTTATTCAAATAATTATTTATGTTATACACGGAAAGAAAATTATAGGAACTTTTCCTATCTATTATGGGAATGGTTTCCATAATGATAGAGGAATTTTTTCCATACTATTATGGGAATAGTTCCCATACCAATATAGGAATGGATTTTATACTATTATGGAAATGATTCTTATAATGTATAGAGTTCATTCCTATATATTATGGGAACTACTCCCATAATTTATGGTCGTAGTTCCTATAATACAGGAAAACATTTCATAAAATTATGGGAACCGTTCCCATAATTTTTTTTCCATGTACGTAATTTATTTAAAAGTTATTTAATTAATTAATGAAAACACTGTTTATCTGTAGTGATCGAGTAAGTAAAAAAATTCACAAAATAAAATATTTTAACACCGGGAAATTTTTTTAACACTGCTTTTGGTGTTGAAATTTTACACCGAATATTTTAACACCTACATCATCTGGGCTTACCTCGGTTTTTTTCTACAGTCCACTTTATTAAAACAAATATTGAATAATTGTATGTTTATTTAATATTTCATTGTTTCAGAAATGTCACTCGAAGAATCGAGGCGTTCACAACGACCTTATCGGTATGGAATGGTTTTACTGTGCGTTGGTGCGCTTATTAATTGGCTAGGACTTGCTGAGAACTATGTCGAGCCTGTTAGATATGTCGGGGTTGCTTGTATTGTTGCTGGTGCACTCTTAATATGTGCTGCTATGTGCTGTTGGCTTCATGCACCACCTACGAGAACTAACGTCGGTGCACATGGTTCTAATCATCATACTACGGTCCAAGTAAGTTATTTATTCAATAAATAAATTTTATAAATTACATAAAAATTTTAAGTGTGACATTTTCATTTTCCATTTTTTATTTTACTTCATTTTATGATATTTTTCTTAATTCACTTGTACTGGACTTGGAAAAATTTTTAAAACGTTATTTTGATCAATAATTTTCGTGTAATGGGTCAATAAAAATTCCAAGTGATGGGCGCCATTTTCACGCCGAAATCTCATAAGTTTATTTTTTAATTTATAATAGTAAATAAATTAATTATAATAATTTATAAGTAATTTCATTTTAAGTTCACTTTTGCTTAACTTATTAAAACCTTCAGAAATTAATTTCATGCAATAGTTTAAATCTAATGGGTCAGTAAAAATTGCAAGTGGAGTGACGCCATTTTGAATATAAAAAAAAATAACGATAATTTTATGATACTGAAGTTAGCCAACGTCTGATAATTTTTGGATTATTTTTCAAAGTAATAAATCATAAAAAAAAAAATATTTCAAAAAATTGCACCTTTAGTTTTTTGAATTTTCTACACGAGCATAGTTTTTTTTTTTTTTTTTTTTTTTTTTTATTAGTTGAAAAAAAAAATCCGCAAATTGTTGATCGTCTGTCAATTTCAAACTCATAATTTCCTATTACATTTTAAATCTATTAAATGAACTAAAATACCACTTGATTAATATATTTTTATAAGTGATAAGAATACATTTTTTTCCGATAAAAAAAGCACTAAAAAAATATTGCACATATTTTTTAATTTACATGAACAATAGCTTGACTAAAAAAAATATTTTTTTTTTTCTCAATACGAGAGCTTCGAACTCGTGGATAATTCTGTAGATGTGATTTAAAAATATCCGACAATGGGCGCGTCTCACTTCGGTGCATCGACACCAAAGTTTTAACTTTTACTCCGTATTCAGTCTACTCCATATAGATGTGTAGAATTGAGTTTTACCTATTACTGTATATTCCAATAGCTATAATTTACCTTCTGTTAAAGTACTTGCACTAGCTTCATTCGAGAATAAACTTCTATAAATAAATTCTAGCAGTACTCTATACTACTACTAGTGTAAACCTACATTCTATATATATATATTTATACTTGTAGTAGGTGTATATTAATATGAATTGTCGATTCTCACTAAGTCATTCATTGATCCGGGGTAACTACCCTCTAGCAAATAAATATATTTAAAAGATAAATCAATTCTATTTTTATATTTATATATGTTTTACTTTATATAATATATATATTTAATTCTTTATACTTTTATGTTTTTTTTTTATATAATGTCTATTATAAATTTTTTTTTTTCACACTTTTTATAAAAGCATTTATAATATATTGAATTATAATAAAAGCAAATTTTTGACTTAAATTCTAATAATTCGAGTAATATAATTAATTTTAAGTAACAAAATTTAGATTATTCAAGAAAACTTTCTTGAGATAAGTTATAGGAAATAAAATGTCCTATAAAATTTTCCCATAAAGTTGATGGTTGCGTCAAAAAATTTAAAAAATGTAAAAATTTATCGTGAATCTAACTTTAACTTCGAATAACTTTTGAAGAAATAAAAATATCGAAAAATTATAAGAGACCTTTTTTGTAGAGCGTCAAATTTCCCATAAGAATACATCTTGAACATTCAAAAATATTGGTCCCACCGTGATCTACAAAATTCTAAAGCTTAAAAAATAAATTTTCCCATGTTATTTAAACGGGAAATAGAAAATTGCGATGCGGCAGCTGTTAATATTAATATTAAGAGCTCAAACTTTCACAGTATTTTTTTTTCATTTCCAACCATATTTTCGATATAATGAAAAAAAAAATAGTCGATTTTTCTGATTTTTATAAGTAGCTACCGATGCCTCATAGGAATAATTGGCAAGTATATTTTTGTAGGTAATTGAATGCTCTACAAAAAAAGTTTCTTATCATTTTTCGATAAATCTATTTGTTCAAAAGTTATTTAAGTTTGAAGTCAAATTCGTATAAAATTTTGAGATCTTTTTACTTTTCTGGCGAAACTATCAGACCTATTACAAAATATCATGGGACCTTTTTTGTAGACAATTTTATTCTCTAGAAGTTATTTCCAATAAAGTTTTTTCGAATTCCGCATTGTTTTCTAGTTATTTTTATTTTAATGTCAAGCTCTTAAAACCGATCAGAAGACTATTTTTTTTATGATATGTATTGAGAAACTATGTAAAAAATACATTCAAATTTTGAAACTGAAAAAAAAAAAATTTATTCTAAAAGTAAAAAAAAAATAATATAGATATAAAAATAGAATATTGATTTCTATAAATAGATAGTAATTGTTATCTATAAATAGATAGTAATTGTTATCTATAAATACATACTTTTGCACTTAACTAAATGTTTTTTTTTTTTTTTTTTTTTTTCTAACGCAATAAAGTGAATCTATAAAATACAAAGGGCAACTTACACCCGTTTGTCTAAGAATAAACTATAGATATTAAAGTGCAGTCTGTATAATACTGTCTAGTATATATTTAAATATATACATATATAGATAGATATATAGAGTATATGAGTTTTAAGCCGATGATTGCATTTCGTCACCGCGGAAGGGGCACTGTTATTTTCTCTTCTATCCTCCTTCTCTTAGCCAATCATACACTCATACATTAAATTATTAGACATAGTAGAGTAAGAGTAACTTAATGTACGAAGTTGAAGTAAAGTTACTCATATATATATATGAATAAATATATGTATTTGTTCATACTTATTACCATTCACTTTCTAGTTTTATTTTTTTAAACGTAATATAACTTCAGCAATTACCAATTCCAACAATAACTTGGTTACAGATTGACGACCCGATTCACGTGATAAGTGTTGAGGAACCAGCGAGTGTCGCAAGACAAAAACCACCGGATTATGAAGCAGTCGCTGATGCACCGCCTAGTTATGATGACGCTATTAAACTTAATCCAGGCCAATTAACAACTCGCGCTAGTATCAGTGGGATTTCCCCTATTTTACCAGGGATGATTACGGTATCCAATAGCGGATCTGCGACAAGTGGAATTTCTAGTGATCAGCCAACTGCTCCTACACCACCACCTGCATATGCCAGGTAATTATTTATTAATTAGAAGGGACAAGATTTTTGCCTTATTTTTGAAATGAGTAGTTCAAATTTTTGATATTACGGCGAAAATATTAGTCTTATTAAAAAAGTTTTCGAACAAAAGTTGTAGGAAATTTAGTTTTATTAAAAAAATGTCTCTTATGATTTTCTTATACAATCAATATTTCCACCGTAATTCAAAAATTAACATTCATAATGAATGATTCAAAATTTGATTAATTATGAAAATCTTAATTTTGAAATTACGGCTTTCTTATTAGTCCTAAGAAAAAATTATAAGAGACATTTTTTTTAGAAAATTTAATTTCCTACAACTTTTGTTTGAAACCTTTTTTAATAAGACCAATATTTTCCCCGTAATATAAAAAATTTCACACCACTAAGTATTAATTATTTTTAAATTAACTGGAATATTTTCAAATTTATCAAAACAACAAAATTTTTCGCAAACAGTAAAAAATATTGTGTTAAAATTCAAAATTAACACAAGGTGTGTTCAAAACGGACACACAATATTTGTGGAATTTAAACACTAAATTTGTGTTAAAATCTCAACGCAAAAGTCGGGTAGTACGAGAAGTTAATTTGTGTTAATTTTAAAGTAACTCTTAATAAATTTTGATAATTATAATTTTTGTACTAAACAACACTTTCAAAAGCGTTAAATATTCAGATCGATTTAAAATTTCTAAGTAACACAGTGAAATGTGTCGATTTAACACAAAATAATCAACACTAAAAACTTAACCCGGATCGTTTTTCCCAGATACACAATATTTTTTACTGCGTAGGCTTAAAGACTGCTAGAAAATTATGATATTTTTTAAAATATTTATTTTATCTCCACTCGTCTTTTATTTATTAAATTAATTCCAGATTAACTTTTTTTTTGTAAAAATCTTGCTGATAAATAAAAAGCTTAGGGGTTTAATGAACCCACTAAATTTTTTTTTATTTTATTCGCGGCTCTGTTTGCTCCAGATTATAATTTTTTTTCCTGAGTATATTTACAAAAATTAATTAATTGGTAATTAAACAGAAAAAAAATCACGAAATTTTTTTTTTATAAAAAATACGTCAAGAAAAATTCCATAATTAAAAAAATTTTAATTGTTTATATTTGAAAATAATAAATATTAATTATTAATTACTAATTATGCATCTGCATATATAAAAAAAAAAAATTTCGTAATTTCTAAAGGTCATAGAAATGTCATAAGCATTAAAATGTCATAAGTCATAAGTCATAGCGATTTATAAGCAATGGCGCATAAAAAATCCATCTAAAAATTACAATAGCATTAAAAAAAAAAATTAATTATCTATTAAATTGTTCAGGAATAAAAAAAAAATTAGCATTCATAGTAGGAATTAAAAAATGTATAAATGAATAACTGAGATATTATTTTATTTTCAAAGGTGAGACTATATGATTGGTCATCACCGACCACGACCAAGTCTACCAACGTCTTTAAATCCATCAGCACGAGCTGAAGTCCACGGACGTAATCGTTCAATCCACGTAAATGTCCACAACAAAACAAGTAATACCCCGACGACGGCAACCTCGATCGTGGGAATGCGGCACCACCGTCGTTACGATGTACGACCAACCTCAACAACAAACGCATCCGCAAGAAGACTGCGTGCCCAAAGTGTTCATGTTCTCTATGCACACGTGCCATTTAATTTTGACCCGTAAATGTCACTTGTCACGTGTCTAATTGAGACCAAGAAAATGATTATGAGAGATGATTTTTATTTATTTAATATAAACAAAGACAAAGACAAAGACAAAGATGAAGATGGAGATAAAAAATTAGATGATGACCAAAATAATTTTATTTTAATTTATAATAATAATTCACTGTAAAAATTTGGGAGTGAACGAGAATTAAATCCGGAGTAAATGTGAGCGGAATGTTTATTTATTTTATTTTCTTGGAGTAAAATTTACTCCGAAGAGGAGTTTATTTTATTTTTAAAATTCCGAATCGAAATCCGGATTTGATTGAAACCTAAATCACTCCGTTGAGAAAAAACTTCATATTTACTCCGTATGCGGAGTAATTTTTAGTAAAAACTCCGAAACTTCAAAAGACGGAATGAATTCGGATTCAAATAAAATCCAGATCCGAAATCACTCCGTTGAGAGGAAACTTGATATTTACTCCGTAGGTGGAGTAATTTTTTGTAAAAACCTCTGAAATTTCAAAAGACGGAGTGAAGTCGGATTGAAATAAAACTCAGATCACTCCGAAATTACTCCGTTAAAAAAAAATTTTTCTTTTTACTCCATATGCGGAGTAGTTTTTTGTAAAAACTCCGAATGATAGAGTGAATTCGGATTCAAATAAAATCCAGATCACTCCGTTGAAAAAAAACTTCATATTTACTCCGTATGCGGAGTAATTTTTTGTAAAAATTCCGAGCGAAGAAGTGAATTTGGATTTAAATAAAATCCAGATCACTCCGAATTAACTCCTGATTTTTTACAGTGTACTAATAAATAAGTGTTAATTATGGAGAGATTTTAGTCGGATTACGTCGGTTTGTACGTAACGAATACATTCCAACGTTAAAACGGATCTCAATCCTCATTCCAAATTAAAGTATGTCCTAAGCTGCCTGATGGAAGACTTATTTATTAATAAATATATATAAAGATAAATAATAATAATTAAAAATGATTAATTAGATCTAGAATGATAGTATTTATTGATGAGCAAAAGATAGCGGAAGAATGACTAAAGTGATGAGTGCGGAGCTTGGTCGTATGATGAATTGCCAATGGCATTTTCAAATATATAAATATATATTTATATATATGTAGATATGTAGAAATATATATGTAATATTATTATTAATTGAGACGTAACTCACGCCAGTTTGACGTGCGCATTGACGGCAATGTCACCGCACGTAGGTACTATATATATTTTTCATTGTGATTTGTATGATAAGAATTATTAATACGGGACAAACATTAGATTATTATTATATTTTATTTGCCCGTGTCATTTGTAAGATAACAATTCTTTTTTTGTTTTTATACTCTATTAATAAATGTTAAGATATTTAAATTTATATTTATTGTTGTTATTTTTTATTACCTGAATCTAGTGCAAGGATTTTATGTTTTATATATTTTAATATTAACATCTCATTTATACCCCCATGAAAAAAATTTATAAAAAAAATATATTTTTAATAGCTAACTTTTGCCCGATTTTCGTATATATTTTATTTATTTTAAATGCAATTTATATATATTCAAAATATGTCTTAGAATATACAAAAAATGCATGTATGAATATATAACAAAATATATTAAACATATATTTAATGTATTTTTTACGAGTATAAATGTAGCAGACATCAAACAAATTTATAATCATAAATAAATAGAATAAATAATTAAAAAAAAAAAAATGCACTTATTAATTTCAAAATTTTTTAAATGCACATTTTTTTAAAATTTAATTTTATTAATTATTTACTCTATTTATTAATAATTTAAAATTTTTTTATATTTTCATGCATGCATTTTTTATATAAATTTTTTTCATGGGGGTATTTCTTTTAAATATTTTTCGGTGGGAGTCTAGTTGAATTTTTTTTTAAAAGAAGAAATTTTTTTTTTATGATATATTTAGTAAAGTGTTCAAGTATTATTATTATTAAGCAAAGCAACATGACTTGACAAAATTATTTTTGTAAAATAACGTCATGTAATTCATAAAAAAGTGAGTACATATACTGTTATCTTTATATTTCCAGGTAAAATTAACGTGATTTTTTATTTTCACTGACTCGTTTATCTTGTCATGGATGTAAGTATTTATTCATCTTTAATATTATCATTGAGTCAATTGCTCGGGAATTGATAATATAAAAGTATGAACAGGTATTGTGAATTTAATTTACTTAAAAATTAGTCATGATTTATCACTCTCTTGGATTAAATGGTCAATGATTTTTTAAAAAATTTTATCGGGACTTTTTGGAGTTCCTCCTACTAGAGGACATCCTCTTCAATCCTCCTTGATCATGTATCGTTATAACTCGGCTTTTTGAGGTTTTTTCTACTAGGTAACGTAATAAAGAACAAAAAACGTTAATATTGTGTGGAGTTATTCCCAACAGGAACAAAGTTACAGGCCACTCTCCATAAAAAGACATAGACAGTGTCATCTTTATTTATCCCCATATGGGTCTGAACTTGAAAAATAATTTTTTCCCAGGACATTTTCGGGTTTTTCCTACTAGAGGACTTCATAAAGAACAAAAAATGTTTGTATTATGTGAAGATATCCCCAACAGAAAAAAAGTTACAGGCGACTTTTTATAAAAATAAAACTTTTGATTTGAGATCAAATCTGCTATTGTCAATAGAAGACTAAATAAATGGATAAAATAATAAAAAGACCATAAATTGTTTATTTAATCGATAAATACCCTTTATTCGTTTGGAGTAACATCTATACTTACTTAAAGCATATGTCATTGAAACTTATAATATCGTAGAATTTTATAAATTGCAACAATAATGATAATAATGACATGAAAATAACATTAATAGTGTCAATAATTTTATCTTTTATTATTATTAATATTATTATTATTATTAGTTTCATTATTAGTTAATTAAAAAATCATCACGCTCTCAATCTAAATTTTTAGAAGGAAATTATAAAAAAAAAAGTTTAATTACATATCAATGATCCATAGTAATAATACTTAAGTACTTGATAATAATTGAAAAATACAATAAAAAAATTTTCCACCGGCTATCGCTATTATCATTGTATTTTTTTTCACTACACAGTGCTGAGTATATTTTAAATTATGAGCGTGAATGTACAGACATGAGACGATTTATAAATTTTGAATAAATAAATAAATAATTAAATAAATTGAAATAATAAAATTTTGAAAAACGCGTGTCCTCATTTTTCATTTATCTAAATACGCCTTTTTAAAATTTGATTTATGACCCTGAAGTTAAAAGACTGAAGAAAATTCAAAATTTTTGGATTTTTTTAACAAAGCGATTACGAAAAAAAAAAAAAAAAAAATTGCATGTGTAGAAAATAAAACAAACTGCAGGTGCAATTTCTTCTAATATATATTTTTTTTTATAATTTGTTGTTTTTAAAAAAAATTCAAAAATCATTAGACGTCGGCAAACTTCAGTATCATTTTTATTTTACTCACATTTTATTTATTTATTTAAAAATTCATAAATTGACACCTGTCAGTTACATCCACAGTCATTTTAAATTTCATGATCCTGAAGTAAGCAAACAATTAAAAATTTTTTGATTTTTTTTTTTTTTCAAAAATCAATTACAAAAAAAAAAAAAACTAAAAATATGCACATGTAGAAAATAAAAAAAACTATTAGTGCAATTTTTTAAAATATTTTTTTTTTATAATTTATCGACTGAAAAAAAATCCAAAAACTATTACACGTCTGTTAACTTCAGTATCATTTAAATTTCTCTACACTGTAAAAAAATTCGGTGTAAAAATGGACCCGGAAAACTTTACACGGTGTAGTGTGAAATAACGGTGTGAAATTCTTTCGGTGTAAATTTCCATCCGGGTAATTTGAACACGGTGTAATCTAATTTTTTTACACCATTCCGTGTTACTCGTTTTAATTTTGATTAACGGGCAATAAACGATCATTGAATATTTTTAACTACTTAATCAATAACTACATTAATTTCATGTAGACATTAAATAGTATTTTGAACATTCATATATTTTTATGATTCAATTTCTGGACGCAAAATAATCATAAATTATATATTTACACGTTTGGCGGTGTAAAAATTTTTAATTCTTGCCGCCTTAATTTAACACCGACTTTGGTGTAATTTTCACACCAAAATTTTTACACCGAGACATTTACACTACACCGGGTCCAAAAATTTTTTTACAGTGTATTATATATTATAAACAAAACAAATATTATATATTTTGTTTTATGTTTTTTTTTTATATTTCGATAATTATTAATTCTAATACTGTTCTTACATTTTTATCACCTTTCTAATAATAATAATATTAATAATAATAATAATAATAATAATAATAATAATAATAATAATAATGATAATAATAAATATTAATTAAAATAATATTTTAATAAATATGAGCAATTTTAATAATCGTAACGCGTCATTAATTATTATAATTATTTTAAATAAAATGATTATTTTTATCACTTAAATATTTGTTTTAAGAATCCGGATATATGTGATTTACTTTTTTTTTTAAACTGATAACAAAATTTTTAAAAAATTTAAATTTGAAATTTAATGTCATTGTTTATTATCTTGTAATTAAATGATAATAAATTTTTAAAATATTAATGACGTGCTACTAGAGTACACAGAAGATTCATGCGAGCAAATAATTACATATTTATTTTTTGTCTTTTATCTTTTATTTATTTATTTGTTTCCTTTGCTTTTTTCTTCTGTTTTAATTTTTAAAATTAATACTTTTTATTTTAGAAAAGTCTGTGGATAAATCAATCAATTAATTAATTAACTAATTAAATTACTGCAATGGAGATAAATTTTTTTTTCGATGAGAAAAAAATTCAAATTTACGCAGAGAAGAAAAAGTTTAAAAATTATTACAAAGTTATAATTCGATTGATTAATAAATAAATATAATTATAAATATTGATTAAAGCGAAATTTAATGCAATTAAATTAGAGTAGAAAAAAATTATTAAATTACTTACAAAATTTATCTAATTGTTCTGTGTCTTAAATTGAAAATTTCGAATTTACCCACGTGGAAAAATATATGTCACATGCGCGTAAAGACAAAAAATATGTGCGATTAGTTTTGCGTATATTTCCACATATATGGCGACATATATGTTCACATACACTGTGAAAATTTTTTCAAATATTCAAAAATATATGTTCTATGTAATTAATCGAGATATTTAATTGAATTTAAATTAAAAAATTATTAAAATCCAGTACTAACTTTTAAAAAAAAATCTTACTTAGTCTTTGAAAATAGTCTATTGTGTAACGAGAAATGAAACGAACCGATTGTAAACCAGAGTGAAGTTGGCTCACATCACCTGCAATTTGAAATTTTGTTTCATCCTGAGTTCCAGTGTCAGCAGACAGTCATAAATGAATTAAGTTAACACCAATGATGTGATCAACTATTTGTAAGCGTAAATTGTCATTTGCAATTAATATACGCAGATAAATTCTGTGAGGACATGTGGTAAATATATAAATTTTTACCATGCATGAAGTGCAATTATTACTAACAGTATAAATTTAGTTACTGGCTCGATGTCCTTACAGTACCAAACCTTATAGGTAATTTTTACTAAAAATTATCTGCGAGTAATTTAGTAGAAACTGTATATACTATTGATATTTAGGCTCATTTTTATAAAATTTCATCACAAAGTTAGAGCAGTCGTTTACGAAAATGAAATTAAGGCTGTCCCCGGCTGGCTGTAGACACTGTAACTAAGTTCCGATCCTAGTATCGTGAAAAATAAATAATTTTAAATTAAAATTCAGGTTTTTAAAATACCGATTACACTGTGAAGAATCGGGAGTAAATTTTCAGTGATTACGAATTTTATGTAAATCTCAATTCACTTGGAGTTTTTAAAAAAATCATGACATAAGAAGTAATTATAGAGTTGGTTTTTCTAGCAGAGTGATTTTGAGGAAAACTGGATTTCATCTGAATCCGCGTTCACTCCGATTCGGAGTTTTAATTTTAAAATAAACTCCCCTTCAGAGTTAATTTCTCTAAGGAGATTAAATAAATACTCAGTTATCTGCTTCACATTAGACTCCGCATTCACTCTGAAAATTTTTCCAGTGTAGCTTTGAAATTAATTGACTTATGGACAATAAAAAAACGATTATTTGAATGAAATGAACATAAAATAAATGAGAATTTTTATTTTTATGTCATTTATCCCTTGAAAATTTAGAGTTAAGTAAAAGTAAAGTTTATTTAATGCTGTAAGAAAGACAGCGGAGGCGAATTTGATATTTGAAATTTCGGACGTCGAAAAACGGAATTTCCGACATCAGAAAATGGAAAATAATCATGGTTTCTTTTTTATTCTATCCATTTCATACTTCAAAATTAGTTTATTTATGATTCTTTGTTTAAAATAATAATTTTTTTTTTTTTTTCAATAATTTAAATTTTCAAGTTCTGATTTCCTTAATTTTGTTAATAAATTCAATTAATTTACTTCGAATTTAAAAAAAATTTCCATCAGTGTATTTGTTTCCGTGTGGGTAAAGACCTCTAAGAATAAAAAAAAAAAAAAATTCTATACAATACAAACAATAAATAAAAATATCATAGTAAGTTAAATATTATTTTCACAGTCTTCTTTATTATGATTTAATATATTTTTAATAATATTTTTTTTTTAAATTCTATGAGACTTGAGTGACACGTTTTACATTATTTAAATTATTAAATATAACAAAGCAATAAATAAATTTATAACATCAAGTTGATAATTAAAAATTAATTAAAACATGAAAAAATATAAATATTGCACATTATTAATTCCACCCATACTTTGTTTTTTTTTTTTCTTTTTTTTTATGAACAAGTACCGCTCAATTAATATAATTAACAAAATTAATAAACATTAATCCGCACCATATTTTAATTGCGAGTGTAATAAATTTTATCTTAAAACTTAATCATCGATTATTTCATTTTTTTTTTTTTTTTTTTTACAATTATTACATTACTGCAATCGCAGAATCATGATTATTATCATTATTCATTACTATATTATTTATGTTAATATCATTATTATTATTAATTTTATTGTTAATATAAATATCATATATTATTAATATTATAATTATTAATTTATTAAAAGTGATGAATAAAATTTATAAAAAAATATGTGATAAGCGAGCGCCCCTGGTGAATCTAAATTACGGTAATTATTTGATTTTCCCGTAATTTACGGTATTTTACGGTAAAATACGATACGTCCCTAGTGGATCCAAACTATGGTAAATTACGGCAATTACCGCAATTTACGGTAAAAATGCGGTAATTTATGACACATTACTGTATTTTGTCGTAATTTACGGCAAAAATACGGTAGAATACCAGTCTGCCGTAAATTACTGTAATTTTACCGTAAATTACGGTAATTACCGTAACTTGAATCCGCTAGGAATCACACAGAATACGGTATTTTAGGGAAAACGTACGGTAACATTCGGTATTTTACGGTTAACGTGCGGTAAACAAACGGTCTTTTGCAGCAAAATATCACAATTGATGGTCGAATGCCGCAATTTACGGTAAACTTACCGCAATTAACAAAATTATGCGGTATTTTACAATAAACGTACGGTATTTCACAGTAAAATCCTAAAATTGATTGTTAAATCCCGTAATTTACAATAAATGTACAGTGTGTTCAAGTAAAAACCCGCAATTTGCGGTCCACGCGTCGTAATTTATGACAAAATACCGCAATTTACAGGAACGTGCGGTATTTTGCGGTTAACGTGCGATAAATTGCGATAGAATACCGGCATTTACAGTAAAGTACCATAATCGAAGTGAAATACGGTATTTGACGGTACACGTACGGTATTTTACAGTCAAAAACCCGTAATTTACAATAGTGTACCGTAATTTACAGTAAACTGCGGTATTTTACGGTTAACGTGTAGCAATTTGCGATATGATGCCGGGATTCGTGGTAAAGCTACCGCAATTTACAGTAAAATACCGTAATTTAGCTAGAAATACGGTATTTGACGGTAAACTTACGGTATTGCGGCGTTGAAAAACTGTAATTTGCGGCCAACGTACCGTAAATTGCAATGAAATGCGGTATTTTACGGTAAAATACCGTAATTTGCGGTAAACGTACGATATTGTACGGCAGAATTACGGGATTTTACAGCAAATATACCGTAATTTACCGTAAAATTGCGGTGCGCCTGCGGTATTTTACTGTAAAGTGAAGTATTGCACTGTAAAAACTGTAAAAATAAAAAAATGTACGTCGTTTACGGTAAAAATACCTCAATTTACGGAAAATTGCCTTGTTTTTACCGTAACATACTTCAAAATACCGTAAATTACCGCGATTTACTGTAAATTGCGGTAAATTTTCCGTATAAATACCGCGTTTCCAGTAAATTGCCGTAATCCGGATCCGCCATGGCGATAAATAAAATTAAATATAAAACATTAAATTTAACATTAATAGGCTTTCATATTTTTTAGGCAATAAATCAACAGTCTTGTTCATAAAAAAAATAAAGTAACTAAAATTATTGCACAATACTGAGCTTTAATTTTAATTGCAATTACACTTGAAATATTTTCATTATTTAAATGCTATTATTCATATCGATAATTAATTATCAATTATTAATCATTCATTCACATAAAATGACTACACGTTTGGCAATAATAAATTCGTAATATACATCTTAGACGATTAAAATTCGACTGGCTGTCATAATATTGAGAAGTACCCGAGGTATTAACTCATTATTGACACTTAAGTAGTTAATATATTTATTAATTTATATTTTTATTCATTAACTATTTTATTAAACGACTCATTTAAATCGTATGATATTTTTCTTGTTAATTATTATTATTATGTACAAACTATAGACAATTGCCACTGTATTTATTATCGACTAATTGTTTAAATATTTTTTAATAATGATAGCAGATGAGAGCAATTGATTATTTAAGACAGAGAGTGTGAAATATATTTAATTGATGATTAAATAATTATAATTAGCGATAATAATTTTGCTAATTACATAGAGCTGATTATTTTAATTTATATTTCCTGTTGGTTTTGTAGTTTTGTAAGCAAACTATTTTAGATACATCACTAGTTTTTTTTTACATTTTTTAATTGATGTAATTTTACATCAATTTATTATTATTATTATTTACAACCTTCATTATCGCGTGAGCGAATTATTTCGACTAAATTTATTTACATTTTTTTATAAATTATTCAAAGTTTATTACGATTGAGTTACTAATTTTTAAATTTCAAATTTTTAAATATTTTATTAAAAATTTCAAATTTTTTTAATCGAAATTACGAATTATTTTTAATAAAATATTTAAAAATTCAAATTTTGATAACCGGTTAAATGATTCTAGTGATAAAATTTTGTGACTCAACCTTGAGACTGATGGTCTCAGATGGGCGTCGGCAAGACAGTAAAATCTTGAAGTGCAGTTTTTACAGTTTCATATGTAGGCCGGTTTGTTTCATCGGCGCAGTAACCGTCAGGTGTACAGAGGGTCTGCAATTTAGTGAGATAGCTGTCAAAATTTTCGTGGCCCATTTTTTCAGGTGGACCCCCAGGTGCGCTGGGTATTCTCACGTGCTCTAGAAAAGTTATCATGTTGTCTCTCAGCGACTGATAGTAATCTGTGAGATGATTGTTTCTTTGAGCGATAGTTGTGTTTTCCTATAATAAAAAAGTGATCGTCAGCAGATAAAGTAAAAGTTAATAGATAATAAATATGTTGATATATTACCAACAGTCAATATTTAAAAACGTTACCTTCTCTCCATGCTTGAGATGATTTTCCATAGCGTTGACCTCAGAGCGCAAACGCATGACCTGAGACTCGACCCGGGCATTTTCTCTCTGTAACTCGGTGATCTCAGCCTCCAGAGTGTAGAGGTCCTCGCCCTGACCACCAGCAGGTCCACTAGCACTCGTGCTTCCCTGTCCCGCACCCAACGCACCACCCTGAGCCGGACCACCGGCGTCCACCCCTGGATAGACATAACCAACCCCCATTTTTATATTTTTTCAAAAATTAACTCTGTTTATCTTCTCTTTAGTTTTTATTATCGATATAAAATATAATAAATAAAAATAAAAAAGAAGATTTACGAATGCATGAGACCTGCTGGCATTTACTCGTTTTTTAATGATAAGCATTATATATATATAAAGTATATTTATATATATATTTTTTTTTAAAGCATTGTAATAATATACCTCTCCCGCATATTTAGAGAGGAGTGCGGGGAACACAAGGCGTGTATTTTAACACGAAATGTAGCGAGCAAATAATCGGGTTTCAGTGGAGGGGTTTGAAAAAATATATATAATTTGTATTATATACATTTATATTTAACTATTATTATTGTTGTTATTATTGATGTTGTTATTATTATTTTACACAGCGAGTTGGGTCATTGTTGATCGATTACTCGTGCTTACTTCGTTACTCTTTATTCGATTTATTATTATTTTTTTTTATTTCCACAGTTAGAAATTTTTTGTTAAGGCCATTCTCAGACAGTGCCCCCACTTTTTTTAAATATTCAATGACTTACAGATGCGATGACCGTATTCAAATTTTTAAAAAATGTTAACACTGATTAAAAACTTCGATTGAAACCGATGAATTCCGATTGCATCCGATTGAAATCCGATAGACTTTAAATCGGAATTCATTGGTTTCAATCGGAGTTTTTAATCAGGGAAAGCGCTAATAGAAAAAAGGACAATTTCACTAAAACATAGATTTTCAAAAAAATTATTTACAGTTGATTTTGATTAGGAGTTTAACGAAATTTTAAAAATAAATTTCAGTTAAATTTTCATGTCAATTTTTTATAGTTCGAATTTTCAAATTTTGTGGGCTGAAATTTATGTACCGAATTTCGTTTAACTCCTAATTGATAACAACTGAGTAATTTTTTTAAAAATCTATATCTCGGCGAAATTAACCTTTTTTCAATTAATGCTTTAATTTTTTTTAATTAACTATCAAAATTTTGATACACTTATGACAGTTCAAAATCATTGAATATTTGGAAAAAGTGTGAAAATGCCCGTAAAATTGAACACAAATCGTGTGGGGCAAACGGTCTACACAAATTTTAGTGTTAATTCAACGCATTGCGTTTGTGTTGATCTTTAACACTAATTTTATGTTAAATAATTGAACACAAAATCTGTTATTTTGACAGAAAATTTGTGTAAATTTAACAGACTTTTCGTGTTAAAATTAACTAATAAATATAAGCACATGATCTAATTAACTCAAGTATACTGATCTACCCTTAGTACAACTGATGTCAATTTAGCAAACAATTAGTTTGATTTTTTGTAACTTTTCTAAAAAACGGAGCTACGAATTATCCTCCCGTAAAATCAGAATAAAAAAATCATTGAACCTGATCATAAAAATATTAAAGTTATCTATGATTATATTTAATTGTAAGTCAATTATAATCCAAGTTTCCTTGCAGAAAATGCTTTGCTTGGTTGTAGTAATGAAGAAACGCGCGGGAATGTTTAGCTAAACAACACAACTTTTGTGTTAATTTTCGAATGACACAAGAAATTTGTCACATTACAGATTTTCTAATGATTTAACATAAAAAATCAGTTAAAGTAAAATAACACAAACGGTTTGTGTTGAATTAACAGATTTGTGTTGAAAATCAGCTCACAAAATTTAACCGAAAATTTTTTAACACAAATACACAAAATTTCTAACTGTGATAATTTATTAATTAAGTAAAAGCACTAATTTATTTTTAATAAATAATTAAAATTTTTACTATCGAATTTATAAATTTCTCAATGTAATTTTTCAAAAAAATAATTATAATTTAATTTTTTGATTAATCATTAATTAATACTTTTACTTCGCCAAATCGCTGCGAATCGTAGTCGGATAAAAAAAAATTTGGTAAAAATTAAAGGAATTGGTAGGAAATTTTTATTTTTTAAATATTGATTTTTTTTTTCTCGAAGGAATAGCGTGAGGTGCCATCATACCATTTTTGACTCCGAGTGTTGACTTATGCTACTTAATAAACAAAATAAAATTTTAAATTTTAAATGAAAAAAAAAATGTGCAATTAAAAAATAAATAAACACTCGGATCATTTGAGACACACATGTGTAATCGTTTTTAAAAATAATAAAAAAGACGGATAATTAAAATAAAGTATATAAGTAACAAAACACATAAACAATATGGCGAGTACGTCAGTCCCTTACCTTCAAAAGTAAATGTTCTCCTCAAAGCTCAATGGCAGGAAATGAGGAGCTGATGTGATCCCAAGAATAAATCAGAATAGATTATTGTCAAGAATTTAAAACACGCAGAAGTCATTTGTTTTTTTTTTTTTTTTTTTTCAATTAAAATTTTTTCTTTTACTAATCATTTGATTTATTTAAATTATCTTCATTGTCTTCATGTCTTCCTCGTATATGAAAATCTCAATAAACATTTAATTTATGATAAAATAAAATAATTATATTCACTAATAATTTTATAAAAATTTCCCGTGGAGTTGGAATGGACGTGGATTTATAATATAAATATTAGGGTGGGAAAATTTTATTGAAGATGACATAAAATTTCCTCAAAATTTAAGCCCTTAATTTTAATTTTGAGCTCGCGATTTATTTTTAAAGTTTTCCCGCCTAAAAAGCATGGGAACAATATCTCATTTTTTAAAAAAAATTCCTACTCAGGCAGTTTTTGAGCAATCGACTCGTTTTCGGGCTCGTTTTGTAGAGCTTGAAGTCTTCTTTAAAATTGCTGTTAGTGACATCAGTGCATTTTCAACGATTCAAAAGTTATGAGACTTTGAACTTCAAAAGTGTTTATTATCACGAAAAAATCATAATTGCTGGCTGCTATTATTCAAGCTATCGACTTTTAATAAAAAATATTTTTACAAATTTTTTAGTGTGTTAAATACTCTACAAAAAGCATTCAAAACCATTCAATATTTTCAACGCCATTGTTTGTTATTTTTCTTTTTTCTTTTGAAGGGTTTGAGAATTATTTAATTTTCGTCACAAATAAAGTTTTCCTAATTTTGTATCGTTGAAAGTGCACTCATGTCACCAAGAGCAATTTTGAAGAAGACTTCAAGCTCTATAAAATGAGCCCGAAAACGAGTCGATTGCTCAAAAACTGCCTGAGTAGGAATTTTTTAAAAATAATTCGATACCTTTTCTACGCTCTTTAGGCGCGAAAATTTTTAAATATAGATCGCGACCTCAAAATTAAGGACTCAAATTTTCAGGAAATTTTTTGTCGTCTACAATAAAATTTCCATACAGGCTAGAAAAAAAAAATGTTAAAAAAAAGCACCCTAATAAATATAGATAAATAAATAATAATGTATGATCCTCGATACGCGATCCATGAAATGATACAAAGAATTAACATGAAAAATAATACGAAGTGTCGAAGTATGAAGATAATTAAGGATTAAAAGGTATATTCAAAATTGGTATGACAGCACATCATTGCATGGAAATAATTACAAGGTGATGGTATGACAGGTAACAATATAAATTAAAAAAAAATAAAAAAAAAGGAAGTGATTTAGTTTTGTATTCATAAATCATCATTTTGATGAGTCCTGAAAATTATTTTCAAACGAAATATATACATATTTAAAGATGTAACGACATAAGCATGATAAATCGATTGTGGATCGACGTATCGATTTTAAAATCCCTCTCCACCTTCACCCTTTCGAGGATCATGATTTATTTTAAGTGGGGTTTTTTTTTATTATTTATTTGTGTCGTTTATTTGTTTGTGATTATTCCTCACCGTTGATTCCTTTGCTGTACATGCTCGTCATGTCTTCGAACTTGGGCTTGCGAAGTGTATTACCGGCAAGAGGGCACCCGGACAACGACCTGTGAGTTGAAAATGAACCATTGATGTGGCCAATTCCGTCGCAACCAGGTGTCGGACAATTAACACCTTCGAATTTCATTGCTGTTGCTGCCGCTACTGCTGCTTTGTGCTGCTCAACGGTACCGCCGGATTCGAGCACGCGCAGTTTGTTCCTATTCGCTATTGGACAGCCCGATGCACTGGAAAATTCATTTTCGTTAGTTAGAGAGAAGGGGAAATCATGTAAAGAGGAGAGATTTTTTTAGAAAATTACCTTCGGTGGCTTAGAAATTTTCCGGTCGCATGTCCTGACCCATCACAACCTGGTATTGGACACCTAGTGTACCCAAAAGCGCCATCATAATCACCGCACATTAATCCACAAGGGAGACAGCGTGAAATGAGCGGAAACCGCGACATATTAGTCAGCATCTTGGCTTTAACTCAAACTAAATTCTATCTAGACTGATTCTATGAGGGTTTCTCTCACCCTTCTTAACTCAACTAAGAACTATTAGTATTTTGTGTGTACGTCATTAATAATATTCATTATTTTTAATTACATCAAATTTTTTAGCCTCATTATTTATAATTATTTAAACATGGTGGCTACATTTATGAAAAACTTGGAAGTAAATGTACTGGAAAAATCAGGGAAAAGTCAGGGAATTTCGTCACAAAGCTGGAAAAATTTTTACTTTCTTTTTTTTTGACTGAAAAAGTCCGATAAATTTTTTTTTCGGTCAAAACTGTTCAAAAAGTGGCGCGGCGCGGATGCGATTGTAATATCATTTTGAAAAAAAATTAGTAGAAATTGATTCCAATAGCGGAAAAATGAAGCAGTTTGAATTAAAAAGGCTGTTGGAAGAAAAAAGTCTTAGTAGAAACCAATCGTCAGGATCTTCAAGCCATTAACATGCATATTGACGAGTTAAAAAACCAAAAACATTAAAAGTGTACACAAGTATTGAACTAATAAGTTTCGCTATATTTATTATTCGCGTACTTGATTAATATTTTATTAATATTCTATAAAACCTTCTTATTTATGAAATTTATTATAGTGAAAATGCAAAATTTATTTATATTTTATTACAGAATAAGGTAAAAGCCCCTATACCCGCTCACTTTTTATTGGAGTGAGATTAAATCACTCAATATAAATTAATAAATAAAATGAGAAACCATATTTTTTTTTATAGTTATTTTTTGAAGTTTCGAGTATTAGAATAAAATTTAAGTTTGAAGAATAATAGAGATAATTAATTATTATTAATTTTTAAAATAAAGTCCTTGAGTGTACCCATAGTCGCTCACTAAAAGCTGTGATGTACCATTACTCGACCAACACATGGCCCTATAGTCGCTCAAAGACAATTTCAATTAAACTATGATAAGTTTATTGATTTGGACAAATAATTTATAAATTATACTTCTTTATTCTTTCATAATATAAAATTTCATGAATTTTAAAAATGTATTTAATAAGATATAGTTATAACAAGTCTTAAAAAATTTGACGTAACCCAAATTTAATCTAACGAATGAACGTTAAAGTAAAAAATGCCCGGCTGAGCGCGATTTTGAAAACAGTCATTTAATTTAAATTTATAATCTATTATAAAATAATTTGATACGTCATATTTTGATATATTTAGATTCACAAATAATTATCTATCAATAATAATATTTTTAGTTGTTATTTTTTTTAATAAAAATTATAAAAAAACGCCTTAAACATTTAAAGTGAGCGATTAATGGTGCCGAGCGGGTATAGGGGCTTTTTCCTTAAGTTTTATAAAAACATGGATTTCAAATCAAAAATAAGAAATTATTCATTTAATAAAAAAAAAAAACCCATGAACATTGACAAATAATAAAATAAAGTTTCATTTAACGACAATGATTGATTATTTATTGAACTGACTTATAGCAGTTTATTTTGAATAAAATAAATATTTCCAATGATTTAATATTACTACATATGGTCAAGGAATTTGTTAATTATTTGACTGGAATACCTGGAAAAGTCAGGGAATTTAAGTTTCAAAAATTTGTGGCCACCATGTTAAAGTTAAACAATTTTTTCAATTAATTTCAATTCAATATTTTTATAAATAGAATTTAGTTTTTTTTTTTTCAATTGAAGTCTATACTTTAGAATTATTTTTGAAAATTATTTAAAAATTTTTTTATTGTAATTTGAAATTTTCACAGCGAGCACGAGGCAAAATAAGACACTTGTCAAGTAAAAATTTTTTTTTTTATAATAAAATTTGTAAACAAAATTTTCATTCAAAATTAACGTGCCCGATTTACCCGATCGAAAAATAAAAGTCCACAAGTTCACAAAAAAAAATCACGTGATTAAAAAAAAATTATTTTAGTATGACCGAATTACCCCAAGTACCATTTTACTGTCGTTTCTATTCGTGGAAAAAATATATTTTCAAACCTCGTCTTATTTTACCGCGGCCTCCTTTAAAGTAACGATTACTTGGATGTGTGAATAGAGAATAAAATGAACCGTATTGATTAAATATATGAATGAATAGAAACCTTAAAGGCTCTGAATCCTGTCCATCACGTGGTTTACTTTTAGGTTTATTGGCTCGTGGACATCCCGATAGACTACGATGTGAGCTGTAGTTTCCGGTAACGTGTCCTGATCCGTCGCATCCGGGTGTCGGACACTTTAGTTCTTGTGAATGAGCTTGAATCTGTGAACGGTCTCCTCTTGGACATCCAGATAAACTGTAAATATTATTTTAGACCTCACATTAAACTAACAACTACTTTTACTAATAAATTATTTTTTTTTTATAATAAAGTTTTACACCTCGCGAACTTACATTCAAATATTACCATTTATATTATTATTATTATTATTATTGATTAGTAAGCATGCATACTCGCGACGACGCCTCATTAAATTCGTAACAATAATAATTATAATAGAGCATTATTTTACATACATTCATTATCCCTTAGAATCTAAATTATTTAAGAAAATTAATCGATTGATATTTTGTATGTAAATTTATACAGTCGTCTTCAATATCAATATCAATTTATTTAATAATTTAATCAGTGAAAAAAAAAGTAGAAACAATGAAACGTCAATTAGCCAATTATTGTAATTTATTTTTCATGATACCAGCATCGGAACTAAAAATTCCAGTGTCTAGAGCCAGTGGAAATGAGATAATTTCAGTTTAATACCGGGGTCAAAGATTAGAGAAAGCATAAATCGCGAATGCTTAGACAGCAGGTACACTGTAAAAAGAGCGGTGTTAAAAATGGATTTATTTTAAGTCCATCCGGTGTTGAAATGAAATTACACCGGTGTAGGAGGCGTAATTCGGTGTCAAAATACCGGTGTTAAATCGGTGTAAAAGTGGGGTAAACTGCGTCCGCTCAGAGTATTAGCTTTGGGCAGCTTATGAAACGCAAAAAATATCTTGATACAGACACACACGCACTCAAACACGCGCACACTCACACACACTCAAATTCACGAGCGCACACACACACGCACTTAAACACGCAAGCGCACACACACGTATACACACGCTTGCTCGCACATGCACTTAAACAAACATGCACACACACGCACATACATATGCACACATTCCCAAAGTAAAATATTTGAACACCGGAAAATTTTTTTTAACACCGATAAAAAATATTTACACCGGCGGCGGCGGTATTTTCACACCACTATCGGGGATAAAATTTAACGTCACCAATTTTAACACCTACACCGCCTGGGTTTACCCCGGTGATTTTTAACAGTGTAGAAATATGAAGAACTGAAAAAAATTTTAAAACTCAGTGTGGTGTAAATGACTAAGTGTTAAAATTTTGGTGTAAATTAGGAGTGAATGCGGAGCGGATGACTGTTATCACTCCGAATTCACTTACCTGAAAAAACAAACTTCTATTTACTCCGTATTTGGAGTGTTCTTTTTTAAAACTCCAGAACTCTGAGTGACGGAGTAAATTTGCATTTAAATAAAATCCGTAATCGCTTCGAATTCACTCCCGATTTTTTACAGTGTATAGTTATTGATTGAGTAGTTAAAAATGTTCGATATCATTTGTTGCTCATTAATTAAAATCATATCGAGTAACACGGAATGGCTTAAAAAAAGTAGATTACACGGTGTTAAAATTACATGGATGGACAATTTACACCGAGGATTTTTAAACCGTTTTCACTACACTGCCGTGTAAAGTTCTTGGGTCGTTTTTTACACCAAAAATTTTTACAGTGCACATGTTATTTAACCCTTTCCCGATTGACCTTGAATCCCTACTCTTAATTTGGATCATACGTCTTCGTTTTTAAGTGAGAGAGCGCTAGCCTATTTAGTAGAGAAGGGGCAGAAAAAATAGTAGAAGGGGGAGCATGCATGCACTAATACGATTGAACCGGTACTCACACAGCTTTACTAGGAACTGTGATTGGTTTTATCCCCACACAGATCACACCGAGACTCCTCGAGACTTCAAACCGGGAAAGGGTTAAGCTCTGATACTTGTCATTCGTTTAATAGTAATTTCGGATCATTAATTTTATTTTCGTAAATGACAGTTCTGACTGTGATCAAGTTTTATAAAAATTAGTGTCAACAATAAACAGTATTTATAGTTTCTGCTTAATTACAAATTGAAAATGACAGTTTACGCTTACGCTAATAGTTGATCATACCATTGGTCTTAAATTGAGTCGTTTATAATTGACTGCTGACACTGAAAATTTAAATTCCAATGCAGATAACATGAAAAATTGGTTCCATGCATTTTGAACACTTGACAAAATATCTCTGGACAAAATATCCCCAGTTTTGTGTCAGTTTTTTTGGCTTTTTTCACTATTTTTGCTTTCTTTTCATGGGGATATTTTGTCCGGAGATATTTTGTCGGGGATATTTTGTCAGGTGCTCAAAACGCCTGATACCGAAAAATTTAGTGTGTAACTCAGAATGAAACACAATTTCAGGCTGCGATGATGTCAGCCAACACTATGGTCTAAAGTCGTTTTGTTTCATCCCTCGTCACACAATAGACGACCCTAGCTTTGAGTTTTCTCAACGACACGGTCATTCAGTTCACTTTGCTGCCCACTTGAGGCTGGCGTTTTTCAAAATTTAATCCAATATATGTACAAGAAAAAAAAAATAATTCCTAAGACTCGCAATAAATGAAATCAAAAATTTGTCTTTTTTTATTAATTCAAGAATTTTTTTCAAGAGGGTTTACGTCATTCTACATTACGTAAAAAAAAGTACAGATTGATAGAAATTAGTTGATAACTTAAAAAGAAGGTGACTTTAGTTGACCGAATTTAGCGTGCGGGTTAAGGGTACTCGTGCTTATATCTAAGAATCCGCAGATAATAAAGAAATATTTTGATTGATTTTATATGGAATAGCTGCCTTGCCTTCTGTGGGTAGCGTAGTTCCCCGAGATATGACCCATGCCGTCGCAGGAGGACGTAGGACACTGAACGAGCTTCTTGCCGTCGCGGCCACGGAGGGCTGACCGCGGTGAGTAACTCAACGATTGCCGCCTCGTATTTATACTGCACCGAGATAGTAACCAGTCAATCCAAATTATAATCTCACGTTCAATTTTTAAATTATAACAATAACATTAATAGTATTCTGTCTGGTAATTAAAGTTTACTACTAATTAAACCAAAATTATTCGGTCTGTAAATTTTTATTACTACTAATTTAATTAATGGATACGGGTCATGTCTGATGTCTGGTCATAAATTTCCATACCTAATAGTGTAAGTAGAAGTTATTGGTCGAGTCTGATCTTGAATTTCTTTGTCTACTCGACAGTCTCAAGATCACTGACAATGTCTAATCATAAATTTCTACTACAGTAGAACCTCTATAACTCGAACTCCAAGGGAGAGGCAAAAAAATTCGAGATAGAGTTTTCGAGTTATAGAGGATTTCGAGTTAGGCAGCAGGAGCTGTCGAAGTTGATGTGTATTGCAGTGAATCCTAACTACGTCTAAAGGTATGATAATTTTACAATTTCGTAGAACTGGTAATTCGAATAAGATACTTACATAGTAATAATTTTAAATTCGAGATAAAGAGGTCCAAGTGTATGTACACTTAAAAAAATAATCGGTAGCAGCTACCTATTGGCAATCGGTAGCCACTACCGATTATTTTTTTGTAGCCGTTACCGATTATTTCGTTATCAGTTACCTAATTTTTGGTAACAGCTACCGACCTTTTTTCGGTCGCTGGTACCGATTTCAATTAGTAACGGCTACCGAAATAATCGGTAGCTGTTACCGAAAATTAATTGAAAGCAGCTACCGATTATTTCGGTAACTGGTAGCGAAATAATCGGTAGCTACTACCGATTATTTTTTTCAGTGTATTCGAGTTATGGAGGGTAAAAATGTACAGAAATAGCTTGTAGGGACTCACTAATTATTTCGACTTATAGAGGGTAAAAATTTCGAGCAACGGAGGTTTTGGGGTTTGAAGGGAAGGGGATGAAACATTTCTTCGAGTTTAGGAGGTTTTCGACTTATCGAGATTCGACTTACAGAGTTTCTACTGTACTACTATTTTTTGTTAACACCAATTAATGCCTGAGTATAAATGGATCTTCTACTGGTCAAGTTCAAAATTACTGATTATGTCTGATCATCAATTTCCAGATCTACTATTTTAAGTAGAAACTATCGATCCTGACTGATTTCGAATTTCTTTTTCTACCCGACAGTCTCAAGATAATTGATCATGTCTGATCAGAAATTTTTACTACTACTATTTTTTGTTAAGACCAACTGATGCCAGACCATAAATGGATTTTTCACTGGTCAGTTTCAAGATCACTGATTATGTCTGATCTTAAATTTTGATACCTCCTATTTAAAGTAGAAATTATTGATCGTGTCTAAGCATACAATTATCTACGACTATTTCAAGTAGAGACTACTTATGACGTCTGACCATAAATGGAATAGCTACTGGTCAGTTCCAAGATCACTGATTATGTCTGATCATAAGTTTCCAGATCCACTTAAAGTAGAAGTTTTCAAGAAAATAATAAAATTTATCTGATTGAGTCTTAAAAAATTTTGATGAGAATAAAAAATCATAAAAGTTATGAAATATTTATCCGCAGAACTCAAAATGAGGTTTAAAAAATATTAGACTAGACAACTAGTTGTAGCGTCTGCGTCCACTGAGAATGAATTTGGTATAAATATACAAGAGGTTGAGAAAAATAAACGTGTTTAGGTTGGAGAGGAGGAGATAGAAAACGGAGTTTGCAAACTCTATTCCCACATTTGGGCGTCTCGAGCGTCCACAGTCCGAACGAGTCTCGTCGTCTCCTCGTTCTCGAGTTACGAGAAAGCTCGAGACCTCGATGGCCCTTGAGTGGCCGCGATATTGCCGAGGGCCTATACCACTATCTGCTATATATATAAACTCCGTAGCTATTCGCAAGCTCACTACCCTCTTACCGTACGCTCTTTACTCCCCGTGGGAGAATCCTCCTCAAACCTCCAGAAAATCGACCACACCGACCGGGGTCTTGAGTGCAATCACGCCGCGAATACCTCCACCAGAATCCCGTTTTCTACTCTAGGAACCACTTGGTCTCAAGCGGTCTACAAGGAGCGCCAAAAGAGCTTCTCATTTCCAATCTCAGAAAATTGACATTTTGTACTTTTGTTTCCATTTTCATCAATCAGTGATATTGATTTCGTGGTATTGCTGTACCGAGAGCTTTTGCAATACACTTACGACGCAGGTTTATTCTATTAGTAGCTTATATTGGCTACAGATTAATATTGTTAAAGTATTTTTATTGAATGATGGACAACATAACCTATCTGTACACGCTCAAAAATAAGTGGTAATATACTTCCTATCAGCGTATCAAATTTTTATCAATTAATTAAAAAAAAAATTAAAGCATTAATTGAAAAAAGGACAACGTAGCCGTAATTTCGCTGATATATAGATTTTTAAAAAAATTATTTATACTTGACATCAATTAGGAGTTAAACAAAATTAGTTGACTAAATTTCAGTAAATTTTATGATTCGAATTTTTAAATTTTGTTGGCTGAAATTTATTCAACAAATTTCGTTCAACTCCCAATTGATATCAATTGTAAGTAATTTTTTTTTGACCATATAGTAAACCATAGTTATACTACCATATAGTTACGTGGTCACAGTAATAGTTAACATGTAGATGTACAGTTAGAAATTTTGTGTTAATTTCAACATATTGCGTTTGTGTTGATCTTTAACACAAATTTTATGTTAAATGTACATAGTTATACTACCTAGTATACCACATAATAAATATTATCGTACGAGAAACGAATGGTTAACATAAAAGCATGGTAATGATTATCACACACAATATGGCAATCATTCCCTTTTACAAGATGGTAATAGTTATCATTTTTTTCAGCGTGTAGGTACCAAAAGCTAACTACAAGTATTCCCTTGTAATTATTTATCTGCAAAAGTTTTTTTTCAAGCCTGCACGGAAAAATTTTTCGTAACTACATGATAAGATAACATGGTAACAAATTTCTGCCTTAATACATGGATAACAAAACATTTGTTGTGATCACAATGTTTTTGTAATGATAGCGAATTATTCGTTGCGCTTAACAAAACTGTTGTGTTACACTAAAAAAATTGATTTTTTAAAGGAACAAAAGGAATTCGTAGCACTTAAAAAATTTCTTGTAATCATAAGCTAATATTACTTACGGTAACAAGTGCGCGTTTTGAAATACGGCGATATTTTTAAAATTTATCTCATCTATTCTTATAACAAATCCACTTCTTTATTACGTCGCAATTGATTTGTTACCGTACGCTAGTCATGTTTGTCTCTACAACAAAAACTTTCGTCACCCCGTCTTTTATTATGACGACAAAACTCTTTTTTTTCGTGTGAGGTTCTAAAAATAAAACATTATAACTTTTGAAGCGTAAACCAATAGGAAGTCTCTAAAGCTCGTGATTGATTTCCAACAAAAATGAGTATTTTAAAAAAAGGCGAATCGCTTCCAGCAGATTTTTAGGTAAACTGATTAACCGCCTGAATAATTCGGTAAGTGATGGTCGAATTTGTATGGTTAAATTTTCAGAAAGACGCAGCAGTTTAGCAGACGAAGGCTCGAGATGTTACGGGTTTCTAACTCCCTCCCCGTTGGGGACGTTAGGTCTCCTCGCCTTCGCCTTATAATCCAGTGCGGTGGCAACTGATTATATTCTGGTACACTACTCTCCCCTCAGGCTTTCTCATTCTCTTCAGTTTTCAGCTCAGCCTCTGCCCGTGATGGTCTTATCCAGCCTGCGTTTGTTCCCATCCCCAGCACGACTAAAGCTAAAATCCACCCGCACCTAAACCCGGACCGGTTCTTCACCTCATTCTCTATACTCCTTACCGAACTATATCTACTTCCCACTAGCACTAGCACCAGCCTCAGCCTCAGCCTCAGCCATTCACCTCCACTATTCGCCTGAGCATCGCCACACCACCGAGCTTTACGTCAATTAGAATAAGGTTGGCACTTTCGGCTACGAAGAGTAATTACTTTAATTAACGAAATGAAGGTGGCTGTAGTGGTGCTGCTAGTGCTCGCTAGTGGTAGTTCTTGGGATCTTAGCGGTGGTAGTAGTTGCCGCTGTATTAAGTGAACGTACAAGTTATCTTGTACTCATGGATTTAGCATGATACCCCATAACATTCCGATAAAATGGCTAGCACTAGCTCGCGGGCTAGGATTATTGACACCCTCCGCCCTCCTATGTACTGATATACTGACAGATCATAAATAACTACCACCCGTGTAGATTAACCCGCGGCAATAATTAATACTCAGGTACTTTAAAATTTGATTCATGTTGGACCTTACCCGTCATCCTTGCCCGAGGGTTTGTCCAGTGTTCCGATCGTGTGCTGAGGAGGCGGCATACTGTAGCAAGGCGCTGGACTGTAGCCCGCTGGAATCTGGTAACCAGAGGTGACAGGCCCACCTGGATAACTGCCCCCGCAATTGTACCCAGCCGTTGGGTAAGGGGTGTAAGTGTTCCCCGGGTATTCCGGTTGGACTGCTGTCATACCGTAGCCTGGATGTGGGCTCATTGGTCCGTATGCTGAAACAATTATTTAGTTTGTAAGATACTGGTGGCAGGAGACTAAGGATTCGGTGGTTTGGTGGTTGTATATTATGTGTGTGTTGTTTTTTCCTAGTCTACTTAACTTGAGAATGTCATAAGTGAAGCACCAAGGGAGTTAATATATAACACAGTGTAGAAAATGACGATCCCCGACGTTCTCGTTGTACTAAAATGTTTCAATTTCAATAACTACTCCCCCGCGAATGGGAAACCGAGTGGGACGAATGGACAATATTGCCGTCGGACTCAACTCACTGGACTTTTGCCGCGTGTACGCGAAATATTGATAATTAACAATGCCCGTGTTTCCAACGCTCGTGAATTCTGTGGTATGAGAATTCTAAAGTAGTATTTGTGTGCGTGTGTGTGTTTGTGTGAGGGAGAAAGGGAGGAAACGACGAGTGAGATATATAACATTCCGGTGTTTTGGAATACCAGTGAGTGAGTAAGTGAGACAGATGAAGGGAGTAAGAGCTAAAGCTGTGGAATGAGAAAAGCTCGGGGTATGAGTTACATAAAACATGTTGAATATGTATCTGTATATATGTATTCATGTGTACGATCAAGTGGTGAGAGTAGACGAAATGAGTCCGGCTCTGGCGTCTATTACTAAGCCCGTGTAGCATTCAGTACGAATTTTTATTCGACGCTTGTAACGAAGCGCTGGTCAGCCCCCCGGGGCACAACCACCCGCTTTCAGTCTGTCTCACTTTTTGCTCTATTTTAAATCCACGTGCGTACTTTTTTTGACCTTCCTGCTACTGCTGCTGTTTACTGCAACCCCTCAAGCCTCGGGGAGCTTGTATGTTTCCACGTTCAACGTCCGCTTGGAATTTATCACCCTACTACTCATTTCTCTGGCATATTTTTGAGGACGTCGTTTATTTACTTTAACGGTTTTATTTTTTCCTTTTGATGAACAAGTAGGCAATAAGTCAAAAATACTTTACTAGACGGGTTTCGCGATAAATTACGCGGCTTTAAGTAATGAAATGGTAAAATTTATAATTACTTACCACTCGGATCTCTGTAGGCGTCCATGTAATGGGATACTCCACTGTCTGGAGTGCTTTCTCGGCTGTAAGCTGCGGCGTGGACTCCAGGTGGTGGAAAACCAACAGGCCTGATTCCAGGACCGCCGCTGAAATTAACAGGTTCATTAGCCGTAGAAAAATCCACGGGTTCTGTTTGTTCCTCGATGGGTCGTGGTGCTGGGAAAGGCGGACCCACTGGAACGGGAACAGCTTCACCGTGACCCGTCGAATATTGAGGACTAGGTGCTCCGCTGAACATATAAATAGTCAATTGACTATTTTTAAAACATACTCCTGCTAATAAATAACAAAATTACTAATTACCTGTGAAGCCGATTCACACTGAGGTCGAGCGTTTGTCCTTGTGGACTTGGAACTTGGGGGCTGGATGTCAAGTGCGGACTTGCCGCTGCTTGGGGACTTCCTCCTACGGTCTGCCCTCCGCCGTATTGCGGACTGAGACTATTGGAGCCATAAGGAGGTGCCTGAGGACTTGTTGACGTCACGCTCGATGTCGATAGATCCATCACCGAGCCGCCTGGTGACGTCGGAGGACCAGATTTTTGCATCTGTACTTGAGCCGTCGTGACGCACTTCACTGAATCACAAAAATCTATCCATTAATGACGGATTTCCATCAAGATTAGCTATTTACAATAAATAGCAATCAGAAATATTCTTACCATCCTCCGATTTAATCATTACTCCCGTAGCAGCAGCCATTGCCATCTGGTGTTGCTGCGCTGCCGCAGCTTCCTGATGGTAAGCTCGTTCCTGTTCATCAGGGGTCATTCCCGTCTGCCCGAGATAGTACATGTTTGCTCGGAGATGCAACTGTTGCTGTTGCTGTTGTTGTTGCTGCTGCTGTTGCTGGAAAGGCGAGCAACCTTGGGCGTCATATCGTTCATAACCAGATCCAGCACCTGGATCATAAGGCCGGTGATTGGCAGCCGCTACATTGTCATATCTCGCAGTCCCGACGTCATTGGAATACGTGACAACAGGTCGTGTGATTCCATTTGTAACGGGGTGCATGTAACCTCGATGCTCAGCGCTACGATGATGATAGATGTCCTCGCTGGTGGTGGATGTCGCCGTCCCACTCATCATGCTCGGTTCGTAAGGCGATCTCTGTGCCATCTGATGGGACATTCGCGTGTCCTCTACCATGGACATGGGATAGGTAACAGTCGGCTGCATTGGCAGCACATGATGGGGCGGATGCTGACCTGGATGATGAATCGTGGCTCCTATCGGCCGAGAGTTCATCGCTTCCATGGACGACATCGACGACGAATTTGAATCCTGGTTTAGATAAGGATCGTAAGGCTGCCGCACCGGTGGTGGGGGCGGTGGAGGCGAATTCACACGACAAGATGAAGTCTCCTCGGTTTTAGGGACTAGTAAGTCTGGGTTTGAAGGATTCCTGCCCGGTAAACTGTTACAGCAGCTCGTAGGAGGCGATACTTCGGGTTTGGGAATGACTTTCGTGCTGCCACGGGTTGAACTGTCTTCTGGGGTTTTCGGCGGCTTCCCTGGCATTCCAGGCCCTTTGTAGTAATCGTAAGTAGGCGAGCCGACAACGTTTGGCTTCGTTTCTTGGGATACTGTGCCGTATAGTGGGTAACCCTTAACGTCCATCGATCCCGGTAGTAGATTTGTGTTGATAAATTCTGGCGGTACTCCTGTTACTGTTTGAAAATTTTTTTCATTTAATTTTCATACTTCTGCCGGTCTCTTTTATCAGTTTTTTTTAACTTTACGACTAAGTTGTGCAGACAAGAGCATTTTGAACACAGGCTTTCGAGTGATTGTGAAAATTCAAACTGACCTGATAATTTGTGACGGGAATCGCGAGATGCTTGCTTATTTGCTGCAGCTATTGGACAACCTGAGAGGCTTCTGTGAGTGCTGCGATTGGAGCTGACGTGACCACGACCATTGCAACCCGGTGTTGGGCATTTCAAAATAGTCTCATGCATCACCAGGACTGCGAGAATCCAGACGGAGGCCGAAATTACAGATTATTTTTTTTTTTTTTTTTTTTTTTTTTACGAGACTTAAGGCCGCGCAGAATCGATACATATTTTTTAAAATATTTTACAAGATTATTACGAATTTTTTTATTTCATAATTTTGAAATCTGGACGTAACGCGCGGGAGGTATTTTATATTTAAAATTTTAAGAGAATACGAAGATTAAGAAGGAAGAATCAGAAATAAAAAAATAATAATAGATAAAATTTCAGAGGGTTTAATAATAAAAATACAATGTTGTGTTAAATGTTATTAGTTATTAATTTTTAAATAAACATCGAGCGGGTAGAGAGTAATTTAAATAAAAAAAAAATTTTGAACAACACAATAAAAAATAAAAAAATTCACTTAAATTTTAATGGAATTAAATTTAATATTTTTTTTTTGGATTCAATGACTTTTTGATCTCTGATAGTCTTCGTATCCTCAATTTAATTTTTTTATTTTAATCACAGGTTTTTTTTATTTTGATTCTGCGCATGCCGGGTCTCTTTTCGGTCGTCAGGATCTCGAGTTCGAATAATCAACACAAATTCAAATTCAAAAAAGAAAAATAATTGCAACTATTTCATTTAAACTACAAACAGAAACCAAAAAAATGTAAAGGAAAATATTCCGTGATCTCCTGGGTTGTTCTCCTTCCAAGTAGACGATTCAAAAGGTGAAAAAAATGACAAAGAAAAAAAAAACAACAAATGAAGCTCTCTACCCGGCATAACATAAAAGCAAATAAAATAATAATACGTGTGAATATATCCATTAAATATTTACAATGTGTTAACAGATAAACAAAATGATATTAAATATAAATAAATAAATATAAAGAAGTAAATGATATAGTAAAAAAAAAAAACAATAATAAATACGCACATACACTCCCACGCGCACGCAATATTTATAAATGGAATTTTATTAATTAATAATTATGCGATAACGTGGGATATGATTGTTATTAACTCTTGTGGCAACCTACTTGTGCAAAAATCAATGCACTAATTTATCTACATATGCGCATAAAAATAATTTAACTTTTATAAATTTAAATTACTCACTTTCAGGCGTTAATTTGTCCTTTCTTGGACATCCAGATAAACTATAAAATTAATAGAAAATTTTTATGTCAAAAATACTGTAAGAAAATATAGACTAAATTATTTGTTTTTTGGAACAGGGGTAAAATGAGCTCGAAAAAAATTCCGCCAGTCATATTTTTTAAAAATTTTAATGATCCTGAAGTTAGCAGACAGTTAAAAATTTTCGAATTTTTGTTTCAACGACTTAATTTAAAAAAAAAATAAATATAAAAATATGCACATGTAGAAAATTTAATAAAGTTTAGGTGCAATTTTTTCAAATATTTTTTTAAAAATAAATTTATTGTTAAAAAAAATAATCCAAAAATTATTGGACGTCGGCTAACTTCAGTATCATAAATTTTGTCCATTTTTTTAAATAAATTAATTTTTGACGGATGTAAAAAAATTTTTAAAGAGGCAAAACGAGCCACGTAATAAAAAAAAATTTTTACTTAGAAAGTGTATTTAAAAAGCGGTTAGAAAATACGAAAAAAATTATGTGTGAATGTACACAATGAAAAATCGGTAATGATTACGGATTCGCAGTTTTGATTTAAAAATAAACTCCTCTTCGGAGTAAACTTCACTCCGAAAGAATTAAGTAAATTATCAGTCACCGGCTCCGCATTCACTCCGCATTTAATCCGCAAATTTTTTTCAGAGCAGGTGACAATTTTCAATTTTTCAAATTTTTGAATAAATGAATAGAATTGTAAATAGAAAAAAAATTTTAAAATTCGTACTTAAATATTTGAAAAATCAGTACGCGCGTTTTTTTAAATTTAATTATTTATTTAAAATTTATAATTTGTCTTATGTCTGCTACATCCGCACTCATAAAAAATTATTTTTAATTTAACCCAGAAAAATTTTTAGTGGTCCAAATTGCCCCAGACTGCCTACTATGTAAAGTTAAAATAAAAAAAAAATTATTTCGAGCTCATTTTATTCCTCTTTTCTCTGTACATAAATAAGCTAGTGAGTAATGATAATATTTGTATAAATGTAAGTAAATTATGAGAATTGAATCAGGGTTGAGCGGTCAGTTAATTATCAGTAATTGCTAACCTGCGATGGTGCGAGTAAAGTCCGGTCACGTGACCTTGGCCCGTGCAACCTGGTGTCGGGCACTTGTTGCCCTCTGAAACACAAATCAAAGCGGCGTTATTGGACCTTGTCACGATAGACTTATAAATGTTTTCAATTATTATTTGGTCAATACAAAACTATTAATTGCAACAAATATTACCGTTAATTTTCATTGAAAACAATAAAAATAAAGTGAACATTTTTTTGTAAACATATATTTTCTATTCACGTTAACAATTTATGAAATAAATAATTCGTGACAACTATTATCGACTGACCACAATTACCCGGTAGACACATCCACTGAACAAAAGTCTTGGTCACGTAATACACGAAGAAAAATATATAAAAATCTACCTTACAATAATGATACTGGCATAGAACATTGACTATACACCAGTTCGAGTAATCTTGCATGGAATAAGATCGCGTGACCCCAGACTAACATATAACATATAACATATAATACAACAAATATACCGTATCTCAATACCCCGACATGAGTTAACGCAGCATTTATCGTCATGACAATATTAAAAATAATAATAATTTGTTTATTAAACTAAGATCTCATGTGATTTTACGGCTGAAGGAAAGCTAAGCGATGACTGAGTAAGTATGGGTGTGGGAGGGTGTGGGTCGGACGAGGGTGAGAGTAAAGGAATGTGTAAGGCTATAAGGGGATATGTTGAGTACAGGGGCAGGATTCCCAATAGGATTGGACTAGGACTTTTATAAACTTTGTCGTACTAATCCCTCTGGCTCTGATCCTCCGTACGCCCAGACTCCGTCGATTCGACCTACCGGCAGGAGAAACTTCATCAGGACGTCATTTCGCGTAGACCAAGTCTATCCCTGCTTAGCTGTCCTATTCTGTACCTTTACATACTCAATCTCTATCTCTGTCTCTGTCCTTGTGTATAAGTTATCCTCTAACGGGCTACTCCTCGTAAATTGGATTAGTATACGTGACGTCATTAACGGGTTGGTTTATTTTGTTATCTTTATTCCCTTAAAACTAAATTATTTAATACTTTGGTTCATATAATAAATAAAATCCCGGGTCGAAAAATTTTAAGTTATTTCTATTCAATTTTACTCTTTATTTCTATTCAATTAACATGGGAAATTTAATCGAGTTTTACCTGCACTATCCCTTATTTAGACTATTTTCAAACGTTTTCAACAATTTTTAGTCTAGTTTTGGTCGCCTGCCCATACGAAAAAATATATATCCAGGAATATATGCCGGCACAATAGCATACATACGGCAATACTAAAGATATAAGCCGGATATATACTATTTTGCCGGGATATATATTTTTTTGTGGGGGTGTAGATCAAAATCAGACATTTTTCTCAAAATATTTTGCCTTCTTTGTTTTTATTCAGACTAAAGTTACACCTTTTCTGCTTATTATTTATTTTTTAGTCTGCTTTTGATTGTCTTTAGATGAAAAACAGCTTAAAATTTTCATCCAAATTCAAAAACAGATCTAGTTAGACTAAAGTCAGATCAAATTTACCGACCCGGGATATTTTGCACACCTCAAGCGCGAAAGCGCTAAAGGTACTTATGAACGGTTCATTTTTTTGACTATTTTTTTCACATAAAAATACTTCTGCACCCTTTTAATTACACCAAAATAGGTAAAATTGTATTCCAGCATATCGAGAATTTATTAAGAAGTAATTTGAACCTAATTTTGAGTCGATTCGTTCTTTTATTAGTTTAAAAACAATGATTTTAACTAAAAAAACCAGTGCTGTCAATGGTTACGTATGAAACTTCGTAAACACGATAACTCTCTATATACATAATTAATTGGCCCAACTTTTTTTTTATTATCTTTGTATTTTGTTTTACAACAACCCTATGGAAAATCACTGTCTGAATCCTTTTAGTTTAATTGTAATTAATTAGAAACGTAAAACTGATTATTCACGAAAAATTAACCTGCCATTTTTATTTTTACTGTTATAATTTTTTTCATTTTTTCTCTCCATCAACTACTGGCAGCAACACTAGTATAGGTTAGAAAAAAGAGCGACATCTAAGAACAAAGGCGGGATATTTAAAAAAAATAATAAATGAAAAAATGAAGTTGAATAAAAATTCATAACAAAAAAAAAATAAATTAATATAATGAAATAAAATGAGCGACTGAGGTATGCACTTTTGGATTTTCCATTTTCTTTTTTTTTTTTTTTTAATTATTTATTTACAGGAACTATAATTAGCAATTTGCCAGCAAGGAAAATTAAGGAAAGAGTTTATTTGTAGGAAGTGGTATTAATAAATTAGGTGCGTTAAAATAAAAAACAAATAAGGGAAATAAACCTTTTTTTTGAGGTAGGAGGTAATGGTTCCGGTCAACAAAATGAATACCGGCACGCGCTGTTCTTTTCCGGAGGTCTGAATAGACTTGTAACGAGCCCGGGTAGAAGATTTTTTATTTTTATTCCCTACGTTTATTTTTTTTCCAAGCGACTGAGTAAGCAAGAGTAGAGGCCAGAGAGAAACCGGTGAGTTGGACAGACGGTGAGGGTGGAAAAAGACAGGACGAGGGTTTTTGTTGGTATATGAAAAGAGAGTGAAGCTGTCGAGGGATAAACCGGGCGAGAGACCGTGGATGAGGTCGGAAAGCAGAAACCGTAAGAGGGATGCCAAGTGTGTAATAGTGTTATTTCGTAGCCATTTCATGTGAGGGTCACCGTCATCGCGGGTTTAAGCAAGAGGTGTACATAAACACCCGGATTGTTTTATTCATTTCTGTATTAGGGGATGGATGTGGACGCGTGCCACCTTCAGATATTTTTTCAACAAAACTCTATTACCTTTATTTTTGTTTTAAAAACCGATATGTCAATCATAAAATATTTAAATTAGGTTTTTTTTTAAATACCAGTTGGTAAAAATGAGTGACCGTAAAATTGAGTTACACGGTAGTTTATTTTATTATTATTGTTATTATATTTTATTTTTATTGACTACTAACTACTGAAAAAAAGGGGATGGGGATTGTACACGGGGGTGGCTTTTTTGCGGCCGGCGGATTTCCCCGATAGTGGTTTTATGGCGTGTCAACATGCTTCTCTTTTGCGAGGAGAAAACGACGCCCGGAAATCCAATCGTGCACGCAATCATATCAGAAAAATCGAAGCTAATTTTTTTTTTCTTCTCTATATATGTATATATATATTTATTTTTCATTTTATATTATTAACGTGAGTGCGAAAAGATTGTTACGTTAAATAACAGCGAAATTAGGTCGCACGTTATGCTTTACCGATTAATCATAATTTAGGATTTAGTAAAACGGTAATAGAATTTTAAAAAAAAGTAAAAGTATTCTTATGAAAGATTTAAGGAGAGCTCCTTGGACATGAGCTAATCTTGGTAGTGAGGATAGAGAAAATGTTAACGGGATAATGAGAGCTTGAAAGTGATGGCAGGGTGGTAATAAGGCTGCTCAGAGCAGAATGTTATTATATACATATATATGTAAGTGCGGAGGGCGATGCTAGTCACGTTTCCACTCGCTGACAGCTGTGGCTTATACGTATGACGTGGTATCAACCCCAAATTTTCTCAACTAAAACCCTCATCGTGTCACCGTATGTAAGACTAAGGAATGCACTTTACTCAACCCGTCAATCCCACTCTCATTTATCCGTAAATATTTATCAAATAATTGCTACCAGCTAAATAAGTATCGGGAAAAAATAAAAAAAAAAGAAATAGTTGGAATGGAATAAAGGAAGTGATGGATAAGGGAGTGAAAAGGGTTGGAAAGATCTGTAGAGGACACAAGAATAAGGGATAGGACCTTGATTTCAACATTTGAGTCATAGCACCCTCGCTTTGGTAATTATTGATTTTCTGCGTTCGGACTAAGTCTCCCCTAACTTTATATATATATCTATAAAATGAGAAGAGAAGAGAAGGTCCAGGAGCAGTGATGTGATGTAGTGATGAGGAAGCCAGTGGAAAGTGTCTTTTGTGCCCCTTTCATGTTTCAAAACCCGTATATCTACAGACTCTCCCTTAGCATTTACCCACGCGAGCAAAAAGCAACCCTCTCGCGAAAGACCTATTTCTGAATTGACGCTGGAAATTTCGTATATACATATATATACATATATATATTGTGTAACGGTTAAAAGAGCCTCATGTCATACCTCGAGCAAGGCTGGACGGTGACATAGACATGCCGGGTCTGCTGCCATCGAAGCCGTTTCTGTCTGGCATCTTCATCACGTCTGGTGGACCGGTTCCTGTTGTAGTAGAGACGTCACCTACTGATGGACACGTGGTAGTTGAGGTGGTGGTATTGGTGGTGATACTGCTGGCATTGGTGTTACCAATATTCGTGGATCCAGTATTATTATTATTATTATTGTTACTAGTATTGTTATTACTACTATTATTATTATTATTGTTATTAGTATTAGTATTATTGTTATTAGTATTGTTGTTGTTATTGTTAAGAGGATTATTTTTGTTATTCCCGGTGGTGTAACTGCTGGTGGTATTGCTGACACCAGCGCTACTGACAGCAGTTACACTGACGACACCTTCACGGGCAATGTCCTGGATCGCAGTGGCCGCTCGGGAGCCCAGACCGGCCGGCTGGAGAATCGTATACTGCTTTGATGAATTGGTGTCGGGTGATGTGACGGGCGGTAATCCTGTCCCGGGAGTCTTTACAGGAATTGGGGTAGCTTCCGGTTGAACTTGATGCTGCTCCTCTTTCGGTGATTTCAACTGGAGAAGCGACACCGAGTGTTTCTCGTCTACTGAGGGCGGGATCACTGGCTGTGGGACTGGCATCACTGGACCAGGAATTGGTGTAGGAAAACCCACGAATGTTGCTGATGCTGGATAGGGTCCTATTGGTGGGCTGGATACCGTTGATGCAGGTGCTACTGGTGTACGGCAAGGCGGTTTCGTGTGATCGGCATTGGGCGGTCGGAATGCTGATGATCCGGAGAATGCGGACGAAGAGGAAGTTGGTGGTGATGTTGAGGTCGTTGGTGATACTTTCATACTGTTGTCTGGGTACCTTTGATAATTGGAATACATTTGAGGGTGATGTCTTGACGAGGGATGCGGCCCATTACTTTTGTTTCTATCCTTATCTTTGTCATCGGAACGATCTCGCTCACTGTCGTCTTTTTCAGCGAGGGGATCAGACATGTCAATCTCTAATTCATTTGAGGAGTCGTCTACAAGCTCATTGAAATCCGGTGGGTCGTAACGCGAATACTTGTCGCCTTGTCGTAGATCAGACATCCTGTCATTTCGGTCCTTTATTATCATTGACCTAGATAACGACCGCATTTTATTGAGATCCGCGTTTATTTGACACTGCATAGGCTGACAATCCGGCTCCATCCTCATTAATATTTCTTCTTTTTTCTTCATCACCAATTGCGACTGCTGTTTATGAGACTCTTGCAATTTGTTCTGCTGAAATCGTCGATCCTGTTGCCCACGATACGTAATCACATCCTTGAGCGAACATCCCGTCTCATTGCTGGTACTCGAAGACGTCGAAACCGAAGACGGTGACATTTTAGGATTATCTTTTTTCTCCTCAAATAAATTTTCAAAATTCGATTCATATTTATCCTCATCCGGATTACCTCTCTGGTACATTGAACCACTAGGCCCAGGCCAACTACCCGACAAACTTTTTAATGCAGCTTCCGTTTCACGTATTAAAGTTTCATCGTCCTCAGGTTGTTCATCTGAATTCTTACTCGTCTTTCTAGCCGGGCTGCCTAAATTATTATTAGCGCTAAAAACACGTTTCTTTTGAGGCAATGCCATCGTCTTGTCACTCTGGTCAATACTCTTTCTTACATCATCATGAACTATTTTTCTCCTACGTTTTGTCGCGGCATCAAAACTTTCCATGTCCTGCTGTTGCTGCTGTATCTGGCCACTCGGTTGATTAACACCAACAACACCTACACCTACACCACCACAACCACTACCACCCGCACTACAAACTTGATGTAACGGTTTTTTACCATTTAACTGGAGTGCTGACTGTTGCTGTTGTTGTAGCGGCTTCGGGATAACCGAATCAGCTTCCAGCTTACGTTTTTTGAGATGTGCCATTGCATTCTGTCCACCTGGCACGCTGGTCAGTTCCACCCTGGAACACAAAAATCCCAGGTGAACTCTTGTCATTCACTTTTTCATCATTATTTTATCATCAACATCAACATCATCATTCTTTTCATTATTATTATTATCATTATTAACACCTTGGCACACGTTTTTTTACGTCACTACGACCCAACAAATAAATCATCCTACCTAATTTAGTAAAAAAGTTTTTGTATTTTTCTATGTATGGTCAAAATATTCACAAGATTTTAAAAGACAATTATTTAATACACTGTAAATTATTTTAGCCCTCGCGAAATGGCTCGAGGCTACAGCGAAATGTTAAATAAAAGTGAGGCCGACGGAACGCGTTGAAGCCCTTCGCCGACGGGGTGCTCGCGAGCTACTGTGTGCTATGTTGAATAAGCCCGCTTCGGGGTAGTTTGGCGGGGGTTGTAGATGTCCTGAGTTAAGCTACAAGGTGGGAGAATAAAGTCGCGATGCACGTGCGCGAATGGACGACAGGCGCATTTACAACTCGACGCAATGAAGGTGGGGGGCGGGTTCTGCGCACTGTCCACCCCCAAGGTACGTTTCTGTTGGGAGTGAATCCACCCCCGGTTCTGATATTTTCTACCGTGCATTCTACGTCGGTGCAAGCCTCTTTGCAACTGCAAAACTAAGGAAAAAAAGTTTAAACCAACGAGAAGAAGAAAAACGACATGAAAAGCTCGATGGGAAACTCTGGTTCTAGATTGTCTCTTGAAACCTTGGATGCAACTTGCTATCAAGACCAATACTTTGTACTTATTATGCTTTATAAACAAAAGACTTTAATAGAGCTTTATAACCTTCATACTTAAATATTTCCCAGACAAGTTTCGCAACAAAATTTTACTAAAAAAGTGTCAATGGTCAATTGACGATCTGTCAAAAGTGAAATTAGTACTCAGCGGTTTCTCATAAAATCAAGAGCGATTGTACACTAGGTTAATAGTTATCAAAATTATCACGGATACAATGACTTAAATTAGATAAACCGTGATCGAAGATTTAGCAAGTCTTGAATGAAGAGCCGGATCAGCGTCAGCGCTTAGAAGAGAATCTTACTCTCTAGGATTGAACGACTCAAGCCTCCCTTAAACCTCAGCATCCCTTTCTTGAATCTTGTCTCTCACTAACTTGCTGGCTTTACTCATCTCCAGCTCATGAGAACCCAACCAACCGGCATCTACCCGGCCACCCACCCGCTTTTCAAAACCACCAAGTTTAGAACAGTGAACTCAACTCTCCCAACACCAGAGGATCACCCAGAATCGTAAGTTAAATCGCATCGTTGGCTCAAGACATTATCACTTTTATTTGCGGAGCCAGCAAGACCGCTCGACCGCGTCGAGACTACGGACTTCAGTGAGCAGATGAAAAGCAGTACCAAGGGGTGGCAAAGAAGGCCGGGGTCGGGCCGAGAACGAGAACGAGGGGGTGAAGATGAAGCAGCCAGAAGAACCATAGGAAGCAGAAGAAGGACCCAGTGGGTGAGAGAAAGATGAGAAGGGATCGATGAGTCTACCCACCCTAGTGCCAACATTCACTTTCTCATTCTATCTCCAATCATCCATCTCTTTTTGTAGTCTATAGCCCTTCACCACGCAAAACCCATGGGGAATAATTAGAAAGTAACCCCTCTTGTACTACGTGATAAGACGATGAACACATCGACTATGACGAAGCACAGATCACGTTTCAAGCTGGATCAACAATATAAAAATAACTAAACATCTCTAATACCAAATGCCCTGTCCTATCTATCCAGTATTCTGTGATGCCCGTTACGTGGGACGACGAGGTTTCAGGCGTTAAAATAAGACGAATGCATATTGAACCTCGTCAATTAATTAGCAAACCTCAGATAGTCTTGAGTACATGAGACGCCATCGTCTTAGACACCACTACTACCAGTATCTCAGACAGCACTTTCTACACTAGCATCCAGGATTAGGGTATTAAGCGACGTCACGTCACTAGAGTCTAAAGAGCCTCTTTGGAACAGTGTTCCAAGAGATAGCCCGAGCCCGAGCCCTACCAAAGTTCGCCATCCTGTTCCTATCCTTACTTACCCGCCCACCAGTATCAAGTACCCAGTACCTAGCACACCATTATAGCACAAGCTTCCTCTATCCTTTTGCTCCTCGACAATTCAAATTAGATAAACCACCACCGGATCAGAGCTCTTAGCGGTTAGGCTTGCCCCGGATATCCCGTCCAGTCATTCAACCCAGTTATCAGTGTATCGGAATTTCACTTGTCCCAAGTCCCTGTATAATCAATTCATCCAATAATATATTCCCCGTAAACAAAAATTGGTTAAGTTAAGAGTTGAAAGTTGAAAGTTAGGTAATAAGATTAGTCGAATTAAAGCACTAAATTTATGAAATTATTCATTTTTACAAAGACTCATATGTCTTTTTCACGCTGGCGTACAAAATGGTTAGCGGCAATGGGGATAGTGTAAAAGAGCAGTAGGAGCCAGATAATTTAAGACTCTCTCACGCGTGGATAATGGCCGAGGTTGGCTAATGCACCCTTACTTTTGGCACTACGTGCTGCTGGATACACATGACTCGGTTCTTCTCTTGCCTTCGGGAGACTTTACCATGACTCTCTTTTCGCACTTTTACCCATCAGCACCTCCTACACTGCCATCACTATCCAACTCAGCACTTGATAAATTTTCGACCCTACTTTCTTGCTTACAACTAACCCAGTCTCTCCCCGCAACCCTGAAATAGGAACTGCGAATAAGGAACGAAACAGAAAACATGCCACCCTTGTTGGGCGCCTGCAGCTAAAAAACATCCACAATTGCAAGAAGATTTCTTCTCAAAAATAGAACCTCTTTATATTCCATCCCTTCTTTAACCACTCGATCCCACATGTGATGAAAACTCAAGAGGCTCTGCCTTGTCAATTATTGAATACAAATTCGCTTCAAGTGCGGAGACAAATTTTAAAGAATGTAAACTCGCCCGGACAGAACGAAAATCATAAAAAGACTAACGAGTCACCGAGGACACTGAAGTAGGAATCCCGACTCTTGACCCACGGGTGAAATGATCCCTCGACTAACGACATACAGATTGGCTTTATTATCGAGGGGATGACCAGTGATATGTTCGCATCCCTCTTGCCTATCCTAAATAATATCGCGATACTTTTCGAGCAGCTCGCTCCATTTATACATCAGCCAGAAGAGGGCTGAAAGATTTTAAACCTCTCGTCTAAAGATCTCGGAATTTTATCTACGAAGGAGACATCTGCCCAGTCGCCGATCGTCTTTCCAAGGGAATTCTTTCCCTTATCTCAACTAACAACTTCCATTTCAGTGTATCTGCTTTCGTGTATCATCATTCCTCTCATTCTTACACATCCGTATCCGTATCCGTATCCGCATCCGGACATTAAAGCAATCGAATTCCAATAAAATATTTAACGCTGACCGGGACGGCCTTTCCCTCAAGTGCTTCTCGAAAAAGCATCTTACACGATCGCATATTTGAAACTTAACTTGTCTTTTTTCTCTACTCTTTTATTTATATTTATTTCAAACTCGCGATAGTAAATACGTTGAATAACTTAGTAGATCTTTTATTTTAACTACTCTGCCTCTAACGTTTCTTTGTTCTATTTTAGTATCTTATAGTCACTTAAATATTAAGCTGACTATAGTCTTCTTACTCAACATTGTTTACTCTTGTAATTTTATTACCGTTCAAAGTTATTTGCGTTTATGATTATGATTATTGTTATCAGCGTAGGTGGGGCATGATGGCCTACCTGAGCTGATAATTATTTTTGTTTGCTCTTCAGCACCAGATCTGATCATTTTTATCTCAAAAAAATATGTGATATTTTATTTAAAAATTTTTTCTTTCGCGAGTCAGCCCTAAAAATCAGCGACTAATTAACTATTGGGTGTGGGATATTTTGGCAAATGACCTGAAGCTTTTGTGAAAAATTCATATTTGCACTCACTGAGGTTCGAACCCAGCACTTGGCCGATTAAAGTCCGATCTAGAGTCGCCTTAGATCACTCGGTCAAGAGCCCGGTTCCTAAAAATTTGAAATTAAAATTTTACCCAGAAAATTGTTTTTTTTTTTTAGTGAAATTTGAGGGTCGAAAATAGAGGTGGGTAGTTCCGGGAACATTCCGGATTGAACCTGGAACGTTTCCGGAGTGAAAAGGAACTAGTTCCTGGAATCATATCCATGGAACTATTTAATGTTTTTAATTCTCATGAAGGTTCAATATTTAGAACGTAGACATACAAAATACTCTAGTATACACAACATTATGCTATGCGACCTATGTGTTTAAGACGCATTCACGGCGAACTATATTATTTTATACTAAATAGAGAATGAATTATGATTGGTATTCAACTCAAAGTTCCATTAGAAATCACTAATCAAAAATTATTCTGCTGCTTTACTGCTTGTTGGTAATGACGGCAGTGGCGGACAAAAAAGAACTAGTGAGTATACCAAAGTAAATTTTGAGGAACGATCGGATACGTATCCGACAAAAGAATAGTTCATGGAACTATACAGTTCCAGAACTACTCACCTCGACTCGAAATATCATGCCCGGTTTTTTGTATATGAAATAGTAAATATGGACGTTACTTTTAGATAGTAATTAAAGAGAGTGTTAACGGCAGCATGACGCCTACGAGCAGTTTGGGAAAAGATTGAAGAGGGGGTCTGGTTTTTCAGAAAATTAAAATGAGAAAAGCTTCTAGTATGTTTTAAATATATATAATATATATGTGTAGGTATGTACTGAAAAAGAGAGAAAGAGAGAATGAAGTGGGATGAAGAGAAGGTATAAGGGATGTGTTTTACCGAGGGATACTTACGCCATCCCTATGCGGCACATATTTTCATATAACAAAACCATCTGCGTGCCGGGCATAACAAATTTCCACTGATTTATAGGCAACCAAGTAAAGCAAAACCAACATAGAGAGTAGAAAATCTACTGCGTGTATTATTTTGCTAAAAATTTTATCTCTTTTTTATATCAATAAATATAAATATAAATAAAATGATAATATTTTTCGTGTGATTAATAGCCAGTGCTTGGAGCAAAAAATAATTTTTATGAATTAATAATTTAGATAAGGAATTTCGGTGGACAGTGGGAATTTATATAGAGCTGAGGGTGGACTAGAAAGGGTTGCTCGGAGCTAAAGACGAGTACGTGAGGCTGAGGATTAAATGAAATTTTAAAGGACGAGAATTTAATATGAAACGGCCTAATCGATAGCAGTTCATTTTTTCGTTTTTATAATTTTATTTATTGCTTTTGATATATTTCTGCTGGGAAAATATTTGGTTTTTTTTTTATCTATTAATTACGTTATCGTACTTATACGCTATCTAGGACGCTACCGCACGCAGCATCTGCACAAACAAATCTAGTATGATTTAGGAGAGAGACCCGAAGCAACCCTACAGCAAAAGAGTAAGATAACTCGGTGTATATATTTATATACACATATTTATGTTTGTGTATGTGTAGGATGTTTTAGTTCTTACTATGGAAACTACCGTAACCGTAGGCGTCGAGGGAAAGGACAAGAAAAAAAATGGTAGTAAATTATAAAATAGGTTTGTAATAAACTAGATTTTTTTTAACAAAACTCAGTTACGGCTTTTAGAAAATGTGGGGTAAGTCAGTCTAGACAAATTTGTTTCGTGTTTGTTATCTTAATTAAAAAATACTGGTTGAGGTAAAATGGACCACGATTGTAAAAAAAATTTTGTTATTTGAAATTCTAAATTGACCTGACCCATTTTACCCTGGGCTCGTCTATAAAAAAATAGAAAAGTTTCCATTAGGAAGCTGACCTTTGGCTCATTGAGGTCAAGATACGACTTTAAAATTTTCATCGCCTTAGATATAAAATTACTTTTTTTTTTTAATGTGAAAATTCGATATCGGAAAATTGTCCCGGGTCGAAAAATTAGATCTGATTTTAGTGTAACTGGGCTGCGATTGGACTAATTAGTCAGTATTTTAACTAGTTGAATCGTTTATTTGAGAAACCCTATGTTTTTTACGAAATTGGGTTTCCTGCATTTTTGGATTCTTTGGATGTCCCTCCATAGAAATCAATCAAAATATGCATCAAATCAGCGTTTGAAAAAAATTAACCGGATAACAGCAATTTCATTTTATTGAGAAATCCCATAAGTCAATGACTTAAATGAACATATGCAGTTTTAGTTCTACAGAAATATTTTTATTTTATTTTTTATTTAAAATTCGCGCTTTTTGGGAAATTATTTTCAAATGTTGTTTTATTGTTGACTGTTATATGACTAATTAAAATGTTTAAATTAATTATAATTTTTTGTAATTTCTGAGTTTCAGAGTTCCAATACATATTTAATACTTTATTTTATCAGTGTAATAAATGATTTAAGTAGAAACATTTAAAGAAACAATGATTTTATAACTTTTTTTTCCGTTTGGTTGAGAAACCCCATAAGTCAATCAACTTTAAATAATTTTTTTAAGTAATTTCAGTAAAAAAATTAAATTTTTCTTGTTGGAATCTTTTTCAGAAACGCTAACATTATAGTATTCAATTATTTATTTATTATTTTAATGTCAAGTTTTTCCAAAAAAATGTTTTTTGTGTTTCCTGAAAAATTTTGATTTCTTGACTTATGGGGTTTCTCAAATAAACGATTTAGTTGATCTATTTTTAAATTTTAATGATAATTCTAAGCGGTTTTTGATCTAAAGACAACCGAAAACAGACTAAAAAAAAAATAATACGCAGAAAAAGTCTAATTTTGGTCTGAATAAAAGCACAAGAAGGCAAAATATTTTGAGAAAAAAGTATGATTTTGATCTACAGGCGACCAAAAATAGACTAAAAATGATTGGAAACAAGTCTGAAAACAGTCTAAATAAGGAATAGTACGGGCAAAATTTGATTAAATTTTCCATGTTAATTAAATAAAAATAAAAAGTAAAATTAAATAGAAATAACAAATTTTCATTTTATTTAAAACCGATCAAATTTTTCGACCCGGGGTGTTGGTTGAAAAAATTAATTTACCATTAAAAAAAATTTCCGAAGTAATTGTGATGTCAATAAAAATATATTTATTGTTCGGGGAATGAAAATAAAAAAGAGCTAGTTTGTTATGTGAAACAGTTGGGACAGAAGGTCACGTAACGTGTAACGTGATTACAAATATATCATAACGTCCTTTTTTTTATATTTTTTTTCTTAAGGTTTCAGTACACTAGCAACACATTCCCCTTGTTTGTAAGGTGTAACACGGATTTGGTCGGGTCCTGAAGGCGTAACACGTGCGTAGCCTGTCGATGCTGGATTTTATCCTCGCAAATCACTGAAACAACTTTCTAAGACACTGAGAAAATGAAAATAAATAAACATTATTGTTTATTTATTTATTTATTTAATAGAGGAAATAAACATTGAATTTTACTTGAGCTGCGAAATAGTAAAAGAGTGAGTGAGTAAGTGAGTGAGTGAGTGGGAAAAGAGCTGAGGAATGTTTCGAGACGCTGACTGTAGATGGAGCCAGACAGAATAGGGATTCCCAGTAGACAGGAGTAGCAAGATATCTCGGAATGTTTTACACCTCATTAGGCAACAATGTGTTGTTGCCAGGGTGAATTATATCGGGCATGAGACGACGCGCCTGTCAAGACAAATGGCCCAAACCGGAGGTAATTGTGGGCTTTTATTAGCTCTGGTTTTCGGAATTAAACGAGGACTACGTCGAGCTAGAGAACCAGATCGCAAGTAACGGAAAGACATAAATGTGCTTGTGATGGTAACAGTCCTTACTGTATATTTGTGTATAAGAGTAACAAGACAATGCTATATAGCCAACAAACCGACTACGCTTTTCACTCGCTTTAAGCTGATGCTGCAGTTATATTTATAAGCTCTTTATATCTTTATAAAAACCAACTATATGGCTTATTTTTATTTTATTTCATTGTTTATATGCACTCAGAAAATTAAATAATAGGAATTACTATCTAGTTATGGTAAAATTTTTGACCATCAATCCGATAGTAGTGAATTTTATCTAGATGATTCTATGAATCATCTAGATTGTAATATTCTCCATATTTATAATAATTGTTACAATCCTATATGTTGACTACAGTTAATTATTATTATTATTCTAAATAGTTATATTTATAATCCAGATGGTAACAGTTACCATCAGAAATTATAATTGTTACCATCCTGATAGTAACTCTTACTAAATTTATTGCAGAAGTTATCATCCAATAATTATTACACTGAGAAAATTAAATAATAGGAATTACTATCTAGTTATGGTAAAATTTTTGACCATCAATCCGATAGTAGTGAATATTATCTAGATGATTGTATAAATCATCTAGATTGTGATATTCACCATGTTTATAATAATTGTTACAATCTAGATGATTTATACAATCATCTAGATAGTATTCACTACTATCGGATTAATGGTAGAAATTTTACCATAACTAGATAGTAATTCCTATTATTTAATTGTCTCAGTGTAATTCTATTAAAAAAAATTATAAAACTGACTATTTCTGGATTGAAAAACGTTAATATTAAAAATATTAATTTATTTAATGCCGTAAGATGGACGGCGGAGTTGAATTTGATATTTGCTATTTGCTACTTGCTACTTGCTATTAGTAGCAATTTCCAAAATTTCGATATCGGAAAATAATTTTAGAAATGGTCATGAAATTGTACGATTATTCTCTTTCATCAATAGCATTCTTAGCAATAGTAAATATTCTATACCATTGTTTTAAATGATTGGAATTAAAAATTTAGCATAATAAACAATTACTTAATTTTCTAAGGGTGATTTTTATCCATTAGAATACTAATTAATTTTTTTTTCGAGGTCAAGACGTACTCTAAGAGAAATAATGACTTTAAGAAATATTGTTTTTGCTTCTTACAAGAAATTGTGCTAGTGGAAATTTTCAGACATGTAGAGTTCTCGAGGGCCATTTTTACATCAAAAATTTTGACAGTGTAGTTATTTCAGTTAATCACGTAAAAATTAATATTCATTTTTAATGTTTCATTTTTTTTTATCTAGACATTTGAATAAAACAATAAATCAATTTATAAATTAAAGAAATGACGGAAAGTAGGTAAAATAAATTATTCTAGTAAATTGAATAATTTATTGACTTTTTATAGTTAAAATTTTTTTTAGTTATTTAAAATAATAATCAAGTGTTTTACTCAACGTTTAATTAGATATTCAATAGATGTTAATGAGCTGTAATTAATTGATCGGTGACCTCACTTCGCGTATATTAAAAAAAACTGTAATATTTAATGATAATTTGCATTAGGTCAATTTGGGCTAAAATATTCAAACATGTGCAGACGATTATGTTTAATAATTTATTTAATTATTTAATTGGGGATAGAAAAAATTTTTACAATATTTTCCTTGAAGATTAATATGCCAGGATGTTTCTTGGAATATTTTGGATACTTGGAAGGTTAATTGTCGCGTAAATTGTTGCGGCCAGTTGGTACGTAGGTTACAGTATAGACTGTCCAAATTCCCGAGCGTCTAGTACCTTGTCGGTAAACCGCCCTTACAAGTATGTAAAAAAATATTACGATACCGAAAAAAGTAAGAATTCAAAAGCATAATGGAAACTGCTTTTTTGCGAAAAGCTGAGAAGTGGAAATTTAAAGGGGGTGGGATAATGCCTCGGAAAGCCGTGTTTTCGCTGTTGCGATATTGCGTATCGTTGGGTGGAAAGTATGAAGAAAAGAAAGTAAAAAAGGTTAAGGATGAGATGAATATGTGCGAAGCGCAAGCTTGCTCGTGTCTCATCCCTCGAGAAATTCGGCTTGCGCTCATGTATTTATGCATTTATACTGGGCTCGAAAGCTGGCTTGCCAACCCCACATGCACTCCCTTACTACGATTACAATAAATTCATGAAAAGGTCGTGTGACAAAAGCGAGTCATTGTAACAAATAAAATTTTATATCTGAATTTTTAAGAGAAAATTTTAAAATTTTTTGAATTAATTTTTTTTGCTGTTCAAATTTTTATATACTGATATAGAGAACACAGAGGGGGGCAAAACGAGGTACCCCAAAAATTTAGTAAAAAAAATTTGTTTTTCAAATGTTTCAAAACCACTTTCGTAAATATAGTTGAGCATTATTTTGAATTTTTCTTGTTAAAATTTAATTCAATAAATTTTTTCGGGGGTACCCCATTTTGCCTGCAAAAATAGAATTGGTCATATAAAAAAATTTTTCAAATAAAAGTTGTAGGTAAATTTATTTTCTAGAGAAAATGTCTCTTATGATTTTTTATACGACCAATATTTTCACCGTAGTTTCAAAATTAAGATTTTTATAATTAACAAAAAGTTGAATAATTCATTATGGATCTCAATTTTGGAATTACGGTGAAAATATTGGTCGTATAAAAAAATTTTTCAAATAAAAGTTGTAGGAAATTTTATTTTCTAGAGAAAATGTCTCTTATGATTTTTTATGCGACCAATATTTTCATCGTAATTTCAAAATTAAGATTTTCATAATTAACAAAAATTTGAATAATTCATTATGAATCTCAATTTTGGAATTACGGTGAAAATATTGGTCGTATAAAAAAAACCATAAGAAACATTTTTTTATAAAAATAAATTTCCTACAACTTTTGTTTGAAAAGTTTTTTTATAAAACCAATATTTTCGTCGTAAAATTTTTTTTTTTTAACCGTGACAAAAAGTTTTTTCTATTTATTTTAAATATCATTACAAAAAAAAAGATTTCACGGATTTGAATCCTCAAGTGTCCCGTTTTACCCCTCCCTCTCCTACGAATACTTGTTAATAATTTGTTAATAGTCAATTTTGCTAATGAAATTAAAATTTTTTAAAATAATTCCTGTGCAAGTATTTTGTAAAAACAATTTTCGGTATCCCATTTTCCCCGACTTTATCTTTAATTTATCAGAAAAAAAATATTTCTATTGTTCATACTCGAAACTTTTCATATTTTTTGCGGTTTTGATTATAGTCCAATTTTAATTTTAAAAAATATGACAAGTGAATTAAATTTTTTGAGTCTGTTCCGATAATTTCCTGTAAGAATCGCAGCCAAAAAATTGATCATTCGAAAAAAATAAATAAAATCATAATTTAATAGCAATAAATATAAAATTTTGTTTTTCATTATCCAACAGTAATATTTACTCATTTAATTCAATTCAGATTCACTTACTCTAAAATGATTTATATCTAAAAGGCGTATACCTGATGATGGGAATTTATTGGTGGGTTGTGTACTATACGCACACTAAAAGCAATGCCCGAGAGATTTAAGAACCAACTTATACTGGGTATCCGATGCTATAACAATCTCACAACATTTCTTTAAATTTATCACCAAATCATAAATTATCATTTAAACTCTCCATCTATTCCTTCTTCTCTCTTTTTCCTTCTCAAACTCTGACAGCTTAATCATTTTTTAATGCACCAATGACCGGGTTCACAAGGATACATCTAAATTCAATTCCATTATCGAAATTTCATTCAATTTTACCCATACCCCGATCGATTTTATTTTAATTCATCCCCTCACTAATCAGGTCATCGAGTCTCAAAACTTAAAAAGTACATATATATGACAACAGTTAAACAATAAACCAAAAGTTTCAAATATTTTTAGTAAGAAAAAAAAGTAGTCATGTTTGTCATCAAAAGTGATTTATCAAAGCAATAGATCATGAGTTAGATGACTGGGCTTTCATTTTTCGATGGTTTATTAGAGTTAGGAGGGTAAGAAAAAATAAAAATGACAAGTAAGATGTAAGATATATAAAGTAAAAAAAAAATATATAAAAGTAACCGGTACCCCCTTGAGTGAGGACGGATTGCTTGCCCTGAAAAGTTTGATGTAAGTGTACCGCGGTTTCAAAAACTTGGTTTTTATTTAAACTCTCAGCTGAATGTTCTCAATGGGGGCCTCAAGAGGGAGGTTACGACGGACAAACCCTCGCGAATCCCCAACCAACATGAATTAAACTTTTAATTTCTCTAAATCACTGCTCACCCTGGAGGCATTTTTTCGTAGCCTACTAACAGACGGCGTGTTACTTATATATTATATATATATAGCCTTTTGCCCTTTTTACAATCCCCTTGATTCAGTGATTCTGCAGAAATACCTAAATCTAAGTTGGTGTAAGGGTGTAAAATCAATGAAATTTATCCGCCTTTTTTTACATCAATCTGATAAATTAAACCTGGGGTTACTTTTAAATCATTATACTCGAGTCAACAGTTATGTTGCAAGATATTACACCTACCAGACGGGACCAACAAGAAACTACCCTTAGTCACCCCGAGCATACACTTGACATATTGTTTCCATTCTTGGTAGTCTTGGAAAAAAATATAATACGCGCATAAATAATCCACGCTAGTGTAAGAACAATAATGGAAATTTTAACCAGTGGATTTTCAAGACTACAGGGAGTTGACTAATTTGTCTGAGTGGCTTTTTCAACGCGCAAAACATATGAGATTTGTTGGGAACCACAACTTAAGTTAACAGAGTGTAAGAAAATTTTGATTGTTAGGAATAAAGTATAAGGAATATTTGAGATCTACAATTTTTGTCTGGGCTGTATTTTTTATAAAACTTAACGTTTTTGAGAAAAATCCAAAAAACCGAAAATTTTTAGCTTTGACCTCGAATAACTTTTAACACATATGATCGATGGGGACTTGGCACTTTATTTCTACTAGTGTACCCTGGGTTTCTACCAAAATTAAGCTCTGTCGGAGTTTTCAACTTCCCGTTAAGAAAATTTCAAATTTTTGGTTTCGGTCTGATTTTCGAAAATCGAGTTTTCATCAGATGTCGACATTTTGAGGTCCTAGGAAGCTAGTCTGACTATTCCCAGATGGACATCCGTGTGTGTGGGTGTGTGTGTGGGTGTGTGTGTGGGTGTGTGTGTGTGTGTGTGTGTGTGTGTGTGTAAACTTTTTTTGTCCAACGATATCTTTGGAACGAATCAACCGATTTGAACGTACTTGGTGGCAATCGAAAGGGCTCACCGAAACTTAGAATTGATAAGATTTGGGGTAGATCGGTCATGTAGTTAACGAGTTATACAAAGAATAAAAATTAAAAATTATTTTGTTTTTGGTTTTTTGCGTATAACTTATAAACCACTTGCTCGATTCGCCTCAAAATGTAATCAGTTTTAAGTCTTGTTGAGCCCTTTTGATTGTCACCAAGAACGTTCAAATCGGTTCATTCCATCCATAATTTTTCAGTAAAGGTATGTTTTACCGGCCTAACAAATTTTTGAGCTCGGAGAACTCAAAACTTTACAAGTAATAATGTTTACGAGCTCCCTGAGCTCAAAAACAGCGGGAAGTTTTTGGGCTGGCCCACAGGGGCGGTTTTCCGATTTTTGTTATTTAAAATGTCTATTTTGACCGGACTATTTTTGTTAATTTTTGAAGACTGAATGGATTTAAAAAATGGACTTACAGTGTGACAGGCTCTTCTGGACTGGACGGTGAGGTGATTGCGACAGGTGTAGGTCGCATTGACGTACCGGGTGATCTGCCTCGTTCATCCACCTGGACATAAAAAATTATTTCATTAGAAAAACTGAAGACAACTCACTGTAGATTTTTTTAATCTAAAAACTGGGTGATTTTTTTTATTTTATTTTCTCCACTCAATCCAACCGATTGATTCGCCCTCCGACTCACCCCGATTTGGAATTTTTATCGCTTCCGAACTCCCCCTCGCGTTTAACGGAATCGTGTGCAACAGGTAGAGCCCTACCTGTCCTCACAAGAGCAACCAGACAGAGTCAGGCTCGAGCTCTGGGTTCGGTTTACTCTCCACGCGAATCACTGCGTGAGTTATCACTTCACCCTCGATTTATAACCCATTCGATTTATTCCACCCCGGCTCGAGCACGCGACTATTTTTTTTCACCTCTAACCTTTATCACATAAATTTATCGATTTGTCCAGAAATAATTTATTTACATAAAAAATAATGATAACAATAATAAATTTTTTTTGTATTTTCATTGGAAGGGGATGATTGGATAGAAAAAAATGAGACAGAAGTAAAAAGCAAAGGAAAACAGTGAAAAAAAAAATAACCCACGTGATTTGCATTCCTCGGGTCTCGTCGGCATAAAAATTCCAGGGCGATAACTTCCTTTGTTCCTTTCCCTCTGTGGCCACGGCTCCAAGTCACCCCTTCTCTATTTTTCCATTTCCATCTCCATCTCCATCTCCATCTCCTCATTCTCTCTCTCCCTTTTTGACTACCACGGCACCGTCAACCCCCGACTCGCGATGACTCCCCGAAAATCCAGCGAGCTCTGACTTTTCTTTATCCTCGTCGCTCGTCGTGTTCCTCGGTTTTATTTTTTCATTATCATTATTATAAAACTCACTCACCCTGAGCACTACAGCTTATATTACATTTTTTCCTTGATTAAAGGTGCGCACCCATCGAGTGGCCCTCGACTTTGTGGGACAACCTGAGCGATTTAATTTTTTTTTATCGCGCAAAAAAAAAAATTAATTCATAAAAAACTATTCGAGAAAGCGGTATTGCATTTTTGACTAATTAAAAATAACCTGCCTTCACATTAATAATTAAAAAAGGACAAGCAAGAAAAGTAAATTGAATAAAAAAAAGAAAAAAAATGTTTCTTTGGCTTTACAATTTGAGTCGTTAAATAAAATCCGAGGCTCCTATTTATTGGACAGATAGATAGAGAAATCCCGGATCGAAATGTAATTAAGAGGGCAAATAATTCGAGTCGGGTAAACTCGAGAGGTAGAGGTAGAGTAGTTGGGATCAAAGAAGAACGCGGGCACCTAACTCGCGACGTGACGACGTCGTCCAATTCGAGGGATCTGCTATCAGATGAGTATCGTGTACCAGTAGAAGGAGTGAAGGGGTGGGTTATAAAGAAGAGGATGATTTTAAAGCTCGGAATAAAGTCCGGGTGAGTCTATAGAGCGAAAGGTTCGATAAATATTTCCGTAAAGTGACCGATCCCGGTCTCATGATTCAAAGAGCAAGAAAGTAAAGGTAAAATCGAAGGTTCATCGGGTAGATTAAAATACGTAGGATGAGTTTAATTCGTGAAAGTTGAGACTGGGCACACAGTATATTTGCGTTAGGTTACGTAGTTGCGCGTTTAATCAGCCGTGCTTGAGCAGAGAGGGTGTTTGAGGATGAAAATTCGGGGTGAGCTGGTTTTAAAGGGGAGGCTTTCAGAGCAAAGAGAACTCCCGGTTTATATTGCCAGAGTCTCGGACTCTGCAGTAAGCGGGTGGCAAAGCGGATTGACTTCTCTCTACTACCTACTGATTCCCCAACCATTTCACCCGGATTCTGGAATAGGTTTCCTATACCCTCGGTCCTGGTTGGTAGCCACCGAAAACCTTGAGGGGCTGCAACGATCTGATCCCAGTATACCGTGAGCCGAAGGAAAAAGAGGGCTAGATGTCGATACCGTGACAGATTACCTACAGTATTTTCCACCACATATATCAAATATTTTCTTCGTAACGGGAGCTAACTTGCGTAAATTAACTCGAGTTACTCCCAGTTAATGTCCTCCTACTCGTTGCCCTCTTAATTGGTCTCGTCTGAGGGCGTTACATTGAATTATTATCCGATCGTTCGATAGGAAATTACACTCGGATAATTTTGATCTCTGATTCCGTGATTTCTGACTGTGAGCTTCAAGCTAGTTAGGTCCTGGATTAACGTTTTGCTCAACGCTTTTAGAGAGAACTGCTAGATAATATTAACGTCTTTAACGCAGTGTGTCTGCTATACGTTTGAGCAAGGATGCGTGGTAGTAGGGTGGATTCGCGGGTAATAGTAACTTGCCTCTTGCTAGGTCATATTTCGGATTAAGACGGTGGAAGTGTCTCTGGTTCAACCGTACAGAGTGTACGTACAGTGGCTGTGGTTAAAAGGGGATGTCTCTAACCCCCTTACCATTATCTTAACAAATCTAATCTCGTGGGTGTTTATAAATGTCTTGTTTTCTGTGAAAATCCTCAACAAAACTACAAGAGGGTTAGCTAATTTTTACGATTAAATTTAAAAAAGAGAAAGAGATCTTCCGATTTGATGTTTGGCTTAGGTAGGAATTGGGCTGTTACATTTGCCAGTGAGTGAATCGTAGATCGCGTTAATTCAAGAATTGAGTTTAGATACTAGGACTGACGGTATTGTAGCTGGGATGAGAAAGCTGGTGGGTAGAGATGATGGGAATGAGAAGGATGAGGGCCCTGTTATTACAGTCAAGAGCGTCCCGCAAACTAGAGGGCGTAATCCCTTAAGAGCAATAATAAGAATCCTTTTCCCTGGTTCTAAGCTTGAATCCCGACTAAAACTGGTGCGTTAGCCCACAAGAGACTTTACTTAATTCCGTGGCTTCCGAGTCTTTCATCCCCGCGCGTTAGCTCCTAAATCGTAGTTTGGATTTTAAAATGCTCTGTTAAAAATCACAAACGATGTACTCGAGATCTAGGTTTAGGTGCAGGGTTTTTAAATTGTATTTAGCAATTTTATGGTTAAAACTAAAGCCCCAGACACCTTGTAAGACTACTATGGGGTAATAAAAAACCTGTCACGTAGTCAGTGCAGCCGGGGGATGAACAGTAGGGAAAGAATACTGATTCATTATTCAATCTGGGTCGAGTGATTAGCATGCGACGTTGTTACCTCGCCCTTATACTTCTCTGACTGCTATTTCTTTTGATTCCTCTAAATAATGTAAGCCGAGTTACCGCAGATTCTTTCCTCTACAAGACTTTATTCGCCCCATGTCTATCATTTCTTAGATCTAGCATTTAATCCGTTATTTTACATTAAAAAGACCATACTTACGATAAATATTTAAAATATTTATGTTAAAATATTCATAAATTGTTTAAGATATTCTAAGTGAGGGGAACGAAAATGAATTAATTTTTTATTTTTTTATAAGAATTGTAGAAAAGATTTTTAATATAATTAAGTAGGAATTGTGGATGCCCAACTGGTAAGAGAAAGAGTCTTAAGGAAAGGTTGGATCGGGGGTTTTTCGGGGGAACTTGAGTTGTAAGAAGGGTTGTATTCAAGTTGCCTTGGAGGCATGTTAATGCACTCAGAGATCTTAGCACTTACACTCTAACACGTCTATGTTGGGAGAGTACCAGAGCTAACTCACCCTCTACTTGTACCCTCCTAACCACCCTATTTTACCTCCTCTTTCTCTGTCCTCATACCCGAGCCCTTTATTCCTCCTTTTTCTACCCCCAGCCATTTTCTCTTTCTCTTAAACTACCCCAAGCTCAACCGCCTCTAGAGGGCTTTCACGGACGACGCCTTAAATCCGGATCTCTGCCACCCCGACGCCCATCTCGGAGTCTTCCGTGTGCTAGCACGATGAGAAACCTGCCACTGCCACCCCGACCTCCTTTTATTCTTGGAAATCTTAATCGAATGAGAGTAAAAATTTAACCATTTCCTTTATTTTTTATTCTTTTTTGTCTTACTTTACCACTCTCTGACACTCTTAACTAAAATTCCATCTTCTCAGTACACGCATGACCAACCCCATGAGCTTTTATCAAAGAAAATAAAATTATGGAAGTGAAAAATACCTCTGGAGAAATTTTAATTAATCTATTGTTTCTCAGAAAATTTATTTAATGGAATTGCTGTTGTGAATTTATAATAGACGTCTAGTTAAATCAAATCTCGAGGGATCAAAGCACGAGGTGCCTTCAAAATTTTGTTGGTAAATAAAAATGAATCAATTGGTCAATTTATTTTACATATTACACTGAGAGAAAAAACTGGTTTTCTGAACTACGAAAAACATAGTTCAATGAAGCCTCGACTATTACCCTCAGTTCGGATAACTAATATATAGTTGTAAAATGTACGATGATATCATAGTTGTTTTAACTGTGTTATAGTTCAATGAACAATGACAATACCGAACGTAACTAAGTAAAAAATGGTATTCTTACTACAAAAAAATAATGAAGAAAAATCATTAATTATATTTGTCGACGACTTAAATGATGCTAAATTAATGAAATTATAATCGTACAATTGCTGAAACATTTGTGATTCTGCTGAAGTATAAGTTCTGAGAAATAATATTAAATAGTTACCACAACAAAACAAATGTTTAGTTAAAACTACTACTTTCAAATAGTTTCGGGCACTATAATATAGTTCAAGAAACTAGAAATATCAGTTAAGATGACTATTTTTTCATTCTCATCCCTTTCTAGTTACCACAACCATGCACTTTTCTCTCAGTGTATCTGCATTGAAACTCGGAATTTTAATGCCTGTTTAGTTAAATGCGATTCGAATTGTCAGGAATCATCACTTTCTTCTATTAGGAAGAAAAAATTCTAGTTTAAAAGTCGCTCTTCTTCAAATTATTTTGTTTCGTCTCCTGAGACAATACAGAGTTGAAAATTTTGTGTATTTGTGTTAAAAAATTATTTGATTAAATTTTTTGTGTTGATTTTCAACGCAAATCTGTTAATTCAACACAAACTGTTGGTTTTATTTTACTTCAACTGATTTTTTATGTTAAATGATCAGAAAATCTGTAATTTAACAAATTTCTTGTGTCATTCGAAAGTTAACACAAAAGTTGTGTTGTTCAGCTAAACACTCCCGCGCTTTTGTTTATTACTACAACCAAGCAAAGCATTTTAGCAGCATTGTCTGCAAGGAAACTTGGATGATAATTGATTTACAATTAAATATAATCATAGATAACTTGAATATTTTTATGATCAGGTTCAATGGTTTTTATTCTCATTTTACGGGAGGATAATTCGTAGCTCCGTTTTTAGAAAAGTCACAGAAAATCGGACTAATTGTTTGCTAAATTGACATAAGTTGTACTAAGGTTAGATCAGTATACTTGAGTTCATTAGATCATGTGCTTATATTTATTAGTTAATTTTAACACGAAAAGTCTGTTAAATTTATACAAATTTTCTGTCAAAATAACAGATTTTGTGTTCAATTATTCAACATAAAATTTGTGTTAAAGATCAACACAAACGCAACGCGTTGAATTAACACTAAAATTTGTATAGACCATTTGCTACACACGATTTGTGTCGAAGTTAACACAAAATTTCTAACTGTGTAGGCAAATTTTCAATGAAAAATTTTTTTCTTGAAATTTTATTCAGAACCGGAAAAAGTTGACTGAGGTACAATAGGCCACGATTTTAAAATCACTTAAGAAATTTATAAAATTTCGACTTTCACTCGAAAATGATCTCGAATATTTTTAGAAACTGTATTAAACAAAATCAGTATTTTTTTCAAAAAGGTAGTTTTAAAATTAATTTAAAATCAGATTGATTGGAAAAAAACCACTCGGATTTTCGGCTTTTTCTCTATCAGCCCTAAGCACAGCTCGGAGAGTGAACTAAAAAAGTGATAAAATAATAAAAATAAAGGAGCCAGATACTTTAACGAAAAAACAAGTGGATATCCAGAATATCCGGTATCAACGAGCTATAAAGTAAACCCCAAACAGGGGTACAAAGCCCTTGATAGATGGATAGCCACGGGGTTTGTGGGCGTCCAGCCACAATCTGCCGTACTGACCACCTGTTGACTTACCTGTACACCCTTTTTCTCTCTCTTCGGCACACAGCCCACGTATTAGAATTTCGAGCTCGCTCAATTGAGCAGTCTGCGTAATAAAAAAAAAAGAAAAAAGAAACGAATAAAACGCGTAAAAAATTCTTTTCAATACTCGGTGAGGTTTAAAACGTTGAATATCAAACGACGCGTATGCTGGACAGTAGTTTTGATCTGTCGGGAATCGAGTTGCGCATTTTTTTTTATCCTCATACAATTCACATCGTGGGGAATGAAGGACGTGGCTGGCGCACGACGTGGATGCATTATAGCCCCTGGCAACTAGATCGTTCCATTTTGTTGTTTGTCTCTTGTCGTCGTTTGCCTCACGGCAAAATCCACCCCCGCATCCAGAGGGAGGGTGTGTTGCTACTGTGCTCGCTATCTCGTGCTTCCCATGACTCTCTTGTCTCTTGTCTCTTGTCTCTTCATACTCGTGCTATTTATTCTATCGTATTTCTGCTACATTATATATTTCTTTTTTGTTATTTCATTCTTTTTTTGTCCAATGGTACTATTCCTTTATTTATTTTTGCGATTCATTGCGTCACAGGCTCTTTGACACGCTCAGCCACTCGATGAAATAAATGTTGCTTCATCTATTAATAGAATTTCATATTGTTCTGGCGAAGTCAAGTCATCGAACAACAACCAAGTATTGTTATTATTACTATTATTATTATTATTATCATTATTATTATGTTGAAGTCAAAGGAGAACAGGTTTCTGCATCTCTATTTATGTTCATTGATAAAGAGAAGTAATTTTCAGAGGTAAATTTACAGGACAATCAAAGCAATGGTCAATTAACCCCGACTGCAGAATTATTCCAAAAATTTTTTTTCTATTTCGGTACAGAGATAAAATAAATTTTTCCAAAACAGAAATTTTAATTGCTACATAAAAAAAAAAGGTTTTTCTTCGAGAATTTATTTTCAAAAAATTAATTTCAACTTTTAATGAAAAATTCAGATTACGGATTTTATTTGAATCTGAATTCACTCCGTCATTCAGAGTTCTTGAGTTTAAAAAAAATCAATCTGCATGCGGAGAAAATAGGGAATTTTTCGAGCATTGAAAATCGAAATTAGGCTTTTTAAGACATAATAATTATAAAGCTTGAAATGAACGAACTTAGAACTACAAGGGCATGAATTAGACCTACAAAGACATATATCGTGGAACGAACGAGCTCAGAATTTTTTGAATCGACTCTCTGTTGGTCCCAGGCTGCCTGTGGGACCCAATCCACCCTCGGGTGTCATTAGCTCACTGGAGAGATGACTGGATCACTTGCATCAATTCTCCAGTAGTCCGCAAATTTAACAATTTTATCTTTTCGTAGTATTCCTTGCAAGTCCTCTCTTCTGGTAAGTCTAGTTACGTTCGTTTCACGATTTATGACTATGGAGGTCTAATTCAAGTCTTTGTAAGTCTAAGTCGGTCCATTTCAAGCTTTTACAATTATTATGCCCTAAAAAGTCTAATGTAGGTTTTCAATGCTCATTTAGGTTCAAAGTATGCCTTAGATTTCGACTCATATATTTTCGTAAAAAAAAAAAATAAATTCCATTACAGTAAATTAAAAATAAATCTACAAATTCGTTGCAGCATAAAAATTGATTATTGAGTCAAAATTACCGTGCCATGCAGTAATGATTAATGGATAATTTAATCATAATTATGAATTATTAAGCACAAAGTATGTCAGTCTAATAGGAAACTACAAGTCTCTTATACGTATTGATTAGTTAAATATTCTTGTGAGAAATGGTTCTCCAGACTTATTAGTAATCCGAAATCGTCCCGTCCATTATACATTCCGATTTGAAGATAACTTGCTTTCCATCCCTAAAACCTTCTTGATCCTGTGTCATCGCTTTAAAATTGCTTCGTCGACAACTTATTCTTTAGTCACTTAATTTTCAATTTAAAACTTTGCTTTGCCTCTTGTCCTTTCCTACTCCACATTAATCCATTATTCAATATTTGTAATTAATCATTAAATTAACCTACTTTTTTTTCCTCTATACATGACTAGTATCCTCACTCTTTTCACTGGCCGTCAATTCAATTTTTTGGAAAACTAATTTTTTATGCTTTCAAATTTACATGAATGGATTTTTGTCTAAAAAATCAAAATTCCGGCTAAACTAATAAAGATATGATAAAAATGCATATGAACAATTTAGTAGCCAATTAAATTCTCTACAAAAAAGGTCAGATGGTATTTTTACGTAGGTCTGATTGTTTCCACGTAATGACAATTAAAAGTATGAAAATTACTTTCAACAATATTCTTGAATTAATTAATCCTTCGTTTATTTTCTCTATAACTTTAAAACTATCAGAGATACGTTAAAAAGTTATAGGACTCTTTTTATAGCAAATTAAATTCCCTACAACTTTTGTCTAAAACATTTTTTTCTAAAATCTATAGTTTCACTACAAATTCCATTTTAAAATTTAATTTTAAAATAAAAAACTTTTTTAAAGAAATTTTGGCCGGCCCAAGTTACCCCACCGTGTCCATGTTGCCTCTTTGTAAAGTTCGTTGAAAAAAAAAATTTTGCTATGAAATTTGAATTTCTAAAAAAATTTTGAGCCCTTTTTAGCTCAGATGCTCATTTTGCCCCTTTTTCTATACAAATTAAATTTTGAATCATCGTAAAAAAAAAAAAAGAACTTACTCGGTACTTGATTACATTTAATGGCAACTTGAACCAGTTAATTGGCCTCGAAGTTTCTTAAAAAGTTATCCATCCACAGTTTTAATATTTTTTTTTATTTTAATTACTCAGCGACAAATTGAAATAATAATAATAAAAAGAGGTATAAACTGACCGTTGACTTTGCGGTATTATCCCTTTGGCTAATATGCCCGAGAGAACATGAAGAGCTTCGTGAATTGGTTTACTACCGCAGGAGTTAATTTTTTTTTTTAAAAAAAAACCCTCAACGCGGTCACCCGAAATTAAATTTCTGACTATAAAGTCCGAGTGAGTTTTTTAGAGGTTGAGTTGGAGTGAAAATAATTTTAAAAATATAATTTACAGGCGTAAGACGAAAGAGATTGATGTAATTAAATATAAATAGAGGAATGGAAGGGGCGAAATGTTAAATCGATTGATGTAAGAATTATGCAGATGTCGTTTTGAAAGGGTACGGGAAATTTTGAGGACTTGGATGCTGGAGGATGGGGATGGGGATCGGGAGAAGAGAACGAGCGAGAGGGCGAGGGATAGTTGAGAAGAGGGTTAACGATGAGGTAGAGGTTACAATTAGGCGAGGAGTCAATTCAATATCAAGGACCATTCGAGGAATATTCAACGATTTGGTATTAAATGTTGGCCCTTTTCTACCTTCAGTATCCCACAGCAGATCTCTCAAGAGAGGGGCTGATGAATTTAGCCCTCGACGAGCTTTCGTACCTCATCGACGCGAGCTTTTGACTCGGAAACGTGGACAGACGTGAATCTCGAGGCCAATACCCTTGATACTAACCCTCAGTAGCATCGATGGAATTACCTACGGGTAATGAGTTTATCCAATACCGGGGGGTAATCTTCAACGTCAAGTCTTTTTTATTTGTTGGCTTTTTTTACTTCAATCTTTTTTCTTTTATGTAATGTCTTTTGACGTTTATTTAATCAGTATTAATCTAACTTGACAAAATACTAACTTTTTTTCCTTTTCTTTTCGCTAAATAATTATTTTTTAGACACTGATTAATTATAAATTAATTATTAACCGATAAATTATGGAACTTTTTTACTTTTTGTTTACGATTAAAATCTGGGCTTAAAAAGAGAAAAATTCATAAGGAGTAAAGTACTGCTCGACACGTGTCGGTGATTGGCTAGAATATTTTTATGAGGGCGAGTGGGACAAAATGTCACACTAATTTTTAACAAAAAAAATAGTTATTTTTGGTAAATAGTTATATAGTCTCTAAAAAAAGTATGGGTTCAAATGGTCGACGTGAATAGGACGACCATTTGAAAATTTAGACCAAAAAAATTTTTTTTTCTAAGTTTATATTACTGTCGAGTCGAAATGAATCGTTTATTTGAGAAACCCCATAAGTCAAGAAAATAAAATTTTTCAGGAAACACAAAAAACATTTTTTTGGAAAAACTTGACATTAAAATAATAAATGAATAATTGAATACAATAATGTGAGCGTCTCTAAAAAAGATTCCAACAAGAAAAATTTAATTTTTTAACTGAAACTACTTAAAAAAATGATTTAAAGTTGATTGACTTATGGGGTTTCTCAACTAAACAGAAAAAAAAGTTATAAAATCATTGTTTTTTTAAGTGTTTCCACTCAAATCATTTATTACACTGATAAAATGAAGTATTAAATATGTATTTGAACTCTAAAACTCAGAAATTACAAAAAATTATAATTAATTTGAACATTTTAATTAGTCATATAACAGTCACCAATAAAACAACATTTGAAATTAATTTCCCAAAAAAGCGCGAATTTTAAATAAAAAAAATAAAAAATTAGTTCTGTAAAACTAAAATTGCATATGTTTATTTGAGTCATAGACTTATGGGGTTTCTCAATTAAATGAAATTGCTGTCACCCCGTTAATTTTTTTTAAACGCTGATTTGATGCATATTTTGATTGATTTATATGGAGGGACTTCCAAAGAACTCAAAAATGCAAAAAACCCAATTTCGTAAAAAACATGACTTATACCCCATAGGGTTTCTCAAATAAACGATTCAAATCTAAGGCATACTTTTAACTCAAGTGAGCATTGAAAACCTACCTTAGACTTTTTAGGACATAGTCATTGTAAAAGCCTGAAATGTACTGACTTAGACTTACAAAGGCTTGAATTAGATTTACATAGTCATAAATCGTAAAACGAACGTAACTAGACTTAACAGAAGAGAGGACTTGCAAGGAATACTACGAAAAGGTAAAATTGTTAAATTTGCGGACTACTGGAGAATTGATGCAAGTGATCCAGTCATCTCTCTAGTGGGCTAATGACACCCGAGGGTGGATTGGGTCCCACAGGCAGCCTGGGACTAACAGAGGGTCGATTAAAAAAAATCCTATGACTAGTAAAAAATTGCTGCGAGTGATCCAGCGATTTTATCAGTACATTAATGACACCTAGGAGTGGAATAGGACCTAGAAGCAGCCTGAGACCAACAGAGAGTCGATTCAAAAAATTCTGAGCTCGTTCGTTTCACGATATATGTCTTCGTAGGTCTGATTCATGCCTTTGTAAGTCTAAGTTCGTTCATTTCTAGCTTTTACAATGATTATGTCCTAAAAAGTCTAATTTAGGTTTTCAATGCTCATTGAGGTACAAAATATGTCTTAGATTTCGACTCGAGATCAAGTCAGATTTTTGCCAATCTGTAATAAAATAACAGATAAGTACAATACATTTTTTTGACCATTTTATCTAAAAATTTTCTAGACTATAGATAAACATTAACATGAAAAAACTTTATCAAAAAGTGGTGTCTCATTTTGTCCCACACTCCCATAAATTTGTAAAATATTTACTAAAATGGAGTAATAATATTAATAATTACAAAATAAGTTTGCTAAGTATTATAAAAGAAAATAAAGTTTGGGTTAATATTTAGATAGACTGAGTGTAACTCATCGTCGAAGAGATAATCATATTAGCTTGGCTATAACTTGTCTATGCATAAGCATAATACCATGATATAGAGGGTGTGAGGGGACGAGAGTAACTGAAGGATATGAAAGAGAAGAAGAGTGTCCTGGTACTGGTACTGGTACTGGTACTGGGATCCTAGCCAGGGATACTACTATACATGTACATATATATGTATATAAATTGAATGTGTTCTGTGTTGTATGTTGTATCTCGGAAGCAGGAATATCTCGTAACTCGTAGCCAGTCTCCTCTTCTTGCTACTCCTCTTACGTCTCTCACTCTATCCTCCACACTGTACATGAGAGTACAATACTCTCGATTTTCCTGTGCTATCCTTGCTTCTGGTGCTTTCCTACTACTGCTGGCTGGATCCACTCGAGAAGGTGCAACGTACAACGTTAATCAGCGTAATTAAATTAGCCGCTCGCTCGACTGTTGTAATTATGACTATTTATAATGATTCTGCGTGAGAGCTGAATCAGTGAATTAGCTGCTGTATCTTTGCATCAATAATATATATTACTACCCTCATGTATAAGTCAATCGTTAATTTATCACCCAGTAAAACTTAATTTTGTCAAATTTAAATTTATTTATTTTTAAATTTTTAAATTGTATGTCAACTAATCTACGAATGTTTGGAAATTTTAATTAAAAAATTTAATTTACTATCAATAAAAATTGAAGAGACCATTTTGCCCCATTTTTCATTCTATGGTAAGTAAATAAATTTAAATGAAAAAATACAAATTTTATTGCTACAGAGAAAATAAAAAGGATTTTTTGGCCCAAGAAAATTTTTACTCCTCTAAGAAATTTTTTGCGTTACGAATTTAGAACAAAAATTTTTCGAGCCATCAAAAATTTTTTGAGGCTAGAAATTTTTTTTTTCTGTGGAATAATTATGAGCTGACTTACCCTGTCCGTATGAAAAAACAATATATGGTTAAAATATATAAAATCATATATGTTTGCAACAAAAAAATATATGATATATTATATTGTATATTATAAAAAATCATATAGAGATTTTGGCCGATTTAATATAAAATTATATACAGTAGTAAATATATGTATTCCATATATGTAACTTATATGTTTTTTATATTAAGCTATATATACATTTACATTTACCTTATAATATATTGTATTGATATATTTCCTTTTATATTCAAAAAATATATAATTTTTATATGAAATGAAATATATGGTAGCATATAATTTATATTATATATGGCACCATATAGTTTCTTTGTTATATTTAAGCATATATTTTATTCGGTGTATGTATATGTATATGGGTATATATATTCGCATCAAATTAACTAATTTTGAAAATTTTAACTGCAATTCAAAGAGTATATCAAAATTTAGATCTAATTTAATTGGACTTGGTCATACGAATATGAAACTTTTTTTTTCCATACACAATATAAATATATGTTTTTATATATGATCAGAATATATTTTTCGTATATGATAGAAATATATATTTTTATGCATGATAAAAATATAGTTTTCGTATATGACAAGAATATATATTTTCATATATGATAAATATATATTTTTTGTATATGATTGACATATATATTTTATATATGCTAAACATATACGGACTCGTGTATGGTGAATATTATATTTTTTAATATAAAAAAAATATATCAGAAAATATAATTAAATTAGCCACATATATTTTCTGATATTCATCATATATTTTCACATATATTTTGACCATATATGTTATTTTCATATGGGTGGGTAAGCTAAAGTTTTTTTATAAAAAAAAACAAAATTATTTTATTTCCGAAATGTCCAATTCGATTCCGGTTTTACTTTGAATAAAAAAAAAGTAATTTTTTTGTAGTTAATAAATTAAAGTATTTACTACACTAAAGGATAAAACGTAAGAGTAATGAACCCGGGTATTTAGTCGGGATTTTCCAGGTTTCGTCTTTCAGAATCTCCCTTTTTGGCACGCATCAGAAGTCGTACTTCATTAAGTTGGTAACACTTCTTCTTCTTTACCCAGATCTTATGGTGCCTTACTACACCCAAGATCTCGGATGCTGCGGCTCTGTACAAGAAAGAGATGCGTAAAAGCGTAAAAGATATCTTGCAAGAAAATAGTAGCTGTGTAACAGAGTAAGTGTGACAGAGAATTAAAGGAAGCGAGTGAGCGAGATACGAGACAAGAGAAAGATTAATTGCATTCCGTCAAGAGGCGGCGTATTTTAAAGCAAACCGCCAAGGAGAGAACCAGAGAACCAGAGAATTAGGGAACCTTCAAGAGCTTGAGGTAGAAAGGATGAAAAGGTATAAATAGGAGCGGGGAATAAAGAGGGGTAGAAAAGACGCGACGTTAAATTCAGTGAGAGATTCCTGGCTGCCACTGATGGAAGGGACTATACCACTAGACGAGAGAAGACAGCGCCAGAGGCCTTGTTGTATTTATCATATAATTACCATAATAGAGCTCGAACCATCCTTCTATCCACTGTCTCTCACTCCATTATTTTACCAAAAACCCTCAAACTACTAAATTTAAAGTTACCCAGTACCCAGTATCCAGCCCCCAGCCTTCACTGATCTCTCATGGAACCTGTAAAACACCAATTTCAAATAATTCGCCATACCCTTAACCGCAAATTGCAAACTCTATACTACATTTTCGTTGCATCCTCTTTTCTACATATATATGGACATATAATCCAACCCGTTTTCGGTTGAAGCGTAACATGACAGCAGACCTATATCCTCAATCCGATGATTTTAATGTCAAAATAGCCGAGGGTTAAGGTACGAGAAGAGGAAAATGTATTATACAATAATCTCATTATTTGCTGTATTGAATTTCAATTGTTTATTATGCTTTGGATTTAATGATAAGTGATAATGGATACTTTGTATTGGCATTGGATATTTCGATGAGCAGTTTAATTTTGAAAATCATCCAAATATTTATTTATTTATTAGTTCATAATCTAACGACTCAAAGGATATAACTTTTGGATTTCTATTGATAGAAGAAGGAAAATATGAAAATATAAATAGAAATTAATGAACAAAAATGACTAATGGCAATCGGTTTACTGAATATAATCACAATTACTGATAAAAAATTACTGGCATTGGATCTCGGACACGGGCCATAGGGATGTTTCTTAAAATATGTACATATATGAGGAAGTCAATGAGCCAAATATTGTCTGGAAACTTTTATAGTACTCGTACTTTTTTTATTTCTTTCTTTCTATTTCTATTTTCACGGTGTGGAATTTATGGATATTATTCTATCGTTTCGAGGATTCTATTTTCGAATCCTGTTTAGATTTGCCCTGAATATTGGCTCAAATATTCCACCCCAATTTTAAATTTTTGTTTCCTTGATATTGATACTCAATGAAATCGAAATAGAAATAGAAAATTATTGTTGGAAAGTTTTCATTTCCTGTTAAAGTTATTTTCGTCGTGTATAATAATGGAAAATTTCCATGAATAAAAATCTGCATGTCCCATTTTACCCCTCGTAAAATTTTTAATCAAAATTTCGTTGAATAAATTTGTGAACAATAAAATTTTTTACTCCTGTTTAAAATAATTTTTAATTACAAAATTAAATTTTCTCTATAGCGAAATTTAGTGATGATATTTTTGGTTACTACGTTAAACTAAGTGGAAAGATATTGCTAAATAGTACACGAGTTCTTTGATGCTACTTACGGATCCATGAGCATCACATCCCTGATGCTCTTTACTCAAGATAATTAACGTTAAAGGTTAACTAAACAATTCAACCATCTAAATATTATGCGGGTCTTATCTCTTCCGTAATATTTATTAAAATTAAGTAACTATTAGATTGTAAAAAAAATGCCATCTGGCAGGAGGTTGATTTTTTCTAAAGACGTTTTAAAAATTTTGAGTTCTCATGAAAGCTGTAAAATTATGTCATTAAAACCATACTCAGTAATTTTCTTGATATTGTTCAAATTTTGAAGGCTATCAGATTATTAGAAGAAATAGTCAAAATTTTGAGTTTAAGGAGAAAAATTAAAGCTTATTAAAGAAACTTTAAGAAATTTATCACAGAAATTGTTGATAAGATTTAGTTTTAAAGTTACATAAATTTTAATGGCGCGAAAATGAATTTTTTGAAAAATCGAGAAAATTTCAAACAACCATAACTTCTAAATAAATCAACCGATTTAGCCCATTTTCCATCTTGATCAGGATAATTACCCATAGAATAAGTGGAGAAAATTTCATTAGGATTCGATAAGAATTGTAGGCGCTATCGTGGTGACAAGGCTGGTTTTATCACATCAGGAGACACGGTAGTGTCTCGCGCCAACTACACGTTCAAATCAAACACATGTATATGTGTGAAGTGTCATGGCGCGAGCCTACCGTGTCTCTTTACCGTAGACCGAACGGTATTTAGCTCCATATATATGTATACTGTAACAAGAGCAGTGTTAAAAATGGACGGTGGCGTTATTTTAACACCGCTTTCGGTGTTGGAATTTAACACCGAAAATTTTAGCACCTACCCTACTTGGACTTACTCTGGTTTGTTTGTAGAGTGTACATATACATGTATATTTACATGTTAAATTACACATATATACTATATACATATATTTATAAATTTTTTAACGAATGGTATTTTTGGAACCTACTCGACGAATTCTGATAGGCTCTCGTAGTTCTGCAGTTTTTAAAAAAATCTCCATGTATCGAGTAAAAATAGGGGATTTTTTTTCGACGGTGATTTCAGAGTATGGATTTTATTTTAATTTGGATTTACTCCGAACCCCGCACGGAAAAAGTATATATCTGTATATATTCGGGCAAATCTGAATATATGCTGCATATATGAGACATATATTCAATTTCGCCCGTATATATCCTGGATATATACTTTTTTCGTACGGGACCGGAATTTTGATATCAAAGCAAACTTTTCTTTGGAGTGAATTTCCCTCCAAGGGATTAAATAAATAAAAATATCCGTTCCGAATTCACTCCGGATTTGATCTGCGTTCACTCCGAAATTTTTTAAAGTGTAAAAAAAACTATGAATAAATATTAAAAAAAAAAGAAAAAAAAACAAAGTGATAATGATGACTGTAAGCTAATATTTGTATATTAATTCAAAAGTAAATATTTAAAATGGTTTTCCTGTTACGAGAGGTGTAATACCCTGTACCTAAGGGGGTATAGAGTGTAAAAGAGCTTGGACCCTTGAGTTTAAATGACGGACAAGAGTAAAAAGGGTTTTGTAGCTTAATATACATATAGACACTCAGCCAACCCTTACAATTATAAACCGGAAATTTTAATTTCCATACTCTTAATTTCCGTTATAATTCTTCAAACAATATTAAGTACACTTTGCTCTTACGATTTATCATTTATGATAATAAATTTTAATGAAGAAAAAAAATATATATGTAATGTGAATCAACAAAAAATTACGGATCATCCCCTTGGTCTCGATCCAAACTTACCCATGAAAAATTAAACAAGTAGTGAGCAGAAAAAAAAATTACTAGAGCTAGAAAGTTTTTTCGGTGTTAGGGGACATGAGTGGAGAAAAAAAAATAAATGTACTTACTGGATCGATGTCGGGGTGGGAGGGAAGTACCCTCAGTTAAGACTGAGGTATTATACATCGATCAGGGGGCCAAGTAAAGACACTTACTGGGACTTGGACTGGGGTATAGGTGGTCGTTGACGAGGGAATGGCAACCACGCAGGGATGATGCGACCTATTACATTTTACCTCGACACCTGAGCCTAAGACTCTTCACGTGTTTATGTCTATGTAGACGAGAGTACGCAACCGAATTGCACCAATTACCCGCACCCTCTAAATTAACCAGCGTTTTATAAATTTTATACCGTACCCAAAAAAAAATATTAAGATATTGAGCTTTTACCGTTCGCTTAAATAAATATAAGTATAAAAAAATATAGGTAAATAGGGGGGAGGTGCTAGGAGTTCATATTTTAAGCTACTGAATTTTTCAAAAATTTTAATATTCTATTTTTTTACTAAATTTATTTATCGAAAAATATTTGTGATTAATTGAGAATATTTTCATGTATTTGAGAGGAGAAAAATTATTTTCAAAAATATGCGATTAAAATGACTCATAAATTTGTTTCATTTTTTTTCTGTATCAAAAATCTGTAAATAATAAGAAACTAATAATTTCTGATAAAAAAAAAAAAAAAAAAAATCACACAAAATTATTTCAATGAAAATTTGAATTTTTAAAAAGTTCAGAAAAATTTGATCTCGATGTCAAATTGAACAGAGTCATTTTACAAAATATTGGTCTCTTGTCAAAACTTTTAAATAGACAGATTTTATGAAAACAATGAAGAGTAATTGCGAATAAGAGTCACGGCTGCCCGATTTCAGAACACATTAACTGACAAAAATCAAATTTTTTGAATATGTATTGAATCATGTTTGATTCACTGTAACCCCACTGTAACTAAAAATACTAAAAAATCGAGATTGAAAAATTTGTTCCTCACACGGAAAAAACTATACACTAGTGGCAACTCTCTAAGACAGTGAGTACTTTCTGTAAAAAAAAAAAAATTCAGAAAGTACTGTATGCTATCTAGACTGTACACGGTGAGAAATGCATGGCGTTCAACACCATACTGGTAAGGTCTCAAGACAGATGCTAAAATAGTATGTAAAATATTCCTGGACAGTATTGCAACGAGTCCCAGAAGTATGGCGTTATTTACTATACTGTATAGTACTGGAGCTATTGTATTGCTCACACGTATGCATAGCAGGCATGGCGAAACAGCATGGCCTTGAGACCCATACTACAATGCCGAGGGCACAATGACACTATTTTTTCCCGCCATAATTTCTGGCGTGTCAATCAATGTATACTATCGTATTGCCACCAAAACTATATGGATGTAGTTAGACTAGGTTTATCTGCCAGAAGCTTTGTGGATACGGCAACGCAGTATGGGCCTGACGGCCATACTGACATTGCGGCGTCCGCGACAACTATCGCCAATGTTACTATTCCCGCAATGGTTGAATCATCTATGCATACAATTTTATAACCTATAAAAATCTTCGATACCATACAGTATGGCGTTCACGCCCATACTGGCATAGTGATATCCACGAAATATTTCTTACCGTGTATGCACTACTGTCTGGGATAGTACTCAGTACTATCCCGTAGAGTTGCCACTACTTTATTGTTTTTTCCGTGTATTGTTTTGAAATTGGGCAGCCGATCGGGTCTTAATATTTTGGTCCATCAATAATTTAAATGAAATATGCATGGATGACTAAAGGTTCAAAGAGAACATGAAATAAAGAGAGTAACTAAAATGAAGATGAGGTATGAGTAAGTGGGAGTAGATGAAGTAAGAGTATAGTATGAGAATGAGAATAGGATGGTCAGTAGTAACGGCAGTAGCCGGGTACATTATTTCTTGATGTCAAATAAAGCAATTAGCATGTGCCCTGACCAGGGTCCCGGGGCTGCGGACCGAGTAATCTGGCCGGAGTCCCTGGCGTGTGCGACATCTTCATCAGCTCGTCTGCCTCATCCCTATACTAGTTTCCGTAGCACACATACACACACACACACTCACACATACTTAGGCTGACTATAGCTATAGCTATGACCATGACTATGACTATGACTGTACGCCCAGGAGACAGCGATAACTGAAAAGAGAGAGAAATAATGAATAAGCTGAAGAAAGAGAGAGAAAGTGAGGGTATATAGCTTCCAAGGGAAATTTCACAAAGGCTGACCTGCTCCTAATGAATGTTATATAACCCTTTTAATGCTTTACGCCTCTTAGATTTTTCAGAGCACACTTTCCGTCTCAGTTACACTCTTTAGTTCCCTCAACCCCTTGTACCCTGCGACGAACTGTCTTTATTCAACAGTAGTATCTCCGGGTTCTTCTGCTTCACTTTAGCATCCACCGTGTTTTCTACAGCCTCTTCCGCCTCTTTTACCTCTTTCGCTTTCAGACTGCGTCAGAAGTGGCTTGCCTTATATTCCTACCGCGGCTCCAACGGTTTCTACCACCACCGAAACCCCAGACCCTTGGGGGCTGGTAATTATGTGGCAGGCGTAAATTAAGCTTGTTTAGATTGCGATTTTTATTAAGGACCTTTATGAGGTGAGTGGCAAAATGGCGGTGCAACACTTTTTTTTTTCTTTCACTTAACAGGTACTTTAATTTTTTAATATTTTATTTTCGATTAAATCATTTAAGAGATTTTATTTTTTTTCAACATAGGCAAGGTTGGGGCAAGACAACCCCCCGAAATCAGTTTACTTTCGTCCTATTTCGAACAAATTCATGGGCATTTTGCCCCAGAAAAAAAACTTTGATTTTTAGGCATAACGGCCTCTCGCCAAAAAAAAATTTTTGATCAAATTTTTGGACGGGGCCTTCTGCCAAACCCTTCCTTAAGTAAAAAAAAAAGAATAGTTTCACTTAAATAAATATCAGGGACATCTATTGGTATTTTAATTCTATTTATCCAAAGCAATAAATAGTTTAGTCTGTTGAACAAGGGTCTAACAATACGTATAGTCCTTAAATATAATTTACACTATTCTCGAAAGCTCGTAAGGAATGATCATCTTACACACGTGGGAAATAGTATCCGGGCTTGCAACTGACCACAACTATAAGTCGACATTAACGATATCATGCTTTAAGACCTCCTTTATATCTATATATATATATTTATCTTTTCCGTTATTTCTGTTAGCAGTAAAATAATTCTTATCACGTGTTTATAACCCACGTCACACAAAATCCCACGTTACATTATAATCTTATATAATTTGGGAATGTTACATTTCGAATGAGACTATTATTGGAATAGTAACTTTTAGTTTACGAAATATATGTGTGTATATATATATGGAAAAGGTTAGATTAGATGAGAATACGCATACCTTTACCCTCTTGTGGATTCACAAGCAACTCCTTCCATCACTTAACTCGCGAGTTCTACGAAAGTTTAATTCAACTGGGCGGGCAGCCGGGCGTAAATGCTTGAATGATTTGTTGCAAATCGAAAGCACCTTGGATCTTTTGCCACCCTCTATATTCACCCTTTCTCCACTTACCTTACATATATTTATATTTGCACACATATATACCGTTCTCTTTATCTATTCATTCGTACGTATGTACTTTTGTCAATTCACATGACTTGGAGCTATCTTTAGTTTGTTTAATCACACGTGCATAATTTCTATCACTGAACTTTTCAATCAATATTATATTTGAAATCTCATATAATATACATTATATAATTATTCATATGTAAAAATGTGATAATTATTTATGTAACTAAAAAGTTTTTAAAATTTCATGCTCACTTCGAATGCTCATGTTATGATAAATATAATTATGGAAATTAATAAATTATTACTGGATTTTTATTTTCGACTTTGATACTGAGTGATTACCCGAGTCAAAATAGAAGGCATACTTTGAATCTAAATGAGCATTGAAAACCGAAATTAGGCTTTTTAGGACATAATCATTGTAAAAGCTTGAAATGATCGAACTTAGACTTACAAATGTATGAATCAGACCTACGAAGACATATATCGTTAGTCCCAGGCTGTCTGTGGGACCCAATCCACATTTGGGTGTCATTAGCCCACTGGAGAGATGACTGGATCACTTGCATCAATTCTCCAGTAGTCCGCAAATTTAACAATTTTACCTTTTCGTAGTATTCTTTGCAAGTCCTCTCTTCTGTTAAGTCTAGTTACGTTCGTTTTACAATTTATGACTATGTAGGTCTAATTCAAGCCTTTGTAAGTCTAAGTCGGTCCATTTCAAGCTTTTACAATGATTATCTCCTAAAAAATCTAATTTCGGTTTTCAATGCTCACTTGAGTTAAAAGTATGCCTTAGATTTCGACTCGGATAAGTATTATTAAGTAACTAAAATATGAAAATTTTCAATTCATTATTAATCGGCGTTAATATCAAATCCGTCTATATGTTTGTCATATTTATTGTCCGATTAAATTTTTTAAAACCAACCGCTTTTTTTCAGTCACCATTTTTTAAACTACCGCCGCGCCAGTGCTGTCACCGGTAGATAGCAAAAACAGGTAAAAAAACAAATATGTCGGCTTGAATTGTAACATACCTTCGGTTTTGGGCTTAAAATAGTAATTACAATCAAACCGAAAGGATTCAAGTTCTGATAGTAAATAGAGTTCTCTCGTTCAAAAATCTAAAGCTGACGCTTAAAGAATCAGTGATATTAATTTAGTCTTCCGAAAGATTATTGCGATCACGCAGGAACGGGCAACCGAAATCAATGAAAATAAAAATAAAATAAAGCTTTTAATTATTACCTTAAATACTCAGACTTATTTATTAAAATGCCCTTTTGTAAAAGTATCCTCTTTATACCCCATCAATCTTTTATATAAATTGTAGCCAGCATTTAAAGTCAGTAAATCAGCGACATAATTTCAAGTGAGAATGTAAAGCACTACTCATTACTTCGATTTGCGGTATGCAATAAATATTAGATAACACTAGTGTCTAGTGTCTTTCCAACTTGTTTATATTTTCAAATATTCAAAGAAACTATTCCTGTTGCCGCTCGTCATTTATTATTAATTTTAGTTCGAAACTAATGAATAAAAAACACCCGACTTAGTGTATGACCTCGTGTTACCTCTAGACATCTATAGTCCGACAAAATATTTTAAAAAGTTAAATACCAACAATCATTGATATTCAATGAACATAACATAATTTATTTTTTCCACTTTACCTCTCACCAAGTAGACTTAACTTCTTAACACAACTGTACATGCTCATATATATAAGTCTATATCGTCTGCGTTTTCTCGATTGGGCTTTGCCGTCATTAAAAGTTTATAAAGAAGTCTAGGTACGCGAAAGTCGCAAGCGCGAAAAGCAAGACCGTGAGCCAATGAGCGGAGTAAAAGAGGTGAGAGAGGAAAAGCTTTCGGTTGTACGCCCGCGTCGGGGGTTAAAGGGAGACCGGGGGCAAGGGGATGAACGAACCGTCTCGAGGCAAGTTTTCTCATGTGCAATGCATAATGAGGGGAGGCTAAAGACGTAGAGGGCTTACAAATGAGACTGTATATACCTCTCGGAGAACAACTCTATAGTCATTACATTTTTTTTTTGATTCATGGAGAATACTCGAGTTTGGACGGAGAAAAAATAAATATTTAAAAAAATCAGAGTTTGATTGATTTTTTTTTTTTAGCTACAGAGCTAAAAGTTTGCGAGGTAATTGCCGCCGTCAAGACTCGTGTATTGCACAATTACTGAGTAGAGACCTACGGGTCTATCAAAAAATGTGTTGGGCGCCCAAGCGCTTGGGGTTATTTTATATAGATATATAGATATATAAGAAATGGTTGTGGTCTGATCGACTAAATGTATATATAAAGTAATATATATGTGCTACCCTTGAAGTGCGCACGCGATTATTATATTGAGCTAGTCGAAAAACCGATTAAACGCGTTGGGTCGATCGTCCGTGGTTACTGATTGCCTGTTAACTTGTTACGATATTAATTATATGTAAAAATAAATTTAGAAAAACTAAATATATGGTTTTCGTGGGTTAGAAGACTAAACGATTTACGGAGTGAATGAGGATTAAGTCCGGAGAGGATGACGTGATTTCTGCAGTTAGAAATTTTGTGTATTTGTGTTAAAAAAGTACTTAGTTAATTTTTTTGTATTGATTTTCAACGCAAATCTGTCAATTCAACACAAACCGTTTGTCTTATTTTACTTTAACTAATTTTTATGTTAAATGGACTCTAAAACCAAGTGTGTAGTCGAAATTAAGACACTTGCCGAATATTATGAAACGCCATAAGCAATCTATAGATTTTTAACACACCGTGAAACGTGTTTTAAGTGACTACTAAAAACTATAGTTTTGTTTACGGCCTTAAACATACAACACATTTAATATGTGTTAAAATAATACACTTGTAACACACTTGGTTTTAGAGTGTGATTAGGAAATCTGTAATGTAACAAATTTCTTGTGTTATTCGAAAATTAACACAAAAGTTGTGTTGTTTAGCTAAACACTCCCGCGCGTTCTTCATTACTACAACCAAGCAAAGCATTTTAGCAGCATTGTCTGCAAGGAAACTTGAATTATAATTGATTAACAATTAAATATAATCATAGATAACTTTAATGTTGTTATGATCAGGTTCAATGATTTTTTTATTCTCATTTTACGGGAGGATGATTCGTAGCTCCGTTTTTTAGAAAAGTCACAGAAAATCGAACTAATTGTTTGCTAAATTGACATCAGTTGTTCTAAGAGGTTATATCAGTATACTTGAGTTGGTTAGATTATGTGCTTATATTTATTAGTTAATTTTAACACGAAAAGTCTGTTAAATTTACACAAATTTTCTGTCAAAATAACAAATTTTGTGTTCAATTATTTAACATAAAATTTGTGTTACAGATCAACACAAACGCAATGTGTTAAATTAACACTAAAATTTGTGTAGACCGTTTGCCCCACACGATTTGTGTTGAATTTAACACAAAATTTCTAAGTGTGTGTGTGTGTGTGTGTGTGTGTGTGTGTGTATTTATTTAATCCCCTTGGAGTAAAATTCACTCTGAAGGGGAATTTATTTTAATACTCAAACACCGAACTGCAATGAACGCGGATTTAAAAAAAATCAAGAACCAAACTCCGTATTTACTCCGTAGTCGGAGGAATTTTTTCTAAAACTTCACAACTTCACGTAACGGAATGGATTCGGATTTAAATAAAATCCGTATTCACTCCTGATTTTTTACAGTGAAACTATCAGACTAATTGATAGTATTTCATTAGGGTATGCAATTAATAAGTGATGAAAAAAAAAAAATGAGATCAGACGAGTTGATCTAGTATCTAAAAATGTTAAAAAAGTTAATTTAATTATTTATCTGGGTTTTAACTAGGGTACTCATTTTACATATATAAATATCGAGACATAAAATATATTAATTGCAGAATAATATTCATATGTATTTATTATTGATGGTTAATTTTTTTTTTCTTTGTAATCGGATTATTGGAATTTAATTTCGTTCTCATTTGCGGCCAACAGTGGAATCAAATTTTTATTTAAAAATAAATTTCTTACCTTGTTCATCATTCGGCGGGGATACTCCCGCCTCGTTGGAGGCGACTCTGTAACAAAAACAAATTTTATAAATTATTTCCTTGCCACCTCTAGTCTTTTTCATTAAAAAATTTTACTTAAAATTTTATTTAATTGTTTTTTTTAATTTATTGCAGACTGAGAAATTATTTTCTCAGTAATTTATGGGATGAAAAAAATTTTCAGTTGACAAAAAGTGTCTTTATAAAACACAATTTACAAAGCTGTCAATTTTTTTAAACTTTGCAATGCGACTTGAAAGATAATTAATTATGTTGACGTTATCGATGCGCCTGCAAGATTTTCTGTCCACCCCCTTATTGCCTCTCCTCAATCTTTCCTTAAAAAGTCTTACGAGAAGTTTTCTCTCCTTTAAACTCCCCCGCCCTAAATGACATTCGCGTCGACTCAAAATTAAAAATTTCAAAAATATTTTACTTCATCGCATTAAAATAATAATGAGTTAATTATTTTTTTATGATTCAAGTCTAATTAAATAAAATAAAAAAAATTCCAGTGTCTGGAAAGTTGGGAATAATGTTTCGGACACAAGGCATAGCAGAGACGATAGAACATAAGGGGGTAGTGGGGAGGTTTTCTAGCAAACCCCTTACGCGTGTCCGCCGCAGATTCAGACTCCTAATTAAGACGAGGGTGGAACGGGGCTGTTACCGGGGTAAGGGGAGGAATAACGTCAGTTTGTGTTGGGTTCGAGCCTGAGGTGGGTGAGAAACACTCCGCGAAGGAAGTGGTGAAGTAAAGAGAGAGAGAGAGAGATAGGAGGGGGTGTACGAATCCGGACTCTCCGGCCAAACGGGCTAAGGAATATTGATCACTACTCTACAGCAACTGCTGCTGTACACTCGTATCTTCTATTCAGCATTCACTTACTCTCTATGACTCGCTATAAAGTCCTTAGTTACAAACTAGAACCAGCCAAACCGCTAAACACCAGATGCGTCAAATCTGTTTGTTACTTTTTGATTCAAAATTACCATTTATTTTACTCAAAATCACTTGTAATGCTTACACTTCAACTACATCTGACTTATTTTATCCCTTAGTTGTGATTTCAAGTTTATTACTGTACTTGACTCTATTAATTAATAATTTTAAAAAAACATAATTTTTTGCCATTGTTTAAGGGGGACCACTAGTGTGAAACTTTCAAAAAATCAATTTTTTTGCATGGTTCAATAGTCTATAGCTTCAAAAATAACACTACAATTTCTAGTGCATATCTCGAATATTTTTTTGAGTAACAGCCATCTGAAGAGCAGCCGCTTATCGGTTCTCTTAAATACATTTTTCAAAATTGCTGCAGTTATAACTCGAAGACAAATCATCCGATCGATTTGATTCGAAGTGCGGCTTCTTTTATATGTTTCTACGTACCATGAACCTCCAGTTTTTCGATCGGATGAAATACGTAATTTTGCCAGGCTAAAAATCATCAAATTTTCACGCGAAATTTGAAATTTTTTTTAAAAATTCCACCATTTTGTTAAATTTCAATTTTTTCTTAGCCCGAGGGTCTAGGTACGGGAGATATCTTCAAGTTTAATAAATTTTTTGGTTTTTTTGATTTCCTGCACTGTGGTCGCCTTCACTGCAGCAGCGGGGGACTTTCTTTTTGGAGCATTGAGAGATTGCGAATAACTCGCTGAATTTTGAATTTTTTGGTCCGAAAATTTTATTTTGTATTCAATATATATCCACAAATATATCCTTAAAACATAAAAACATTCCATGCAGTAGTTTTCTTTAAAAAAATTCCCAAAAATCATTTTTTTTAAGCGGCCACACTACTGATCCTCCTTGAGTAAATTAAAATTTTCAAAATGCTTCACAAAATATTTTATATCTTACGTAAATTTCTGATAGTAACCATCTTATCCTATTTTGTCTAAAAATGTAAAACAAAATTTTTAATGTCACTAAACTAACTACCAAATTTTATTAAAATTAAAATTTTCATATTTTTTAACTTTTCCAAAAGTAATTATTTTTTCCACACCCCGTTTTTGTCTCGAAAAAAAAAAACTTTTTCAAAGCCACTGTTTTCTTTTAATTGACAAAAAATAAATCCAATTTTAGGTTTAAAAAAGTGATTTTTTTTTATCATCTCTATTTTACTTGGCTCTCATTAGACAGAGATCAATTTTTATAAATTTTGTATGTTTCAAAATAACAAGTAAATTTATTGAGTTTATAAGTTATAAAATATTCATAAACATTTTTTATTAAACTCGTTAAAGATAATTCTGATTGAAATACTGAAACATTTATTTAAAAAGATCGATAAAATAATTCAGAAATATGTATGACACTTTAACGTTACATTTGAATACTCAAATAATTAATATAATTAGAATCCATCTAAACTGTCAAAATATCAAACTTCGACCATGAAAAATTAATCGCGAGTAAATATTTTTCAAAAGTTATCCTCAATAATTTATGACGTTAAAAATATAATATTAAAAAAAATAAAAAACTAAATAAATTCCGTGGGTCAATGGTCGATTTGACGAGTAAGAGTAATTCAAACAGGGTTTAACTACCCCACCATGTTTTCTGGGTATCCCGCGGCAAACTGTTTGTCCGCTAATTAGAAGCTAGAACTGTAAAGTTTCGAACTTTCAAGTTTCTTGCACTCGCTAAAGACCCACTCTCTTTTTAAACCCTTCGCTTTCTCGCCCCCCCCCTTCCTTGGACCCTCATGTAGTCACTAACCTCTTTCCCTCCCCTTTTTCTTTCTACCGCGTCCTTCCCCCGTAGTTCAAAACCCACTTTTACCCCCGACAAACTCGCCCAGGGAGCGACCCTGCATCCTTGAGGGCACTTCCGTCTACTCTGGCCGGCGCTAATTACTAATTGATTGGTCCACGTTTGAGTTTTGAATTGATAACTAAAATCCGAACCCGTGTGTCTTAAATGTTTCTTGGAATTGATTAAAAAAAAAATGAGGGTATGGGTTTATTTTATAAATTTAAAATGTAGGGGAGGAAAAAAAATAATATTCTAAATGTAAATTTATATTTTTATGATAAATGTATTTGGATGCAAATTGATTGAATTCATTTAGAGTGATATCAATTCAAGTAAGATAAATTTCATTCAGATTTTTTAAGGCTTCCTCCTGCCCCGATCGTGGAATTTACCCCCTAACAACCGACGGGTTGTAATCTGAGCTCAAATAAAAAGACGTAATGCCAGATAAAACATCCCATTTGTCTAACGACGATTTTTCTCGTTCCTTCCCCCCTTCAATGAGACAAAAGTGCTTGGAATTGAGGTTTCGGGGTGAGAAGTAACGTATAGAAGGTAATCATCTTAAATTATTGTCACAAATGTCTCTGAAAATTTTACCTGATTTTTTTTTGCCATTTAGATTCCAAACATCCCCTTTCCCCAAAAAAAATTTTATTTTTCCGCTTAAAAAAAATTTACCCTCTTATTGAAATTAAATTTTAAAAAATTTTAATTTCCCGCCCGATTTTTATTTCCCGATTCCAGTCTCATTTTCAATTCAAATAATTAATTATTATTAACCCCCACTTTCTTTTTCCCACTCATTAACAAAACAATTTTTTTAATATTTTAAAAATTAATTTCAAATTTCAAATTTCCTGCCAAATATTTATTTTTTAAAATTCGCCCCCAATTCATTAATTTTTAATTCAGACTATTAATTTCCATCAACCCCCACTCCTCACCTTTCCTCCCCATGCTTATTAATAAATAAATAATATTTGTCCATAAAAAAGCAAGCAGCGAAAATAAAAACGCAGTCTCTTATAAGTATGTAATAGTTATTTATTCGTCATGGGGGTAACTACCCCTTCTTCAGAAGCCGGAATTTCGTATTTACAACCCCGTATCGTTATCTCCAACCGCGTAAAGAACATGAGAATGATATACGCGGTAATAACAGGCCGGTTGTTGGTCGGTGAGTGAAACTAAGGGGTGAATTTTCGTAATGCCCATAATGCTCCGCTATTTCACATGCACTGTACCAACCCCATACCTACTTTGTGTCATATATGTAACGTATCTCTCGCGTACAAGGGTCTACGCAGTACATAAATATATATATATACATATATATCTTTAATTTTTTTTACCCCATTTTCACGGGGGTTTTATTGCCGGAAAAGGAGTTGAAAAAAATTTTTTACCCCAAGGGTTCGTAACCCCTATCATATAATTATGTCTTATTGTTTAAGGGTAATCGTTTAAAAATTTTTTATTACTGTAAATTTAATTATGCGTTATATATTATAATGTTTTGTGTCATCAATTGGTTTTATTATTTTTTTATTTATTCCTCGGAAAAAGGGAAGAAGAGGCAGAAAAATTTAAGTGGAAAAAAAATGTCTGGCATTGACGCGCGGATGGCGATTGGTAAATTGAGTAGCATCGAGAGATTCACTCGTTAAATAAACGTCTTAACGGGTTGAAAGGGTACGATACAGTAACAGGAGTCGCAATAGCAACAAGGGTAGAAACGATTATTTAACGACGTGTCTCTTTGGTGGAGGCGAGAGTCCGGACTGTTGTTAATTGCTATCTGTCAGTACCACGCAGTCAATTGCCACCAGATAATTTTCTTTTAACTATTTTTTTATTATTATTATTAATGATTATTATTTTGGATAAATTAATAGTCTTTAATAATTAAGACAAAAAATTTTTCTTCTTGTGTCGAGAAAAAAAAAAAAACGAACTCATTGAGACGGAATAAATAAGTGAGTGTGTTTGAGTGGGGTATAACGTATTCGCGAGAAGTAATTTGGACGTGGCAGGTATTTATCCAGCTCGGCAGGAAACGGCACGAGGGATGCAGGGTGGACTCGAAGAAGCGTGACAACTAAGAGCATTAAAGAGACGTTCGGCTGGAGGTTTAGCGCTTCTTTTGGGCAATGGAGATGTGGAGAATGTTGAGAGTGTTAGGGATATTGGGAAAAGCGGAAAGAGGTAACGAGTGTGTTAGGGTGTAAAGAAAAGGAACTTGTGAATTTTACCCCTAGGCTTAACACTACGGGTGGCCGTGCAAACCTTTTCTCTCAGAAGATGACGATCCGCAACCCCTTAAGCGTCACTAACAGTTCTCTTACTCATCGAATCATTTACTAGATTTAATAGTTTTTTTTATAAATATCTATATTATTAATATTATGATCATTAATTTATTTAACGAGATAAAAAATATGTGATAAATAACATTCTTTACACAGTTAGAAATTTTGTGTATCTGTGTTAAAAAATTGTTTGTGTTCATTTTCAACAATGAAATCTGTTAATTCAACACGAACCGTTTGTGTTATTTTACTTTAACTGATTTTTTATGTTAAATGATTAGAAAATCTGTAATGTAACAAATTTCTTGTGTTATTCGAAAATTAACACAAAAGTTGTGTTGTTTAGCTAAACATCCGCGTGTTTATTCATTACTACAACCAAGCAAAGCAATTTAGCAGCATTGTCTGCAAGAAAACTTGGATTATAATTGATTTACAATTAAATATAATCATAGATAACTTGAATATTTTTATGATCAGGTTCAATGATTTTTTTATTCTCATTTTACGGGAGGATAATTTGTAGCCCCGTTTTTTAAAAAAGTCACAGAAAATCGAACTAATTGTTTGCTAAATTGACATAAGTTGTTTTAAGGGTAGATCAGTACTTGAGTTGGTTAGATTATGTGCTTATATTTATTAGTTAAATTTATCACGAAAAGTCTGTTAAATTTACACAAATTTTCTGTCAAAATAACAGATTTTGTGTTCAATTATTTAACATAAAATTTGTGTTACAGATCAACACAAACGTAATGTGTTGAATTAACACTAAAATTTGTGTATTTGCACGGTAAGAAATGTATGGCGTTCAACACCATGCTGGTATGGTCTCAAGACAGGTACTAAAATTGTATGTGAAATATTCCAAGACAGTATTGTAACGACTCCCAGACGTATGGCGTTATTTACTATACTGTATAGTACTGGAGCTATTGTATTGCTCACACGTATGCATAGCAGGCACGACAAAACAGCATGGCCCTGATACCCATACTTCAACGCCGAGGGCACAACGCTACTAGTTTTTCCCGCCATAATTTCTGACGTGTCAATCAATGTATACTATCGTATTACCACCAAAACTATATAGATGTCGTTAGACTAGGTTTATCGGCTAGAAGCATTCTCGATACGGCAACGCAGTAAGGGCCTGACGGCCATACTGACATTGCGGCGTCCGTGACAACTATCGCCAATGTTACTAATCCCGCAATGGTCGAATCATCTATGCATACAATTTTATAACCTATAAAAATCTCCGATACCACACGGAGAAAAATGTTGGCTCGAAACCTAGCAATTTTTATTATGCTGTCGACCAAACTAGAAACAGGAAGGGAAGCATCCAAAAATTATTATGCTCATACGAAAAATTATTATGCTGTCTCATAATACTTACTTCGCGCGAGACACTCATCGATAAGCTGTAATAACAATTACTTTCATACATTATAATAGTTGTGATACAGTATAATAATTTTTTACAAGAGCATATAGTAATTTTTTGGATACTTTACTTTCTGTTTCAAGTTTGGTCGACAGCATAATAAAAATTGCTAGGTTTTGAGCCAACATTTTTCTCCGTGCATACAGTATGGCGTTCACGCCAATACTGGCATAGTGATATCCGCAAAATATTTCTTACCATGTGTGTTGAATTTAACATAAAATTTCTGGTTGTGTATAAAATAAAGATTTACCCTCACTAAAATTTCAAATTATTATTTTAACAGAATAAAAAATAATAATGATAGTTAATAATCAAGATAAAATTAAACTGTATTATTTTTCGCCTCCTGATTTTGAGAGTACCCCTATCCTTTTAACAAGTACAGTAAGTACCTATCTCAACTCTTGTATATTCTATATAAAGTCTGAGTTGCGGCAGATTAGAAATTCATTTGAATATTTCCAGCGGCCGTAGATAGCAAGAACAACTACGTAGCCTCGTGGAATGGTGAAAAGATGCGGGAAACCGAGGGGTGCAAGATACAATACATTCTATAAAGTAGAAGGCTTGTCGAGAAAACCATCTACTAAATACAATATACTCCCATGTACCACAAAATTCCATTTTAACTACCAGACTTTTTTTATTTCTTATAAAAAAAAAAAAATTCTTTGCTATTATTCACATAATAATTTTTTTTTTAAATTAAGTTCGATGTGAGGTAAAGTTATCAGTTGACGGGAAATTATGAAAATAGATACAAATCAAAACTTATAGAAAATATTAAATGTTGAATGGAAGCCGCTTCGACCGAGATGAAGACAGAAAAAAATTTCTAATGATTCAATTTTTAATTAAAAAAAAAAAAAATTAATGATTAATCAAATCAAGAAATTTTATTATTGAATTTTTTAAAAATGTTGTTTTTATTGCCGCCATAATTAGACTATTATGACTGTCATTAAAAATATACAAGGGTAAAATGGGCCGCCTACGAATTTTTATTTCATTATTTCATCAAAATTTAATTAATTTATCAATGAAAACTTCTGTAGAATTCATTATAAAATATTTTTAGTGACCCTACTTACCCCAATGAATATTTTCCCTTTTTCCCGTATAATTTATATATTTATTAAAATAATTATATATGTATAACAAAAATGTATGAAATAGAACCTGACGGAAATAGTCTTTAGCTTTGAAATTCTTAGCCATTAATTTATTTCCCTTTGAATGCATCCAAGAAAGTAGTCGGGGGTTATTCTCTATTTGGTAACACCCTTTTCCTTAACACCCGTACTATAATACACCCCCTTCCTCCCCCACCCTCACTCTTTAACCTTAAACACAAGCCCGGATTTTCCGTCTTGGGCGTCGCATGACCGGGACATTAAGACATTGTTCGGATGATTTACACCGCGAATTATATTCACGTGCCGGCCGTATATTAAACATACATTGTGAGTTAACCCTTAACTCAAAACAACCCCTTTTCATTTCACTAAGAGTTAGAGATATCCGAATCGCGTATCAACAAAAATATTAAATAAGCCTCAATCGATCATCCAATTAAACCCAGACGATCCATCAATTCCCTATTTACTTTTTTTCCTCATATTTATGAAGGAAAAAAAAAATTGACACTAGAATATTGAAGACATTGAACTACCCCAGTCGAATCCCTAATCAACCCTTTTCAACGCTCGCAATTTCGTTTCTCGGTGTTACCGCCACCCTTTTTAGGCTTTTACTTTTCTAACCAACCGATTCCGAATTCTTTACACGTGCTCTTAACTAACCACCAAAAGTCCCAGACAACTAATCAAGATTCTTTATTGACTTTTTTTCTTGACAAAAAAAAAAAAAATCAAAGTTAATAAAAGACGGATTTATTTTATTATTTTTTTGAGTTTATTAAATTCATTTTATTTTTATTTTTTTTTTTTTTTTGAGCATTACTAAAATTGATGGACTCCGGTACCCCTCGTTAGTTCAAGATCCCTGAGCGATGGCGTGCAGTCAAGCATCCGGATATTCGTACAAGTGAAAACGAGTTTGATGTATAACCAATCAAATATATATATATATGTTTATATACACTCAGATATTGGATAGTAATGTGAGATTGTACGCGTGAGTTGTTAATTTACGCGTTCGTTACATTTTATTTTATTCGCAACGTCGAATCCATTTTATCAAAAAATAATTTTTTGATAAATTTTTTTAATTCAATTAATAATTTATTTGTTGATGAATATATGAAAAAAAAAATTATTTATAGATAACAGAAAAAAAAAATTTTAATTCAGTTGACGGGATTCGAACCGCGACCCGACTAGTTGGAGGCAGCCGTTCGCTACTTCGTGATTTTTTGAATTGAAAATAATTTTCTATGGATTTCGATAAGTTTTTGAAGAAAAAATAAAGTTATAAATTAAGTGATATTCAAAAATTAAAAAAAAAAGTAAAAGTGGTTACGATCATCTGAATTCATTGTTTGGATAATATAAAGAAGAGACTATAAGATTTTGTATGATGGGGTGAGTTAGTGAGTTTACGATGATACCACAATTCCCTTTACACCATTATACCCCCATCTCGGGCAGCCCCCGTTAAAATCTTAGCTTCTTTACAGACTGAAGCGGTGTACGCGATAGTGAAAAGGGTTCAGAGGGCGATAATCGACCGTAAAACTGAAGACGAAGGGCCATTAAGGCGTCGTAGACGTGCCATTACCACCCCAACATGCGAGTCGAATGTCAAAAAATTTACATTGTTTTTTTATTTTATTTTTAAAACCCCGTCCTCTGAAGCTCGATCATATTCATTTCTTCCCCAACACGCTCCCATATCACATTTACTCCTCCCAGGCTCACATTCATCCCCTTGAGTACTTTTTCCAAAGACACACGTTACATCTTAACGGCATAAATTTCCTACAATAAATCCGTCGCTTCAACGAGTAATCGCATCCCCGTTTCCAATGTATTCAGTCTCTCCGAGTTAGTCCACATTTTTTTTTTTCATACTCTTCTTAAGGATATGAGATTTTGGACAAGCTGGATTAGGGACACTAGGGTGGAAAATAAACACGTGTAAGACTCTATTTTCAAGTGGAATACAAGTAAAGAGGATTCCACTGGCTACTAATCTCAGATCAGTGACCTTTTTAAAGCTACTTCAACCTTTTCAGACATCGATACCAGGCTCAATATTTAAATGTCTCTTTTTTATACTTCCTGTTATTGAAAATCAATTTGGTGTACACCATTCTCTTCGTTTGAATGTGTACTGTAACCATGGAAAAGTCTCTTTCACTAAAAAAATTTATTTTATAACGAATTTATCAAAAAACTAAAGTAACTTTTGCCACACCTATTTTTTCAAATTTCGTTTATTTAATTTTTTCTCAATTTCGATTTCATATACTTTCTATTATTGAAAATCAATTTGTTATACGTCTTTCCCTTCGTTTAAATGTCTAGATTAACGTTAAAAAAGTCTCTTTCACTAAAAAAATTTATTTCATGACGAATTTATCAAAAAACTAAAGTGACTTTTGCTACACCAATTTTTTAAAATGTCAATGATTCATTTCTAAAATATTTAAATTATTTGAACTTCCTATTATCGAAAATCAATTTTTTGTACGTCATTTTCTTAATTTAAATGTCTACTTTAACGTCAAAAGAATCATTTTAACTAAAAAAATTTATACCATAACGAATTTATCAAAAAACTGAAGTAACTTTTGCTACATAATTTTTTCCGATTTCAACGATTGAATTTTTGAATATATATAATTCAAATATCGTGTTATCGAAAATCAATTAATTATACATCGTCCTCTCCGTCAAAATGTCTACTCTAATATGTAAAAAAAAAAATCTCATTCACTAAAAGATAAAATTTCATAACGAAAATGTATAAAAACTAAAACAGCATTTAACTCGTAAGAGGAGTTTGATCTTTATTTGAATAATTTAAAAAATAAAAGCGTGGTATTAATAACGCCATAAAAAAATATTATTCAGAAGTGAAGAACCTTTGAGGTAGTAAATTCAAAAGTAAATGAGAGATGAAGATGAGGATTGAGTATAAGACAGGAGGTTAAAGGGACGAGATTGTTATCAAAAGCTCAACGGCTTCAGCCATATTACATCGGATGTCCCGTCAAAGCAGGCCTCGTATTCGGAAACGAGGCCATCGTCGCCTCATTCCGTAAAACCCTAAGGCAATTTTATACTTGTAAATAACGATCTAGAGGTCTAGCTTGGCGTAAAATTCCACCAAAATTAGGCCGGACAAATTTATTTTTAAATTTCCTCATCTAAAAAATCTCAAGGAAAAAAAATCCCCCGACAAATTTTTATATCCGTGCAGAATATAAAAGATAATATTTGCGATTATCTATCATTGGGGTTGTATCGTTTTCCGAAAGACGATACTTGGGTGGCACGCGCGTTGAATGCCGTCGCATTATTGCTTTTATGGGCAATAAAAGGACCAAACATTGCTCGTATGTCCCCAAGATCTATATACTTTTTTTTTTACTTGCATCCCCATGGACATCGACCCCTTCCACTTTATCGTTTCCTCGGATTGGTATTATTGCTGTACACGGGATCGAAATGGCTGTTGAAGGTGTCGCGATTGGTTTTGCGATCAGGATATAGACAAGGGAGTAACTCTAGTCCCTCAGCCAGTTAACCTCTTAGTATGGACTATACACTTCTACTACCCTTTACTACAGCAGTCCAATGTCCAAAAGTCCAACGGGAACCCTCGAAAAATAATGGGAAAAACCTGAGGTTCAGAACAATTTCTTGCTGAAGAAAATTTTATTTTATTTGATTTTAAAACAAACATAAATTTTTTGTCCGTTTTATAAAATTTTTTTTGTAATATAAATTTATAATGAAAGCTTTAAAAAGTAAGCTTGTGGTATTTTTTAAGGATTTTCCAAGATAACTTAAGTATTTTTTTTATTTAAAGATCCCTTAAACTAAAACCGATATATATCTTGTGACGTACGTCTAGTAAGAGGCTTCAACCCCGTTAGTCCTCGTAACAGAAGCTTTCGCGAAGCTTCTTCTGGGGGTTTGTGATGACACTTCGGTTACGACATTAGCGACGACGTTCTTCCCTAACTCTCTACTTCGTCAATGTCGATGTGTTTCCTGAAATCTACTGATGGTAGATTCATTTTCGAGTGACGTACGAAAACGTTTGTTTAAAAGAAATAAAAAAAAAATCGTAATTATAATAATTAAAATTTAAAAGGGCATTTTCAAAAATATTAATTTTTTGTACTTGACTTTGAATTTAAATTGTGGCTAAACGATCGAATTTAAGGATAAAGTCATTGAATGCTTTCTTGTAGACAATTTAATTCCTTATCAAATTGTAAAGAGATATATTGGTCGTATCTTTAATAGTATAGTCAGAATTTTAATTTCAAAGACGCGAGATCGGTAATTAGATTAGATTTTTAATTTAATAATAAACTTGTTACAAAAAATGGAATTATGAGTTATGTTTCGAAGATACGATAAAAATGTATAGAAATAAAATTATAGAGAATTAAATTTCATATAAGAAAAGATTCTTGTAATTTTTTGTTTTATTGAATAATGTCTGAGTTATTTTGATTTGAATTTTAACAAGAAAATTAAGTTTACGGATGGTTAATTGAGTTTATTTATCACTCATTTAAATTTATGACGTTAAGGGGGACTAGTGTGATATTTTGAAATAAACTTTTTTTTTTGCATAGTTTAATCGTCTATAGCTTCAAAAATAGACCTACAATTTCTAGTGCACATCTCGAATAGTTTTTTGAGTAACAGCCATCTGAAGAGCAGCCGCTTATCGGTTCTCAAAAATACATTTTTCAAAATTGCTGCAGTTATAACTCGAAGACAAATCATCCGATCGATTTGATTCGAAGTGCAGCTTCTTTTATATGTTTCTACGTACCACGAACCTCCAGTTTTCCGATCGAATCAAAAATGTAATTTTGCCAGGCTAAAAATCATCAAATTTTCGCGCGAAATTAAAAATTTTTTTTAAAAACTCCATTTTGTTGAATTTCAATTTCTTTCCTAGCCCGAGGGTCGCGGTACGGGAAATACTTTCTAGTTTAACAAACTTTTTGATTTTTTTGATTTCCTGCACTGTGGTCGCCATCAGTGCAACAGTGGGATTTTTTTTTTTAGCCTTGAGAGATTGCAAATAACTCGCTGAATTTTGAATTTTTTGGTCCAAAAATTTCATCTTGTATTTATCATATATCCACAAATATATCCTTAAAACATGAAAACATTTCATGCAGTAGTTATCTTTAAAAAAATTCTCAAAAATAATCTTTTTTTCAGGCGGCCATACTAGTGGTCCCTCTTAAGTAAAATAAAATTTTGATAAATTTTTAAAATCAAAGTTATTCAAAACTCGAGTATTAATACTCCTTAAATAAATTACCAATAATAATAATTAGTTAATAATTAAAAAATTGATTTTTAGGAACTAATTTCTTTCAATTTACGGAAATTGTATTGCGAAGAAGTAAAAGGTAATTTACGATCTGTATTGACAATACCGTTTGGCAGATGTAATTTATGAAGAAAGATAATAATAATAATTGACAGAAAGAAGGATTAAAATAGACAATGGTTATAGTTGAACGCATTATACACAAGTCTGGTTTAATCCTTAAATCGAATCTTTGACTCCCGCTCAAGAGAAGGGGAAGGAAGGACGATGGTATTCAAGTAAAAGGGGTGGTAGCGTCAATAAAGTCAGCCGGAAACGACAGAGGGAAGTTTGAGGATCGTCAGGAACGTATTTTCTTTCTCACTTGTACACTTTATTTAACTTGTCGTCTCTCTTTATCTTTCATTGAGTCTTTTTCAGTAGTGCGCCTCCTGCACAAATGGATAATGGGATCGGGATCTTTGCAACCCTCTCAGCCTTGCATCCGTTCCCGTCGTTTCTTTTGAACCTTCATTTTCCCATTACACTTTGTCTTTGCTCGAATTACCCCATATTCCACCAAAACTTTATTTTCTAACTTGTTTTTGCTGCCTTTTTTTTTTCATTTTTTTGAGAGGTTAAAAAAATAAAATGAAATAAATAAAATAAAATAAAATAAAATAAGTGAGTTAGAAGGAGAAAAAAGCTATCGAGGGAATCTGAGAGACGACGTAGGCAAAAACTCTTGAGCTATCCAAACAGATCGCAGGGCAACACACTTGATTTACGTTACCCTTGGCGATAACTTCGACTTACTGACTTTAACTTTATTTCTCTCTCTCTCGTTCTCTTTTTTCTTAAGAATCTTGGCTTTACTTTTTCCTATTCGTAGTCTTCTAATAGAAGTACTCTTATTCCAATAACCATGAATCTATCAGATGTCAAAAAGCGATTTATAGGTAAAACGATTTTTTTTTGTATAGAATTTGACACAGAGTCGATATGAAATAAAATTTATTTTATTTTGAATTAACCAATGTGTCAAAATAATTTCTACCTTATATGTTGCATAGATGTAACATATTCCAGAATTGCCCGGATATATCCGGATATATATTTCTTCCGTATGGGTAATTAGAGATATATGTCGACATATACGTGAATTGTTAACTTCTCGCTATGAAAATTGAAAATTTTCAAAAAAACGGAAGTTATTGGTTTCGATCTCGACGTTTTGAGGTCCTAGGAAGCTATTTTGACTATTTCTGGATGGACGTCCGTGTGTGTGTGTGTGTGTATGGATATAAATTAATTTTTGTCGTAGGATATCTTTGCAAAGATCGGTTGGTTCGTTCCATGGAACGAATCAACCAATTTGGACCTAGTTTTAGATCTAATGAGATTTTGAAGTCAATAGGTCAAGTAGTTTACGAGTTATACGAAAAATAAAAATTAAAAAGTCTTATTTTTTTAGGTTTTTTTCATATAACTTATAAACTACTTGTCTGATTCGCCTCAAAATGAAATCAGTTCTCACTCTTGGTAAGTTCTCAGTCCAATTAATTCGTTTTAACGATATCGTTGGAAAAAATTATTTTTTTTCAGTGAAATGTATAGTTTGTTGTGTCTAAAAGTTATTTGAGCTCGAAGAAAATTCTTTTTCATTCGCTTCTATGTGCTTGCGTTTTTTCTTTTCCTGAAGAAGACTTGTCTGATAACCCCGAGGCCCTCAAGCATCCATCGGACGCCTTAATTTTGGCTCCTATAGAAAATCTAGACTCAGCTCCTGAAGTTCGAGAGCAGAAAGTTTTGGGATTTTTCCGCAGGGTCAACCATTTTTCAGATTTTTTTTTAATGGAATTTCTTCAACAAAATTTTTGCAAAAATTACTATTGAAAAATAATTTGCAAAATATTAAAAACTGGAAACGTATAAAAATATATTTAAAAAAAAAATATTCCGGGCACTCGAAATCTCAATAAAATTTCTATCTAAATAATAATTTATGTAAAAAATAAATAATAAATGAGAATAAAAGACTTAAAGACTTATTTTAACGATATAAGATTATCCTTTTTTTTTTGTCACAGTTATAAAATGAACGATGGTGCCAATGACAGAGCTAACTCTCAACAAATGAATGCACGTCGGGGGTTTGACGTAAAATAATTTATCAAATCTCTACCAAGTACTTTTACCCCTCTCGCTCATTTTCCTCATCTCTGTCACCAGAAATCTTTGCCTACTCTACAACATTAACGTCTTAAATTAATCAACGTTCACGTGAACTAAAAAATCAATAAATTTGTAAAAAAATCATCAAACACCGGAAAAAAAAAAGAAAATGTAAAATATTATTTTCACTATGAAAATAATGATAAGAGTCGAAAGTGACCTTGTCCTCAGTCGCTCTCGAGCCGCGGAAATATCTCATCGCGAGGGAAAAAAACTTTTTTAAAACTTTCTGTAATCATTTCTCTGTCCTCTTCTCATTTTTTCTTTTTTTTTTTTTTTTCAAACTTTTTCTTATTCCTTCTTATTTATTTTTCCTCCTCATTCTTTTTACTCTTTTGGTGGTTTATGTCGTTGTCTTTTTATACCAAAAAGTACAAGAAGTAAAAGAAGTAAAAGACGACCCCTAGAAGACTACGAAAAGTAAAAGCAACCCCCAAGCAGTCTCGACGCTTATCTTTGCGAATTCTTTCGGTCTCACAACACTACCCCCATTGCACCCTTTACTTTTTTTCCTTTTCTTTAAAGGTAAAAAATTTTAATTTACTTTTTTACTCTTTAACAAAATTACTTTATTAAAATACACATTTTTATATCCAACAGTTACTTTTTTATTTTATTTATTTATTTACTTTAATACCCACGAGGTTTAATAATACATGAACTAAGTAGTGTTTATTCAGTAGCGGTTGGCAATTTACACGGGGCATTAAATATTCAGGTGTCACACAGGGGAAATGGATACCGGGTGTTAAACTGACGAGACAAAATGTCGGAAAATGATTAAATAGAAAAGAGATTGGAAAATTTTTTTTTTTTTAAATTAATCAAATGGTTGGCAGACGAAAAAAATTTTTGAATGTTTGAGTGCCCGTATGAAAAAACAATATATGGTTAAAATATATAAAATCATATATGTTTGCAACAAAAAAATATATGATATATTATATTGTATATTATAAAAAATCATATAGAGATTTTGGCCGATTTAATATAAAATTATATACAGTAGTAAATATATGTATTCCATATATGTAACTTATATGATTTTTATATTAAGCTATGTATACATTTACATTTAACTTATAATATATTGTATTGATATATTTCTTTTTAAATTCAAAAAATTTAAAATTTTATATGAAATGAAATATATGGTAGCATATAATTTCTTTGTTATATTTAAGCATATATTTTATTCGGTGTATGTATATGTATATGGGTATATTTATTTGCATCAAATTAAATAATTTTGAAAACTTTAACAGCAATTTAAAGAGTATATTCAAATTTAGATCTAATTTAATTGGAGTTGGTCATACGAATAAGAAATTTTTTTTTTCCATACACAATATAAATATATGTTTTTATATATGATCAGAATATATTTTTTGTATATGATAGAAACATATATTTTTATGTATGATAAAAATATAGTTTTCGTATATGATAAGAATGTATATTTTCATGTATGATAAAAATATATTTTCTGTATATGATTGACATATATATTTTATACATACTAAACATATACGGACTCGTATATGATGAATATTATATTTTTTAATATAAAAAAAAATATATCAGAAAATATAGTTAAATTGGCGACATATATTTTCTGATATTTTTCATATATTTTTACATATATTTTGACCATATATGTTATTTTCATACGAATTTTCAAATCATTTATTTTTTTTGTGTTGTTATGAAATTTGTCGTAATGAAAAAACTGAGAAGAATACACAGTTGAAAATTTTGTGTTCTTGTGTATAAAAATTCAGTGGTTAAATATTTTGTGTGAATTATTTGACACCATCAAGTGTAAATTTAACTAAAGTTGAATGCATTATCTGATCTCAACAAGTTTTAAACCTGTATTATTGTTTGACACAAGTATAATGTGTTAAATTAACACAAAAAGTTGAGTGGACTGTTTGGGGCATGTGACTTATTGTGTTAAATTTAACAGAAATTTTTCAACTGTGTATTGAGCGACCTCCGAAATTCAAGTATTTGACACCAGATATGGTATTAATTTTTTTTTTATTACCATAAGTGTATGGAAACTTTTTGAAAGGTAAAAACGAGAAAAATAACAATTATTAAACTATCTATCAGTCCTTCTTAATTTTATTATTGCATGTGTAATTGACAGCCAATAGTTAAATTTTTAAATTCATGTTGCTGTAAATTTCAGTTTTTGCTAATTACTAGTCATCCTCACTATCATCTTCATCATCGTCATCCTTACTATCATCATCATCTTTATCATCATCAGCTTTATCATCATCATCTTTATCATCGTCATCTTTATCATCGTCATCTTTATCATCGTCATCTTTATCATCATCGCCTTTATCATCACCATCTTCATCATCTGTTGATTAAAAAAAAACTCTCAATTATCCGGTGATCTATTGATTAATAAAAAAATTTATTTACCTTCTTTAGAACTTTTCATGCCTTTTTCTAAAATAAAGAAACAATTTGATAAAAAAAAAATAATGATGACAAAAATAGTAGTCGTTAAATAAAAATACAAAAACTTATAAAATTATCGATGGTAATTTATTTAAATAAATTCTTAAACTAAAATCTAAGAATAAAAAAATTTTTAAAATACTTGTTTCTTTGATAACCAATCGATCAAGGGCTGTAATATAAAAAACGTTATTAATAAACAAAATTATTTTTAGTCATTACATATAAAGTTTTTTTTTTAATCACCTGTTTCAGGAACGACTCTTAGAACAGTCTGACCTGTGTATTTTGAAACATTTAAAAATTAAAAATTTTTTAAATAAAATAAAGAAAGTTTTTTTTTAATTTTAGAAAAATTTTTTTTTTTACCTGCAATCACATTAATAGCCAATAGAAGGACAAAAATCATTAGAAAGTATCCAATCTTCATTTTAATTTTCCGTCACTTTTTGATTAAAAAATTTTCCAAACTAATTTTCAAAAAAATTTTAATGATTTTATTAAATATTACAGCTGCTAAAATTAAATTTTACACAATTTACGTTTAAAAACTTGGAGTATGAAACGAATTATTTCGAAGTTGTTTATCTACTTAACGATTATACTTGCGAGTGTAATTAAAAATATCTATAATACTCATTACCGAACGTTATCGACAATGTTATTATTGAAGAACGAAAAATAGTAATGTCAATAATAAAAACTCAACACAAATAATAAATATATAACTTTTAACAAAATACATAAATTATGTATTGAAATATTTCCTACTTTGATTAAGAGTAGAGATTTTTTTATTTTTTATCACGTGGTATAGATATAGAGCCGTTTTTAGCCGAGCAGTGAATGTCCTAACCCCCCCGACAAATATCGAATTTGCATATAAATCGGGTACTTCCATCTGTAAAGCTTGAGCAGGCGCATCTATTCCATAATATGAACAACTAACACTTGGATTTTTCTTTAAGCTATAATTTAAAATTAAACAGATGGTAAGTTCACCAAAATTACAAAAAATTTGTTTCTAAAATAAAAATATTTATTAATATTATCATACATTTGTTAACTTTTGAATTCCAGTACGAGTTCATTTTTACTCAATTTTAAATTTGTTATATATTGGGAAGAGTGGGGCAAGTTGAGACACCACTTTGTAACAAAAAATATTGTTTGTACTCATGATGTACGGCAGAGAAATTGTCTGGTTAATTGTCAGAAAGTTGACGTCAATTGACCAGAGAGAAATTGACCACCGGTCATTTTTTACAATTTGATGTCAGGTTTCGCGCCAACTTGATTTTGACCGGAAGATTATTTTTTAAACAATTGAGAGTAAAAATTTTTACTGTCATTTCGCATCTAAATAGAAGTTAAGAGAATTTTTACGAGTTTTTAAAAAGAAACAAATCGGTCGTTTTGTTGAGTAGAATGAGTTGCAGTTTACGTACAATTACAAAGGCTTGTAAATTTAATATTGTGCAGGCAATCATTTGACTGAAAAGTTGACCAAATTATTTTTGACGTCAATTGACAAGCAACTGTCAGTCGATTTCTCGTGATCTGACTGAACACATAAATTACAGTCATTTTTTATCACTGGTCTGTAGTCTCTAAAAAAAATATGAGGCAAATTAGTCATCCTGAGCAAATTTTGACCGAAAAAATAAAATTTTTTTGTATTTACTGATATTATAAATAGTCGTCATATTTGGGATAACAAACTTTACTCCATGTATGTTTTCTAAAGACTACAGACAAACATTTACAAGAAAAAAACAAACTTTCCTTTTTTGTTAAAAAAATGAGTCTTGTTTTGGCCAACTCTCCCGATTATACAAAAAATTTCAATACAATTTCACAATAGACTAGCTAATAGATGGCATACCTTGCAATAAAATCGAAGGAATTTTTTACCTTTCACAAAGTAGGGACTACACAAATAGGGGTGAGGGAAATCAATCTGTGTTTGTTGAATGTAAGAGAAGATATAAAAAAGTAAGTAATCATGGGACATTTAAATTGAATTCCCTATTGACGCAAGTTCCTCACCTCGAGTTTATCGCATTTTGAACCAATTGTAGAGCCTCCAAATTTATACCCAGTTATATCTCCTCATTTTCCTTTAGCAATATTTCATTTTCACCACCATCGTCGTACTCACTGATCATAAGGAAATTTGAATGATTTTTTATTTCAAATAATTTGTTTATTTATGATATTGATTTATTAACTAAATTAATTTTCGTAGTGTGTCAAAATCTAAGGCATACTTTTAACCTAATGAGCATTGAAAACCTACATTAGACTTTTTAGGACATAGTCATTGTAAAAGCTTGAAATGGACCTACTTAGGCTTACATAGGCTTGAATTAGACCTATAGAGTCATAAATCGTAAAACGAACGTAACTAGACTTAACAGAAGAGAGGTCTTGCAAGGAATACTACGAAAAGGTTAAATTGTTAAATTCGCGGACTACTGGAGAATTGATGCAAGTGATCTAGTCATTTCTCCAGTGGGCTAATGACACCCAAGGGTGGATTGGGTCCCACAGACAGCCTGGGACTAACAGAGGGTCAATTAAAAAAAATCCTACGACTAGTAAAAAATAGCTGCAAGTGATCCAGCGATTTTATCAGTACATTAATGACACCTGGGAGTGGAATAGGACCTTGAAGCAGCCTGGGACCAACAGAGAGTCGATTCAAAAAATTCTGAGCTTGTTCGTTTTACGACATATGTCTTTGTAGGTCTAATTCATGCCTCTGTAAGTCTAAATTCGTTCATTTCAAGCTTTTACAATGATTATGTCCTAAAAAGTCTAATTTAGGTTTCCAATGCTCATTTAGGTTAAAAGTATGCCTTAGATTTCGACTCGGTCAAGTAGTAATGTCACGTACCTCAAGTACATTTCAGTGATATCGAACTAGTTTAGCTCGCATGCATACAGTAATTAAGTACGATAAGAAAAATAACTTGTTTAGAAAATTCGAGGACAGATAAATTCAATTTCTGTATGTAATTTTTTTTTTTTTCAGTGGCAAATATTGAAGGAAATAAATATAAAAATATATAAAGTGTATATAAATATATAGTTATATGACTTAGTAACAAGAGATTTTTTTTTAATCATTTTTTAATCGGGGAAATAAATCGTTTGATTCAATTATCAGAGGCGCTTTTCCGAGAGTTTTTTCTTGGCCCCATCTCAAGGTTCTCTTTTACTAGAGCACACTATCTAGGGGTATGACGAAAAAAAAGCTTCTCTTTGTCCGGCTTAAGAGTCTCAGAAACGCGTAAGAGGCTTAAGAGTACGTTGAGAAGACATTAAATACCAACGAGCTGTCGTCACAATATTTTATTTTTTTTTTTTTCTGTGACCTAAACGCCACGACGATAAATATTCTTACGGTTAATAAGTATGTCGGCAGGAAAAAAATTAATACATTGTTTTTTTTTTCTATTTAGGGGTTTGTTAAAAATGAAAAAAAAATATATATTAAAGTGTAATTTTAAAAACGCTAGAGGATAAAAGAAAAAGAAGTTGTGCGAGATTGAAGACACGGGGGACAGAATCGTTTCTTATTTTTATCTGGTTTTCCAGAGGGATGAATATTTAAGGTGGTGGACTTAATCTGCGCAATGTAATTCACGACCTAAGAATTTCACTCGCATATCACTGAAGTAGCCAATCTTTTTTTTTTCTTTTTTTGTTAGAAGTCAAGACAATATACTCAAGCCCAGAGTTTCAAATTCAAATACTTTTGGTTAAAAAAAATTTTTTGATTCAAATGAATTATTACGAATTTTTAAAAAATAAATTTCATAATTTCTATACCTCGAAGATTCTGAAATTTATTTTATTTTTAGTTACAAGTAATTATAAATAATTTATGTCTAGTTTTAAGAATGAGTTTAAATGCCCGATTACAGAAAAAAAATTATTTTTGAATCGCGTCAAGATGAATTTGAAAATGATTTAAATTGAAATAATTAAAAAAAAAATTTTTTAACTCAAATTTAATTTTGGCATTTAAAATTTTTTTTTTTTTTTTATTTATAAAGAAAGAAAAATGTAATTGGATTTTTTCATATATATTAAGATATGACATTTATTATTAATTATTATTATTATTTATTGTTTATTGGCCATGAAGTCGTAACTCCTTGAGTTCATCCAAAACAGATACATTTAATTGTATAGTACACATTAATGTAATTAACAATAGGCGATTATATACATCTAACACTTAACAAATAAAAAATATTAATTTCATAAAGTGTTTTAATGGATTATGCTTAAAAAATTTAATTACTTATTCTAAGTGATGTCGTTACAGAGATAATTGATTATTTCAAAATCATAGCACGTAACCATTAGGAATTGAGCCATTTTTATCTCAAGTAGATAAGCACGTGCGACTATTGTCCGTCATCTTTGATAAAAATTCATTATTCATCCAAGTTTCGAATTCAATCACTTTATTGAGAATTTAGTCAAATAAAAAAAAATCTAAAAAAAATTCACTTCCCAAAAAAAAAATAAAAATAATTCAAACAAAAAAAAAACATGAGAATTTGAATAAGTCGTTGAAAAAAATTCGACAAAAAACTAAAATGGCTACATCTGAAAGATAGTGGACAGAAGTTGGACATTAACACGCAAGAGCTTCCGGTTGTCCTTTTAAAATTTTTTTTCGAGGGAAGATCTGCGTGGATGAAATGAGTTTCAGAGTCGAGCAAGAACTCGTTTTTCTATAAACCCCTTTTGGCACCCACTCTTCTTGATACTCCCCTTTGGTTCCTCTGCTATCCTTTGCAACCTCACCCCCCCCCTCTCTCTGTCTTTTTATCCCTTATGCCGGTGGATAACGTTTGCAACGTAGACCGCAACCGCGACGAGTTGGCTGGGTTTATTGGTTTTTACCGGCACACAACACAGTCCGATATTTTTTTATTACGACGCTACCCGAGCAAGCTTTTTTATACTCACCCCTTCGCATTGTTGCCAGCAAAGAGGGACTTACGAGCGCATAATATGTATCGTGCCTTACTCCCTTTCCCTTACAAGCTAAAAAAAAGCAACCGAGAAATTTATATATTTTTTACTCGCTTTCATACTAAAGCTAATAAATTTTTTTTAAACTCAACGACAAGTTACTTGTCCGCGTAAATTAAAATTAATCGTTAGCAAATTTGAAATTTTTTTTAATAAAAAAAAAAAGCATAATTTAAATGTAATTTTATTACGGAAAAAAGGGAATTGTATTTAAAAAAGTTAAGTAAGAAAAAATAATTTCTTTCTTGATTTCTGAATGTAGAATGCGAAAATGAGCATCTCGTCTTTTTGAGAGCGAGGGTTGCTATGAAGAATAAAAAAAAAAAGTAAAATAAAATAAAAATAGCAAAGCATTAAACGCAAACAAGGGTAGCAATTTCGTGAGGGGACTTGAGTGAGCTGAGAGCCCGCAACCACGAGAGGAAAGAAACCGAGCCCAAGATACGAAAAAAAAAAAAGTACGTGCCGTGAGAGGGTTAAAGCTACAGATGGGGGTTAAGAACGGTTTAAAAAGCCCGCAACGCAGTCACACGATACTTTTTAATTTAGTAAAAATGCGCATTCATACCATACAAGTATTTTCGTAGTACCTTTTCTGTACCGCGAGTGGTTATAAAGGAAAGAGAGTTGTAGATAGGGGTTGCAATTTTCTAAGGGGATGAAGCTCTTCGAGGGCTTCTGGACTGACTTCAATGGACTGGCTTCACGTTATGCCAGTTACTCGACTACGATTAAAGACCACCGTCGAGAATATGCCATTCCCAGAAAGTGTAATTGACACGGATTTATTGTTCACCAGTTTTATTTTATTTTTTTTATTAACCCCCTGCAGAAAATATTTTTTCCGTCCTCCCACAGACAAAACCGACTCATCTCTGGATTTTATAAATCTGTCTGTTCAATAAAATTTAAAGTCTTATTGTAAGGATCCTTTATTTGGTTTCCGGCCCGAAATCACTAAAAAAATTTACGGGGTAATTAGGAGTTTACCTTTGTTTGAAATAAACGCCTGTAATTTAATCGCTTGTAATGACGTACAACGACATTTATTGACGATGTTTGACAATGATTAACCTCAAGATATTTTTATTGAGTTATATATATTGTAAAGTTTAAAGTGGTGAGTAAAATTGTGAAAATGATAATATGAGGACGAGGTTTGACGTGAATGAAGCATGCAAGGGTTGTAATTTTCTTGAAATTGGTAACGACGCTGCGGTCATAAGGGGTAAGGGAAGAGGAAGAAGAGCAGGAGGTTAAAAGGAGTCAGGTAGGTTGGAGGAATTGGGGGGAGGGGGTGACAATCGACTGGAGCTCAGGGTTCGGGGTAGAGGTAGAGGTAGAGGTAGAAGTAGACGACCACGATGAAATAGCTAGTGAGGAAGATAATTCGAAGTAACCACGACAAATTCCAATATCTAGAGAAATATGCGTGGTGGCGCGTCGTTACCAACTTCCGTACTCCATTGGGGGAATGAGTTTCCACAGTAGTGTCTAACCTTCGTCTTATTAGGATAGAAATATGCGGTTTGACCTGGCTCATACCAGGTAACAAAATAGCCAGCAATCCGTAATTAATTACTTGGGTTGAGACTTAAGTCCCCTGTCCTTATTTTTTTTTTTTTTCTATTAATCCAATAGCTGAATTGTATAATTTGTTTGTTCTGCTGGTTAATTATCAATCGCAGTGACGTAGTTAATAAATTTACTGAAGGAATAGAAAATTTTCTTACCCCGATTTAGGGGAGGTCGCATTGAAGCTTAAGAAAGAGCCAGTGTGCCCGGCGTAAAGCGATTCTGGGAAAATTTAATTAAAACAATCAAATTATGGGAGGAGACGACAACGAGGACGATGAAAACGACGGGTGAATCGGTTGGGAGAGCTGGCAAGAAAATAAGGGCGACTACCACCCGTTTTCTTCACTCATTTTCTCAACTGACTAACCCCCTGTTATTTTCACTGTCACCACTTTCGGCTACAGCTACTAGCATATTTTCAGATGGAAAAATTTAATTTTTCGTTAATTAATTTAAATGGGAGAAGAGAATAAAGCATTTTAAGGATGTTCTTGAGCTATTGTATTAGTGATAGACTTAATTTTTTATGCAGGATGCAGGATATGTGAGTGAAAGCCCCTCAAAATCACCCCCGAGCTCTTAACGGAAAAGAAGATACTGAACAGAGTATCACGTGCTCGGAAATCCTGATGTATTTTTACGATTCGTCGGCTAAATTCCTGACCACGAGGGCTAAGAAGTACCACTTTATTTTTTGCTTTCAACCTTTTCACTCTAGTAGAGACGCGTGAAGCATTCTTAAGAACTGAACACACCCGGGTGAAAAAGTCTTTAGAAAAAGTACCGAAAGTGGGACAGAAAGCGGGTAAATTTAATTTACAAAAAATCACTAGATCAATTGGAAATCCGATAAATAATAAATGTCAGAATTAGAGGGGGTGAAGGTTGACATAAGGGGGTAGAATACACTGGGGTAAGGTACTTTCTTCAAACAGAGGCCTGGCAGCGTTATTGGAAAACGATGATTTACGATAATGGGTTTTTTTTCCCTTACTGGGTGAGATCATCCCTTCTCTTTTCCACCCCCAGTCTAAGAAGAAAAGAGAGCCTGGGAACCCGGGGTTACAACCGCTTTCGAGACTCCGAGGTGGTTAATAACGTTAATTAATATTTCGCAAGAGGTTTGGCGGTCGTGGATACGTACCAGCCTGTAATGGGTGGCAGAGCTTCGGGAAGAAGGGAACACGCTAAGAATCAAGGGGTTGGAGATTACGGTAACGCGTTCTCAGTACGGCAATCTGCCAGCTGGCAACCAGTTTAGACGTCTACGTCGACCAATTGTGGCGACCTGCGACAGTTTACTCTCTTTTCACTAAATTTTCGAGGCCAACTTTCCAAAGCCGTCTTATTTAACAATAAAAAAATCTATATTATCATTATTTTAAACAATAAATTTTTAATAAAATTCCAATTCAAATAATTTATAAATTATGAGGCCTACGTAAAATGTCAATGAATACTTTTTTATAGTAAATTTAATTTCCTATAATTTTGCTTCTATAAATTTTTGTCGTATCTGTGATAAATAAGTCATAATTTCAATTTTAAGTATCCAGTTTATAATTTAATTAGGAATCTAACCTCATTAATGATCTAGCGACTTTGAAATTAAAATTCTGAGGAAACTATTCAAAATACGACAAATTCATACTTATACAATTTTATAGGAAATAAAATTTTCTACAAAAAAGTGTTGATTGACTTTATTCGTAAGTTTAATATTTTAGACGGAATTTTGATTCAAAGTCAAGCCTAAGAAATTTCAGACAAAATTTTGAATCCCAGACAAAATTTTTGTTGCCATAATTTAAATTATGATTATTATTATAATTATTTATAGAAGTTATGTAAGGTGGACAGTAAGAAAATGTAAAATAATTTTTTATGTTCATACCGAGAAATTTAAATCCAGCGCATCAATATTTTATTACGAAAAAAAAAAAATTAATGTAAATTTTACGAGATTTTACGACAATGTAATCCCCACATCGGCTTGACAATGACGACTGCAAAGACGCCTTTCGTTATTTTTTACTGGTGAGTGAGTTGTCAGCCCTCCGAACATCGACCACCGACTGTGAGGGATGATTTTTATTTTCTCGACCAACCGCCCGGTCTACGACGTGCAGACTTTTCTTCACTGTCTTCTGACATGAATTTCTGAAAATTTTCTAAACTCGTGTAAGAGCAAAATTGAGCTTTAATTTCGGATTGACTAGAAGCTGAGTAGAGAATCTGGGGCTCTAGAGAATGATACAAGCGTGTGCAGAGATTTAGGGGGCTGGGGATGAGATGAAAGAATGGGAAAGTGAAGAAGCGGGGAAGTGGGGAAATGGAATGAGTTAGTTAAAGGAATGAAGGGTGTGACATAAAGCCGACTACTGAGGATTGCGTACGAATAACGGAAATTAAGTGTCAACTGAAAGAGAGAAGAGTTGAGAGCAAACCCTCCTTGACTCTTAAACCAGTTGGGGGTTCGTTTGTACTGAAGATGTTGAGACCTAAGCCCAAGAATTAAATGTATACGTTGCTGCAGATATTTTACTTTAGATTAAGTATTTTTTTAACGCATTATTTGTAAAAAAATTACATATTCATTGACTTCATATAAATTTATGTCTATAAATATTTTATTACTATTTTTTATTCATTCCCAAGTGAGTAATTTTTGAAAATACTTTGAACGAATAATTACATAAAATATTGGTAATAAAAAAATTTATGTTTTTATATATATACATGTATATGAAGATATCATTTTGAATTTGACGTATTGCATATATATATTTTCAAGTTTTATTAAAATTTTGAACTGAGTCACTATACTCATAAGTGTTCATATGCGACTGAACTCCCATGTCAAAATCATTTTCTCCATCTGCCAAAAAATTTTATTATCATAAAACAAAAATATGGATTTTTATAAAATTATCAATCAAGGAGACTAAACTTTCAAAAATAATATAGTTTTACATGAAAAAAAAAAATGAATTTATTTAGAGTAGATAATTAACAATTTTGTAATTTGAAATTTAAAAAATCGCCTATTTCGCTTCATGGCGCCCATTTACCCACGACTTTTTTTTATTACCAAGTTCTATAATATTTACATATATTCGAAATTTTATACTGATACAAAGTATTGAGGGTAAAATGGGGCCCTTAGAAAATTTAATAAAATTAAAAAAGAAAAATTATTGTGACCCGAAAAAAAGTTTTTTTTTTTAATGAAGATATTGGCAAATTATTAGATACTTGTTAAATATATGTAAATTTAAAACATGTATGGTAATTAAAAACAACAGATTTTTCGTGACCCACACGGAAAGAACAAGATGGTACTGGCTACTTTTACGGAAAAATACTAATGAAAACTATTGGAAAACACTAATGAAAAACTAATAGTCTTGTATTTTCGCGGACTAATGCTTTAGTGTCATTAGTGCGTGTAGTTCTGTTAGTTAGTGTTCTCGGAATTTTTAGTCTAATACACGGTAAAAAATGCATTTTTAGGTTTGTTCGAGCTACTCCATATTAACTGTGTGCACTTTGATTATCAATATCTCACCTTACAAACGATCAAAAATTCTAATTTTTTGAAATTACATGCAGGACATATACACGGTAAGAAATGCATGGCGTTCAACACCATGCTGGTATGGTCTCAAGACAGATACTAAAATAGTATGTGAAATATTCCATGACAGTATTGCAACGAGTCCCAGAAGTATGGCGTTATTTACTATACTGTATAGTACTGGAGCTATTGTATTGCTCACACGTATGCATAGCAGGCACGGTGAAACAGCATAGCCCTGAGACCCATACCACATTGCTACTAGTTTTTCCCGCCATAATTTTTGGCGTGTCAATAAATGTATACTATCGTATTACCGCCAAAACTATATATATGTAGTTAGACTAGGTTTATCTGCCAGAAGCATTCTGGATACGGCAACGCAGTATGGGCCTGACGGCCATACTGATATTGCGGCGTCCGCGACAACTATCGCTAGTGTTCCCGATGAAAAAAGATTTTATACAATTGTATAAAATTATATACAAAAAATGGCCTGATCCAATTGTATACAACTGTATAGGAATTGTATACAATTCTATACAAATTGTATACAAGTCTATATAATTATACACAGAAAAAAAAAAATCTTGACTCAAGAAAATTTTTCTTCAACCAAGAAATTTTTCAGCGAGTGGAATGAAAACCGGAAATTTCTTGAACGAAGTGAAATAATTTCTTGAATTTTAAATCTTCAATTAAGAAAAAAAATTCTTAAGCCAATACATATTTCATACTTGGTCCAATAATAGAATTACTTGTTTTAAAAACTTGCAGTTTTTAGTTTAATAATAATTTTTCTTAACCTGAGTATGTTACTTACTTAAACTAAGAAATAAAAATATTTAGTTCGAGAAAGTTATACACTTAATTAAAGAACTATGATGTTTTGAAACAATAAACGGTACGAACTCGAACTAAAAATAAAGGGAGTTGATTCAAGAAATTTAAACTCTTGGTTTGAGTATAGTGTACTTTCTCTGACCAATCACACGAAAAATCTCAAACCAAGATTACTAGAGTCTCAAGCCAAGAAAGTTTTCTCTTGGATTCTCACTCATAGGTGCTCCCTCCTTCGCACCCGAAGGAATGAATACTCCCCACTCTCTCTCTCTTTCTCACACTAGCGCAGCAAACGGATTTTGAGTTCACCTTTTTATTTTAAATAAATTAAAAATTAAATAACCAAATTATATTATTATAATAAATTAATTGATTAATGTAATTAAATAATACTGAATAATTTCTCAATTTTTTTTGTAATTAAATTCGTTTTTTTTTTTTTCAACTTTTTTATATTTATGTCGAAATTCATTTATGAACGATTCATACAATCCGTTCAGTATTTTGGTAAAATGTCAAAACTAACATTTTTCTAAATTATTGGCGATAACATTTGTAATATTAATTCTGGGTTTAGGATTTAAAAATGTGACTGACCATAAGCCAGTGTGGTTCAGTATATGTGGGCAAAGTAAACGTAGTCTAGCAAAGGCTGGGATGGCTTAGTTGGTAAAGCTCTCGCGTGACGCCGAATCGATCTGGGTTCGATTCCTCGGTTAAGCGATATTTGTTTATTCTCAATTTGTTTAAATATTTAACTTATTGCGAAACTTGCCCATCCCTTATAAATGCTTCTGATTCAGTATTTATTTGCTTCACAGCATTGTTTGTAATATTAAAACAAAAAAAAAATTGTTCATTAAAAAAATGAAACAAAAAAAAATAAAATTTTTTAGCTCGATAGATTTATTTGCTTAATTAAAGAAATTAATTTTTTGGCTGGTAATTTTTTTTTTGTTTGCGACAAATAAAAAAATTCTTGGCCCAAGAAAGTTTCTTCTTGGTTTAAAAAATTTTTTTTCTTAGTACAAAAACTTTTTTTTTAGCTCAAGACATTGTTTCTTGACTCGATAAGGTAACAGTCTTTAGACAAGAAACAAATTTCTCGAGTTAAAAACAAACTTTCTTGGCCCGAGAAAATAATGCTTTAAACCAAGAACAAACTTTCTTGGGCCAAGAAAGTTTGTTCTTGGTTTAAAACGTTATTTTTCATGGTTCAAAAACTTTTTTGTTTCAGCTCAAGAAATTTTTTCTTGACTTAAAAACGTAACAATTTTCAGCCAAAAAAAAAATTTGTTGAATTGAAAAAAAAATCTTCTCGAACCAAAAAAAAAATTTTTGGGACCAAGAAAGTTTTTTCTTGGTTTAAAGAATTTATGTTTTAGACTAAGAAAATTATGTCTTCCGCGAAGGAAATAATTTCTTGATCCAAATAATTTTTTTACTTCAATAAAGTAAGAAATTTCGCTTGGTTCAAGAAAAAAATTTCGAAGACATTTTATTTCTTGTTTCAAGATTTCCTTTTTTTCTGTGTATACAATTTTATAAAAATTATATACAATTCGATATAATTGCAATAATAGAATTGTATACAATTTGTATAGAATTGTATAAAATTTCTATACAATTTGTATAGAATTTTATACAATTTCTATACAAATTGTATACAATTGGATCGGGCCATTTTTTCTATCCAATTATATAAAGCCTATATATAATTATATATAGTCTATATATAATTGTATAAAATCTTTTTTCATCGGGTTACTATTCCCGCAATGGTCGAATCATCTATGCATACAATTTTATAACCTATAAAAATCTTCGATACCACACAGTATGGCGTTCACGCCCATACTGGCATGGTGATATCCGCGAAATATTTCTTACCGTGTAAGCGTAATGCACTTATTCCTTAGTATCGATAGTATAACCCGATAAAAAAAATTTAGAACCAATTATATATATGTAGATTACTATTTGTACTGATTAGTTGATGTTTGTTCAACTTTTTATCAATAAAAAGTTACTCGTTATTACTGGGGCTCGAACCTGGATCCTTCTGCCTATCAGTTGAAGCTTATGTCACTTTGCCATACCACCCCGGATGATACTCAGTTAAATCTGAGGTCTTATAAAAAATTAATTAAATAAAAAATAATTGAAATTTTGATATTTTTATTTTTCATTAGTCTCCTTAATTGATCGAGTAATTAAAAAAAAAAAAGTGTTCACTGTGCTTGACAACTTCAAAAACAATTTGAGGCCTATGTTGAGGACTCAATCGAATGCATCCTGCGATAAAATGAATTTATAAAATTAAAAAAAAAATAAACAGTAATTGAATACTTGTATTTTTATAATTATTGGCTTGATAAATCAGAAATTATAAAATAAAAAAATTGATCACGTCAACATAATTACCTGATATAAAATAAAAATATAAAACAATAAAACAAGTAAAAAACATATTTTTCATGATAAATTAGAAAGTTAACTAGTTTTACTCTAAATGCGCGTTAATTAAGAAAAATTAAAAATAGTTATTAACTACTGGACTTTGATTTGAGTTTGACATATCGCTTATCGTAACAATGCGTCATAAATCACAACAATGTAATTATTTTTAAATTAACTCTAGTGCTTATAGAAAAAAAACAATAAATTATCGGTTAAAAAATAAAACTTTTTTTTTTTATTTCAAACAATTAAATAATAAATTTTTTGTTTTTTTATTTTCTAAAGATTATTTATTTTTAATGCACAATTACAATCAATAAAGTTTTATTTTAAAACTTTTTGCGTTGGCTTATTTGCCAACGGAGATTAGAAATCAAAGTAAAATTCTTTGGTGTACTGGTCATTTTTATTTTCTTCTGGAATTTCTGGCGGATGATTGACTTGACGAGCGACACGTCGATGGTCTAAATTAAAATGTAAGTTATTAAAAAAAAAAAAAAAAACTGAGGGCTTGTAAAGATTTTTTTAATTTACTTTTGATTTTATCCGTTACAAATTCCTCATCACAACTTTTTTTTGGTGAGTCTTCTACTTGACGAACAACACGAAAATTTTCTAAATAAAATATTTATGTACTATGAAATTTATTGAAAAATAACATCTTACCCGTGTCAAAATCTAAGGCATGCTTTGAACCTAAATGAGCATTGAAAACCTACATTAGACTTTTTACGACATAGACATTGTAAAAGCTTGAAATGGACCGACTTAGGCTTACAAAGGCTTGAATTAGACCTACAGAGTTATAAATCGTAAAACGAACGTAACTAGACTTAACAGAAGAGAGGACTTGCAAGGAATACTACGAAAAGGCTAAATTGTTAAATTTGCGGACTACTGGAGAACTGATGCAAGTGACCCAGTCATCTCTCCAGTGGGCTAATGACACCCGAGGGTGGATTGGGTCCCACAGACAGCCTGGGACCAACAGAGGGTCGATTTAAAAAAATCCTACGACTAGTAAAAAATAGCTGCAAGTGATCCAGCGATTTTATCAGTACATTAATGACACCTGGGAGTGGAATAGGACCTTGAAGCAGCCTGGGACCAACAGAGAGTCGATTCAAAAAATTCTAAGCTCGTTCATTCCATGATATATGTCTTTGTAGATCTAATGCATGCCTCTGTACGTTCGTTTATTTCAAGCTTTTTCAATGATTGTGTCCTAAAAAGTCTTATTTACGTTTTCGATGCTCATTTAGGTTCAAAATATGCCTTAGATTTCGACTCAGGTATACATTATATAGAATCAGTATTATACTCGATGTCACTAGATGTATAAAATAGCTTGTGTAATGAATGCGCGAAGAAAAACGCATTTAAATGTCTCAAGTCAGCGTCATGCAGTCAGAGTTATAAAAATAATTTACTTTATTATTATTAAAAAAGATTTACACTTTGAAAATTGGATGCTATGTTTAATAATATTCTCTTATAAGAACTTAACTCATTAAAAAAAAAAGCTATCTTTGGTGTTATGTCATATCAATTAATCGAGATATGTAAGGTTATAAAATTCAGCTGACGTTGCCTTGATCTACACATGCGCCTGTTGATTAATTAAGTGCGCATGTGCAATCTAGGCAGCTGAATTTGAAGACTAAAAATAACTTTCCAAAAAATCTAAAAGACTAGTAATTTTAAAAATAAAATATTTTTAAAATTTACCTGAAAAGACAGAAATTTGCTCAGGAAGTTCTTCTGGTGGAAAATCTACTTGACGAGTAACACGCACAGGTTCTGAGTTTAATTAGAAATTATTTAATGAAATAAAATGAAAATTATCAATTTAAAAGAAAATTAATTTAATTACCTATAGGCTCATCGATTACAATTACATTTTCTGGAATTTCTTCTGGTTGATCTTCTACTTGACGAGCTACACGAATAGTGAGTCCTAAATAAATTTGAGTTAAATTTACAGAACTATTGTAATATTTTATCTGAATATATTAAAATATTGCTAAATAATTTATTTAAATTGCTTTAATTACCTGAAGTTAAATTAAGAAGTACAAGTACAACTAGAGGAATAAAAAAATTAATTGTCATTTTTTAATATTTTTATTTATCACCGGTCTATATATTTATATTTATTTTTTAAGTTAACACTTGGAAAGATTCAGTCGTTATGACGATAGTAATTTAAAAGTTACTCTTTATATATTTGTCTACTTCGTAGTTGACTGATGAAGCAATGGCTATCCGAGATATAAAAATCGACGTTAATTGGTTCCGAGAATTTTGAAAAAATCTATTAGTGATTAGTGTGATATTCTAGGAAATTTTTGTAGACATATATAATTCTACTTAATGGACATTAAAAATGTTTTTGTGTAAAAAATACATTTTTTTTTAATTACTTTGTTATTTTCCATGACGACTATTTTTTTATTATGAGCTACATTTAATGACTATGAAGTAAATAATAATTCAACGGTCAATAGGTAGACATTAATTATTTTGATTGAATAATATGAGTCACTAAAGTGATGAATAATATGATTTTTTTTTTTTTTCAAGTATTTTATAAGCTTTTTTTTCCAGTCCTTGAAATATTTAGTAATCTTATCTGGTAGTAAAAATGTTTCAACACTAATTGAAACTGCTATAAAAAGAAACAAAATTTATTGTAAACAAAAACTAAATTCTTTTGAAATAAAAAAATTATTCGTTTTAAAAATTTTTTTATTCACAATTCAAGAACCATAAAATTATTTTAGTTTAAAATATATATTAGCCTCCAAAGTATTTTAAAAATTTTTGCTAGTCATGACTGAGAACTAATTTAGATAAAATTGTTACCCATTAAGTAACTGAGATAAAAAATTCCACCTATGGAATTTTGTTAAACTATTTTTTATTTTTTAAATACACTGAGAAATTATTCTTGTTTGAAATGCTATGGTGTCATTACTATGATAGTAATCGGGACCGTGTCGGCCTCCTGACCAAAATTGAAATAAACACATGGAAAAATTACTATGGCTATAGTAAAACTTACAATGCACTGTAAAAAAATTTCGACGTGAACGCAGATTCAATTCGGAGTGGATGACTGTGTATTTATTTAATTCCTTTGGAGTAAAATTTACTACTTAAGAGCTTTTATTTAAATATTAAAACTCCAAATGGAAGTGAATGTGGATTTTAATATACAGTGAAAAATTTGGAGTGATTACGGATTTTAATTCAATCGGAATTCACTCCATTATTCGGAGTTCCGGAGTTTCGAAAAAAATCACTCTGCATACGGAGTAAATTTGGAGGTTATTTTTTCAGCGGAGTGACCTGGATTTCATTTAAATCCACATTCACTCCGACCCAGAGTTTCAATATTAAATTAAACTCCCAAATTTAACTCCAAGGGGAATCAATGAATAAACAGTCATCCACTCCACGGTTTCATATTTCATTAGATGACTAAAAATTCAAATTTTCGAAGTTCATTAGCTTCGAAAATTTGAACTTTTACATTTTGAACTTTGAATAATTTAGTATATCTTACATCAAAAATAATTTTTTTTTGATATAATTATTTTTTTATTCATTCATCATCATCATCCACATAGTAAAAGTTCAAATTTACCAAAGTTCAAGTTGCCAAAGTTCAAATTACCAAAGTTCAAATTGTCCAGTTCAATTTTCAAAGTTCATTAGGTTAGTCACCCACTCCACATTTACTCTGGATTTACTCTGCTAATTTTTAGTGTAAAATCTAGATAACTCCGAAATCACTCCGCTGAAAAAATAAACTCCCTATTGACTCCGTATGCAGAGTGATTTTTTCTGAAACTCCGTTATTCCGAGTGCTGAAGTAAATTCAGATTTAGAAAATCCGTAATCACTACAAATTCACTCCCGCTTTTTTACAGTAAGATTACAGTAATTTTTTATATAACCGTTGTCAATTTTACTACGGCCATAGTAATTTTTCCATGTGTTTATTTAAATTTCCGTCAGTGGCCAAAATGGTCCGGCTATACTATGACACCATAGAATTTCAAACAAGAATAATTTCTCCGTGTAGATATGAAAATTAGTTTAATATCAAATGCCTTAATAATTTAATACGATTGAAATGATCGAAAAAAAAGTTTTATTTTTATTTCAATAAAAAATAATCGTAGATTGGATTTTGGAAATGTGATCGTAAAGAGACGTGATCCTGGAAAGCTAGAAAAAGAGGGTAAGTGGGGATAGGGTAGTATAAAAGGGTGCTTCGGCAATCATATTTATGGGTAAGTTGGGTCGTTGGTTGAGTCGAGCCGGAGATCCGGTTGAGATCTCTATCAAGTTACTTATAAGAAAAAAAAATTCTTCAGATATATATATGTATGTTTGTACATATATACATACATACATACATACATACATACACATGTAGACCCGCGTCAACATATAAAAGAATATATATATATAACAAGTATGTCTCAGATGTGAACCACGGATTACCCTGGAAAATAGAATTCTTTACGAGATGTATCTATATATAAATAGGGGTGCAGTATTTTTACGGTGTATCTATATACGATATAACCATCTATACGATCTCAAGGATATAGATTTCTCATTTCATTTCTTTTTTTTCGCGAAAAATTTTCTTATATAAATATATATACATAAGTGTTATATATGTGTATAAAAAAATAAAAATAGAGAAAAATAAAGAGAGAATGGAATCAATCCCCTTAGATGTGAAGAGCAATCGTCCGTATAGTAACGTGATTCGCTTCAATTCACATACTCTATATATTGACCTACGAAGCCACTCTTGTCATTGTACTAGTTGGTTATTTATTACTCAACTGTTTCTATGTCTGGATTAGTAAAAAATTTTATTTAAGTTTATTTTATTTGGTGGCGCAATTAGTATGAAAAAAACGTTTAGGGTTTAATGTAAATTTTTCATAGAAAATTCAGTCTGGTAAAGACACCGACTCTTGATTTGTAATTTAATTAACGTCGTTATGCTAATAATCGTCTTATATATATTTTTTTGACGCAGGATAATTCGTGTGATTTAAATAAAGAAGAGCTAAAAATTTTTTCGAATTAAGGGGGACCACTAGTGTCAAATTTTGAAAAAATCCATTTTTTTCGCATATTTCGATAGTCTATAGCTTCAAAAATAACATACTACAATTTCTAGTGCATATCTCGAATGGTTTTTTGACTAACAGTCATCTGAAGAGCAACCGCTTATCGGTTCTCAAAAATACATTTTTCAAAATTGCTGCAGTTATAACTTGAAGACAAATCATCATATATATTTGATTTGAATTGCAGCTTCTTTTATATCGATACTGCCATTCTAATACGTCGTATCCCACATTTGGGAAATTTTTCAGGAGACGATAAAAACGTTTCATGGTTGGCAAAGAAAATTATTTGTAATATGTTTACATTGGTATAACCTACAAATTTATTTTCATGTTTTTCATAAAATACAGGCATTTGTAGTGAATACATAATTTTGAATCATATGCTGTAAAAAGAGTCAAAAATTGTGCATAATTACCTTCTTACTAATGTCGTTAATTACTTCGTTAAAATTAACTTAAAATTGAAAATGTTAAGCGTGTCTGAACCTATGCGAAAATGGGATACGACATATTAGAATGGCGCGAAAGTCTGCATGTAGGATACGACATACTAGAATAATTATTTAAAAATACTAAATAAACAATTTGACCTCTAAAATTTTGATACGAGCTGCACATTGTTACAATGATTTCATTTTTCAAGAAAAGTGAAAATGTCAAATTTTGTGGGATACGACGTATTAGAATGGCAGTATCGACATGTTTCTACGTTCCATGAACCTCCAGTTATCCGATCGAATCAAAAATGTAATTTTGTCAGGCCAAAAATCATCAAATTTTCGCGCCAAATTTAAATTTTTTTTTTAAATTCCGCCATTTTGTTAAATTTCACTTTTTTCTTAGCCCGAGCGTCTCGGTACGGGAAATACCTTTTAGTTTAATAAACTTTTTGGTTTTTTTGATTTCCTGCACTGTGAAGGTCGCTATCACTGCAGTGGGGGACTTTTTTTTTCGAGCCTTGAGAGATTGCGAATAACTCGCTGAATTTTTAATTTTTTGGTCCAAAAATTTCATCATGTATTTACTATACATCCACAAATTTATCCCCAAAAAATTTAAAAAATTCCATGCAGTAGTTTTCTTTAAAAAAATTCCCAAAAATAATCTTTTTTTCAGGCGGCCATACTAGTGGTCCCTCTGAAGTAAAATAAAATTTTGATAAATTTTTAAAGTCAAATTTATTCAAAGCTCGAGTATAATTGTCACTAAAAACAACAATCAAGTATTTTTCATTAAAACAATTTAATTAATTTGAAATTGTTAATTTTCTTTCATGTCTTTACTTAAACTTTAGTAACACTCTCGACACTCACCAACTTCTTTAATAATACAACTGTTTATATTCACACTTTTTGTAACAAGCCCCAGATTACATAATAAAAAAAAAAACAATCCCCTATAAGAAAGACAAAGGAAAAAAGTAAAACCGTGTCAGAAAAAAGCAATAAACATAAAAACAAATAAACGTATAGTATATTATAAAAAATACTCTTCTTAATTAATATGATAATAACTATTATTATTATTACTACTGTCGCCATTGTGTTAAATGTATCCACACCCTCCTGAACTCAACAATAATAACAAGTACGCCGTCATGAATTGCTAATCTCACATAACAACTCCCTGGTAGCATATTTTTTTTAACTGCCTCAATAATAATTTTTATCAGACTTAATAACGAAAATAAAAAAAAAATTTCTTTCATCTCCCGGCAGTGAAAAATTAAAATAAGTATTTCTTCTTATTGATAATTTAAATTTACCTGCATGAAAATACCATATATGATAAATATATATGGGAAAATATATAATCAATATGGGACCATATAAATGTCCAAAAACGATATATATTTTCTTATATATAATATAGTAAGTTTTAATATCAGTAATTATATACGTAAGTTTATAAGTTAATACATGTATTATATATATTTATAATTATATATGTAAACTTATAAGTTAGCACATATATGTATTACATATATTGATAATTATATATACCCTCGCAGATTTGAATCACGGTGGAAACACCGTAGAAGTGTAAACACCGTGGATCCACCGTGGTTACACGGTGGGTTTGTTCCATTTCACCACCGGGTATACACAGTGTATCCACTGTGATTACGCGGTGTATCCACCGTGATTCCACGGTGGCTTGACCACTGTGTATACACGGTGTTTCTACTGTGATTACGCGGTGTATCCACCATGATTCCACGGTGGCTTTGTGCTATTTCACCACCGTGGTTCCACGGTGTATCCACTGCGTAATCACAGTGGAAACACCGTGTATACACAGTGGTCAAGCCACCGTGGAATCACGGTGGATACACCGCGTAATCACAGTGGTAAAATGGAACAAACCCACCGTGTTTCCACCGTGATTCAAATCTGCGAAGGTATAAATTTGTAAGCTAGCACACATATATATATTCTGAACACAATGTTTGAATCTTACAACATAGAGAGGAAGACAGAAAAGAATAGATTTTATTTATTCTTACATATATGAGGAGACTTATATGGTTCTATATATCGAAAAATATACAAAAATTTATAAAGTTAAATACATGGTACATATATCGTGCCATATAATAATGAATTATATATGTATTCTTATTTTTTTTCATATATAAATAACATTTATTTTTGAATATATTAAAATTATAAGTTTTCAAATATATAAATAATATATTGAAGTTATACGGAAATATATAAAATCATATAAGAGAAAACATATATAGAAATATAATAAAATCGGCCAAAATCTATATATAGTTCTATATAAGATTTCATGTATAGTCACATATATATTTATATCTGTAACATATATTTTTTAGTATATGTTTACCATATATGATATTTCCATGCGGGTAACTATTGCGAGTATCAACAAAAGATTTAAGTGGCCCAATTTATTAGACGAAGCGGTTGCTTTTGATAATGAGCTGCGGAAATGGCTTTGATCAGACGTTAATTCTTGTAAGCATTTAATAATTTAAAAGGATATTTTATCGGTAGTGTGAGGGTACGTAAAAGCTCTTATAATTAAGCAAATATCTCTTTTGCTCTAATACATTTTATTACATTCTGGTTTATTCGTAGCTACAGTCCACTAGTAGGAACCCTCGACCGAACGAATCCCATAAATTCAAGACTTATGACGACGATCGCGCCCGAAAATGGTTTCCATGGATTCTCTCACTGCATTTACTCTTTCTCTCTTTCCTTTACTTTTACCCTCACCCCTGGCCCTACTCTAGCCCTTAAAATTTTCTCTATCTAACGCTCTTGGTTAAACTTGGTCTCTTTTTATCTCGAAAACGATCCGGTCTCAGCAGCCGAGAGCAAGTTAGTGAAATGTCTTTGCGGTGATTGAGCAAATATTTGACGAACTCGGCGACGTTCGAGCTAAAGGATGACAAGTGAGAGAGGGAAGATGAATTTTAGTCTTTCGAGTAAGTAAAGAGAAACCTTAAGGCTTTATATATAATATATATGTATATATAAATATAAAGCTGTTGAAAAACAGTTAGGAATATTTTTTTTCTCCCAATCTCTAGAGATAAAAATAAAAAAATAAAATGAAAAGAGGGTTAATGAACAAGTGACGCTCATCGGGTTTTCACGAAATTAAAACGCGTGGAATTAGCAACGAGTAAATTAAGAGAAACTGAGAACCGAGAACCGAGAAAGAAGACTGAGGTCGCGTTAACAGGGACATTTAAAAAACCCTTAAGCATCAGCAAGTCAACCCCTTTATTTCATATATTTTGTTTTTTTTTTTTTTAGTCTGGATTGTACGCGTGGATCTGGCGTCACGTCTCTGGCTTTTGCTTACCAATTATACAATTAAGTTAAGTATCACGGCTATAAAACAAACGTAATTACAAACCTTAAGCCCCTAGATAAATTAACAATTTATATTCCTTTGTTCTCAAAAAATTTTTACTTTTTGAATCTCAATACATTTAATATTTTATTGTGATGGCGTGAACTTTGACCTCAGAGATCGTTTAAAAAAATGGTATAGCCGATTTTTAAAAAACGAAGAAAATTCATTTATCCATGAAGTTTTATAGTTTTTTTAATAGTAATTTATTTATGGAAATTGTTCTCTTTTCCATAAACAAGGAAAATTCTGTTCATGCGCATCTGTTCCAGATACAAAGAAATGGAAAATCCTCCTACACCGAAATAAATAGATAGTACTGGTTACTGTTCTACGCAGTAATCGACGAAAAGTATACACTGAGAAAAAAGTGCATGGTTGTGGTAACTAGAAAGGGATGAGAATGAAAAAGTAGTCATCTTAACTAATATATCTAGTTTCTTGAACTATATCATAGTGCCCGAAACTATTTGAAAGTAGTAGTTTTAACTAAGCATTTGTTTTGTTGTGGTAACTATTCAATATTATTTCTTAGAACTTATTCTTCAGCAGAATCACAAATGTTTCAGCAATTGTACGATTATAATTTCATCAATTTAACATCATTTAAGTCGTCGACGAATATAATTAAGGATTTTTCTTCATTATTTTTTTGTAGTAAGAACACCATTTTTTACTTAATTACGTTCGCTATTGTCATTGTTCATTGAACTATAACACAGTTAAAACAACTATGATATCATCGTACATTTTACAACTATGTATTAGTTATCTGAACTGAGGGTAATAGTGGAGGCTTCATTGAACTATGTTTTTCATAGTTCAGAAAACCAGTTTTTTTTTTCAGTGTAGGGAAAAATGCATTTTAATATGACTGATTCATATTAGAACAGGAATAAGTCATTGCTTAACACGTACTATTACTTTTTAAACAGTAACCAGTTCTGTGGTACACAGAACATGAAACATATGACTGGTTACTGTTAAAATAGTCGTCGTTCATAGTTCAAGAGTATACAAACCTCTCAGCACAGCTTTTATTGCTGTATAGAATGCGAGAACTTACTATTTAGTGTCAGAAATGGTTACTTAGATCTTGTGTATCTTATTGACATCTAGAACAGTACTCAGTCCTGTTCTGACACGAACGGTTACTAACTTTATATGTGTCTTTACTATTTTTGACGCTACAAACACATATGAATTTAGTAATAGTTTATGTCAAAACAGGATCGATCACTGTTCTGGATATTAATGAGAACTACGAGACTTAAGTAACCATTTCTGTCACTAAATAACAAATTCTCGCATTCTATACAGTAATAAAAGCTGTGCTGAGAGGTTTGTATACTCTTGAGCTATAATCGACGACTATTTTAACAGTAACCAGTCATACGTTTCATGTACTGTATAGCACAGCACTGGCTACTGTTTAAAAAGTACACGCTGAAAAAAAAATGCTAACTATTATCATCTTGCAATAGGGAATGATTACCATCTGTATGTGATAATCATTATCATGCTTTTATGTTAACTATTCGTTTCTCGTATAGCAATAATTACTATTGCCGATAGTAATAGTTACCATCTAGATATTAATATTTCTTATGTCTAAAAAATTTTTGATTTTGCCTTCTAAGATAGCAATGATTATCATCACGGATAAGAATGGTTACTATCTAGATAAGAATGCTTGGCATCTCCGATAGGAAAAGTTAACATAAAAGAATGAGAATCATTAAAATGTAAGGCTGGGAATAGTTACTTCGTTAAGATGGCAAGTATTACCATTTTTTTTTCAGCGTGTAATAGTCCGTGTTAAGCAATGACTTACTCCTGTTCTAATATCAATCAGTCATATTAAAATATATTTTTCCCTAAACTTTTCGTCGATTACTGCACAGAACGGTAACCAGTACTATTTATTTTTTTCCCTGTAAGAATGTTTCATGTCCGAAAACCATAAAATTCCTTGAGCCCAATAAACTTATGCCAATGAGCCCATTAACTTTTTTTTTAAATTAGTGACTAAAATACTAAATCGGGCTATTTTTAGTACTACTTTATCTATTTTATTATTTTCTGTTTATGAACTTCTACAAAGAGGGTGAAGGCTGCTAGCGAATTATCAAGTATTATATTTTCATTTAAAAGGAAACTCAATAATTTATTCTGTGATTTAAACTTTTCAATTGTTTTCCACTTTTTAAAACATACGAATAAACGTAAAAGGTGAATGTGTGTTCATATATATAGCAAGAGATGGTTTTCTGAACGCCCTAAATGAGAAACTAGCTTTTACCTCGAGCATACATAATGCATAACTGCGCATCATTGTATCACCATTTCTTCTGGGTAAAACGTGGTATGGACGGATGGAGAAATCGTGAGGGGTCGTATATATATAGTATATATATATGCATACAGGGTGAGAGAGGTAAAAGGAGTTTTACGTAGGCGTCGCGAGTCCAAGGGTGAAGAGAAAATACTAAAGCTCTCTTTGTATTGCAAAGGCAGCTGCCAACGTGACAAAGACACCAACAATCACGACACATGTGACAAAGTGAAAATATACGGCCTTGTGAGACATTTAAACTCAAGCTTTTTAACCCCCGTATCATATTTTCTTCTAAAAAAAAAATAAATAGCTCCCGTTAAAAATTTTTCTAAAATATAAATATGATAGTCAGCAATAAAGTGATAAAAGTTTTATCGAAAATAATTATATACATATATATATTTTAAAATGTATATTAGTATTAGTTTGAAAATGTCTGGTGAGAAAAGTTTATGAGGAGGGAAGAGAGTAGGGGGTGAGAAAAGGGGATGCGAACTGGTTGCATAAATAAGGCGAGGAAATTTGCAATTATGAATCGGGACTAGAAATACACGGGTGCTTTTCTCGAGTCCCTGACGTGCATCGTTGTCGTACGTGGGGTTGGGTGGAAGGGTGTATACGTGAAGCCTTTAGTCGAGAGTATGGGCTGTGGGCTGTGGGCTATGGGGTGTAGGTGGAAAAGAGAAGGGAAGGGGGTGGGGGTGGGAGAGTGTCAGTGGAAAAGGGTGCGACGAGGCTGAGGAGATGAACGAAGAGGCGGGTGTCACGGAAAAGTTGAAGGAAGCACAGCTGACGAGTATGCAAATGTGGACCTCTACTCTCATACTCACTCTTTCTACCCTTATCCTCTTTACCCTCACACTCTCTCCTCTCTCCTCTCTTCTCATATATACTTGGATTTCATCCCGTCCCATCTCATTTTACTTTCCTCACTCTCTCTTACCCTCAGTACTTTGCTTTTCCTACTACCCTTATCTGTGTACTACGAAACAGTGCAATTCCGTGTGCTCCAGGGGCTTGGCATTTGTGAACAACTTTTATAGAATACACTCGGAAATTTAGACGCAGACGTACACGTAAATATAAAGGATACAATTGTTAAGTTTGTATACAAGTACTAAAGTTTTGTTAATAATTAAAAAATTTAATTATTTTTTTTTTTTTTATAAAAAAGGAAATTCGAAACTTTGTGTGCACTGGAAAAAGTTTCATTTAATAAATTTATATTTTACATAAATAAATTCCATATGCACGTGGGCAATTGGGTATTAATTTGTGATGAATAAATAATTTATGTAAATATATAAGTTTCGGAAATTTAATATATATTAAATAAATTTTAAATGCTTCAAAATCAACGGAGATTGATTTATTATTTATAATTAATTTATAAATAAAATAATTAGTTGGTTAATAAATAATTACATATTTTATTAATTATTTATGACTATCGGTTTTTTTTATAGATTGGTTTGAGTCAATTAATAATACTTTTAATTTTGAAATTAAAATTTAAGGTCAGGTATCCGGTTGTTTATATATTGTAAATATATATAGAGTAGCTTGAGCTATATGTCGTTAATTTTATTTATTTACCACAAATACATCTTTTATTTGATACAAATATATATTTTTTATTCAAGATATTAAATATATACAGATTTTATTTTTATTAAAAACAAAGTTATTAAAATGAATTATTTATTTCTGACAAATACTAACAATAATTTTAGCTAAAGCTTTTTGAATTCTTTAAAATTTAATTAGTGGCAATTGATATTTCAAATAGAAGTATCAGGATTTATTCATTTATAAAAAATATTTTTAATTTTTTTTTCGTATCTATGTTCTACTCGGAGAGAGAATTATGATAAATGTTCTTCGTAAAATTATGGAATATCAACCCATAACGTTACGGTAATAATTACTTGAAATTATCGGATACACGCCCATAATTTTGGGGAAAAGTTGCCATATCTATGAGAACAATTCCTATAATTATGGTACAAGTTCCTATATCTTATGGTAATTAAATTACTATAATGATTATCATACTTGGGAATAGTTTCCATCGTCACACAGGAATGAATCTTATATCTACATTGAAACGGTTTCTAGGTTAGTATGAGAATAAACCCTATACATCATGGTAACCGCTCCTGTAATATATGATGTGAAATATTCCTATAATGTTATGGTAACGATTACTATGCTAGTATGGTAGCTATAACCGTAATGTTGTGTTAATGATATCCACTCTCTTAAAATAAATCAGTGGATTTCACTGGAGAATCAGTGAAATTTCCCTGGTTCATTTTAAGAGAGCCTAATATAAGGAATTTTTAAATGGTATGGTAATTATTACTGTATATTATAGTAACGATTACCATAATGTTACGATAATCATTACCATAATATGAAGAGTTTTTTAATGTTACAGTAATAGTTACCACATTTTATAGTAATTATTACCGTAATGTGATGGTAATAATTACCATCATCTGAGGAATTTTTAAATGGTATGGTAATTCGTACCATATATTGTGGTAATCATGACTATATGTTCGCGGTAATCATTACCATATATTACCATAAATATATTGCGGTAGTCATTACCATATATTATGGTAACCATTACCACGAATTGTGGTAATAATTACTATATATTATGGTAACCATTACCATAATATGAAGTGTTTCTAAATGTCGCGGTAAAAGTTACTATGCTTTATGGAAATCATTACCACATATTATGGTAATGATTACCATATAATATAGTAATTATTACCACATATTAAAGTACTACATATAATACTTATCATAATATTATGGCAAGCATAACCATAATTTTATGGTAACCGTAACTATAATATCATGATAATACTTACCGTAGTATGATATAGAAGTTATTACCAGTATTGTATAGGAAATATTCTGATATCGTATAGGAAAAAAACCTATAAATAGGGATGGTTACCATAATTCGTATGTGTGCCATTCCTAGAACCAATATTTCGAAAAAAATCTGTTACCATACGATATGGGAACCGTTCCCATAATATTTTGTAATTGTTACCGAGAATTTCTCTCCATGTAGCCTTTTTTTTTACAAAATAAAATTTTATATTCTATTCGTTTCATTTTTTATCACTCGATACAAAACAAACTAGTTACAAGGTATCGACTCGTTCTCCTTGATGATAAGAAATGGTAAATAGTTTATAATTGTTTTTCTTTTCTTTTTTTTTTTTTTTTTTTGTATTCCACCACAAAGAAAAATATTATCCATTTAATTGCAGTAATGATAACATAAATGTATATAAGCACTCGTTTTACCTTCCAAATTATCTGTTACTTCTGTTCTTGTTGCAGTAAGTATTGATACAATTATTTTATTTTATTTTTTTATAATATTTATTATTCTATTAAATTGCATTTATAAATTGTTTGCTTTTTTTTTTCATGTTAAATTGAGAAGAAGAAAAAATAAAATTCAATCATGAAGATTATATATACAATGATATTCGTATTTGTCCTCTTGGTTGCGATTGCAAGCGCAGGTAAATAAATATATAAATATACCTGTACATTTATGTGGTCAGAAAGATATCACTTTTATAATATTTCAAAATTATCAGTCCCATCCCATCGTAGCTTACTATCAAAATAACGAGCATCAAAAATTATGAGAGTAATCAAATAATTTTTCGAGTTTACGAATTTTATACATAAAAAAAAATAATCTCAGTTGAAGTTAAAAACTTAAATATTAATTATAGAACACAATAGAAAGACTAAACATTTTATGAAAAATTCCCTGTTACAACTTTTTTTTTTTTTTATATAAATTTTTGAAATCAAAAATTCAATTTCCATGTGTTTTTTTTTTGCCATTTAAATACTCTTTGACTTCCCGGGTCGAGAAATTTGATCTGATTTTAGTATAACTGGACTGCATTTGGACTAATTGGTCAGTATATGAACAAATTTATCTATTTTAGAATTTTTATGACAATTCTAAGCTGTTTTTGATCCAAGGACAATCAAAAACAGACTGAAAAAAATAGCACGCAGAAAAAGTCTAATTTTGGTCTGAATAAAAACAAAAGAAGGCAAAATATTTTGAGAAAAAAGTATAATTTTGACCTACAGGCGACCAAAACTAGACTAAAAATTATTGAAAACGAGTCTGGAAATAGTCTAAATAAGGAATAGTACAGGCAAAGTTCGATTAAATTTCCCATGTTAATGAAATAAAAATAAAAAGAAAAATTGAGTAGAAAAAACTTAAAATTTTTATTTTATTTAAAACCCATCAAATTTTTTGACCCGAGTTATGATTGAATACAAAATTAGTAAAATTGAAATTATAAATGTAATTTTTTTTTTCCTCAATATATACATAATTGAAAATATATCTATTTTAATAGTAGAACCATCAGTGAAGAAACGCGAGGTTGAACCTGGTAATTGTTTTATTTATTCAGAAGTACTAAAATTTTTGATATATTAACAAAATAAAATTTTAGGTGTGTGATGATTCATTTTCATAACGTGGAGATCATCATAGAAGATCTACTGAAAAGTAGTATGATGTTACATAAATTGATAAATAAGATGCAAAAATCAATCCAATAAAAACAATTTAAAAATTAATTGTGTCATTTTATTTTTTAATCACCCAAAACCTATTTTAAAATATAGTGAAACCTAAACTTACAATTGACCTTCTCAATAAGACAATTTATCAATAAATTGAGAAAAATATAGATAGCCCGAACTGGGAATCGAACCCAGACCATGTCGGTATCGCGCCGAGTGCTTTTCCACTGATTGGCTTGAGTCAATTAATAATACTATTAATTTTGAAATTAAAATTTAAGGTCAGGTATCCGGTTGTTTATATATTTCAAATATATATAAAGTAGCTTGAGCTATATGTCGTTAATTTTATTTATTTACCACAAATAAATATTTTATTTGATACAAATATATATTTTTTATTTAAGATATTAAATATATATGTATTTCATTTTTATATAAAACAAAGTTATTGAAATGAATTATTTATTTCTGACAAATACTAATAATAATTTTAGCTAAAGCTTTTTAAATTCTTTAAAATTTACTTGGCAGCAATTAATATTTTAAATAAAAGTATCAGGATTTATTCATTTTTTCGTATCTATGTTCTACTCGGAGAAAGAATTATAATAAATGTTCTCAGTAAGTTTATGGAATATCAACCCATAACGTTACGGTAATAATTACTTGGAATTATCGGATATGCACCCAAAATTTTGGGGAAAAGTTGCCATATCTATGAGAACAATTCCTATAATTATGGTACTAGTTCCTATATCGTATGGTAATTACATTACGGTAATGATTACCATATTTAGGAGTAGTTCCTATCGTCACATAGGAATGAATCTTCTATCCACATTGAAACAGTTCCTAGGTTAGTATGGGAATAAACCCTATACATCATGGTAACCACTCCTGTAATGCATGTGAAATATTTCTATAATATTTTGGTAACGATTACTATGCTAGTATGGTAGCTATAACCATAATGTTGTGGTAATGATTACCATAATATGAGGAATGTCTAAATGGTATGGTAATTATTACCATATATTATGGTAATTATTACTACACTGTAAAAAATCACCGGGGTAAGTTCAAGCGGTGTAGGTGTTAAAATTATCGGTGTTAAATTTACCCCCGAAAGCGGTGTTAAAATAACGCCGCCGCCGGTGTAGATATTATTTAACGGTGTCAAAATATTTTACTTTGTGAATATTTTTACTTACTCGATCACTATACTTGTTACAAATCATATTTTTTATTAATTTTCATAAAGAACTGACATTGTTTGTGTTTTATAATCTTTAAAGTTAATACTCCAAGCGGACGCTATTTACCCCGCTTTTACACCAGTATCACTCCGCTTTTACACTGGTTACCTCGCTTTTACACTGGTTACCTCGCTTTTACACCGATTTTACTCCGCTTTTACACCGGTTACCCCGCTTTAACACCGGTATTTTTAACACCGGTGTATTACTTCTCCTACACCGGTGTAATTTTATTTTTACACCGGGCGGAGTTAAAACGAGTCCATTTTTAACACCGCTCTTTTTACAGTGTATATATTATGGTAATTATTACTACATTTTATAGTAATTATTACCGTAATGTTGTGGTAATCATTACCATAATATGAGGAATTTCTAAATGGTATTGTAATTAGTACCATATATTGTGGTAGTCATTACTACATGCTTGAGGTAACCATTACTATAGATTATGGTAATGACTACTATATATTATGGTAACCATTACCATAATATGAAGTATTTATAAATCTCACGGTAAAAGTATGCTGTATGGTAATTATTACCATAATATTATGGCAATCATAACCATGTATTGTGGTAATAATTACCATCTATTATGATAATTACTGCTATCCATCATGGTAATTAGTACCACATATTATGGTAATTATTACCAAATAATATGGTAATAATTATCACATATTATAGAAATACTTATCATTATATTATGGTAAGCATAACCATAATTTTATGGTAACCATAACTATAATATTATGATAATTGTTACCGTAGTATGACATAGAAATTATTACCATAATTTTATAGGAAATACTCTGATATCGTATAGAAATAAAACCCATAGATAGGAATGGTTACCATAATTTGTATACAAATATGTGTGCCATTCCTATAATAAATATTTCGAAAGAACCTGTTATCGCATAAATATGAGAACCGTTCCCATAATATTTTGTAATTTTTACCGAGCATTTCTCTCCATGGAGAGTTTTATTTTTACAAAATAAAATTTTATATTCTATTCGATTCATTTTTTATCACTCGATACAAAACAAACTAGTTACAAGGTATCGACTCGTTCCTCTTGATGATAAGAAATGGTAAACATTTTATAATTGACCAATGGCATTCAACTTTCGAAATGTCTATTAAATAGATACAGATGTTTGCGTATGTAAATTTTATTATAATTGTTTTTTTTTTTTTTTTTGTGTTCTACCACAAGGAAAAATATTATCAATTTAATTGCAGTAATTATAACATAAATGTATATAAGCACTCGTTTTACCTTCCAAATTATCTGTTACTTCTGTTCTTGTTGCAGTAAGTATTGATACAATTATTTTCTTTTATTCTTTTACAATATTTTTGTAATACATTATACATAAAATTATAACACTGCATTATTTATTATTCTATTAAATTGAACTTATAAATTGTTTGCTTTTTTTTCATGTCCAGTTGCGAAGAAAAAAAAATAAAAATTCAATCATGAAGATTATATATACAATGATGTACGTATTTGTCCTCTTGGTTGCGATTGCAAGCGCAGGTAAATAAATATATAAATATACCTTTTTTTTTTTCTCTATATAAATTTTTGAAATCAAAAATTCAATTGCCATGTTATTTTTTTTTTACTATTTAATGCTCATTGACTTCTCGGGTCGAGAAATTTGATCTGATTTTAGTGTAACTGGACTGCATTTGGACTAATTGGTCAGTATATGAACTAGTTTATCTATTTTTAAATTTTTATGAAAATTCTAAGCAAAATATTTTGAGAAATAAGTATGACTTTGATCTACACGCGATCAAAACTAGACTAAAAATCATTAAAAACGAGTCTTAAAATAGTCTAAATAAGGAATAGTACAGGCAAAATTCGATTTAATTTCCCATGTTAATTAAATAAAAATAAAAAGTAAAATTGAGTAGAAAAAACTTCAAATTTTTATTTTATTTAAAACCCATCAAATTTTTCGACCCGGGTTATTATTGAATACAAAATTAGTAAAATTGAAATTATAAAAGTAATTTTTTTTTTGCCTCAATATATACATAATTGATATATATTTATTTTAATAGCAAAACCAGCACCGTTGAAACGCGAGGTTGAACCTGGTAATTTTTTTATTTATTCAGAAGTACTAAAATTTTTGATATATTAACAAAATAAAATTTTAGGTGTGTGATGATTCATTTTCATACCCTGGAGATCATCATAGAATATCTACCAAAAAGTAGTATGATGTTAAATAAATTGATAAATAAGATGCAAAAATCAATCCAATAAAAACAATTTAAAAATTAATTGTGTCAATTTATTTTTTATCACCCAAAATTTATAAAACATGAATCACTTAAATATTTTTATTTTTTCTCAATTTATGAGTTAATTAAGTAATTTAAAATTTTTATTAGAATTCGGTATCATCATATATTTTGTTCGAATCTATTGAAAAGTTGTCCCGAAATGGCTCGGGCTCGTGACTCAGACGGCATAAAGTGCCAAGGGGACGGAAATAAAAGATAAAAAAAGCGCAAAGACCAGGAATGAGACACGACGTACGTGTATTTGCTTTTATTTAAATTGTAAGTTAGAGGACTGCTGCGACGTCTAGTTCTTTGACTCGGTGCTTTTAGCTTATGGAAAAAATGTTTGCGCTAAATGGTTCGATCCCATATGGAAATGAGTCTTGACAACTTATTTGACTTCAAAGTTCGTTTCTTCTTCTTCATACTTTTAGCTTTCAACCCCCTGCCCTTCTTTCCGCGACTTTATACCGACATCGTATGACTTCGATCTCTACGTGACGTCAGACCGGAAACTAGTATGTAGATGAGCTCCACCCTTCTGAATTATAATCGAGTAAAGTTGGCAATTCTATTGATAATATTCCGAAAATTATTATCATTTTTTTTCATACTCTTCAGACTTGCATCTTTTTTAATTCAAAAAAAAGTAAATTAAGAAATTCAATCTACAACTGTCACACACATGAACTTCCACGTCATGTTTAAAACCCACTTTAAATATAAAACTTGTTAAGAAATAAAATTTCTAACTAAACAACTTTTATTTTAATCAGATGTCAGCAGAACTATGACGGAATGAATGAGATTGTAAATGATATGAGTAATAATGAGGTTATCACAAATGAACACATGTGGCACCCTTTCGACATTGAGCATAATTTAACACGATACATTGGGGTTGTGCTAACTTGGTTAACCAAACCTCAAACATAAGACATCTCTCTCTCTCTCTCAGAATATCTAAGTCTTGAACCTAGACTGAACTAAGTCTTGCTCCAGTGCTTTCGTTAACACGTTCGCTAATTAATCGCCGAATTATCATAATCAGGACCACAATAATAATTAATTGCTCGTAAACTATCAAAACATTTACCCAAATGAAAAGAATATCGGATTAACCCATTTGCATATTGGTTCAAAAAAACCCCCGTAATGTCCCGATCTAATATATGGAGTACTGACAGAAGGGCAAAGGGTTAGTGAGGATACGCGGGCCTATAATCATGCGTCTTGATTAGTAACGTAGCTCAGTGATCATCGAGGACCCTCTAATACATCTCCATTTGGCCCTTAAGCTGACATCCAACCAAAATTATTCAATTCTGCGTTCAAAGCTTTTAAGGCAGTCTTATACTTATGCTCATCCTCATCTTCATCTTAATTTGGAATTATAGAATACACTCTAAATAGGACTATAAAGGACCGGTTGGATCTGTAGATGGTAATAGCGTCGTCTTGTCTTTCCTCTGGCAGTTAGTAATGTAAGACAACTCTGAAGATTAGGTAAATCGATGGAGACTTGGGTCTGCAGTTAAAGGTTCGGGTCAATGGCGCGTAAGAGACGGAAGGAGCTCTGCATTGCTCGGCTCACCCAGAAATGCTCACCAGTGGGCGGAGAGAATAACCAAGTTAACTCCTCCATTTGGGTTACAGATGGATAGATAGATAACAGGGTGGACTGATACAATTAGATGTGATCTTAACGCCATAATTCACGGCTAATCTCAGCCAGAGTGAGATGGAATGAGAATAAGGCTGGTTCAGTTCGTTGGAGGATTGGTTTGAGTTAGAGGGTTGTCGAGCTACTGCTCGGTTGGGACAGCTTCCTCTGGCCTTCCGGCCAAGGCGCGAGTTACTTCATTATTCATCCCATTCTAAGGCACCATGCTACGTTATCTTCTCGACCTCTTCTTCTCTTCCTACTTCTGCTTTGGCTAAATCTATATGAGCTTACTATATATATATGTAACTATACCGAGTCATCATGAATGCCCACGGTCCAGAAATAGCTCGCGAATTCAAAACTAGAGACCGTGTTAATCCAACGATCCACAGCAACCGAACACTGCCAACTATGGATACCCGAATTCCGGTCCGTTCATCTGTAAAATTGACTAGGTCTACGAAATTTCGGTGGTCTATGTCTACACACTATTAGAATAACCTCTGGGCATTTATGGATTATATAAATTGATGACATTGCTTTTATTAATGTCGTAAAAAAAAATATTTATGTTAAAAATCTGCATGGCGACCATGAAAAAACGCAATCATAGTCGTAATCATGATTATATTACGCTTCTTCCATTGTTCTTTTTTTTTTTTAATAATGCCAATGGATAAAAAGTTTGACGCGGTGGGGTCTGTTACGTCTTATTATTGAGTTGGTTTATATACTTGCATTTTACGAGGCCACTAAACTCACGGGATGAAGCTAAACTGTCTTTCCCCTTGATAGTATTCGGCTTAAAAATAAAATCGTGGAATCCCTAAGATACTCAAAGTCAAGTAAATATTATATCTTGCTCTGCCTTATGTTGTCCCTGAACCCCAATTCATTGCATCTCTTAAATATATATATACTATTTGTTATGATAAATATTTTGTTATTGGTATTGATAATTTGTCGTTTCTTTTTATTAAATTGGGGCGGTATCAGTTGTCGTATTAGATGCGGGCCATTTGGTTGAGTCGGGGCCCAATTTGACCCGCGGTCGGATTTGATGGCTCGGAAAAACGTTGGATGTTTCTGACCCATTTACCCAAATACTTACGACTGTCTTCAATATAAAGAGGGTTCAAATTATGACAATAATTTGTGTCATTGATGAAAATATTTTATTATATGGTAGTTATTGTCTTAAAAAAAAATACTTGGTCAGCTAAAAGATGAAATGGTTTAGAATCAAGGGCGAATGATTAAAAGTTAGCTGACTTCAAAGCAGTAGGCAAGTCTTGTGATTTTCAAAGCACGTTTTATCTACCTGTGGCTCCATTTAACCCTCTCTTATGTACAACGCGGTCTTTCTCTTTGGCTGGTACTTGCTCTTTCTGTACCCTCATCTTTGTCGTAGCTAACGACACAATATCCTCAAGCACACACGTTCTTCTGTATCATCAACGTAGGCTTTGTGCTATCAGCTTGCTGCGTCTGATTATGCTATCATCTGAAGATATGTGGGGTATGAGTGACAAGTCATTAGTGGGCTTCTTTTACGTGATGAAACCAGATGTCAAAAGTATAACATCAAGTTATATAAGATAATTTATATTTGATTTTAAACTTTATTATTCAGAATGTAATTTTGATGAAATAAATTTTAATATTTTTAGTTATTAATAAAAATGAGGTAAAATTTGAGTTGATACTCATGATTCAAATATGTCGTGTTTTAAATATTTAAAATATGGAAACTCAAAAAAATTACTGCTGTGTTATTGTTCAATTAAAGTAGAAATCGGCTAGAATTTTTCAAAAGTAAGTAAATATTAAATAATCGTGGAAAAAAAAGATATTTTTCTCCATCAACTATTCAAGTGTTTTTTTCTTATCGCAAAAACAACTGCACGTACGCTACACTAGTTCGATATCACTGAAAATGCTTGAACTTCATAACGATACCACGATGGCATTGAAATACACATTGTGAATAAATAATTGACAGCATTTTTTTTTAAAATGATTTTCGAACATTGCAAAATCATCTTTGTAAATATATTTGAGGGTTAGTTTGAATTTTTTTTGTTAAACTTTTTCTAAAATTGAGTGTCAGTCGAAAAAAAATAATGGCTTTTATTTTATTATAAAAAGTATTAAAAAATTTTTTCTTTATACCACGGCCGAAAGTACGTACGTTCGGCCTCGGGTTCGTGGCAGAAAATCTAACATTTGGGCCGTGCTGGGATTACTCGCGCGCCATCTATAACAGCAGGCCGAAAGAAAGCAGTAGCGGGACGAAAGAGTTTTTCGTGCACACTGCCACCCGGTTATACGTATACTACCGTCACTTTGACAAGATTTGCTGACACTCTCGCTCGTATTCATAACCTCAAAACTTGTTTACAATTAATTCGAAATTTTATATGTTTTTGAAAAAGTAAAATTTACTAAAGATTAATAAAGACTAAAAAATTATTTTTAATAAATTTCATAATTTTTAAAAAATTAGAAATTATTTATGATACTGAAGTTAGCCGACGTCTAGTAAGTCTTTTATTTTTTTTTTAAACGATAAATTATAAAAATAAAAAATTATTCATTTAAACGTTGCGCCTACAGTTATTTTAATTTTCATTAAATGCATATTTTTAGTTTTTTTTTTTTTTTGCAATCGGTTCGAAAAAAACAAAAAATCCGAAAATTGTTAATTGACTGTTAATTTCAGGATCATACTTATTTCTTGTAAAAATGTGTAATGATAATTTTTTTTATCGATGCATTTGATGCCTGTCCCCCGACCAACAGAAAGTTGGAGAGCTCTGAACTGCGCGTCTGATGCCTCGGGCATCATGACGCACAGTGCAGGAATCTCCAACTTTCTGCCCTTGCAGTGTAATATACTATTTCTTTATCTAAATTACTTGTAAAAAGATTTAATTTTAGGGAGTATCCCATTTTGACCGCAAAAATGAAATTTTGTTTTTAACAACTGAAAATTTTTTCTATTTACTTTGAATATCATTAAAAAAAAAGATTTAGTGTACACGGAGAGAAAAGAATAGTAATGATTACCATTTTGCATAGTAACCAGACTAATTTTTTGTAAAATGGTAAATAATGCTACGTAGGATAGGAATCATTACTGTTTTTCTGGTAATGATTACTATGTTATATTGAAACAAGTAGAATGGTAAAAATCGCTATCTAGCATAGGAATCAGGGCTATATAGAATGCAACTCAGTCCCATGCTTGAATAGCTGTCATTACAGTTTAATAAATATATATATAAGACAACGAAGTAAACAAACCAAGTAAATAAATTGTTTATTGCTAACCATTCTAATTTTTAAAATTATTCTTTATCTTTTATCAAAAAATGATATTTCATTATGAACAATATTTTAATTATTTCAATAGATTAATTCAATTTCTACATATATTTAAAGTAACTTAAGTTATTTATTTTGTCATAACCTTATTTACTAAATATAAAATAAATAAAAGATCGTAAGTGTTGCTAGGTAACATTGTAGTCATGTCCATTTGCATAGTTCTCTCGTCAATGTAAACTCAGAAAATTAAGTAATTGTGTTTATTATCCTAAATTTTTAATTCCAATCATCTAGAATGATTCGAAAGTTTTCAAATGCCAAGATAGTTGGCGTTATAATTTTTTTTAATAGAGATAATAATATCAGGATGATAACGGTTATTATCAGGATGGTAAAAATTATCATCAGGATGATAACAGTTACTTTCAGGAATTATAATTAATATTATTACGATCTAGATGATTTATTCAATCATCTAGATAATATTCACTACCATCGGATTGATAGTAAAAATTTTACCATCATTAGATGATAAGAATGGGGAGATTACGCTGTCCCGTGACTCTCGACGATAAAAAATCCTCGTCACTATGTAACATAGTAATGGTCATCATTCTACATAGGAATTAGAACTATTCTTTTCTCTCCGTGTATTTGAGTCCTTGAATACTTAGCATTTCCTTAATTACCCCGTTTGCCACCCACCCCGTCCCTACAATAACCGATTTTATCACTTCTTTATCTCTATTCTCATGACCAAAAATCTCTAAAACAAGTACCGCAAAATGATGCTGATGCAAAAAAATGTCCGAGTATTGAATTAAATAAAAATAATTTTTTTTTGTTCGTAAGTAAAATCTCTTGAGTAAAATAACTAGTATGAATTAAGTAAAGAAAAGTGTCTGAACAAGTGGGTACTCATTCTCTTGTGGGTTTTCCCTTGGTCCGACAAGCGCGTCGAGCGTCAAGATTTCCCTTAGACACCTCGAGCTCACAGCCCTAGTCCTCGTTTCCTCAGCTTTTCACCGTAGTTCCTTTTCACTCTTTAACTCAGCTCGACTCGAGCTTTACTTTAGCTCTGTGTAGAGAAAAGAGTGGCAAAGAGACCAAGTGACTTCCTTAAAGTGCATTCAGTAGAAGAGAAAGGAGATAAAAAAAAATGTTTAAAGTAAGAGATAAATCGGCGACTTCTCTTGTCTAAGAGAGAAAGTGTTACTATTCCTTTATTTATATCCCCTTAACCACGGCACCTCACCCAAACCCTCTTTTCCTTAAACACCACCACTAGTACCAACGCATTCTTCAGCTTCTCGCCTACGCAAGAAAGACTACAGCAAAGACTATCAAAGCTCTTTCTTTCGTCTTGAGACAATGATATCACAAAAGTGAGAGGAAGAGTAGAGAGAAGACTTTAACTTGAGAGAAAAGATCTAGCTACGCTTTACAACCCCCAGCGGACTTCTCACCAGCCAGTTACCGCAGTACAACCTACCATACAAAATTAATATCATAAATAATATTGTAAAAATATAACCGCACCTAAGAATATAATACTCTACCAGGAGTGAGAAGTTTTATTTATACAAAGAAGATTTGCTAAAAAAACAAATTTAATTATATACGCAATATATTTTTTAAATAAATTATTTTTAGTCTGCCAACAACAGAAACGATTGTAAGATTACTCTGACTTCTGTTGTCAAATTAGTTGGTGATAAATCCGTAATTAATTATATTGGACCCAATTATTCTTTATTTCCAGTGTAGGACCTCAAAACCACGATCTGTTCAAAACTCGATTTTCGAAAATCGGACCGAAACCAATAACTTCCCTTTCTTTCGAAAATTCTAAATTCGCCTATTAGTGAGAAGTTTAAAAAATAAATAAATATTTAATAAAACCATATAAATTAGTATTGAGGCCAATTTTTCTATCATAATTTTTTGATTCCGAGATTCACTTATGTCATATATATTCCTTATATATGTTATAATCCATATATAAATATGCTTGGATTTTATAAAGTAATATTCAAGACAAATTATTTTAAATATAGGGGAAGGGGGGCAAAAGGGGGTAGGGTAGGCAAAACAGGGTACCCCCAAAATTTGATAAAAAAATCAGTCTGTCAGTTGACCCTGCGGGCCAGCCCCAAAACTTCCCGCTGTTTTCGAGCTCAAGAACCTCGAAAACATTATGGTGAATACATTTTCGAGCTCGAAAATACGTTTGTATGCTGTTGTTGTCGAAAAAATAACGTTTTTTACCATTTTTTCTCTAACGATATCTCTCAAACGAATAAACCGATTGAGACGGTTCAGGTGGCAATCGACGCGTTTTATCAAGTTCTAAAGCTGATCAAATTTTGAATTGGATTTATCGAGTCGTTTTTGAGATATTTCAGAAAAAAAAAAAAAAATTTTTTTTTTTAATTCTTTCGACAACGGTTTCTCTTGAACGAATGAACCGATTTTGATGGTTGAGGTGGCATTCGACGCGGCTTATAAAGCTCTAGAGCCCAGTCCATTTTGGAATCAATCCATCGAGCACATTAAAAGTTATCAAAAAAAAACATTTTTGAAAAAATTTTATTTTTGGAATATCTCTAAACGAGCCCTACCGATCAAGCTCAATTTTCTTACAGCTTCAAGATATTGACAAGCCGCGTCGAATGACACCTTAAAGTTTAAAATCGGTTCATCCGTTCAAAAGATACAGGTATTTACATACGTACGTACGTACGTACGTACGTACATACATACATACATACACTCGGACATCATCGTGAAATTAGTCAGAATAGCTTCCTAGGACCTCAAAACGTCAACATCTGATGAAAATTTGATTTTCGTAAAACGCACCGAAACCAATAACTTCCCGAATTTTTGAAAATTTACAATTTTCTTAGCGGGAAGTTAAAAAAATTTTATATTTTAAATGGTTTTTAAACATTCCAAAATCACTTCTGTAAATATAATTAAGCGTTACTTTGAATTTTTTTTGGTAAACTTTTTCAAAAATCAATTGTCAGTTGAAAAATATTAATGACGTTTGTTTTATGATGAAAACTATTAAAAATTTTTTTTCTTCCTTTGCATCCAATAATTGTGTAAAATATAATTTTTCTTCATGTAAATTACTTAAAAAAAAATTTAACTTAATTAAATTCGTTTAAAATCCAGAAATTTTTTTTTTTTACCTTTTTTAGGGGGTACCCCACTTGCCCGCAGAAATGAAAAATTTTCAACGGTAACTGAAAATTTCTTCTATTTACTTTGAATATCATTAAAAAAAAAAAATATTTAGCGTATTTGAGTCCCCGAAAACTTGGTATTTCCTTAAGTACCCCCTTTTGCCCCTCCCTCCCCTATAATATTTAAATTATTGTAAACTGTAAATATTTGAAAAATCGAAGAGGTAAAATTTCTTTACTCAAATTATAGATAAAGAATTATAGAGGACGCGTTGTTTTTCTGTTACATATTTCGCTATCAGCTTGTAATATTATCATTATTATTATTATAGTCCAACTATGGCAAAGGATACAATCATTATGAATATTAAAATTTTCCAGAGCATAAAATGTAACGAAGTGACTCAACATTTGTTAAACTGACGTGGTCAAAAAGTGTTATCAATATAATTGCAGTGGCCTTTAAACATGATTATATAAACACGTTAGGTGATACTTGAAATTATCAGTTCTCTTTCTTTTCTTTGCTGGGTAAGTTAATAATTACTTTTTTTTTCTATCTAATATTTTAACTCATCGCTATATTCCATTTCATAAAAAACATAGTTTGTTTTTTTACTATAAAATTTTTGTTTCTTCAATAAAATGATTGGGTTCTTGTAAAAAATTTCAAATTTTTATTTTTCTGTTTATTTAATAGTAGATTTTAAAGAAGAATTGACCAAAACCGAGCAATCATGAAGATTTACTTGATGATGTTTGCAGTTACTTTGTTGGTCGCTTATGCGACCGCAGGTAAATAAAATAATTTTATTTTGAATATTGGCTAAGCATCATTTTGACAAAACTTTATTGAAAAAATAATTTGGAAAATTCTTGTAAGTAAATTAATTCGTTCGAAATATTGATGACGAAGCACTTAAACCAAAAAATTATTATCTCGAATTGTTTTGAATAAATTTATATCCTACACCGGATCAGGCGGAAATTTTTCCCTTTCGATTCCCGAAAAATCAATGTTTGTTTATATAAGCAGCGGGTTCATGATATAAATTTTTTTGAAATGATGATTTTTCTGTTTTCATTAAAAAAAAATTTCTGTTTTCGTTAAATTTTTGACTTAATCAATTCGCCTGCTCACACACGGAAAAAAATTTACTGTTGCAGCTGCAGGAGGCAGTCATGTTGCAGCAACAGGATTAATACTGTTACTGCAACATGGCTCCCTCCTGCTGCAGCAACAGTAAATTTTTTTCCGTGCAGTAGAATTAAAAAGACCGTTAACATTTTTACTGAAGGTATAAGTTTTCTAAAAAAAAAAATATAATACAAGTTTGACAGAAAAATTTTAAGGTTGACCTTCAAAGTCAATGGGATATTCCAGATTTTTTTTTTGTATTTTATAATGAATAATGTCAATATTTGGACAGCAAGAATTTGAGTAATTTCAATAGTTTTTTTAATCAAGACATGGAAATGAAACGGGGTCCTCATGAGAGTAATTTTTTTTTTTACATTTATTGATAAATATCCGAAAATGCTAAAAATATCAATGAAACTAATGATAATTTATTTATTTTTTTGTTTATTTGTAATGAAGATATGGAGAAGCGATCACCCCAAGAAGGTAATATTTTTTTTTTTTTTTGTATGACATTTAATGGTAAAGAACAAGAGTTAAAGTTGTTTTACTGTTTCATTAAGATATGAAACCTCTACCACCACTACCACCGAAAGGTAATTTTTTTTGTTTTTATACTTTTTAATGGAAATCCAAACATTTAATAAACTTGTTTTTATCATTTTTCTCCAATTAAACATGAAACGTTCAGATCAGGATGGTAATTTTTTTTCTTATATAACAATGAACAGAAACTAACAAGAATTGAACGTTATAAATGAAAATTATTTTAATGTTCCATAAAGAAATGGGCCCTCCACCTCCACCACCACCAAAGGGTAATTTTTTTTTTTTTATACTTTTTAATGAAAATCCAAACATTTATTAAATTTATTTCTATTATTTTTTTTTCCAATAAAACTTAGACATGAAACGTTCAGCTGGCCCAGGTAATTTTTCTTGTATGTTAATTAAACTCAAAAAATCACTTCTATCATATTTTTACAATGAACCCCAAGACATGGAACCTTAAGTCAGGGGAGGTAATTTTCCCCCATGAAAAAAATTTATAAAAAAAATATGTGTCAAAATATGAAAAACATTTTTTTAATAACAAACTTTGGGCCGATTGTCATATATATTTTAAATGTGATTTAAATATATTACAAATATATCAAATATATATAAATATATATATATATATATATATATATATATATATATATCCATATAAATGTATATACATATCCATATAAATATATATAAAATCATTAAAAAAATAAAACGTAATAAAAATATCTATTGAATATAATTTTTAAATATTTTCATACATGTATTTTTTATATATGTTTATATATGTTCCATGTATTTTTATACAGAAAAATTGATATTTTTTTATACTGTAACATATTTTTTTTTCTTAATTTTTTTCATGGGGGTTTAATTTTCTTTTACAATCAACAGAAAATAACAAGAGTTAAATATAAATCAAATTTTTTTTTAAGATCCGATGTGAAGACATGGGTCAACTACCATCACTTCCAAGGGTAATTCCTTAATTTATATGCTTTTTATTAAAAATCAAAAAAATTTTATAAAGTCAATATTCATCATCATTTTTGTTTGACAAAACTCAAATTTTAAATGGTCAGCTCAAAAATATACAATAATAGTATATAACGTGTGTTTTCAAAATTTAATAGCAAGGAATGAAATTCATTTTAAAAATTCAATTTTATTTATTTCGTCCACTGAAGTTAAATCGTTTTTTAAAAAATATTCTTCTAGGTTCCTGAACCTGCTGCATACAACAGAATGTATTTCATCGATTAATAAATATGTAATTATTAATCTAATGAAAACAATGTTATAAATTTCTTTTCTGCCTTTCATTTATTGAAATTCATTTTTTGGTGGCGTTGGAGTAGGGGAGGAGAAGGGGTTAAGTGTGAGCTTTTATTTAAAATTACTGTTAAGAAAATAATTAATAAATGTCGCGTTATAAACATAATTTTGATACGCGGGTAAAAGGTAAACGCGAATTTTAGTAAGCGGTCTGTAAGCTATGGAAAATACCCGCACTCTGAATTTTCCCTCGAGATGATAACGGCAAAGAGGTTGAGGTCAACTAGTAGAGGGGCCGAGAAAGAGGGAATTCACTGTACAGACTAGTGCGGTAGAAGTAAAAGCAAGTGCAACGCTAATGGTATACCGCAAAACCAACAAACGATATGCGTGAGGTGCTATCAACCATGATATACACCGAAATCGTTATAACCAATCCGAGACCTGATTACTTAGCACACAAAATATTTAATCTCCATCTAAAGTTTTTGTTTAATTTCTCTCTACTTCTGACCATCTATTTTATCACGAATATTCAAATTATTTCACGTGTATCTAGAATATAAATAGATAACTGTGGTAACGATTTTCTGATGAAATTGTGACATTTATTTATGGTTCACTATTTGAGATAAAATGCCCGATGTTAAATTTCATACACTAAAGAAATAGTACTCATATAGAACAAAAAAATTATGCAATTTATTTTTTTTCCAAAATTCGAATTTACGACAAATAATTTGAGGAAAAATGTTTGAAAAAATTATTTTTAAAATCGTGACACGAAATATTAAAACCTACTACAACGTTCCCATACACTATAAATATTTTTGATGTAAAAATGGTCCCTGAGAACTTTACACTGCCTGCTAGGTGTGAAATGATCTCGGTGTAATTGGTCTAAGTTGTTTTAAAATAAACCCGCATGGAAAAGCTATATATTGTTAAAAGTATATAAAAAAATATATGGTGAATTTGTGATAAATATATAGCGGCAAAAATATCTATATTGAAAAATATATGTTTTTTACATATATTGGATGATATATTTATCATAATATATTTACTTGTATATAATGTTTTGTATTTTTCTATATATATTATCTCATATAATGCTAAATATATTCTTATCATATATGGATAGTATATATATATAATTTATAAGTATAATATAATAAACTTGATATATATATCCATATATTTTGACTCATATAATTAGTGGTATATGGTCTCTATATAATTGATTATATATGAAAGAATTTATACGAATAAATATATGGTTCGCGGTATATTGGAATTATATTTTTCCAGTATATTAAAACTTATTTTTTTCGCAATATGTGGAAAATTTAATTTTTTCAATATACTTTTTCAATTTCTACACAATTCCACAACAAAAAGTCAAATTTATTATTTTTTCTCCTTCTTTTCATTGACCTTATATTTACTGGCAATAACCTAAGAAAAGTAAAAAAAGTGCCATATATTTTACAATATATTGGAATCCATATATTTTGCAATATATTGGAAAACATATATAAAAAATATAAAAAATATTATTTATTAATTAATATACTACTTTCAATATAATATGTCAATATAAAAAAGATATATTAAAATATATATGTAAAACATACATAAAAAGTCATATTGATAATATATTCTAGCAATATATTTTGTTTCAATATATTATCATATAATAATACGGCAAAAATATAAATATTATTTTATATATTGTACAATATATCACATTATAATATTCATATATTCTATCATATATGTTTTCACATATAAAGTTTTTTCATGCGGGAAGATTGAATACTTAGAGTCGAAGTAATGGAGTTTTAAATAAACAACTTATACATTTACACCATTAGTGTAACTTTCACACCAGCAGTGTTATAAATTTTAACATCAAATCGTTCACACAACACCGTGGACTCAAAATTTTTTACAGTGTAACAATTATTAATTGAATAAATATAAACTATTGGATAATCATTTTCAATGTATACATATATAGGAGAGGGGAAGGGGGTAAGACGAGGTACTTAAGGAAATCTTAAGTTATCGAGGATTCGAATACGCTAAATCTTGTTATTTTAATGATATTCAAAGTAAATAGAAAAATTTTTAGTCACCCTTAAAAACAAAAAAAATTTTATTTTTGCGGGCAACGATATATTTTAATTTAACTCAACTCTATTGTAGATACAAAAATTTTTCCCCGACCATTATTAAATCGCTCATTAGGACTCAGGTAAAAATTTAACAGTGTAATTACTTCGAGAAAACCTTTATGCTTCAAATATGGATTGTCGTAATGACACTCATATACAGTATTACAATAGTACAATACATAAGTATTTAATGACCCGCATATTTACAAAACTCATCGATATTTAGTTTTAGTATAAATATATCTATAACATAGAATCGTCATTAGTACGTCGAAATGTATTTAAATTTTAAGATTAGAAAGATAAACCTATTGAGAGGACTGGAAAACTATAGTAGTTGATACAATGGACTTATTAAGAATCCCGTATTGTCGACTAGACAAATTTAATTTTAGTAGAAAGAAATTGATTTTAAGAACAACTTAAGAACTATTATTGTCCTGTATGGGTTTACTTTTGAATAATTATATCTTTGTTGTAATTATGAAGATGGATTTTAAAGAGTAGGGCGAGCAAAATCATTGTCGATGGCGTTTTTGTTAATGTCTAGGTACCATAGACAACATCATTTAAACTCAGTTTTGATCTTGAGACTGCCAGTCGTACAGTTACTCTCGTCTTAAGACTACATCAGTATAACCAACGTTTACCAATAATATAGCGTTGAATTAGTACAAAGTGAACAGTTACTCTAACAGTGTAGTGCTCAAGTTCGTTTATTAAAAGTGCATTTGTTAAATAAACAATTACCAACAAAATCAAATTAATTACAATGGAGTTAAGCCGTCCACAGTTTACTTACGAATACGTTTCCAACTCGATAGAAAAAGGTGTGATCGAAGATATCAACGCAGTGTATCCAGTCCTGAGTGGATTAACGTTGCTTCAAATAGCAACTTTCAATAATGATACAAAATTAGTGGACTATCTGCTTCGCAAAGGAGCTGATATAAATGCAAAAACTCAATGCTGGGGTTCAGTTTTTAATATTGATGCTGTAGTGAAGAACCTGACAACAATTCAATGTCTAAAAAGCCTTGGGGCAGACGTTAGTGATATTATTCATCAAACTGAGTTCTCTGAATTAAACCGTTTCATGATGACAGTTGACCAATATTATGAAGAAATTCCTGCGTCATTATTACCATCTTTTACCAGTCTGAGTACGATAGTGCTTTCTGGTGATTTGGGTTTTGTCACTCTACCATTAAATATCGCTATTAATCGAAAAAATGTTGAAATGGTAGAGCTACTTTTGAAAAATAATGCTGATACGAATCCCGATGCTGATAGTTATGGAGCACCACTAGTCATTGCTGCTCTTAAAGGAAATCTAGCAATTATGAAACTTCTTCTGGAATACGGTGCAGATGTTAATATTGTAAAGAAATATTTAGGAGAAAGTCCTCTACATATTGCAGTCAAAGAGGGTAACTCAGAAGCAGTAGAATTGTTCTTGAATCATGATATGATTGATATAAATATGGTGACACAGGATAAAGATTCAGCGCTTCACTATGGACTGTACTTTATGTTCGACGATCGTATCATAAGGCAACTTCTCAATGCTGGTATTGACATTAATTTGAAAAACAGTAAGGGTACAACGGCATTTATGTCAAACCGACATTATTCTAAGGAAATTAATGACGCAATTACGGAACATCTTGCGAAATGTAGTGCAGCGAATTTTTATGTAAATGAAGAAAATTTAGCGCTTGTGGATAGAAAAAAAATTGGTGAATTACGCAAGCAGTGCATGAGCGAAATTGAAAAGATGAAGGTAACATTTATTGGTACGAGTAATGTTACATTTCATTATGTGTTGTATAATAAATGCGTACACAAATTAGCTTTAAGTTTAAAGTATGTTAGTGATAGAACTATTTTATATTTGGACATTAATTCTATTTTTCCACTATATGGCGGAATGATGACTTACCGCTTAAAAAAAGCATTAAGAAGAAAAAAACTCTTATTCAATGCTATTGAGTTAACTGATGATACTTTTCAAGAACTGCAACTCCCAAGTACTTTTACGAGGGATATTTTTAAATTTTTAACCAATGAAGATTTAAAAAAATTACAATGAAATATTTGTACATAGTATTATATAGTTTGTAACAAATCAGTAGTTGTTATCGAATTAATTTAATGAATTCATCAGTATTACATAAATTATTATTATTATTATTATCATTATTGTATGAAACAAAATACTTCATTTTTTAAAATTTGTGTGCAATTAAACCTCATTCTGTATATAAAAATAAAATAAATTGTGATTTGATGTTACAAATTAAGTTTAAAATATTTATTCGATATCTCTTATTAAAAGAAACGATTTGAAAAAATAATTTTAGATACTTTTTAATGCTTTTGATTACGTTGAATACTTTTGAATCACCCGCCCTTTTTATGGAAGTTTATCATTGCAAATCGTTTTGAATCGTTTCTTTTTATCGGGGATTAAACTCCTAAGAACCAGTAACTTATTTCAATTATTTTTATCCTTACAAAATATTTTTTCCCGCAAAAATAACTAAACGTCATGAATTTACTATTTATGTACGATCTCTAGTAAGTATATTTTCACAATATTATTAATTATTAAAAATAAAGAACTCTAATCAATTTTTATAATTTTTAAACTGAAATTATCATTGGAGATAATATTATTCAAAAATTAAGATAAACCGGGCTCTTGGCCGAGCGGTCTAAGACGTATGACCATAGATCATTTGGACAAGTTTGAACGGCTATAGGCACTGAATATATACTGTAATATACATTGTATATATATTTATTCTCAGCCGTTTTATAATGGAAATCTTTTCGATAAGCGTTTAAGAATGTAGGCGCAGTCCATCCGTAGACGTGAAAAGTTATCTACATACTTGTGAAATTCATAAAAAAAAAAAAAAATGATTGACTCGTAAATTTTTGAGCGTTAGGTACTGAAACATATTAAACTAGTGAACCATTGACGCTACATTTGCGAGTTTAGTTAGTATCAGTTAGAAAATGTACATAAGCCTGAGGCTAAAATATTTTTACATGTTAAATCATCGTGTTTTAGAATAAATATATGCATATATAGGGGGGAGCGGGGGGCAAAGCGGGGTATTTAAGAAAATACTAAGGTTTCGAGGACTCAAATACGCTAAATCTTTTTTATTTCTAAATGTCATTCAAAGTAAATAGTGAAAATTTTTTGTTACCCTTAAAAAAAAAATTTCATTTTTGCCGGCAGCGATATATTTTAATTTAATCAACTCTATTGTAAATACGAATATTTTCTCCGGACCATAATTAAGTCGCTCATGAGAACTCAGGTAAAAATTTAACAGTGTAATTAGTTCGAGAAAATCTTCATGCTTTAAAGATGAATTGTCGTAATGACACTCATATACAGTATTACAATCGTAAAGTACATGAGTATTTAATGATCCGCATATGTATAAAACTGTTAAATAGCTAGTTTTAGTATAAATATTTCTATGACGTAGAATCGTCATTAGTAGCTCGAAATTTATTTAAATTGTAAGATGAGAAAGATAAAGTTATTGAAATAAGGACTGGAAAACTATAGTAGTTGAGATAATTTACTTATTGGAAATCTCGTATTGTTGAATGGACAATTTTAATTTCAAAAGAAAGAAATTAATTTTAAGAACTATTATTGTCCTGTATGGGTTTACTTTTGAATAATTATATCTTTGTTGTAAGTATGAAGATGGATTTTGAAGAGTGGGGCAAGAAAAATCATTATCGGGGGCGTTTTTGCTAATGCCCAAGGTACCATAGACATCATCATTTAAACTCAGTTTAGATTTTGAGACTGCAAGTCGTACAGTTACTCTCTTCTTAAGACTACATTAGTGTAACCAACGTTTACTAATAATTTACGCTAAATTAGTACAAAGTGAACAGTTCCTTTATCAGTAAAGTGCTTAAGTTCGATTTTTAAAAGTTCATTTGTTAAAAATAAACAATTACCAACTATATCAAATTCATTACAATGGAATTAAGCCGTTCACAGTTTACTTACGAATACGTTTCCAATTCGATAGAACAAGGTGTGATCGAAGATATCAACGCAGTGTTTCCAGTCTTGAGTGGTATAACGTTGCTTCAAATAGCAACTTTAAATAAGGATACAAAATTAGTGGACTATCTGCTCCGCAAAGGAGCTGACATAAATGCAAAAAGTCCATGTTGGGGTACAGTTTTTAATTTTGCTGTTATAGTGAATAACCTGAAAACAATTCAAAGTCTAATCAGCTATGGAGCAGACGTTAGTAATATTAATCATAAAATTGAGTTCTCTGAATTAACCCGTTTCAGGAAGGCAGCTGAAAACTATTTTGAAGAAATTCCTGAGTTATTTCCTCCATCCCTTATCTGTTGGGAAACAGTAGTGATTTCTTGTTTTTTATGTGATGCCACTCTACCATTAAATATTGCTATTATACGAGATAGTGTAAAAATGGTAAAGTTACTTTTAAAAAATAATGCTGATCCGAATCCTGATACTGATAGTTATGAAGCACCACTTATCATGGCGGCTATGAGAGGGAATTTACGAATTATAAAACTTCTTCTGGCCTACGGTTCAGATGTTAATATTGTGGAGAAATTTTTAGGAGAAAGTCCTCTACATATTGCTGTCAAAAACGGTAACTCGAAAGCAGTAGAATTGTTCTTGAATCATGATATGATTGATATAAATATGGTGACAAAGAGTAAAGATTCAGCTCTTCATTACGGAATTATATATGCGTTTGACAATCATATTATAAGGCAACTTCTCAATGCTGGTATTGATATTAATTTGAAAAACAGTGAGGGTAAAAAAGCATTTACTTCAAACCGATATTATTTAAAGAAAATTAAAGACGCAATTACGGAACATATAGCGAAATGTAGTGCGGCGAATTTTTATGTCAATGAAAAAAATTTTGCGGTCTTAAATAGAGAAAAATTTGGTGAATTACGCAACCAGTGCATAAGCGAAATTGAAAAAATGAAGGTAACATTTATTGGTACAAGTAATGTTACATATCATTATGTGTTGTATAATAAATGCGTACAGAAGTTAGCTTTAAGTTTGAAGTATGTTAGTGATAATACTATTTTAGATTTGGACATTGAATCTATTTTTCCACTCTATGGCGGAATGATCACTTACCGCTTAAAAAAAGCATTAAGAAGAAAAAAATTCTTATTCAATGCTATTGAGTTAACTGATGATATTTTCCAAGAACTGCGACTCCCAAGTACTTTTACGAGGGATATTTTCAAATTTTTAACCAATGAAGATTTGAAAAAATTACAACGAAATATTTATACGAATATCTGTACATAGTATTATATAGTTTGTAACAAATTAGTAGTTATTGTCAAGTTAATTTAATGAATTAATTTTTATTACATGTATCATTATTATTACTATATGAAATAAAATACTTCATTTTTAAAAATTTGTGTGCAACTAAACCTCATTCTGTATATAAAAATAAAATAAATTGTGATTTGATGTTACAAATTAAGTTTAAAATGTTTATTTGATATCTCTTATGAAAAGAAACGTTTTGAAAAAAAAATTTTTAAATACTTTTTAATGCTTTTGAATACGTTGATTACTTTTGAATCACCCGCCCTTTTTATGGAAGTTTAACATTGCCAATCGTTTTGAATCGTTTCTTTTAATCGGGGATTAAACTCCTAAGAACCAGTAACTTATTTCTATTATTTTTATCCTAAAAAAATATTTTTTCCCGCAAAAATAACTAAACGTCATAAATTTACTATTTATGTACGATCTCTAGTAAGTATATTTTCACAATATTATTAATTATTAAAAATAAAGAACTCTAATCAATTTTTATAATTTTTAAACTGAAATTATCATTGGAGATAATATTATTCAAAAATTAAGATAAACCGGGCTCTTGGCCGAGCGGTCTAAGACGTATGACCATAGATCATTTGGACAAGTTTGAACGGCTATAGGCACTGAATATATACTGTAATATACATTGTATATATATTTATTCTAAGCCGTTTTATAATGTAAATCTTTTAGATAAGCGTTTAAGAATGTTGGCGCAGTCCATCCGTAGACGTGAAAAGTTATCCACATACTTGTGTAATTCACAAAAAAAAAAAAAATGATTGACTCGTAAATTGTTGAGCATTAGGTACTGAAATTAATTAAACTAATGAACCATTGACACTAAATTTGCGAATTTAGTTAATATCAGTTAGAAAATGTACATAAGACTGAAGCTAAAATATTTCTAGATGTTAAATCTTCGTGTTTTAAGATAAATATATGTATATAGGCTAGGTTATATATATATATATTTAATGCCATGAGGATTGGAGCACTTAGACTTGTGACTTGGATTTTCGCCTGAGGACAGCCGTGTATGACTTCTCGGTTGGCTGGAGATTGCAATTAACGTCTCCAGTCTCCAGTGGTAGTGGTGGTGGTGGTGGTTAACGACTGTAGACTGCGGTGTAGAGGTAAAATCGAATATTCTGTGGTTAGAACGGACGTTAAAACGGTCGTGGCCGCAACAGACCGTGAGACGTTTGAGTCCGTATCATCGAACGGGTTTAGCTTCTCGGTGATAGTGAATAGTCGGACTAGTCTCAGTCTATACTACTTGGCTTTGCTGCTAGCTAGTAGACCCGGTGGATCAGATGCGAAGAGAGCAAGACAGTGGTGCGGTCACTCACGCAGTTTCTCCAAACTCAAACGGCCTTTGGTGATTAACGAAAGGTCACCCGGTGGTACTCCTTCTTACACTCCTCCAGTAAGCTCCCTTACATTAGATACCCTTTAACTATCTTCAAACGGAGGGAAATATATATTCAGGCAGATGCTCAGCATCCTCACCGTGAAATTGGCTACGGCGCGTAGCTTGATTGACCTGCTATGAATTACTCGACCCTTTCATAATCACTCATACAATTAAATTATCTACTACGGCTTTTATTAAATTTATGAGTATTACGTTTATTTGAGTAACTTCATATTTTAGCCAAAAAAATTTTTTAAATTAAATTTTTGTTTTTTAAAGAAACTGAATACATATTTTGACACCGTAAAAATTTGCGGAGTGAACGCGAAGTGGATGATTTTTTATTTAGTCAATTCTCTCGGAGTGAATTTCACTTCGAAGGGGAGTTTCGGAAAATATTAATTATTAAAAAAATTACTAATACATAGTGAGCTCAGGTCTTTGATATTTTGACATTTATATTGAGTACGGAAATAATTACGAGCTCCCTTTCCATATATTCACGCGAAATGATTTTAAAAAATTATAAGCAGCTGATGATAAAACTTTCACTGCGTCACAAACTGTCGTATGACTTACATCGACCATACCACGAGATAACATTTCATATTGTACCAAAATATAAAATATTCCCATAAAAACTATGTCCCTATAGCTGTTCAATAATTTAATATTTTCACTATGTATCATATATATGAAATTATAATTTAGTGAGTTACTAAAACATTTTATAAATTAAAAACATAATATTTTAAGTTTAATTATTAATATCGAATCAATTATTTATTGAAATAATTATGTTTCTACTTAACAGCTGTTTCTATTAAATATTAATTTATTTAATTATTAAAACTCCGGACCGGAGTGAATGCGGATTGAAATAAAATCCGCGCCACTCCGAATTCACTCCGCCCATAAAAAAATCCCTATTCACTCCTTATGCGAAGTGATTTTCTTTAAACTCCGGAACTCCGAGTGACAGAGTAAATTCGGATTAAAATAAAATCCGTGTTTATTCCTGATTTTTTGCAGTGTATAAAACAAAGCTATTGAAATAAATTAATTAACGATAAATATTAATTATTGTAATTATTAAAAATTTTTTTTGTAAAAATATTAATTAACTAAAAAAGAAATTAATGAAAGACTTTTGGTTATTATTCTTATCATAACTCCATTCAAGTTTAAATGACACTTGAAAAATATGTCAGTGAATATAACTTCCGGTCAAGTGTCGTACCATTGAGCCCGGACTGATTTCCGATTTGGACTTTCTATTATAAAAATTGACCCTCTGTAAACCTCACCCCCAAAACTCCCCAGATCACAATCAAAAAATTTCAACGTCCCTAATTAAAATATCGGGTTTCATTGTCCAGCAAACGGAAGTCCCAGCGGGCGATCTTGCCTGATAAAGATTTTCTTCATCCCTATCCAGCATTCAGTATCCGTCAGAAAGTTTATCGTCTCGTCAATACGGCGATCTTATTGAAAGATTTAAAAAAAAATTAAAAGACAGTTTTACCGGAACAGAAATGAGTCATAGTAAACAGAGGGCGGGTAGTAAAGATAGATCGAGGGGTTTTGATTTTCCGGCGGACATCCGTTTAAAACGAGGGAGTTTATAACCTAGAAAAATGACCCTCTCTTACCACCTGATAAATATCTTAATGGCCGGCATGCTGCCGCTCAGAACCTATAAACCGTAGACTGCCGTGTAAAAAACTAAATTCGAGTCTTAGGGGTCTCCTGGGAGAGAAAGGGAATGAGTTAACAGTTAGAAGAGTAAAACCCGTAGGTTACGTTTAAATGAGACCGAGTAATTATGGGGATTAATCTTAAGCCCCGTAAAGTCCACCACTTGTAGAGTCCATTTTTTTTTACTGCCCGACCCCCGATTCAAGTAATTTTATTTCTGGCAACGGCCATTAGATCTCAATCTTATCGAAACAATTTTTCCTATGGTACCAAAACCCCTGGGCTGAGGAGTTGGACTCAGGGTCGGAAGCAAAAGACCAGAAGGAAATAAAAAGGAAGGAAAGGGGTTGGACTGGCATATATGTAACGTATGTAGAAGCGTATAACGTTGGAAGCTACAGGTGTCAGCGAGTGGTATATTTTTCAGAGGGGAGAAACGTGAACGAGTGAAAACGAGTGAGTATATAGAGGGTTAAGGGGGTGGTAGTGATGGTGATGCCAGTGAGGCCACGAGTGCCGGCACGCACGTTGAATCTGCTAAACGTTCTCACTCGTGCGTGAAATGCCTCGCTATCACTGTTTTTATTTCGGCTCGTGAGTTAAATTATATTCACTGATCCCTTTTTATTTTTATTATTTTTTTACTACTGTCTATTCATATACAGACATCAAAAAATAAAATCGATAAATTTCATCTACATACTGACTATTCATGAATACCAAATTGTGTTACACAAGAGGTGATCGTTTTCTGACGAAAAAAAATCAAAAATTGATATTTTGTAGAACAATTTTTTTTTTTAAGTCATCGTCGAGTATAGAATTTAATTAATAATTATTGGTACCCGTTGTTTTGGGTACAATGGAGGATATTTTCTCCTGGTTCATAGCCACCGCGATCTAATCCTGCGAAGATTAACGAGCCTCCGAGCGTAACAAGTTCGGCGATAGGAATAGGGAAGGAAAGGAGCCAGAATATTAGATATAGACAAGAAGAGGTTTTGCAGCCACAAGACGCCATGACAGTCTCCGCCTTGTGGTCTAACGGTCTAACCCTTTCGTACCCTATCCGCATTAACGCAATTATGAATTTGTCGCGTTGGGTATGTGACAATACAAGATGTTGCAACTTGTCTCCGTCTTACTCTATACATTTATAATTTATATATAAATCTACATTTCTCTGTCTATATATTCCGAGGAAGAAAGGGAAATCGTTTTGTGGGAAACCACAGGCGACTGCTGCGACAGTCCTGGGCTTCAGCACCTCCGTGTGCACCCGGGGCGGGAAAATCAATCGACCTAACGACGCCGACAGGTCAGTCTCCCTTTGCTTATACACCAACACTTAGACTTAAACATACCTATGGAGAAATTTAGTTATATAGATGTAGGAGGAGAGACTTACACTTACACTTGCACTTACCCTTAGAAGCTTTGGTTCGATCCTATGACCTGTACAAAACGGGCAAACTCAACATGATGCTTTAACTTACTTGCATTGGTTGCCGAGGGTTATAAGGTCCTCGAAAGGATTCCGAGGCTGTATAAGCGCCAGTGTTGGCGTGTATTACCACCGTCCGAGACTGAGTGCCTAGTCAGCCCTTAATAACGTAAGAGCTGGACTCTCTAGCAAACAACCTTACGTAACCTATGGTAAGCACTGGAAAAGCTCATATACCATTGGGACGACCCTCGTACCTATTATCGCTAACTAATAAGGGACCTAATTGAAATGTCGGGCTTTTGTTTTCTACTGCAAATCTTCATTTTCACATACTCTGTTATTAAGACTAAGTTATACTGAAGTTATATTTACTTTTTAAAATTTTTAAATTTACACTAAAAAAAGTTCTGTGGAGTTAAGTGATATTTTAAACGGAAATAAATTTATTTGGGCTGAGAAATGGTAGTTTGTGTAAATAGCTATTTTAGGAGTATTCAGTATTTGTAAAATAAATTTTGAAAATATAAAATACTCCAAAATGAAAAGAGTTCAATTCATAATTTGTTATTTAATTGTAAGTAAATAAAATAATTAATTGATTGATATTAGAAAATTTCATGAGTAAATGATAAATATATAAATTTAAAAAAAAATTGTAAGAGAAATATAATAAGTTTAAAATTAATTATTATAATGATTGGTTATGTTTTTTTACTATAGTCATTTTATTTAAGTTAAATTACATTTTAAATTTTGAAATTTGCCACTTGAAATTGTATTCATTTAATTACTAAAAAAATTTCCAAAATTATAGTGTAAACTTGAATGTTTAAAGATTTTTGTCCCGAAGGCCTGTTTTTACTGTACACGGAAAAAAAATAGGCGCTGCAACAGGACGCAGTCCTGTGGGAGCAACAGAACAAAATCCTGTTGCAGAAACAGGATTTTTCCTGTGGAATCAATAGGATAAGGAACAAGTTTCCAATATACCAATTTATATGGTAATATACCATATACCAATTTTTGATATACCAATTTTTTTTTGTCAGTACAATAAAATTGCAAAATTTGAAAAAAATTCCAAGTTTGGAAGAAAATTCAAATTTAAAAATTAAAATTTTTTCAAAATTTGCGTTTTTTTCCGAAATTTGAATTTTAATTAAAAATTTGAATTTTTTTCCACACTGATTTTTTTTATAATTTTAGAATGTAATTATGCTGACAAAAAAAATTACTATATGAAATTCGTTCCTAATCCTGTTTCTTCCACAGGAAAAATCCTGTTGCAGCGCCGAATTTTTTTTTTTCCTTGTAGAAACTGTAATTTTTCAACTGCTCTTTTTTCCGTGTTCAGTTCTATAAAATGTATATGGGGCAAATTAATATTTTGTATAAAAGCAAAAGAATTTATTAATTTCTTATAACCATTTCTTTTTTTTTTTTTTTTTTTTTTTAGTGTACTTTCAAAAATTTGAATTTATTGTTACGAAACTTATAATAGCAATTACGAATTGATTTATTTTTTGAAAGTGAATAAAAGTTCCTTGAGAATTTTTGAGCACAAAAACTTCAATGATTTAGCCAGGTTCAAAAAGTTAAGCCCTAAATTAATTCATGATATTTATTCAAGTTCATAAACCATAAGGTAAATGTTAGTTCGTAGGCAGGTGGTCATATTTCACGGGAATCGAATTCTATTCCCAGCGCTCATTAATTTTTAAAAACTATTATACACGTAATATTGCGCTACTTCAAGTAAGCATGACGTTCCCCCTTCAGACTGTTATATTTTCAAACTGAAAGTATAACGCGAATAATATTGTGTTACAAAGTATGAGCAATTGTGCAACTTTGTATACCTAAGTTTAACTTACAGGTGACAGACAAACATATGGCAAACAGGGAACTAAATTTGTCCATGGAAACATCATATAAATAATAAATATATTCACTTACCTTGTCGGTGATCGCTGGGACAGATCGATCTTGTCAAAGTCGCTTGTTGGAATTGGTGATGAGGCAGGGTCGCCTGCCGATTTTTACTCAGGTACAACTGCAACAAAAAATTATAGTCATTTACAGAAAAAATATTTAAAATTATATACTCGACTACCCGTCATAAGTCTGCCCGTAACAAGCCTCCCCTTAATCGGCAGTCACTGAGTCTTAACAATTCCCCCCACTTCCATTTTTTTGAGTTTCTTATCAGACAACCCGTTATAAGCCGCAGCAAAAATTATCAAAATTATAAACCGAGAAAAGGAAAAAGTAGACAAATTAATGATGAAAATTTACTTTGTATATTTTATAGAGACTTTACTACAAGCATTAGAAAAATCGAGATAACGGCGTACGACAAAACGTCAAAAAGCATGAATATACCATATATGATAAATATATATGGAATATATATATGGAATAAATATATAATCAATATGGGACCATATAAGTGGCCAAAAACGACATATATTTTCTTATATATAATATAGTAAGTTTTAATATGATTAATTATATACGTAAGTTTATAAGTTAATACATGTATTATATATATTTATAATCATATATGTAAACTTATAAGTTAGCACATATATATATTACATATATTGATAATTATATATGTAAATTTGTAAGCTAGCACTCATATATATATATTTTGAACACAATGTTTGAATCTTATAACAGAGAGAGGAAGACAGAAAAGAATAGATTTTATTTATTTTTACATATATGGGGAGACTTATATGGTTCTATATATCGAAAAATATACAAAAATTTATAAAGTTAAATACATGGTACATATATCGTGCCATATAATGATGAATTGTATATGTATTCTTATTTGTTTCCATATATAAATAACATTTATTTTTGAATATATTAAAATTATAAGTTTTCAAATATATAAATAATATATTGAAGTTATACGGAAATATATGAAATCATTTAAGAGAAAACATATATAGAAATATAATAAAATCGGCCAAAATCTATGTATAGTTCTATATAAGATTTCATGTATTGTCGCATATATATTTATATCTGTAGCATATATTTTTTAATATATGTTTACCATATATGATATTTTCATGCAGGAATATAAAGTTAGAAATCATATAAAATAAAATAGGCTTATAACGAGTAGTCGAGGGCAAAACTGAACGCACAATAGTGGGGAGACTGAAATTTCAAAAAAAATTTCCCCTACGTCCCCCAGACCAGGCTTTTGACGGATAGTCGACGGTATAAAAAAAACTGTCCTACGATACAACGTTTTTGGGGCACAACGGGCAGCTAAAAATTTGATTTTTATAAAGAATTTATCTTTGATAATTTTAGGTTATGAAATAATTTGGCTACTGCGTTAACAACCGATTTGTCTATAGCCATTGTAGAGGAAGCTAAAGAATATATATAAAGAAAAAAAATGTATATGTGTATATATTTATGAAAGACAGTTGCTTAACCGATTCTTTCAGTGATCCTTCACTGCAAAGTAGCGACGGCCACCCTACGAACTATTTTCTCTTTCATTTTATTTTCATTCTATGCTAGAATTTTCCTTGCTTTTGCTCGCATGTCAGCCCTTTATTTTATACCCGTCGGTAGAATTCGAAGTGGTAGTAGTCCTAAAGCTTGACTAGAGAATAAGGAAGAGCAGAAAGGGGGAGTGGTGGTATAGGATGAGAATGAGGATGAGGATGAGGATGAGGGTATTAAAGGAGATGCTTCATCCTTTCTTCTCACCCTTTATCCCTTGAGTGCGTGATCGGCATGCTGGGATTCTATAGGATCGGACGAGAACGAGACGGGACTCGGTTATCGGTATCAGCTTAAACCTCTAAATCAAAAGACGGAATTTACCAAATTCCGTTAATTTTCAACGCGATCGAACTCTGACAACCAAATAATATATTTTTTATAATATTTTACGTTAAATATTTTCCCACAGTATTTTTTCTGAAACTTTACCCTCCGAGTATAGAGTATTATATATAGAGCAATGCAGAAAGAAATCATAAGATAAAAAAATAGAGACAAAGATAAAAAATTCGGAAAAACTCACAGAGATATAGAGTAAGACGTGAGCTCGTAAATACGTCGACGAAGCTCGCACAAATCGCCCAGCATTTCTCGATATCTCGCGATGAGATACGAGCCTGGGGCTTTTGCGCAGTCCTAAGATATACGCTGATACTTTTCGATGGTAAGATAGTGGAGAGAAATAAAATAAAATAAAAAAAGTTATGGAAGAAATTGTTGGGCAAGTGATGGGAGCCAGGCAACGGTCGGTATTTCTCAAACCCCTTCATGTCCTATGCTAAATCAATCACTCTTTTCCACCTACTTTATTCACTCCTCTATCCCCTTCTCCTTCTTCTTCAACTTCTTATTCTTCTTCTTTACATTCAGCCAAAGTGAAACCGGCAATCGAAAATTTCAAATCCTTGTTCAAATCATGATAATCCGAGTTGAGTAAACGAAAACTTTATTCTCGCAACCCTTTTCTTATATTTATATTCTGATATCGAAATTCAACGATAAATTTATCCGTCTCTATTTAGATAATCCAAACATTTGACATTTGAATTTTAGAAGCCAGAGGATATTTAAAAATTTTTTTATAGAGGAGATCGGGGCACAATGGACTCTCAGAGGCACGATGGACCTTACACTTAACACAAATTTTATGTTAAATAATTGAATACAAAATCTGTTATTTTGACAGAAAATTTGTGTAAATTTAACAGACTTTTCGTGGTAAAATTAACTAATAAATATAAGCACATAATCTAACCAACTCAAGTATACTGATCTAACCTTAGTACAACTTATGTCAATTTAGCAAACACTTAGTTCGATTTTCTGTGATTTTTCTAAAAAACGGAGCTACGAATTATCCTCCCGTAAAATGAGAATAAAAAAATCATTGAACCTGATGATAAAAATATTCAAGTTATCTATGATTATATTTAATTGTAAATCAATTATAATCCAAGTTTCCCTGCAGACAATGCTGCTCAAATGAATCGTTTATATGAGAAACCCCCTAAGTCAAGAAAACTAAATTTTTCAGGAAACACAAAAAACATTTTTTTGGAAAAACTTAACATTAAAATACTAAATAAATAATTGAATACAATAATGTTAGCGATTCTGTAAAAGATTCCAACAAGAAAAATTTAATTTTTCAACTGAAACTACTTAAAAAAATTATTTGAAGTTGATTGACTTATGGGGTTTCTCAACCAAACGGAAAAAAAAGTTATGAAATCATTGTTTTATTAAATGTTTCCACTCAAATCATTTATTACACTGATAAAATGAAGTATTAAATATGTATTTGAACTATGAAACTCAGAAATTACAAAAAATTATAATTAATTTAAACATTTTAATTAGTCATATAACAGTCAACAATAAAACAACATTTGAAATTAATTTTCCAAAAAAGCGCGAATTTTAAATAAAAAAAAAAAAAAAATTATTTCTGTAAAACTAAAACTGCAAATGTTT